>NC_065921.1:71428864-72083864 GCF_024586455.1 Bactrocera neohumeralis
TTATTAAGTCCATTGAACGTATTGGTAGGGGTTTTCCTAGTTTGTCGGAAAGTATTTGACTTTCGTTTTGAAACACATTATATAATATATTATAACTACGTGATCCGCTGTTTCGATACAATTTTCGCAGTGCATGCAGTAAGGAGATTCAACATGTTTGAATTTATGCAGATAGCTATTGAAGCAGGTCAGATAAAAAATCAGAGAGTGGGTCCACTTTGCTTCCATTTCTGCCATTACCAGAGTCACTTTTCATCAATTTTCGGCAGCCCTTGTGTATATTGGCTAGGTGCTTTGTTAGCCCTCATGTCTCGGACTGATGGGCAACGCCCTGCTGCTATATCTATGGGTACTCTTCCCGATACTGTTCTGAATGTTCTGAATGAGCAGCAGGTTCTTAATGATGACAATTTGTGTACCGAAGCAACTTCTTTCATGTAACAATGAGCTATGTCTAGTAGCAGATAACCGAATTGGCGTAAAGAATAATCGAACTACTGACACTTGTCAGCAGCTTTCTCACTAATTGTCTGGGGTTCGCATATTCGGCATTATTCTAGCAATTGCCGACACAGACCTCGCAGTTTTGGTGGGTGTGACTATTAGGCGCTGCTTGAATGAAAGTCTGTGATCCGGGATTACTGCCAGATATTTGAGGTGAGTGCTCTATTTCATGGTATGTTCATGAATACAAATTTCAATTGTTTCAACTCTCTTACGAGTAGTCTCTCCCGTTTTGTGAGCAGCTAGTTGTAAGCCAGCAATCTCGAGCCATTTTTTAACATTGCTGTTGCTTTCATTACACTTGTTCCTCGCCTCGTCAAGGGTTTTCGCTACAACTGCGACCGCAATGTCTTACTATCTTGTCCATAACTGGCATCGCGACTCTCAGATTACTATTGTACATTACGTTCCTGAGTACAGGGCCGACAACTGACCCTTGCGGAACACCGCCTGTAACTTTGTACGTTTCCGGTTCAAATTCTGTGTCGTCTACCAGTACTCAGTTTTCGAAATAAGACAGTCCGAAACCTTTAACTCTGTCAGAGCTTTAAGAATTAGAGTCCAGTTCTCTGAGTTGAAGACGTTTTTAATGTCCATGACAATGACTATGCAGTATTGTTTGTCCCTCCAATGCCCTGTTGAGGGTATAAAAATGCGTGCGTGTTTGCATACGCGCTTACGGCGCAGGTGGTGAGTTGGTGTGGGTTGACGCCTGCACATGTGTGTGCTTTTCCAAACATTTTTCTATTCGGAAGGACAGTGGACATGACAAATACTATGTGGCTGGATGTCGTCATTTGCAATTGTCCGAAAAATTGTCCTTCCGCGTTAATGCACACGCACGAAGGGCTGTTCGCTCGTACACCTGTCATGTTGACGCGTTGCAAAGTGCCGTGCGTGTGGGGGGGGGGGGGCACAAACGAGGTGATTAACGCATGTACTCGCATTGGCTTACCCTCTCCACCGCGACTACATATTGCGCGCTGTTTTAGCCAAATGTGTGTGTTTTAGCCGAAATTGCTTTTGTGGCCGCCGAAATTTTGTGTGTGGACTTATACGACGCACTTAAGCAGGCGTGGGCGTCGCAAGCGGGGGGAGAAGTAAATTACAGTGAATTGGAAATTTCGTGTTTGTTGCAAATGTCCATTTCATATACAATATGTTTGGCCCATAGATAGATAGGACATGAATTGTCATTGGTGATTGCCGGCCGTTCGGTTATAGCTTTGGTGCTGTTTTTTGGTGGCAATTGCGGCAGATGTGGTGCTGGTGGTGTGCGTGTGTTGGTGGTGCCTTAGAGGTCTTGGCGTCAATTAATAATTCATGCATGACACACATGTTGGTCTTCAATTTGTGGTTCGCGCACCCCAAACCAATGCTCGTACACCCCAACTACGCTAGTTCGCTTTAGAAGTTTGGCGTTTTTTGGTTATTTTTTTTATAACGGTTGTTATGGCATGTAAATTGTTAAAGGATTACGCGGATTTTGAAATATCAAAAAAAAAAATGTTATATTTTTTTTTTGGAAATACATACATAAATCTAAAATATTTTCCAAAGTTTCATAACCATCGCAATAATAGTATAGGAGAGGTGTGCATCGTTAGACTAGACCGGTCGTCTACTTCAATCATTGATTGTGTTTTTCTCGAAACATCGTTTTCAAAGTCGGTGGTCAAGATTTCTCGGAAACTTGTAAAGCGATCTTATTGAAAATTTTCAGAGTTCTTCAGAGTCCAGTTTTTTTGATTCTAATAATTTTTTCAGGGAAATTTGTGGAAAAATTAGACATAAAATCTTTTTGTTAAGTTTTCAACTTTGCCAAAAATTCACTTTTGTTTTTTTTTTCAAATCGTTAATCACAGTCTATACTAACCGATGAAATTTACTTTTTCACGAACTGACTAAAATTTCTTGGAAATGAGGAAAGCGATCACCTGATGGATACCACAAAGTTCGCTCCAATTTTGAAGAAGACTCTATTTCACTGCAGATCTATGTTGCGGTGAAAATATTTATGAATTAATTTCGAGGAATGGTGCCGAATTGACAGTCCTTGGTCGGATAATAACCCGAGTCCATTCCAGTTACTTAGATCCGACTGTAGTAGGAATGGAAAGATCTATCTAAGCCATCAAAATACTGAGAAACTGTTACCAGCGGTTCCTTCAAATTTCTTTTGCCCAAATCTTCAAATCTTCAGTCCAAAGTGGACTGAAGTTACTGCCATTATGTTGACTTTTTAGACTCTCGATCAAAAGTAATACTTTAAAAATCATTTTAAACCCTACAGCGAGCGATGATAACGGTCTGTGATGAGAGGCCGCTTAACTGTCTACATACCCCTCCAAATAGGATTAGAGGAGATTTATATAATTGTCTTCTCCTCTCCCACGAAGTAAGATTTTGTCTAGTGGTCCCCTGGAAGAGACTTGAGATGGGAGTAGGTGAGGTTTAGCGAAATAAAGTTCCGCACTTCGGCTTTCGACGTTTCCTCTTACTATAAAAAATACGGTTAGGTCACCGATATGATAACCTTTGGTCGGATAAAATCCGGGTCTCGTAGAACCAGCTGTCGTGTATCGGGTCGGGTATTGCACCACCGCTTTTATTGCCCCATTAAACCAACCCACTTAATACTCCTTTCCAGATCTGACCCTATCGAAACAGCAGGTTTCCTGGAACTTTAGATGATTTTTACTAACTTTGAGAACTAAATATATGAGCTTATGATGATAAAACAGCAACTTCAATGTCAGTGACTAAGTTGACTACGGCGTTTGGTCAAAATGTTTATTAGGCCCCCATATTCTAATGTTACGAATACTACACATGCTTGTGTTGGTACTCGAAGGATCAATTAGAGATGGGCCTCAATTCACTTGCAATTTGAAAAGCGTACCAACTAAGTTTAGTTAAGAGATCGATCCTGTGATAAAGCTTTACAAAGATCTCACTTGAACAACTGAGAACGACGGTCCATTGGGAAACCTAACACTCAACACACAAGTATTAATCGTAAGGATCCCAATAAATCTACCAAGCGATTTTAGCCTGGTGAGATGTGTCAACTGCAGTCTTACTGGACAATGGAAAAATGTCATATAAACTAATGAAAATGAAAAATGCCGAGTCTGTTATCGTAGTCTCAATCCATAACACTTGAGCGTTCACATTACATTTGATCGAAATGAAGTTGTTGTGTGGACAACTTTCTTACTTGGCAAGTTCAATTTATATTATATCTATGATCTCCCAGTTATCATAAGGATATTTTGACACCCTTCTGAGTTATAAAAAATATCCCTGTGTAGGGTAGAAGTTCAACGGATTTTCTTGGTTTTTTTTTGATCTAAGGTCTTTTCTCTAGACTTATAGATCTCTCTTTCTAAATTTATAAGACATAGATTTCGAATGATTTCAAATTGAATCAAAATCATATAGTATTCGACTAAAATACATCAATCGTTCAGAGGGGTTTCAATTAATTTTACTGCAAGTATAAGAAGATGTTCCTTTTCATTGGGGGTGTTTTTTTACGTGGCGGGTCCCGTACCCAGCGCACAACCCTATGTAGGGGATGTTTCGCCTTCTCATTTTAGCTCGCCTTCGAAGGGATGGAAAGACCAGGTGGAGAGGGACTTGGCTATACTTGTAATCTCCAATTGGCGCCACGTAGCGAAAAGAAGAAACGACTGGCGCGCTGTTGTTAACTCGGCTATAATCGCGTAAGCGGTGTCTACGCCAATTAAGAAGAAGATAAGAAGATGTTCATGAAAAAGTCTGTTAAACATAATACGGAAGCTTCGAGTTCCTTTTTTTAACGGGTTATCCAACTGGAGGAAATTTCTTTAATAGAATTTTTTTGACAGATCACGCATCAGTCGTGTCAAGCTGTCATGTTATTTTTGTTCAGTATTGTTTAGCATTTCATCTTGGAAAGACATGCGCCTGAACAACATTTACAGGTCGTTTAAGTTTATTCCGAAATTTCATGTTCTGTAAAGAATGTGTTTCGTGCGCTTTGCTCAACTTATAGTCAACATAATTGGTTTACTGAGCTTACTATATGCAACACCATCGCCCATCTTGAGACCCAGCATTCATTATTGGATAATATCCGCCCGTATAGATAATGTCCAGCACGCAATGAAGAAAACATAGCAGTCATGGCTGAGCGTGTATACGAAGACCGTGGAGAGTCGATCCGGTGCCGGTCACAGCAACTCGGACTGACTTATGGAACGACTTGGCGCATTTTACATCGAGATCTTAAATTTTTTTTTTTTTTAATTGAAAAGGTAATTTAATTACAATTACAAATTATATACATATATAGCACTAGCGGTTAAGCCATCAAAAAGCGTACAAAATACTACTTGTGCAAGAACTGAAGCCATTAGACAATCCAAGCGACATCGTTTCGCTCTATGGGATCTTGAAAAGTTCCATGAAGATCCGACGTTTTCCAGTCCAATTTTGTTAAGCGATGAGGCTCATTCTGGCTCAATGAGTATGTACACAAGCAAAATGGCCACATTCGGGGCGATGAGCAATCTGAAGAGACTTAAGAGCTGTTATTTCATTCAGTAAGAACAACGGTTTGGTGTGGTTTGTGGGCCGGTAGAATCATTGGTCCATATTTCTTCCAAAATGATACCGGTGATCTCGGCGACATTTGGTTTCAATAAGACTTTCCACACATCGCATCAATCAATAGATTTATTGAGAGAATACTTCGGTGAGCAGATAATTTCACGTTTCGGGTCGATTGGCTACCAATATTTTGTGATATTACACCGTTAAACTTTTTCTTATGTGGATATGTAAAGTCTAAAGTCGGATAATCCCGCTTCGATCCAGGCCTTGGAGCAAAATTTCATTCACGAGTTACCTGTCGAAAGGTTCGAACGAGTCAGCGAAAATTGAACTCAACGGATGAACCATCTGAGATGCAGCCGCGTCCAACATTTGAAAGAGATAATCTTCAAAACATAAAGGCCGAAGAATACTCGTATTCTTTCGAATGATAATAAACATTTCCCATTAAAGTTGAATTATCTGTTTTTTTTTTCTTTAAAAAAGTAGGGGCCATCGAAATGGATCTCACTTCCTTGCTTTTATCTATTTTTAAATAAAAATAAAATGTTTTCCATGTTAATTTTAGGATACCAGTTTCGGCAATGCCATAGCAGCTAACGACTTTGGTCAAGCGTCCCAATGGACCGATTAGGCGATCGACAAATCATCGTTAATAAAGCTATTAAAAATAAGTGTTGTTAGTATAAAATGGAAAATGCCGTTAAAATTCGAATACTTCATATTGGTCATTGGTCATTAGTTTTCAGAAGGCAATTACTTGACCGCTACGCACTTTTCCTGAGTAGGTGGGTCAAAACAGATACGGACATTAGAGTTAATGATAGTGCGCCATGTTTGATATTTTAGTCTGCAGATGTACATATATACTTACATATGTATGTACGAATGTACAACCATAAATCCTTGGCGTTGGTTACTTCTTAAATGACACTTGTTAGGCGGTGAGTGGGTGTTCGATTGGCAACACGCACACATCGTTTTTTTCGTTTTTTTCGTTTTTTTTTATAAATAATAGAAGTGCGGATGAGTGATGCCGATTTAGGACAATGACGGTGTGAGTTATGTACATATGTATATATACATATTTTATATATAGAATTTCCAAAAAATATAAAAAAATTGTAGCGAAACAAAAAGTAGCCATTAACAGTGCAGCGTGAGTAAATATGCGGACCCAAATGCGGGAATCAATATGGTCAATAGTACGTCGTTGACATGAAACTCTATCATTAAATAGCCCACATTTCAGGTTTTGCTTTTTCGGTGTGCAATGGTGGGCTGTCGCAGGTGGGTTGCGACGTTGGCAATGCGCATCAGGCCTTCATGCATTATTAAAAAGTTCTGGCAATTTGCTAAGTACAAAGTGGTTAGTTTATATTTTGACAAAGTCTACAACAATTTGGCTATAATAATTATGCCTAATGAATAGCAAAATAAGATATCATTCTCTTATAAGCAATAGAATGGAAAAATACCCCTTTTCTGCTGAGAGTTTTAACATTTCTACGCAGTTCTATTATGTTATGCTTCGAAAATATGTTCGTAAGTGCAGTTTTTTGTTGAATCATTGCGATAACGACACTCCAAATGTAGTAATAGTTTTTAAACGATATTTTCTGTGCTGTTACAATGGGCTTTTACTGGTTGGTTTATTTATTATACTCTGAACAGGGTATATTAAGTTTGTCACGAAGTTTGTAACACCCAGAAGGAATCGTCGGAGACCCTATAAAGTATATATATAAATGATCAGTATGTCGAGCTGAGTCGATTTAGCCATGTCCGTATGTCTGTCTGTCTGTCTGTCTGTATATATACGAACTAGTCCCTCAGTTTTTAAGATATAGTTTTGAAATTTTGCAAACGTCATTTTCTCTTCAAGAAGCTGCCCATTTGTCGGAACTGCCGATATCGGACTACTATAACATATAGCTGCCATACAAACTGAGCGATCGGAATCAAGTTCTTGTATGGAAAACTTTTACATTTGACAAGATATATTCACGAAATTTGGTACAGATTATTTTCTAAGGCAACAATGTAATCTCTGAAGAAATTGGTCAGATCGGTTAACTATAGCATTTAGCTGCCATACAAACTGAACGATCGGAATTAAGTTCTTGTATGGACAAATTTAGTACTTTCCTTTTTATAATAAAATGGGAAAATAGATCTCAGACACCTCTGAGGAGTATTGAAGTTAATTTTCCCTAATAAATAGGAACAGTAAATACCTCCATTAATTACATTGAAAACAGATGAAAGGCAGAGAAAGGACCGTCGACTTTCCAGTAATTTAATATGTAAAAGCAATAAACGAGATGTATACGATGGTATTGGGTCAACAAACTTTAAGGAGCGGAGAGCAAATTTAAGAAAAATTTTTTAAACTCGCTCGATTCTATTAATTGACGATATGCAATATGGTCTCCAAATGAACACTGCGTACTCCGAAATGGAACGAACAAAACATGTATACAGTAATTTTAATGTGTAGGGGCCGAACACAGAGAATGATTTAGAAGTGATATAGTTGATGTGATTACTGAAAGAAAATCTGTTGTCAAAGTTTACCCCAAGATCTTTGATTTCAGTAACGCATTTTAGGACGCAATAAGAAATATTGTAACTTGAAGGTAAGATGCTACGTCCCCTACCATAAGAGATCTGTGAACATTTATCTAGATTCAGAAAAAGCTTCGATTTCAGGCACCAATCATAAAAAGTATCATTATCACACTGAACTTTGAATACATCTTGTGAGTTTTTGATTATTGCGAAAATTTTAAGTCATCTGCATGTAACAGAAAGTTAGCGAAAGAGAAGCAACAGGAAATGTCATTGATAAACAGCACAAAGAGAAATGGATTCAAGACGCTTCCTTGTGGCACTCCCGAAGACGCAATGAATGAATCAGATGACACTCCATCGACACTGACAACACATCGTCTATTGTGCAGATATGATTTAAGCCACTGCAAGAAGACGGAGTGAAACCCTAAAGATGATAATTTTTTAATTAGAAAATTATGTGAAACTTTAGCAAAGGCTTTAGAGAAATCTGTGTGGACACAATTTACCTGGAATCCAGCGGAGAATGCAGACATGCAATAAGCGCTAAAAACCGCTTTGATTGGCATTAGTTATTGCTTTTACTGAAAAAAATAATTTACTTTTAACATAACAATCAAAAATTTTCGAAATAGTAGAAAGTTTAGAAATAGGCCTGCAATTGGAGACTACATCCTTTCTACCACCTTTAAGAATAGGGGTAATGCATGTCAATTTCCAGTCGGAAATAAAATTCGCAGTGGTGAGAGACTTATTGAAGACAAGCATGAGAGGATATACCACGGCAGTACAATTTTTTATAAGTACAGGCGGAAGCCCATTCAGATCCGATTTGGAAGAAGACTTAATATCACAAATAGCCTTGGCAATATCATCCTGTGAAAGACACACTGAGCCAAAATTTATGGATGGAGAGTTATCAGCTGAAAAAGTGGAACTAGAAGCAGGATCATTGTGTACATAATTCGATTTGAAAAATTCAGCGAACAAATTGTAGATTTCGACCGGAATGCGTGCCGACTTATCACCCCAGCGTAAAGCAGAGGGAATGGCCGAACACGCTCTTCTAGATTTTACAAAGTTCCAGAAGAACTTAGGGTTCGACTTAATGTTAGACTCTGTGCTGTCAATAAACCTTTTATAGAGAAACTTATCCAATTCATTAAACAGTTTTGTGTAGTGCTGATATTGAACAAAGGAAACATGAGTTTTAGTTGAAGAGAATTTTCTGTAGTATTTATTTCTGAGATTGTTTATTGGTTGTTGTATATTTATCTATTGAAAGTCCAATTTCTTAACTAATTGAAGAATATATGGTCGTTTAGACAATGATTTTCACAAGCTTCTCTAAAAGCGAATTTTCGAACAGTAAAATCATTCACCATAGACAGCAACAGATCCGGACACTAAGAAAGTTTTCTGGTCTAGAAATTTAACTGTTCAAGAATATGTTTACAAGCGGAGTTTTAAAAACTAAATTTTTTTTCGGAGATATAAGTATCTTGCTGACTCAGCCTCCAAACTGGTTCGGCTAGTTCGAGAGATTTTAAAATAGTTTTACTCGAAGTTGCCTTTTTTAAAACGATACCCGGTGGTTTACCTGAAATTTTTATAGAATTTTCTGACTTGTCTATCTCTGGAGCTATCCATATCCTCAAAATGGAAGTTTAACTATTTTTAAAAAGTTCGAAGGAGTCAAAAGAGGTGGTACAAAAATGTTTTTTTTTTTGCAGGCAGTCGTCTTCGTGAACATTTTTTTTCAACTTTGCACGAAAGCTCATTTTCAGCTGAAAGTAACAGTTTTCCCTCTTCAGCCAATTTAATATTTCTTTTTGCGAACTTTGATGATCATTGTTGATGATTAGTGGGTCTGAAGAAACCAGCAATGTTCACAAAAGACCTTGCATTGTAGTCAATCTAGAAATTTTTTGGAGGTTGATGCCTCTGGAACTAACAGAAATCTTTTGTGCGCGTCTCTAGCTCCGCCTGCAACATCATTCCCAATTGGAATTGCTAGACTTTCCATTATATCTGTTCCATGAATAAATATTTTTTTGACAGATGGCGATATGCAGTTTCCCATGTGTTAGTATGAAAAGCCATGCGTAAGAAGTAGTAATTTAGCCACTTTCCATCACCAGTAACTATTCGTATTAGATATGGATTGATTTTTTTGTGATTCAGCAGAGATTTGGAGAATGAAATTCGCCTCATGTGATTTCGCATTAGCTCTTGTGGCACCCATATATCGAGCTTCTATGGTTTATCCGCTAGGACTCAACAATTTTACCGATATTTTCAGCAACTCGCCTGCTCGAAATTAATAATGTGTTGAATGTTTACACTTCATCTGAAAATAAGTTTGACTCGCTTATGGCATGCCTTGTTATGTAATATTTTTTACCTTCTGCAATTGTTTTTTGGTGAAAACAATCAATTCCGTATTTATGTTTTTTGTATTCGAAAAGTCAAGGAGGTCTCTCTATAAAAGAGAGAGCAAATAGGCATCGATTGCCTTATACTGCTGTAGTGGAGAAAAGAGCACTTGCAAAAAAAACTCGAGATCGTTCAACGGGTGGCGCTCATCAGCATGTGTGTTGCACTAAGTTTCACTCAAACCATGGCACTTAACGCCTGAACTCTTTTAAAAAATCCTTTATTTACTGTTTTTAGTTAGTCTATCATATTTCTATTGTATTCTTGCTAATGTGCCGACTTCAAGTCAAGAAATGGAACTTTCAGATTACCTTAGACTTAGGTTGATCATTTACTCATCTTGATTATGGGCTTGTGCCTCGACGATGTTTTCTCTCGCATATTTTGTTTCGTCCTCCCATATTTGAAGTTTTTAAGCTCGATTTATTTAGAAAAATTTAAAATTTCTGTTCTTACTATTTTAGTGAAGGTGTCCCTACCTAGAAGAGTGAGTAATGAGATATTTGATAAGAACGTAGATCTTTTGTGTTTACAATTACGATTTTATCGACATAAATTATACTATATATAAGTCTATAAGTTCCTGGAGAAACAGGAGTGGGTTTGAAAAACTAATGAACTTAAGTTTTCAAAAAATTTTTATACTACTCTTCAATACTTTTCTATTAGCGATAAAGAAAAAACAAAAAATTATGAAATCCAGAAACATATTAGAGAATAGTCAAAACATATAAAATAACACGTGAAATTATAGGGAGCTAGGATCAAACGATCACAAATCCTATAAAATTAAACCCGAAACTAGTGGTCGAAAACGTAAAACCAACACAGCTCAAGATTCATGCATAGTAAATCCAACAAAATGATGTCCTACAGCCCTTTGAACTTTCCAGTTCTTGAAATTTGTTGAAGCACCAAAAGATGTCCACGAAAGGGTCCATTAATAATAAAGATTTCATAGAGGCCTTAACCCAGCAAACAATGTGAACAGGCGAAAGCAGAGTGCAGTTATTTGGAGAGGAAGAGTTTAGGACCGTCGGCCGGCATATACAAAATATAATCCAAGAAATACTAACAGATAAGTAGATAATTTTGCAAAGCAAAAAACAATCGTAGTAGGTTGAAAACAGTTGGAAACGAAAGTAAAACCAGTTTACGAGCGATCTGACGCCAGGAAGGTGGAAAAAACATTTTATCTCGATTTTCGGCAAAACTACGAGTGCTATTGAAAAACTGCTATTGGAAACAATGAAAAGATCTGCAACTTTTATATCAACACCTCAAAATTCGAATGTTCAAGCTTTAGGCTTTTTTTTCGATTTTATCTTGTAAAAACCTAAAATTTATTTCGAGAAATTTGGTGCAAAATTACCTTCTTAAGTCTCAAGCGCAACATGTTTTATTGAAAATGTTAAGAACCTTATTTTGACTTCATATTGAAAGCAAAAAACATTAATTTTCAATCAAAAACTCGGATGTCAAAATATGAGAATTAATAGGCCTTTATCAATTAAATCCAAAACCTTCAAAGCTGGAGTATTCTCTTCCATCCGGACAACATGATCTAGACACAGCAAAGACTGCGAGATCTTGATTCGGTGAACTTTTCAATGCCTTCACATATAACTCGCACAGACCATTGTTCCATCGATTCATCTATTTGTTTCGGTCAATGCATGAATTTTCCGCAAAACCTTTCTCTCGAACACTCCTAAAGTCGTCTCATTAGATGGTATCATTGTTCGCGTCTCTGCACCATCTAGTTCAGGATGGGAATGTTGAACAATGTTTTTAGCTGGAAAAATGTGACAAAGTTCATCTTGTCAATATAAAAATAAAAAGACCCAATAAGTTGAAGTTCCTGATTATGCAATCGGAGAAAACAAAACTAACGACGCGGTTATTGAGGCCAGTAATATCAATATCATCGGCATACGCCAGCAGCTGTACACTCTTATAAAAGATGATACCTGCTCGATTTAGTTCTGCAGCTAATGAACGGCTCGGAGAGGTACATACTTCCCGCTCCAAACGGAGCTTTTGGTGTTACTCAACGTCAACTTTGCGGGGATATCAAGCGGCATAGAGGCAGTTCCTTTTCGTGCTGCCGAAGGCGGCTTGAAAATCGACGAAGAGATGGTTAGTGTCGACCTTCCTTTTACGGGTCTTTTCCAAGGTTTGGCGCATGATGGAAATCAGCGGAGTTAGTCCAATTCAATTAAAAACAGAAACTATGGGAGAGCAGGTGTGTGTCATACACTGAGTGCAATATGTAGCTGAAATGGCTGTACAGACATGATAAAGACTCGAAACATAGGGCTAGAAATGAAAAAAAAAAATTATTTCATAGAAAATGTATAGACAATCATAGAGAGTAGTGTTGCCGCAGACTAACGCATGCTAATGATTTATGGCACACAGTATATGTTGGATCTTCTTGAACTGGTCATCGCAATTCTATAGCTTCAGGTTTCTATGTTTATATATTGCCTAAGTCAATAAATAGCGTCAAATAAACCCGACTATATGGTTTATTTGACCATATTTGTTGACTAAGGCAATTTATGAACATAGAAATAGAGTTGACATGTTCAAAAAGATCCAATAGTGTGCCATAAATCAAACAAAAAATACTAATTATATAACGCTCATTATCTGTGAAGCACCACGTGCAAGAAATTGCCAAAAACAAATATGATCAATCATGAGAACAAAGAGAAATATGTCTTGGCTTATGCGATACAACTTTAGCGGCATGTCTTAAAGCCAGGCTAAGAACAATAATAAGAATTTCAATTCCACCGCCAACATGTAAAGCAAACGTAAAGAGCGTATCAAGAGAGAAACAGCTTACATTCAGCGCTGAATAACCACAGAGAGGCTTGCTAGTTTGAGCGCGACTCAGAAGCTATTCATACCAATAGACTGTGCTCAGCAGAGACACCACGTTCGCAAGTGCACAACTTTACATACAATTTTGTACATAAATATATATGCTTATGTGTTTATTATGTTTATCTGGAGTCTAGCTACTGACGTGGAAATCAGCTTTTGCCAGAAGTCATTCAACCTGCCGGCGAGCGCTTGCACTTACAACGCTGTTTCAGAGAGACAATGGCAAGGTAATTGTTTCATATACATATTTACAGCTGTATGCTAGTAAATTTCGCAGTCAAGTAACTGAAAGCAACAACAAAAAGCAGCATATAATCAACTAGCGCTTGCTGATCAGCACGCTGAGAGAATGAAATGAAAAGTCAATGTTAAAATTTTATATAAAAAAATATATAATAGAAAAATAGCAATAGAGTCGCCGGTGAGCTCCATTATGTGTGTGTGTATCGCAGTGTGTTTATGCGACATATAACTCTGCGTGGAGTGCTGTTGACGCTCTGTAGGCTGCTCGGGAGGTTAGTGAGCACAGCTGTGCGGTGGTTATAGCAACAGCTCAAGCCACCTTTCTTTTCCAGCGCCTGTTTATTCAGTAAGAAAACTACGCCGGCAGTGAGAGGGCGACTAAAAGAACGGCTACAGCTACAGCCAGCTAAAAACACTTGCCATACAATTTATAGAATATACTAGACCTTCTTTTTTGGAGTAAAGTAAAAGAGTAAAAAAGCCATCGCAATTTCCGCAATGCAAACGGCAACAAAGTACCTGAGATACGCACAGCTTCTTGCCAGTGTTGTGCTCGTGGCCTGTGTGACCACCGCGGCGGCCAGTTCCTGCGCCGGCTGCGTGGATTTGGATGAGCTGAACTTCGATCAGACGATTGAGCGGTTTCCCTACGCGCTAGTCAAATTCGATATCGCCTTTCCGTATGGCGATAAACATGAGGCCTTCGCGGCATTCTCGAAAACTGCGCACAAAGTCACGAAAGAGCTGTTGGTGGCCACTGTCGGTATCAAAGACTACGGCGAGAATGAAAACAAAGAGCTGGGTTTGCGATTTAAAGTGGACGATAAGAGCTTTCCGGCTATTCTGCTCTTCAAGGCTGGCAAGTTGGAGCAGTTTGTGCGTTTTCCCACACACTTGGATGTGACATTGGACAATTTGAAGCAATTTGTGACGCAGCACACGGATTTGTATATCGGACGCGACGGTTGTCTGAAGGACTTTGAAGAATTGGTCAAGAAATATGCCAACAAAGCGGATGACGAACAAGCGGCGTTGATAGCAAAAGCAGAGCAAATGTTGCAGGGTGTAGCAGGCGATGAGACGAAGTCGGCGAGCGCCAAAGCCTACCTGGTTTATATGCGAAAAATCAATGAGAAGGGTTACGATTATGTGGAGGATGAGACCAAGCGGCTGCAACGTCTGAAGGCTGGCAAGGTGACGGATGCCAAGAAATTGGAATTGCAGCGAAAACTCAATATACTGGAGGCATTTCGTGTGAACAAGCTGACGAAGTTGCAGAGCAGCGATGAGCTCTAAATCCAGGGCTACAAACAGTGCAGACGCTTGTAGTATTGGCATCAAGCAGATAAAAATTAAATGAAGTGAAGTGTTTTGAAGCCATGTACAAGTGCGTAGACATACATACATATGTATGTACATACAAATACAACAAAAACGTAATGTAGTTATTTAAGTGTGTGTGTGACGGGACAAAAGCGGCAATAACACAACAATTGAACGGTGAAAAGCGTTTTTAATGCGTAGCTTTGTGCTTAGACTAAATTATATTAGTTAATACATATGTATGTATGTATGTATGTAGATATGTATGTACACAATAGTTTATTTTCGTTTCATTTAATAAATTATTTGTTAGATTTATATAAATAAACCGTATGTATGTGTGCGTATTTTTGGATTTCAATTTTTTGTTGGTAACCCCTGGTTTGTTGTGCCGCCAACTTGTTAGAATTCTGCCATGGTAACCAGTTTTTGGTATACCGTTGCGTATGGCAATAAACCGAAAGCAAATAATTCGGCAATCCGGCAATATTGTGCTGCCATAAAAAGGCTTTGAGCGTTCACTATGGCATTATAGCTTTCTTTAGGTAACAATAAGTAAGAAACAAGAAAACTGCGCCAAAGCCATAATATCGGCCACAGAGGCATTTTTTATAGCATAAAAATAATAAAAATATATTTTTTCTGATTTTGATCGTTCAGTTTGAATAACATGTTACAAATATGTATCATTTTGGTAGACCACTTTTTACCATTTTTCCGCTAGACACATTATTCCATCAGTGTAAACCTTTTCTGGCTTCTCGGCGAAAAACTGCGACAAGTAATTTTCACAGGCTTCTCTTTAAGCCAACTTTACTCCATTAAGGGAGTTCTGCATTGACCGAAACAAATGGTAGTCCGATGTTGCAAGGTCAGGGCTATATGGTGGAAGCAACTAAATTGTCCACCAAGCTCTGCCAGTTTTTGCCGAATCATCAAAGAGGTGTGTAGTCCAACGTTGTTCTGATGGAAGACGAAGCGCTTTCTGTTGATCAGTTCTGGCCGTTTTTTTCGATTGCTTGCTTCAATCTTATCAGTTGTTGACAGTAAAATGTAGAATCAATCGTTCGACCAGGCTGGAACAGCTCATAGTGGATGATTCCTTTGCAATCCCAGCAAACAGTCAGCATAATCTTTCGATCGTGGCTTCGCGACCATTTGTTGATCTTCACCACTCTTGGACCATTATCTTTTTCGTACATTATTGTCGTATTTGATCCACTTTTCGTCTCCTGTTACCATTCGCTTCAGAAATGGTTCGATTTCATTTCGTTTCAGCAAAGAATCGCAGATGTTAATTCAGTCCATTAAATTTTTCACAGACAATTCATGTGGCACCCAAAGATCGAGCTTCTTTTTGTAGCCAGGATTTTTAAATGGTTCAAAACCGTTTGATGATGAATGTTAAGTTCCTTAGCGATGTCATGGCTGCTTATGTGATGGTCCTGGTCAATCTTTTCCATAATTTCATCGACTTTTTCAACGATAGGTCGAGCAGAGCGAGGTGCATCTTTCACTTCGAAATTTTCAGAACGGAAGCGAGCAAACCATTGTTGTGCCACACGAACAGTTACACCATCGTCTCCGTAAACTTCACAAATTTCGTTGGTGACTTGCGTGGCATTCTTCCCTTTTTTATACAAAAATTTCAAAAATCTTTCAAATTTCTTCATTATTTTCACTCATTTTTGAACAGCTGTAACTTTTTTTCAACTTCCCCGAATTTAATTTTTTTTTGGTTAAATGAAGCTTAAAATCTCACCTTTCCTACAAAATATAGTATGACGCAATGTGATTGGTAGTACTGGAGATATACGACTGCAACGTCATCTATTGACAAAATACAAAAAGAGTACCCAATATATGCTCTAATAGTCCGATCTGGACAATTTTTTGGAGATTGAAGTGGAGTTTGTTTTGGTTAGTAATCCTTGTAAAATTTCTTGAAGGTCCCTGGCCAAATGAAAAACGCTTTCCATACAAGCATTTGATTCCGATTGCTTACTTTGTATGGCAGCTATATGATATTGGAGGTGGTTCCGACAAATGAGCGTCTTCTTGAGAAGAAAAGTAACGGGTTTTTTCAATAGGGACGCAACAAAAGTAGACCGATAAAGACAGCAAACGACGCCATATTTTTCCCCACCGTTTTGACGTTTCCTTTCAGTAAGGTAGCCATTCGATCAAGGAAATACGATCCAACATTGAGTCGAAATTATTGAAATTTACTACCAAAATTCGAAGTCAGTGTTCTCAACTTTAAGAGCGCTATGTCCAATTTAAGGTCATCATAATCGTACTGTCAGATCAGCAATTGAGCGTTTAGTGGAAAAATTAGAATCCACAGGCACATTACAAAATGTTTCCAGTGCCAATGAGACAAAGAAGTGCGCGTAGGGGCGAGAATATTGCTGCCGCTAGCGCATCAATTGAGGAAGCCCCAAATCAGTCTCTCACACGTCGTTCTCAGGCGTTGGGCATCTCTGTGACGTCGTTGTGGCGAACTTTGCGAAAAGATCTTGGCCTACATCCTTACAAGATCAAATTGATGCAAGAACTGAAGCACCACCTGATCGTCGGATGTTCGTGAATTGGGCTGAGCAACAACTTGAAAATGATCCGGATTTTCATCGAAAAATTATCTTCAACGATGAGGCTCATTTCTGGCGGAATGGCTTCGTCAATAAGCAAAATATGAGTTATTGGTTAGGCAGCAATCCA
This sequence comes from Bactrocera neohumeralis, assembly GCF_024586455.1. NCBI lineage: Eukaryota > Metazoa > Arthropoda > Insecta > Diptera > Tephritidae > Bactrocera > Bactrocera neohumeralis. Next base: position 71,446,160 of record NC_065921.1, read on the forward strand.
CACGTTCTCCATGAGTTACCATTACATCCTAAAAAATCAAGGTTTGGTGCGGTTTAAGGGTCGGCGATGTTATTGGACCGTACTTCTTCCGTGATGATCAAGACCGGCACGTTACTGTGAATGGGAATCGCTATCGTTCAATGATAACCGAATATTTTTGGCCCCAATTGGATGATACGGACTTGGACAATATGTGGTTCTAACATGACGGCGCCACAAGCCCCACAGCGAATGTCACAATCGACGTTTGGTGAACGTGTTATCTCACGAAATAACAACTCAATTGGCCGCTTCGGTGATGCGCTTTTGTAGAACTCTTATTGAAAAACCCTGTACATATATTTTAAGGGGTTTTTGACGTTTCTTTCTCAGCAAATTTTTGATTTTTGTAGACAAAAAACTGGTCCAAGTCGTTTTTAACGACCTGATTTGAGGTCTCCCATCCAAAAATTTTTGCAGAGACCGTAACAAACAATAGTCCGAAGGTGCTAAGTCTGAAGAATATGGTGAGGTAGCACATCCCTTTGAAGCTGTTAAAGTTTTTGCCTGGTCATTAAACTTGTATGCGGTATCCAATAACCGTGGTGGAATACTACACCTTTTCCAATTATTAATTTTAGCATCTTCTGATTGAGTGCATAACTCAATTTGTCCAGCGGTTCACAATAAACTTCGGAATTAATTGCGGTATTATCGGACAAAAGCCGAAAATAAACGATTCCTTTGAAATCCCACCAAAATGCAACAAAACCTTGTGTTTGGTGACTATCGGCCTTCGAAGTGGTTTGAGCCGGCTCTTTCTTGTTAGATTATAATCTCTTGCACTTTATACTATTGTAAACAATACACTTTTCGTCGCCAGGAGCGATGCGGTTCAAAAATTAATCCTCTTTTTTTGATGTTCGAAAAGCAAATCACAGTCATTAATGCGACGAAGCAAATTTCGTTCTGTAAGAACATGAAGAAACTTTATGTCAAACTTCGAAGTTAATCCAAAACGTGCTTGTAAACCATGGCGTTAGAAAAATTTAATCTTTCAGTAATCTCTCGAGTTGTTATTCGAGGATTTGCATCGACCAACGATCTTATTGAATCCACAGCGGTTTAAAGAGTCCTTCCAGAACGTGGTGCATCTTCAAAACCGAAATTGGCGGAACGAAATTTTGCAAACCAACTTTGGCGGCGTTCGGTTAACACATCTTCTCCGTATACATTACCTTATTTTCACCCAGGTTAGGTTAAGTTAAGAGGTCGATACTAGCAGGAATCTCAATTGGACAGTTTAGAACGTCAGTCCGTTGTATTACCTGAAACTCCTATATAACAGGTCATATGACATTTAGAAATAGACAAAGCGCCGAATTTGTTGAAGGCGAGTGTCAGTTTCGGCTATGCCTTCTGCTTCCTCGAAGGTAAGACTGCCGAGATGTTTTATAATGGTTGTTCAAACAAAGCCTAACGGATATAAGTAGTTTCATTAAGAGCGCTAAAAGTACATAATAAACCCCGGTACCTCATGCCTATATGCATGAATTTCTAAATTCGAAGAAAAATATTTTTACTTTTGCGGCTAACTTCGAAAAATAACGAAATATTTTTGTTTTACATTTTCCTCAGCCGATTTTTGTATAGAGTAAATATTTAATTTTTGACCTTACACAAAGACTTTTCCATAATTTCAATGCACAGCAAATCATTTTCTATAATACATGAAAAGAAAAACTCACTATTCCATTAATTCTGTGGCATTCAAACTGTTACATTTCGGACTGAACTCTTAGATGCATTTGTAGTTTCTGTCTGATGTGTTTTCAGCTCACATCCACTGCATAGACAAAGCTGCGTACACTCGCCTAAGGGTATGCAATGTGATGTGAGCAAAATTGTTTAAAAACAATTGCGCTGAATCACCCTGTAGAAAGTGATCAAGCGGAAATGGTGCGCTGGAAGAAACGTCATTAAGTAGAGGTTGGGACGAAATTCATTTATTTTTTATAGTGGTTATTGCAACCAAATGGTGTGGAATCATACATACATAACTGCATACCCCGAAATATCGCATGCAACAGGATCTGTTGATCTTGATCGTGGAAATTTCGGTTATTAAAAGTAATTTATTGAGAGGAAATTTTGTTCGTAGCACTAAAAAAGCTTCGACAGTTGTAATGTTTTGTAAAAATTTCATTTTATAAGTAGAGGAATCAAGTATATCATGACTTAGTTAGTCATAAAAAATATTATAATATTTTTTTATTATTTCTATATACATATATTTTGAGTGACATGGTTGAATTCTGTTAACAGTGACTTGGTTCAATTATAAAAAAAATGAAGTTTTAGAGTTATTCGCTATTTCACCAAGTTTGTAAAAAAATCTCTGCTACGATTGCGAATTAATCGCAGGGATAATGGCTATGCAATGACCAACGACTGCTTATAATATTTTGTAATTAACAAAATGCAGACTTTTAAAAAATATGTCGAATTCTTTTGAAGAGTTATATGACTTTTGGCAGGTCATAATTCTATTTTTCACACAAATAAAACACTAAGCGCTATTAAACAGAAAAACATACATAAGATAAGTTAGAAAAGGCTAAGTACGGGCTCAACCGAATATTTATACTCTGCAACTTGCAAGAATCAAGGCCAGGGAAATACCTAAAGATTTAAAACATCAACCATAGGATCGGAATCTAAGCAAATATATGGAAGCTGGGATAGTATCGACACGATTTTACCTATTAACAAATATCAAGCCACATGCTAAGAAAGTGTTCCCAGGGTTTCATTAAGGTACTTCACATAGAATCACCAATCATATGGAGACAAGTCAGACGGATTTTCGAAAATTTTAATAATAGTCATATGAGGGCTAGATCAAGTTTTCGCCCAACTACATCTATTTTAGGCACAAATATAAACTGTTATGAGCAAAGAATGTTTTGTAATTTTCATTGAAATAATTCATTATTGGCCGATTATCCAGCATAAAGTCACCTTGAAGTTCGAAAGTCTTTATATTAGGTATATGTGGTGTGATCAGGGAAGTATTATTCTGATTCAACCCATTTTGGATACAGAGAATTGCTATTGGCTGAAAAGAATTCTCTCTGAATTTCGCATAGGTTTTAGACTTTACATATTCCCACAAGAAAAAGCCTTACGGTGTGATATCAAACGATCTTGTTGGCCAATCGACCGGTCCAAAATGTGAAACTATCTGCTCACCGAAGTATTCTCTCAATAAATCCATTGATTGATGCGTTGTGTGGCAAGTAGCGCCGTTTTTTTTTTTTGAAACCAAATTCAGGTATCAAATGATCGGTTATTATGGCGCGATAACAGTCGCCATTGATGGTTACGTTCTCATTTTTGAAGAAGTATGGACTAATGATTCCACCGACCCACAAATGAAATGGAAACTCTTGAATCTCTTGAGGTTGTTCTTCGTCTCATATGTGGAAATTTTGCTTGTTAAATACCCACTGAGTCAGAAATGAGCGTCATCGCTGAACAAAATTGTGCTTGACGTCGGATCTTCTTGGAACTTTTTAAAAGCACATAGAGCGAAGCGATTGTGCTTGAGAAGGTCGAGCGGCTTCAGTTCTTGCACAGGCTAGATTTTATACGCTTTCACTTTAAGATCTCGACGTAAAATGCGCCAAGTCGTTCCATACGTCAGTCCGAGTTGCTGCGAACGGCGCCGAATCGACTCTCCACGGTCTTCGTGTACACTCTCAGTTACGGTTGCTATATTTACTTCACTGCGTGCTGGAAGTGGTCTATTCGGTCAAATATTATCAAATAATGAATGCTGGGTCCCAAGATGGGTGATGGTGTTGCGAATAGTACACTCAGTAGGCTGATTATGTTGACTATAAATTGAGCGAAGCGCGTGAAGCACATTTTTTACAGAACGTGAATTTTCGTAATAAAGTTAAACGATTTGTAAACGTTGTTCCATGATGAAATGCTAAACCATACTGAACAGACATAACATGACAGCTAGACACAACTCACGCGTGATCTATCAAAAAAAGAAGAAAGTATGTTTATGGTCTTCATAAAATCACGATTTGTTTTTTACTTCAGATGATCCTGCAAGCAGTTCTAATCCCTTCACAAAATCTTTGCAAAATATTTATCTTTGGAATAATATTCGAAATAAAATAATTTGAATATTTTTTAATTTTTTTTATATAAAAAAAAATATTAAAATTCAGTATTTTGTGAAAAATCAAAATTTTGACCAGTCTTTATAATATTATGTGATAAAGACATATATGATATAATAATATGTTTTTCTTCATTCCTGGATTTGAGGTAATTTTAATTAGAAAACTTTGCCTCACCACCAGACACCTTTTATCGTAGGTCCTCTTAGAGAGCGACTACAGGATCAAGGAAACTAAAAATATTCGAAAATGACTCAGCAATTATCAAAGTTTTAATTATACTGTAAATGTATGTACTTTCAATTAATTAATTTATTAAATAAATTGCATCTTCAAAAAAATGTACTAAAAAAACTACGTTTTTTCTGACTAGCAAGTGGATATAAGCAGAAAGGCATTGTATGATTTATTATCCGAGACATATGAGTTCTTTATATAAAACAAAAAAGATTAATGGTCTATATTTTCGAACTTTACTCTACGCTGGCCACTTGTTTGGCCGATCCTGATTAACACGGATTAACCATAAAATCTTTTGTACTCCTGCTTTAGCGCTTCTAAGATGCTTCGTCTAATGCGCTTTCATTGATATCATTTATTATAATTATATATATATATATATAGTTATTTATTACAACACATACATATATTGCAATTTTTGCTTATATAATGCAAGAACAACTGTACTAAATCATTCACCGCAGAGCACAGTGCGCCCAACTTGAGGAAAGGTTTGATATAAAAAAGTAATTAGAAGCAGACGTCATTAGAAATATTCGTATGTTGCATATGCAACTTAATAGCGAATGCTGGTGAGACAACAAACTTAATTTCAGCAAAAAAAACAAAGAACAAAAAAACAGCAAGAAAAAATAGAAGCGACGGAGTGGAAAAATCAAACACACCAGCAGAGAAGCAGAGAAAGGGAAACAAGTGCTAAGGCATGGCAATAAATCTACCTAATCATTCTACACCCGACACGATGCAATAATGCAAAGTGCATTTCCACGCACACACACACACACCCCTTGCAAGGCAGGAAAACCAACAAAACACACTTGCAACAAAGTTGAAAGATGTGAAAAAGACGCTTATAAAAACACGAAATTTATTTTGGGCTGCTGCAATTGCAATGATCCGAAGCAAATAGCGCAAAGTCACTTAAAATTACACAAAAAATAACAAAAAACACGAAGCAACAACAAAAACCAAAAAAAAATAAAAAATAAAAACTACAAAAAATTGTATTGAAGAAAGTCTGCACGTGCAACGTGTAGAAAACGCAGGGAGGAAAATTGCATCCTGTTGCATAAAACACACACACACACCGTTGCTTGTGTAAACACAAGTGCATCGCAAGAACAAATAAAGACGGTCAACGCGCCAAGTGGCAGAGTGGCACAGCGAGCGAAGTCAAACGCCAATCTGCCCTTATCGCCATTCTCACATTCTCCCATTCGCCTGCCGCTCACACAGTGTGTGTTATTTTTGCGCTGCGCTCGGCTCCTTCGCACTGCAGGTCCTTTGAGCTCGGCATTTTCCCATCGCTTGGGCCGGGATAGTGGTCTCAAGTGCGTGTCGCCGCAAAATTTCGTTAGTTTTGTAACGAATTTCTGTTTGTCTGTATTTGTAAAAAAAGAATGAAAATGCCTCTCCCTGCACTTTTGATATCTGATGCGAATCAAGCAAAAACAACAGCAAACAGCAATGCAATGCTATATGCAAGAGCCTTCGTCGCGTCGTCAACCTATCGCAACGGCAGGTAGGAGCAGCAGCGAGTGATGCGGTGCACAGTGGGATTTAATTGAATAAATCTATATATATAGAAAAAGCTTGCAACCCTTCTTGGGTTGGAATGACGCATTTTATGAAGAACTTTTAGACGTGGAGCATTTTACGTCGAGATCTCTAAGTGAAAAAATATTACAGCGTAAAAAATATATCTTGTGCAAGAACTGAAGTCGCTCGACCTTCCCAAACGACATCCCTTCCCTCTGTGAGCTCTTGAAAAGTTCCACGAAGATCCGATGTTTCCGAGCCAAATTTTGTTCAGCGAGAGGCCCATTTTTGGCTCAATAGGCATATAAACAAGTAAAACTGCCGCATTTGGGACGAAGAGCAACCTGAACTGGTTCAAGAGCTGTCAATTCATGCCGAAAAAAACCACTGTATGGTGTAGTTTGTGAGCCGGTGGAATCATCAGCCCATATTTCTTCAAAATGATGCCAGTGAGAAAGTAACGGTCAATGGCGATCTTATCGCGCCATGATAACCGGCTATTTGATGTCTGAAATTGTAGCGCGTGATCTCGGCGATATTTGGTTTCAACAAGACGGCGCCACTTCCCACACATCGCATCAATCAATGGATTTATTGAGAGAACACTTCGTGGGGCTGATAATTTCACGTTTTGGGCCGATCCATTAGACACCAAGATCGTGTGATATCACATCATTAGAATTTTTCCTGTGGGGATATGTAAAGTCTAAAGTCTATGAAGACAATCCGTCTTCGATTCAGGCCTTAGAGCCAAACGCGTGTCGTTCGCTAGTTACCAGTGGAAATGCTCGAACGAGTCATCGAAAATTGAACTCAACGGGTGGACCATCTGCGACGTAGCCGCGGCCAATATTTAAAAGAGATAATCTTCAAAAAATAAATGCTGGAGAGTGTTCCTTCGAATGATAATAAACATGCCCCATTAAATTTGAAGTTTCTGTGTTTTTTCTTTAAAAAGTAGAGAACCTCGAAATGGATCATGGAATGGAAGATATAATATTTGTCCTTTGTGTTACTAAAAAACTACTTGAAGTGCGTCACCTCATAGATCGACGAATCGTTTTGAGCTCAGCTCATTTATTAAGGCGATCAATAGTAATCCCAGTCACTTTGCGAGGTTCTTCAAAAGTTGTCCACCGAGTTATATCAATATCAATCTGGCCCTGCTGCACTGGTTTGGCAAAGATCGTCCGTCAAAATATTTAGTCGCATCACTTGTATACCAATTAGACCGAGTACAGACAGCACACTTACAATTGCGGCGAGATTGACTTTGCTAAGTGCAAGCTGTTCGGAAGAGCTATTACGATTCATTTTGGTCCAGAAGGTTCGCGCAGTCGAAAAAATGCTGGTTGTTGAACAGCGCTTGCTGAGCTCACTGGAGGTCAATAGGTACAGAGCTAGTATGCAAGAGGACATCGGACAACCTACTGATTTCTAATCGGATGAAATTGGTGTAAGAAGTGCCTTCCCTAGAAGGCTCATCGGCTTTACAGTTTCCGGCGATTCCGCTGAGACTGGGAACCCATACAAGTTTAATATGGAAAAAACTTGAAGCTATAGCTAATGAGGTCTTGTACTGCTTGATTAGTTGTAAACGCACAGTCAGCGAGCTCTAAGCCTAGCCCTCAGTTATCTATACCTACTGCTGCCCTTATGGCAGCCACCTCCACTTTAAAGACGCCACAGCGGTCTGGTAGCCTGAAACTAGAGTTGATGGAGAGCTCTCTACAGAAGACTCCACCTGAAGTTTGAATAGGTCTCCTTACCCTACGCTAATTTCTACTAACTTAAAAAAAATATATACTGGGTTGTCAAAAAAGTCTTGCGGTATTTTTATTGAATTTTTTTTTTATTGAAATTGAAATGAATTTTTGATGACTCATGACCAGCTCTTGACCGATGCTACGGTTGCTACTATGCCGGTCTCTTTCGACCAATTCAGCGATTTTATCGCAATTTTCGACGACAGACCTTCCGGAGCGTGGCGCATCTTCGACCACCTCTACACCAGAACGAAAACGTTGAAACCATCGTTGTGCTGTGGAAATGGAAACTGTATCGGGTCCATAAACTGCACAAATTTTATTGGCGGCTTGAGATGCATTTTTGCCTTTATCGTAGTAGTACTGTAAAATATGCCGTATATTCTCTTTATTTTGCTCCATGTTTGCGACGCTATAACTCACGAACGACTTAAAAGAAACAACAATCAATCAAACACGTGTTAGCGCGTGAAATGAGCTTTCCAAAAAGGTATAGCATGACCCGATGCGACGAATAAAACTAGAACTACGCGCTTTCAGCGCCAACTAGCGAAAACACCGCAAGACTTTTTTGACAACCTATTATGTATATTTATTTGGTAATGTCCCACTGTGCGGCATAATATTTCATGTGTGTAGGTATTTTGGTATATTGTTAGCCGTCGACCGCTTGTGCGTGGTACGCATGCGCAACATTGGCCGCGCGCATGCTTCGCTGCGTCATTGCGTGCCGAGCATGTGTACACATTGCAACCCTCGCTGCCTTCCTGCCACATCCCTTTTTAGCCGTTCCCCATTATTTTCCTTCTACTTTTTCCAATGTATAATTGTGTGCGTTTGTGTGTTTTCCTTTATCGGCCGTGCGATCAATGCGAATAAATTTTATAGTCGAAAATATATTGGCATTTCTTATTCTTATTATCGCTCTTGCCTCGATCAATGCCTTGGGCTGTACGTTTTCCTACTTTATTCGCTGTGTTTTGTGTTGTCTTACCTTTGATGAAAATGCATTTTTCATTGGCATTGCCATTGTTGTTGTTGTTGTTGTTGCTGTTGCTGTTGCATTAGTGCCTTTGTCTGCAAGTGACTTTGTTGTTTGGCAAGTGATTATTATCACCTGTTATAATGCGTTCTTTCTTACTGCTGCTTCTACTTCTACTTCGACGTCATCTCTAACTCATTTCATTGTTGGTTCGCTGGTGTGTTTGCATTTGTATTTAATTCTCTCTTTTTTTGCCCAATAATGGGTAATGCTAGTTTTAGCGTTCGGTATTTATGATGCTAGTTTATGTGACGTTTAAGGTAAATGTGAAGTTTTTAGAAATAATTTGAATTTATTGTTGTGATATCAAGTCATTTGGAGATATACATACTTGTACATATATATGTATGTGCCTATTTATGTCTGATAAAGAAGAGTAAGGCAAGAAAATAGAATTAGGATCAGTTTTAATGATTAATAAAATACAATTGATAAGTAAGTAAGTAAGTTGAAAATAGAAGAAAATGTCAATCCTTTATATAATCATTGGGAGTTCTTAATTTATTTATATATATTATATATAGAACTGAGCTTCTGATAAAAATGCACCTGATTTCTCAGTTTGACTCTATACAGCCACCTTGTTTCTCTGCGATCTTGTTAAATATCAGGCCGAGTCGAAAAAGAACACGTTTCATACCCAAATATCCACCAAAATCTTTCGAACGGACCAGTGAGAGATGCCGAGCTCTCTTACCATCTCTCTAACACTTGCTTGATGGATTTCAAGCACCATATCCTTCATTTTTAACAGTTCAAGAGGTCGAAGGTCGCCCAGAGCGGAGCATGTTTTCAACGATCTCTCGACCGTCTTTGAAGGCTTTGTACCACACATAGACTTTTGTTTTTGATTTGACAAAATCACCGTTTTTATCTATTATAAAATCCATTATTTTGAAAATAACATTTTGCCGGGAAATTTAATTACAATTTCCGGGTGCTTTTTTATCACTATGTACTATACTTCATAATATAGATCAAAAGTTTGAAACATTTGTTAAAAAGATTGATCAGAAAAAGATTTCAGCACTAGTGGAAAAAAAAAACAATTTTGATTTGACTTAGATTACTAAATCAATTTTGAACTATGAAAATACATTTTTTGCTGAAAATATACAACTTTTGCCACAAAGCACTCTCTAATAATCATTTATGGTAAATGTAAATTAGGTCAGAAAGTTTCTAGGTCTCAAAAATTCACAAAAGTATTACGACTGACACTCGAACGAAGACACTGCAAAAACATGTTTGGAATACTCACTGGCCACAGTCTGTTTGTGGCACACGGCTGATAGATCGAAAATACTGCACAAAATTTCAAGAGCATAGAACCAGTAAAACCATGGAGCATTGGAGGGTCCCACGGTATGAGAGACTGGAAGAGGTATCGTTAATGAGGACACAGAGTGTGTAGAAATTTGCGTTAAGCGCAGGCTTACTAATGGATGAACTCCAAAGTACCATAACTGTATGATCTGTTAGACTGCCAGACTAACTTAATTTGATATATATTTTTACTTTCTAATCCACTGTCCCGCTTTTGTGGAACTGAGGTATCGACGAACCAGGCGAGTTGGCCGAAATTATTATTTGCCTTCTCAACAAATTTATGTCAATCTGTGGACGTTTTGTCAATTTATGAGGATCATGTTCAGCCAAAAGTGTTTTAGAAATCGTTCCATTACCTTGGCTTTAAAACAGTGTAATCAGAAGCACTTAATAGTGTTAAAAATCCCACTTCGGCATAGAAGTTATACAATGAGGATTTAACTGTGCTTTACAATTTTAGAATAGTGGCGATGGCTCAACCCCTTAATATCAATCCAGTATAAGGACTAGTAAAAAGAAATCCATTACTTTTCCAGTAATAAAATCCTTCGTTTGTAACTTTATTTTTATACCTTTGCAAGCTGTTGCTACATAGTATAATAGTTTTGTTCACCTAATCTCCTAAAACAAATCGAGATAGATAGGGTTATAGTTATAGTATATAAAAATGAGCAGGATGACGATGACAAGACGAGACGAGTTGAAATCGGGGTGACTATCTGGGTCCCCGTCCGTCGGCCAAGATGTACAAGAAGTAACTTGAGTAAAAATGAAGAAATCTTGATGAAATTTGGTACGCTTGTTCCTTGGCATAAAAAATATGGTGGCGTTCGTAGATAGGCGTAATCGGACCACTGCATCACCCACAAAAAGCCATTAATCCAAAACGTATAAAAAGACCATAACTAAGCATTAAATTAAGAGAAATAATCTAATTTAGGGCAGAGGATTGTAGAAGCAAACGGTATCTGTGGGTTAAAACATTACATGAATAATGCCTTTAGAGTCATCAGAAAGCCATCTTATGACCGAAAATTGTTGCATCCCACCGAAACTATTCAAGGCCATCGGTACCGAATATGTGGACCCCAGCATCTATAGTTGACTTTTGACAGAAAATATCGGTCAATGTATAGGATATATTTACAATTTGAATTCAAAGATAATATTTTCCTGAAAATAGTATCTCTGTGTATCAAAAATGTGTTCCCTGAGCCCCCAAATACCTAATCTAAAGATTTTCGAACTTTCGGATGACTTTATACCGCATATATCGGGCAATATGTGAGTTATCTCAATGCAAATGAGAGAGCGTGTTTAACTCATAACACTTTGTGCCTATTAAAATTGGACGAAAACTTTACCTAGTCCCCATACTTGTATAACAAATATTAGGATTTTCGAACATCCGGAAAACTTTACTTCATATATATGTGACGTACTTTAGTGAAACCCAAGGAACCTGATTTTGTACGTGGCATGATAACAGTTAATAAAGATAACAGGATCGATATTACCCTAACATCCATATACTACAAATGTTATGCTGATTTTTTCGGTCAGTGTATGAGTTATATAGAGTATCTGTATAAATCAAACTGCTTATTTTCCGATCCTCATGACATTTTACATTTTTAGGTATTTTTTGGAGGATGGAGTCATGTGTAGAAGTTCACGCAAGTGAGGAATATTCTCTGATCGCCATTCACTTGGGAGTGGCCAGAAACGATTCTTTTACATATGGCTCAAGCAGCTCACGACTTCCGGTCTTTGACCAAGTATCCTCTGGGTAGCCTAAGAACATCCGTTTGAAGGCGAGCTAAAGTGAGAAGGCGAAAAATACCAAACATAGGGTTGTGTGCTCTCCTGTCATCAAACAAACAGTCGTCGCACTCACGACTTGGCTCTCACGTCATTGTTGACAGTCATAACTTTGAAGTTGTAGATAATTTCGTCTATTTAGGAACCAGTATAAACACCACCAACAATGTCAGCCTAGAAATCCAACGCTGGATAACTCTTGCCAACAGGTGCCACTTCGAACTGAGTAGGCAATTGAGAAATAAAGTCCTCTCTTGACGAAAGTCCTGCTATTCCCGTCCCGCTATGGTGCAGAGGCCTGGACGATGACAACAACTGATGAGTCGACGTTGCGAGTTTTCGAGAGAAAAGTTCTGCGAAAGATTTATGGTCCTTTGCGCATTGGCCACGGCGAATATCGCATTCGATGTAACGATGAGCTGTACGAGATATACGACGATATTGACATAGTTCAGCGAATTAAAAGACAGCGACTACACTGGCTAGGTCATGTCGTCCGAATGGATGAAAACACTCCAGCTCCGAAAGTCTTCAACGCAGTACCAGCCGGGGGAAGCAGAGCAGACCTCCATTCCGTTGGAAGGACCAAGTGGAGAAGGACCTGGCTTAGCTTGGAATATCTAATTGGCGCCACGTAGCGAAAAGAAGAAACGACTGGCGCGCTGTTGTTAACTCGCTATAATCGCGTTAGCGGTGTCTACGCCAATTAAGAAGAAGAAGAATATTTAGATAGATGTCCAGACATGTCCATCAGTAAATTGCGTAAAAGTAGTAAGCTAAAATCTTTGGTATAAATTAAATTTCTTCATATAGCTGTTACCATTACATTAGCATTACTTATACCGTTGACCCTAAATTATTTTTATTAAATGCGTTATTACAGGTTTTCAGCTTTTCCGCGTTCCTCAGATTGAATTGACCGCTTTATACAATAACTAATGCGGATTGTGGACGAAATGCGATTAGAAGACACAAAAACCCCAACTGCCTTCTGACGTGGACGCTGCGGATCCACTTCGTCCGGTGCGTTTGAATTGTTGTTGCGTGTTGTTGCAGCAATCGCCAAATTCACACAGCGCGCAGAGTAATAGCAACATTAATAAAAGCCGAGCTGTGTTTTTTCTTGATTCACCACAGATTTCTCGCCATACCCACAGGCGTCCTCGCAGGCGTCCTCTCAGGTAAGCGAACACATGACTTTTATTGTTAAATTAACGACTTTGATATCAAAGCAAAACACAAAGCCAAAGGATGCGCACAAAGGCAGCAGATAGTTTTTGAGATTCCTCGCTCCTCACCGCCCTTGCCCAGCGTTTGCTTTTTCCACACATGCGCAGGCGATGTGTGTTTGCGTCGAGCGGTGTGTGGGAAACGCGCCGATACGATCGCGGCTGCGTGAATCGGATCGCAGGTTGCATGTCGAACGATGCGTAAATCAAAGGATGCACTTTTAGGGGTGTATTGTTGTTGGACGTTTGGTTGGGGAAGCGCAGCAGGTTTGCGCCCATTGTTGCCAATGGCAGAGTTTGATTTTGATTATTATTATTACGATTCATTTTTTTTCGCTTGTGACAGTGCAAGAATACACCTACATATGTACTTGTATAATATACTTAGATGGATAAACAAAACGCAGCGTAAGAAAAACGCTGAAAAGGTGCAAGCGAAGAGCCTATTTTGACGCGGTTGACTCCGCAAGGGTTCCGCGCGCTGCTTATTGCGCTTATCATAGTGCTGCGTGGCATTTGAGGCTCCTTTCAATTTCGGTTTTCCCAGCCACGTAGTTACATTGCACTTGTCCACATCTGCGAATGTAATTACAATAACAACATTGGCTGTATTGGCAGCTGTTTTCCACTGTTGCATGCAACATTATTGCGCATTCCGCAGTTGACGTTGTCTTGGAAAATTATAGCCTTGCAACGGCAAGCGTTTCCCCATGAGTGACTTCCTTAATTCACCTGCTCTCCTGCAAACTGTCGAATTAATTTTTTGTTTTTGAAATTTCGTTTGCATACTTTTGGATAGCTAACAATTGGGCGCATTATCAGAATTTTAGAATAGATTGCTTTCAACTGATACGTCAATTTTTGACGGCCCAATTAGCATTTAAACATGCACATTTTCATTTAGAAATCTACACTGCAGTTGTTGAGTGGTTCGACATATTTTGGAAGCCTCAATTTAACAAGCAGGTTGAACAATATTTTGGGACCAAAATTATAATTTTATTCCCTGAACAGGTATGAGAATTTTGTAACATCCTGAAAGAGACCTTATAAGGTATATAAAGTTTTTTCATAGGGATGCTACAAAAATGGACCGATAGGACAGCGAACGACGCATATTTTTTCCCGCTCTATTAACATTTCTCTTCAGTAAGATTTATCATTACATCGTGGAAAGATATACAATTCAACAACGAGTCGAAACTATTTAAATTTACTGCCAAAATTCAGAGTCAGTGGCCTCTACTTTAAGAGCGCTACGTCCAATTTATGGTCGTCATAATCATCCTGTCAGATCAACAATTGATCTTCGAGTAGAAAAATTTGAATTCACAGGCACAGTACAAAATGTTTTCATGTCAGTGAGACAATGAAGTGCCCGTAGTGTCGAGACTATTGCTGCCGCTTGCACATCAATTGAGGAAGACCCAAACCAGTATCTCACACGTCGTTCTCCGGCGTTGGGCATCTCTCTGATGTCGTTGTGACGAATTTTGCGAAAAGATCTTGGACTGCTTCCTTACAAGATCTAATTGACGCAAGGACTGAGGTCGCTTTACCACCAGAATCGTCATATGTACGTGAATTGGGCTGAGCAACAACTTGAAAATGATACGGATTTTCTTCGAAAATTCATTTTCAGTGATGAGGCTCTTTTCTGGCTAAATGGCTTCGTCAATAAGCAAAATATGCGTTATTGGTCAGGCAGCAATCCACACGTACTCCATGAGTTACCATTTCACCCCGAAAAAATTACGGTTTGGTGCGGTTTATGGGCTGGCGGCATCATTGGGACGTACTTCTTCCGTTATGATCAAGAGGAATCGCTTCCGCTCAATGATAATCGAATATTTTCAGCCCGAATTGGATGATATGGACTTGGACAATATATTATTCCAACAAGACGACGCCACAAGCCACACTGCAAATGTCACTTTCGGTTTATTGAAAACCAAGTTTGGTGACCGTGTTATCTCACGAAATGAATCAGTCCAGTCAGCGACGATTGATGAACTTCGTGCGAATGACGAACGTGAAATTGCAGCAGTAACGGCTGATTTACATTTACTTGAAAATCATTGAAAATTGGGTTCAGCGTCTGGACTACTGCAAGCGTGAAAACAAATCGAGTCCCATTAGTCCTTGAGTCCATTTGGCTTCTAGTAAAGGTCTCAGAAAATCGTAGGCAAGAAAGTAAGAAGCGAAGAAATACGGTCTTAAAAACCTATCCTTTGGCATAAGGTTAAGCAATATGCAATAAAACAATATGAGCGATGGTGACAACACAAGGATTAATACTCCAAGTGCCGTCCACGCAAGAGGTAATCAGCACATGGCAGAAGAAGAGATAACAAACAGCAGCAAACAGTGGATACTGGCAGTTGGACTCAGCCCTCAGGAAAGCCCAGCCCTTCCCGAAGATAATAAACCTCCAAAGCACCTTACCAAAAGCTCAAAAAGAGCGAAGCATCACGCCTCTTGCAAGGGACCGACTGGGCGGAACTTTAGTGGACCATCAGTTACAGGCAACGTTAAAAAGAAAATCACCAATGAAGAGACAGTGTGAAAAAGGAGGTCATATGCAAGGGCGACCCGTCCCTTCAACTACAACATAATCAACACTGGCAAACCCGGAGGTAGCTTGTCGACGGAGCAGCAGCTTCTGCTTGAGGCGACGTTCAGTGATGGTCTAATAGACCTAATTCCGTCGCCAACTTCGAAAAGTACGGTGTTCAAATCGAAATGGCTCGCTTCGAAAGGGCCATCAACTCTGTGGAAGACGTTGCAGTCAACTGCTTCTTAGTGGAGTGTTTCCCGTTGCTACATATGTGAAAACTCCAAACTGCGCCTTGTGCGCAAAGAGGAGGTATCTAGACTACTGAAGACTCACATCCTCATTAAGAGCAGCTGTAATGTCCTTGGAGTCGATACTGAGGGTGCTGGTCCAACGAAACATTGAAGACGAGTCTGTGGTAGAATTTGATTGTGGCAACAACCACAACAAAGTAATGTTGTCGTTTTGGGTAGACCAAAACTTGTATTCATTCCTTGAAGCCAGGTGGAAGAACCATTATCGGTTAAAACGTCCACCGGAGTGTACCCTGAAGCTACGTCGTTAAGTGCGCAGATGGAGGGATGTGAGGATTTACTCCCAATAAAATGCACGTCGGGACAGGAAACTGAGACCGACACGGAAAAAGTAGCTGGGTCAAGTCTGACATTTTCTTAAGAGGGCAGATTTCTACAGCGACAAAACTCTGCTAATCGCGCAGATTAAGTGCCACCGAAGCAACGTGGCGTCCACAAACCTGTTGGATAGCCTAGTAAAAGGTAAGTTTGACTTTGCCCTAATTCATAGTATGTAAAAAACAATACAACCACAAAGCTTCGGGTAGTTCGGACTTTAATACTAAGGAATGGCTCTGTTCGATTTCATTAATTCTAAGAACCTACTCACTACAAATATAAGTAACACTCATACCTTTATCAATAGACTTGAAAAGGAAGCTTTAGATATAACTTTGTAATAGAAGCGCAGTAGGCCTAGAACAGGATTGACAAGTCTCCTTAGATTATTCCTTTTCCAAGTACACCGACTTCAAAGTTAATATCGGAGATCTAAAGTGACCGATATATAGGAATAATAAACAATACAAACCGAAGCACATATATGACCGAAAAGGGTTACTCCATAGGTATACTCTCAGTATTTGATCCGATAAGTTTTGTATCACATATAGAATAAGCAGCAGAAAAAGTCACAAAATTAATTATTGGTGCTTTTGAAAAAGCATTTTCCGCATCGAAAAACGGATTCAACCTTAGACAAACCAGGGTTAAATGGGGAACTAAAGAATCATCGGTTGCTTTATAGGTACACATTCAGTACTTGACCCGATAAGTTCAATATCAGATATAGACTTAGCAATAGAAAAAGTCACACAATGTTCCGCTTCGAAGGGCGAACAAACCAGCGATGAATGGGGGACTAAAGAACCGTCGACAGAACTCACCTTTAACACGGCTATGCAAATCTATAATGACGAATGTTAGGATGCATATAAAGGTTTTGGGAATCACAAAGCCTCATCGTTCATAGCTCTCCAAGTAGTAAACTGCCTTACCTTTGCTGCCAGAACCAGCATTACGGACTAACCTCTCCTGGTATTAAACTCCTTCCAATAAGTAGACCTTACAAGTGATATTGGTCATAGATATTGCGAGAGCTCTTTGAGCTTAGTCTTGAGAACTATGAATCATTGTAATTGAATATTTGTAGACTTAAAACTCTCATAGCTGTGGTATAGGTAGACATATTTACATAAAAAATATAAAATGCCTTACATGAAAAGGGCAGAACTGGACCAGCTGCAACAACAACAAATTCCAAGATACAAGAGAATTTGTTGTAAGAAGATGGCAGCGAATTATAATATAAAAAAATAAAGGTAGATGTTGACATACCTGCAATTACAGCGCAACATGCCTACACACAAACATATGTACATATATACATACAACAAAAACATCTAAACTAAATGTTGCTCGCATTTAGGCACAAAGTCTGCAATCAAATCATCTACCTCGTACCCATTACACCGAAAGTATTGCAACGCGCTTCGGTCGACCTGTAGGCATGTGGAGCCCAGGCGTGGCGGCGGCCAGCACAGGTACGCCACTCGCTGCGCATTCTTGGCGACTTCGCTATGTGTGTATGTGCTGTTTTTCTCGAAGGCTCTAAATTTTCTGATTAGCGCTGCTACGCTTCGACGAAAACGCCGCGTTGTAAGACATATACACCAATCATTGTCACAATCTCCCCGCGCTCGGTGCCGCTGCCGGCTCTCGAAGCGCTACTTTTGCTATTATTGCGTGCGCTGCGCCAGTGTTTTGCCTAATTGGGTTCAATGCATTTTCTGGATTTGTTGTTTTTTTTGGTGTTTTTGGTTTTTTTGCCTTCGGGCCACCATCTTCTTATGCTTTTGCGCTTCATTAGATAGTTTTTCTTGGCGGCTGTAACCTTCTTGACCGCTTTGCTTGTTGTGCTACTTTGTTGTAGCAGCTTTGCATTAAAGCGCGTTGTTGTTGTTATGTTTTTTTTTTTTTTGTAATTTCTAAGCCGTCAAGCGAGTGCAACTGAGCAAACGATGCCACATTTCGCTGTGCCACTGCCGGTGGCGGCTACGCTTGCGCTCGCGTTTGGAAATTACTTTGGCGCAGCGTTGCATTGGATGCAGGGAAAGGCTGAATAAATTTAGTTTAGAAGTCAATGACTTTTTTCTTCAAGCACACACACACACACCACCGTTGACCAACGGGTTATTAGCGTTTTCGACCTTTTTCGCCTAAACAAGTTAAAAATTCTCGTATTTGCTCAACAACAACAGCAACAAAAGTAGGTGGTAAGAATGCAAGCAGCCAGCAGAAGAAGTGTGCATAATAAACAGCAATATTTATATAAATATAAATGTATGTGTGTACGCTTGTGTATAGTCAGGCCAGCAGCAACTTGTTTGTGTTTTGCATCTCGGCTTGCTGTGAAACTTAGCGTTTGGTTTATAAAGTAGCATTTTCCATGTCATTATAATTATACCCTGAACAGGTATATTAAGTTGGTCACGAAGTTTGTAACACCCAGAAGGAATCGTCGGAGACCCTATAAAGTATATATATAAATGATCAGTATGTCGAGCTGAGTCGATTTAGCCATGTCCGTCTGTCTGTCTGTCCGTCTGTCTGTATATATACGAACTAGTCTCTCAGTTTTTAAGATATCGTTTTGAGATTTTGCAAACGTCATTCTCTCCTCAAACTGAACGATCGGAATCAAATGCTTGTATGGAAAACTTTCACATTTGACAAGATATATTCACGAAATTTGGTATATGTTATTTTCTAAGGCAACAATGTAATCTCCGAAAAAATTGTTCAGATCGGTTAACTATAGCATATAGCTGCCATACAAACTGAACACATAGTTACTAACAGAAATGCACCTGTGAAGGGTATTTAGCTTCGGTGCAACCGAAGTTAACGTTTTTCTTGTTTCTCATTGGTCTCGGGTCGTTAGCAAAAGCTGTACTGGCTGGCCGACTAGTTGAGAAGAAGAACCCAACCATCCAAACCAAATTTATTGCACTGTGGTGTCTTTGTGTCACAGATTTTTCGTAGGTGATTAGCGACAACCCGCTTTTTTTGTTTTGATGTTGGCCCAAATTTTCAAAAAAAAATTTTTTTTGCTTAACGCTTTTCACACCGATATTATAACGAAGGACAAAATACATGGGGCATGCAATGCCTTTGAACCGTTTAAGTCTCCTGATTTGGACGATATTTTTCCATCATTGATGCAGAATGAATTAATTATGATGCCACTATACCTGATGACAATATTTATATGAAGGATTCTTATGGCTTTTCTATGTGCCTTTACTTTGGATTGAGGCAAAGATCGCTTTATTTGAAAAAGTATATGTAGCCCAATAAGTCTAATCTCATTCGTTGTGAAGACAATCGAAAAGATTCTCGATGTTTACCTTAGGAGCAAGATACCATCGACTAACCGATCGGAGGCTCAAATTGCCTATACACAGGATAGATCCATTGAGATTGCACTCCACTCGTTAACCTTAAATATAGAGAGAGCGCTAGAGTATAAAGACTATGCACTGGCCATATTTCTTGGCATAAACGGAGCTGAGTTAACGACAGCGCGATAGTCGTTTCATTTTTTGGTTACTTGGCGTCAATCGGATATACTCTGGAAAAAAGATGGACCTTAGGTCGTTTATTCCCTCTCCTAAGTTACAACGACCGATCTAGCCCCAGCATATTGATAAATTTTAATATACTGATAGGGGTCAGTGAGGCGACGTGATCCCTATTTGGAATCATGGATCCAAGGCCTTTACTCTGCAGACTGCTAAGCAGTAAATTAGCAGGTACTCTGAAGTTTCAGGCTCCCAGTCGCAGAACTGGCAATTTGCACTAGGCCCATGTTATAAAAGTGCTTCTTGAGCTTACAGTGGCCAGTGTAGAATGCGAAGTAGCCTGATTTTGAACCTAGGGAGCAATTTAGCATGCTGTTGCCAATACCTCTCTCTGCCTACTCCTTTTTTCTTACGGAGCAGCTTCTTTATGGTACGAGGACAGGTTCAGGTCCTACAATGTTATTATATGTTTCGTAGCGGGCGAGCTTATTAGCCAGTTCTTTTCCGGCTATAACTTTGTGACCGGGCATCCAAATAACCGGATATACCAAGTGCAGTCAGATCCTTCTTCATCTAAACTCTCCAATGGAGTGGAGGTCTTGCTCTTCTGCCACCGACGGATACTGAATCGAATAATTTCGAAACTGGAGTGATCTCATCCATCCGGACAGCTTGATCTAGCCAACATAGCCGTTATATCTTGATACGTTGAACTATGTCAATGTTGCCGTATGCTCATCACTTCATCGGCCGCGGTATTTTCCGTTGCCTCTGGAACACTCCTAACGCTGACTCAGCATATGTTGTCATTGTCCATATCTCCACAGCATATAGCGGGACGCGGATTATGAGTGACTTGTGGAATTTGGCATCTATCTTCTTTGTCTGCAAATGCGTCTTGCTTCCCTCTTCAGCTCTTGGTATCTATCCCGCACGTGTTGTGATCGATTGTATCGTTTCACGGTAGTCGGTCTGCTTTCTCTCCACTGCGACACTCCTCAACGTACCAGCTGGTCTTTTGCCTTGTCCGAAAACCAATGGTTTCGTTTTCAGCTGTAGGTAAGAAGCTTAAAATGCCGTTCCACCGTCTCCGAGTTGTTGACGAGTGCTCTTAGAGAGCAGAAGAAAGGCTGTTCGAGTCAACGTTAAGATTTCGGAGCGACGCACGTCTAAAACACTATATACGTGTCTTCCGTCTATCTCAATATTATCGATCTGGTTGTTAGATTTTCGATCCGAAGACAGGTAACTAGTTCGATGAATTTTCCTATGCTTGAATATAGTACTACAGATAACCACATCTCGGGCCGCAGCGAAATCAATCAGCTTCAACACATTTAGGGATGTTTCATCGTGGAAGCTGAATTTACCGACCGTAGTGTCAAAGATACATTTTTTGCCCACCCTGGCGTTCGGATGCAGCTCTCATAGGTGCACTCCAAGAGCTCATAGAAGACATCTTTGGCCACGTCATTCTTCTCTTCCATCTGGGCGTGGGTGTAAATATATTGAGCGTTATGTTGAAGAACTTCGCTTTGATGCGGATTGTGGCTAGACGTTCATCCACCGGGCTGAATGACGGTATTATGCGACAGAATCTCTCTCACACCACGAATCCCACACCGAATTTGCGCTCCGTTATCTGGACATTGTAGTAAAAGCCACAATGACCTACCCATCGGTGATGTCAGTCTTTACTCCAATGCGGACATTAACCAGCTGGCAGCGCCACCTTCTCAATTAAGAGACCGGACATTCCAACTGCATGCCCTTAAATCGTAAACAAAATCGTCGTTCTAGCAAAACAAACGACTTCAAAAATTGATGAAATTCTAACATTTCACTGTCTAATCGTTAGAAACAATTTCTATTTTAATGACCAAACCTCATTTACTCCGAATATAATTAAGTTTTACCATGATACCACGCATTGGAAAATATTTAGTTATCGCTGCATTTGATACACACTTCAGTTATGAGCTACTAAATTATACTTAATTAATCGTTCAAATTAATTTAAGTTTCGGATTAAGTGTTAGCGCAGCCATAATTACATACTATATGGGTACCATTAATCCGATAAGTAAACGCTCGGTGTGAGAAAATTACGCTGCGATTATGGGTTTATAATTCGCTTAAATAGCTTACGCTTATTACTTGGTGCACTTAAAAACGCTGAAATTTAATATATACAGAGCAAGTAAGGAAACAAGTAAGGAAGGGCTAAGTTCGGGTGTCACCGAACATTTTATACTCTCGCATGGTAAAGTGATAATCGAGATTTCATTATCCGTCATTTACATATTTTTCAAATACCGTATTTTTGTAAAGTTTTATTCCGCTATCATCATTGGTTCCTAATGTTTATACTCGTATTATACAGAGAAGGCATCAGATGGAATTCAAAATAGCTTTATATTGGAAGAAGGCGTGGTTGTGAACCGATTTCACCCATATTTCGTACATGTCATCAGGGTGTTAAGAAAATATCATATACCGAATTTCATTGAAATCGGTCTAGTAGTTCCTGAGATATGGTTTTTGGTCCATAAGTGGGCGGCGCCACGCCCAATTTCAATTTTTAAAAAAAGCCTGGGTGCAGGTTCCTTTTGCCACTTCTTCCGTAAAATTTAGTGTTTCTGACGTTTTTTATTAGTCGGTTAACGCACTTTCAGTGATTTTCAACATAACCTTTGTATGGGAAGTGGGCGTGGTTATTATCCGATTTCTTCCATTTTTGAACTGTATATGGAAATACCTGAAGAAAACGACTCTGTAGAGTTTGGTTGACATAGCTATAGTAGCTTCCGAGATATGTACAAAAAACTTAGTAGGGGGCGGGGCCACGCCCACTTTTCCAAAACAATTGCGTCCAAATATGCCCCTCCCTAATGCCATCGGTGCCAAATTTCACTTTAAATCTTTAATGACACTTTATACGCTGCGATTTTGTGGGCGTGGCAGGGTTTGCCCATCTTCGAATTTACCTTCTTATGGAGCCAACATACGTGTACCAAGTTTCATCATGCTATCTATTTTTACTTGGTGACAGACATCCGGATTTCAACTCTAAAAACGGTGAAATTTATATATAACCCCATATCTGACTCTTTTAGTTTTAGGACTTATAAACAACCGTTATGTGAACAAAACTATAATACTCTCCTTAGCAACTTGTTGCGAAAGTAAAAAAGTAAAGGTCGGGAGCAGTGCAATATTTAATTTTGCAATTTGAAGGAATGAATGTTGTGATAATATTTACGACTGTGGGCCGATTTCTAAAGTACGTATGTACATAAATTTCGCCCGAAAACCCACTGGTCGAAATATTTATACCCTGAACAGGGTATATCAAGTTTGTCACGAAGTTTGCAACACCCAGAAGGAAGCGTGGGAGACCCTATAAAGTATATATATAAATGATCAGTATGTTGAGCTGAGTCGATTTAGCTATGTCCGTCTGTCTGTATATATACGAACTAGTCCCTCAATTTTTAAGATATGGTTTTGAAATTTTGCAAACGTCATTTTCTCTTCAAGAAGCTGCTCATTTGTCGGAAGCTGCCATACAAACTGAACGATCGGAATAAAGGAATTTTTGTTTGAGAATCGACGATTAACAGTCAGAGATCTTACTGGTAACGCTGGAATATCGAATGGATCAGTGAAATCCTTTTGGAAAGATCATTTGGGCCTAAGAAAAGTGAAGGCACGATTGGTTACGAAATCACTCAATATTTTTAAAAACGGCGTCGCGTATCAAGATGTCATGAAACGGATATTACTGGCGATGAGTTTTGAATTTATGCCTACGACCCGGAAACAGACGATCAATGGGCCAAATATCGGGACAAAGGTGAGCTGAAGCCGAAAAAAACACATCAAAGCAAGTCAAGATTCAAGATCAAATTTTCAGAATTAAATTTTTGTCTTTCAATTCCAGTCTCAAGCACTCGGTCCTTTATCGTATAGTGCAAAGTTCCAAACAGTTTTTTAGAATGGAAAAGAGCACTTTCCCGTACATTTTTGTACTTGTCGCATTATATTAGTATTCCGCAGTTCGTACATACCATATTAGAAGATGGCTTTCCACACCGTCAGATCGTTCTCACGACTGTTTTCTTCAGTCGTTCCAACGAACCTTCCATTTTTTTCATCCGAAAAACAACATAGTGTCAATCACAATTTAAAGCTCATGCCAATGATTTGGCTAAGAGTAGTGTCGCCGCGAAGTTTGTATCAAAATTGCTCACTTTCGAACAATAATAGCGTCGCGTTGACATTGCTTAGAAGATGCTGGACTCAGCCAGGGACGACCCAAATGTGCTTAAGAGGGCCTTAACCGATACCCTGAGGAGCATGCATCATGATTGAAGAGATAAAAAATTGCAACAAAGGAGGAGCTAAACAAGATTACGAAAAATTTCTTTTTTATATGGTTTGATTGATGGCAAAAACCGTGGCTGGAGTGCAGTATATCTGGGCGGGATCACTTTGAAGCTGATAAAATAGATCATCACGAATAAATAAACACTTTCTTAAGAAATAGAAGATTCGCGAGACTTTTTGAACAAACTTCGCACTTACTGGGGATCTGCAAGGGCTCAACAGATTTCTACAGTTAGTTAGTGATTGGTTTTAGTAGAATTAGATAACGGTGATATATAAGTAAAGGGTGATCCATTTCGAGATCCTCAACTTTTTTAAAGCAAAACACAAAAACTTCAAATTAAAAAGAACATTCTTTGGCATTTATTTTTGAAGATTATCTCTTTCTCAGATGGTCCATCCTTTAAGTTAATGCTTATGTTTTTTTATGTTTGCTTATTCAAAGTATACAAGCGCGATAACGATCCCCATTGACGGTTGCGTTCTCACGGGCATCATTTCTGAAAAAATATGAACCGATGATTTCAGCAGCCTACTAACCACTGCAAACCGTTTTTTCTGTATGAAATGAGGGCTTTTGAATCTCTCCAGGTTGCTCTTCATCCCAATTGCGGTAGTTTTATTTGGCCCCCTCCTCGCTGAACAAAATTTTACTCGAAAACGTCTTCTTGGAACTTTTTAAGAGCCCATAAAGTGAAACGATTTCGCTTGAGAAGTTCGAGCGGCTTCAGTTCTTGCACAATCTGCATTTTGTACGTTTTCAATTTAAGATCTTAACGTAAAATGCGCCAAATCGTTTCATAGTCAGTTCGAACGCTGCGAACGGCGCCGAATCGACTCGCCACGGTTTTTGCGAATAAAAAGCAAAATATCAAATATATAAAATGTATCCTGTAACAGGAGTAGACCAGTAAATAGTTATGTATCTAACTGTGAAAATTGTTGGCATTACATCTTCAGTGCGTGATTGGAATTTATGAGCTAGCGAGGATCGACAATTAATTTATAAATATGCCACAAATTTTCGCATGATCCTCAAGGCTTTCCTTCCCACCAGAAGCACACAGAGTTTTTCTGCCCTTCTGTTTTTGTTTTTGTTGTTTGAAAAACCGTTGATTGCCGTCAATTGGTATTTGCTGGTAATCACTGTCAAATTATTGGCAGAAATTTGTTTTGTTGTTCAATTAAACACGATCGGCACTTACAAACGCGAATGTGTCGATGTGCCGCATTCAATTAGGACCACCGCCAACACACCACCAGCGCGCACAACCGCGCCCTTCAACTGTTTTTGGTAGTTTTATATTCTGCCGCAACAAAAACAACAACAACAACTGTAATTCATTGATAATTTTCACAATGTTGATGCGGGTTGTGTTTAGGGTCCACGGTGCGGGTTCGTTTCGCATTGAGACAGCGCCCGAAAGCGCTATATGCATATATACAAACATACATCCGACGGAATTGCAATTGCAACATCGCGCGACACATCGAAGTGCCGTTGGTTTTTCCATGTTTTCCATGCTTTCACTTGAGATTCATCAGAATTTCGCTGCTGTGGCGCGATTTTTGGCAGCCCACACCCGAAGCGCACGAAGTATCAATTGCAATTGTTGTTGTTGTTGTGATGGTTGTCGGTGTGGCATCAATTGCTAGTTCTATTTCTATTATTTGTTATGCTCGTTGTCGTTGTTGGTGTTGTTTAGTTCAATTGTTGCCGCCATTAATTCGCTTTGCTGTTTGTTATTGTAGTTTTTGTTGTTGTTACAATTGCTGTTGCAGGGTCATTGACTTTGGCACTATTTTCGGTTGCATTTATGTTCGCATGCATGACTGTGCATGCGTGTGCGTGCGTAAGTTTGCTCAATTAATTGTAGTCGACGCATGTTTTTACACAGCGCCCCCCCTCGGCCTGCCATTTGAGTAGGCGAGAAGATTGCATGGCGAACGCTTCAATTATTTGGGAATTGCACTCCGCACAGGCGCAGAAATTCGGGAAAGCAATTCGAGATTCACGCACATACAGTACACAGACATGTACTTATGTATGTAAGTATGTGCTAAATGTATGTGTATAAAAATTTTACCGAGGGGGTTCGCAGCTAATATTTGTGAATGAATAAATAAAAACGTCTCTCTCCACTTCTCCGCATTTTTATACTCTCGCAACAAAGTTGCTAAGGAGAATATTATAGTTTTGTTCACATAACGGTTGGAAAACTAAAAGAGTCAGATATAGGGTTAGATATACCAAAGTGATCAGGGTGACGAGTAGAGTCGAAATCCGGATGTCTGTCTGTCTGTCTGTCCGTCCGTCTGTCCGTCCGTTCAAGCTGTAACTTGAGTAAAAATTGAGATATCATGATGAAACTTGCTACACGTATTTCTTGGCTCCATAAGAAGGTCAAGTTCGAAGACGGTCAAAATCGGCCCACTGCCACGCCCACAAAATGGCGAAAACGGAAAAACTATAAAGTGTCATAACTAAGCCATAAATAAAGATATTAAAGTGAAATTTGGCACAAAGAATCGCTTTAGGGAGGAGCATAATTTGGACGTAGTTTTTTAGGAAAAGTAGGTGTGGCCCCGCCCCCTAATCAGTTTTTTGTACATATCTCGGAAACTGCGATAGCTATGTCAACCAAACTCTATAAAGTCGTTTTCTTCAGGCATTTCCATATACAGTTCAAAAATGGAAGAAATCGAATAATAACCACGCCCACCTCCCATACAAAGGTTATGTTGAAAATCACTAAAAGTGCGTTAACCGACTAACAAAAAACGTCAGAAACACTAAATTTTACGGAAGAAATGGCAGAAGGAAGCTGCACCCAGGCCTTTTTTGAAAATGGGCGTGGCGCCGCCCACTTATGGACCAAACACCATATCTCAGGAACTACTCAACCGATTTCAATGAAATTCGGTATATAATATTTTCTTAACACCCTGATGACATGTATGAAATATGGATGAAATCGGTTCACAACCACGCCTTCTTCCAATATAAAGCTATTTCGAATTCCATCTGATGCCTTCTTTGTATAATACGAGTATAAACATTAGGAACCAATGATGATAGCGGAATAAAACTTTACACAAATACGGTATTTGAAAAATATGTAAATGACGGATAATGAAATCTCGATTATCATTTTATCATGCGAGAGTATAAAATGTTCGGTGACACCTGAACTTAGCTCTTCCTTACTTGTTGTTGTATAATTTCTCCTTTTTTTCAAAATAGGCCTCAGTTTCAGCGATCATCTCCTCATTAGTCAAATATTTCTTCCCAGTGAGCATTCTTTTGAGATCTGAGAACAAACTACAGTCGTTGGGTGCCAGATCTGTAGTCGTTGGGGGTCAGATCTGGATAATAAGGTAGATACGGAATCAATTCGAAACTCAATTCATGGATTTTGCCATCGTTTTACTGACTTGTAACACGTTGCATAGTTTTCGTCTAACAACACTTTACGTGTTCTTCAAAACCGTCCATTTTTCGGCAATTTCGTTCTTCAAACAGTCCAATAGCACTATGTAATAGTCGCTGATGACGGTCCTTTCTTTACCGCGGTAGTCAATAAAAATTATTCCATGCGCATCCCAAAGTACAGACGCCATAACCTTGTCAGCCGACTGTTGCGTTCTTCTACGCTTTGGTGCGAATTCGTCGTAGGTAGTCCACTCGGATGACTGTCAATTGGACTTAGAAGAGAAATGATGGAGCCATGTTTCATCCATTGTCACATATCGATGTAAAAATTTGGGTTTATTACGCTTGAACATCTCCAAACACTGCTCCGAATCATCAACTCGTCATTGTTTTCGGTCAAAAGTGAGTGGCACCCACTTTGCACAGAGCGTTCTCATAACCATATATTCGTGAATGATATGATGTATACATTCAGTTGATATCTTTAGATCGCCTACTATCTTGAACAACTTCACTTTATGGTCATCCAAAAATATTTTGTAGACTTTTTTGATGTCTTCTTCGGTAACAACCACTTTTGGGCATCAACTTTATTGACTCGGTGCTCATTTCACACACGTCTAAACTTAGCATACCAATCCTTGATGGTTGATTTTCCTGGAGCAATGTCCGGAAACTCGTCATTAAGCCAAGTTTCTGCTTCAACGGTTTTACTTCCCTTCAAAAAGCAATAGTTTATCTTATTGAATAATTCATACACTTTATCTGGAAGAGAAGGTTTTAAGTCACACTAAACGAAGGTGCATGGCGCAGGAGCAAGCGGGACTTTCAATATCTGAATGGCTGATGGAGTGGGCGTCGTGATCTATCGCCGGAATACTGCGGTATCTGCCAGGCAGAAGTCTTTACAGCCAGGAAAGAGATTGCTTACATCGGGAAAGGACATGAAGAACAGCAATATATACTTAATATGTAAGTCGATAGCCAAGCGGAAAGTAAAGCAATAGTCTCACATCGCCTTGCATCAGAGAACGTCCTTAGAAGCAAAGAAGCAGTGAATATAGTGGTTGCCGGAAAGCGACTACAAATATACTGGGTTTCAAGCTGCAAAGGCGTTCTGGATAATCAGAAAGCCGATGAGATAGCCAAAGCTGTCATCCGCTTGACTACCAACCAGTTCTGGAAATTCACAAGTTGCACAATGCAATTTTAGAAAGTGCTGACTGATGAATCAGGGTGAATTGGAAAGTCTTAAGGGCGTACAGGATCGCTAAGATCGAGTGCAAGTGAACGGAAGGAAAACACGCAAGTTTTTTACACACACGGTCACGAAAGGATTGCAGGACGGTCACATGCAACTCCTGCAATACCTCCACTGCTTTTGTCCGGCCTTATCTAGAGCTCGGCTTAGTTACCTATTTGCTTTGCAGTTAAAGGGACTAGATGAAGCATTAGAATTAGATATCAAGTCTCTATTGCTGGGCTTGCTATTTCAGACGCCAAATATTCTTTTTACTGCAATCGTAACCTGTGAGAGTCCACAAAAAGTCACGTCATAAATTTAGCTAGCTAATAACTCTACTTTGAGGGAAAAAAGTAAAAGAAAAATTTTTTCATTAAGCAACTGATTGCAATCGATATACCCTTTCTGTCCATCAATCTTTGCCTTTTTCACAAGCAGATCTTTTCGGTTAACTGCTGATAAGAGAGTCAACGACCGAACACAATTATTGCATCCTGCAGGTACCGTTTAGTATATCCACTGTGTTATCATTCATGAAAATCTTAATTGCGATTTTTTTTCTAATTTTTCGTTCCCGCTGTTTTCACTAATAATTCAATCATCGATGATTTGCCAGCAAAACGAAAACTAGGGAAACCGCAAAACGCAAGAGCAGAAGATTTTCTCAGCTTGGTAACTTCAAGCGCGCTTAATTGGCAATAAAGCAGAAGTAGGCACTTCAACACACGGATACATACATACATATATATCCACACATTACTCAGTCAGCAAGCATTTTCCGAGTATATTTGTTTTCCCATTGTGCGATCGCGCTGTTGTTGGCGGTGGTGGAAACTGTGCTGGTGATAGACAAGCGTCGACTACTCAAATGTCTAAAAATTCGGCATTGTTTTTGGTATTGCAATGACATTTGGCACACGCAATCAGCAAAGTATTTTGTTTTTTATTAACGCTCGCACTCATACATACATACATACATACATACTAACTATATGGTAAGGTCCTTTGTTTGTTGTAATTGTATTGTATTTTTTAACATATGCTGCCACTCTTAATTGAGACTCTTAATTGAGGGCAGGAAAATTCGGTTGGTGGGAAAATTTTTCCGAAAAGTTCAATGCTTAAATTGGCACTAATGTGGAAAATTGTTGTAAAGTTCAGCACAATTCTTTGTCTTATCGCATTTGTTGTTTGCATGACCCCTTAGACCCCTCCGATGAGCGCTTTGTTTGAAGTTAAGAAAATTTGCAAGCAACGCAATCATTTTGAGACGTATTTTGGTTTAGTCAAACTTGAAATAAACATATTTTTAAGTTTAATTTGTATACCCTGCTTGCTACGAAGTTTGTAACAGCCAGAGAGAAACGTCGTTTAGGTGTCCAAACTCCTCCATGGTTCTGCCACTGAAATAAGTTCATTTATTTTAAAGGATCTTTTGACAACCAAATGCCATTTTGTTTTAAAAATACAAATATTCTCCTCCAAACGTCCGTCGTCCCGATATTATCTGCGCAGAAAATCTGCTACACATAACTTCCCAAAAAATTGTCTAGCGCTATGAAATCGCAGGATCTTAGAAGTCACGGCACAGGCCAAAGGTGAGGGAATATGCGCTCCAGCAATAAATTGATGGTTTCGTTGGTTGTGTGGCATTTGGTGCTGTTTCGTTGGAATTCAAAGTCGTTTAAATCCAAGTCATTAATCATGACCCAATGAATTAATTTTTGAAGAACGTTTCAACAATGCCTTGTAGATTATCATCACTCCAAATAAGATCTTCATCACTGAACAACATTTTCTTTTGAAAATCCGAATCATTTTCATTCGCTTTGGTAATCAACATAATCGGCCCACTGAGCGTTCTATTCGCAACACCATCACCTATCTTGAGACCCAGCTTCATGGAGTCTACAGTCTATGCGGACAATCTCGCTTCGATTGAAGCCTTGGAGCAAGACAACACGCGTATTCGCCAGTTACTAGTCGAAAGCCTTGAGCGAGTCATCGTACACTGGACTCAACAGATGGACCATCTGAGGCGTAGCATTCGAAAGAGACAGTCTTCAAGAAATAAATGCCAAAGAATGTTCTTTCGAATGGTAATAAACATTCCCCATTAAATTTGAAATTTCTGTGTTTTTTGTTTAAAAAAGTAGGGAACCTTCCCTCATTGGGGCTCTGGACTTCACCCTATCGGAAAGAGGAGGTACTTAAGCCTCATCCTTGATTGCAAGGCGTTGGTTCACTTATATTGTTGGAAAGGAGCTTTTAGGAAGCGATGGGGTCACTCAGCAAAAGTTTGTGCTTTCTCTTTATGGTGTATCAGCTTGGTGGAAGGCGTTCGGTAAAACGACCCATACTAAACCGTGAACGTAGCCGGCAATATCAATGCGTCTGCGGCGAAGATTGCTATCAGACTCCCGGAAACTGAACACATTAAGGGTCCCAGAGGAGGTCATTCCGAAATCACTCTGTCACTTCAACTACATCCCTTGAATCACTGCGCCGCGGAACATTTGCCTAGCGGTCCCAGAGGAGGACATTCCGAAATCCTCTGTCACTTCGAATGCATACCCTGAACCTCTGCGCCGCGGAACCTTTTTAATAATAATAATACCTAGCGGTATCTTCTCCGCGTACAAACCTCCGAGAGATATGTGGGTGGGAAGGCTGAAGAAGAGACATACATGGTGAGCTTTTTCACCAATAAATTGAAGCCTAGTCAAGCTTAACCAACTCTTGTTTCAGATTGCCAAACGGATGCACACTGTCTCATTGGCACTCACGCGGTGAGAATAAAGTTTTTGGCGGACGCAAGTTGTCAAAGTTTCAGGGAGGAAGTTGAGAAGAAAAAATCTAGACACTTTCTTTTCCACTCTCCAGCTTTAGCCAGGCTAAGGTTGAAGGCAAATTGGCTGCCATTGATATTTGCCTTTCAATACATTTGTGGTGGGCTGTAGGCTTTTTGTCGATATTCGACGGTCCTTTTGATTCATACCTAGAAGTTTTGACGATCACAACGGACAAGCGTCTCTAGTTCAAGTAGGATTGTTCGTGGTCTCACGCGTAATCAGCCTATTAAATTTACCTAACCTCAACTAACATATTGGATCAATTTCCACCACAAATTCTCCAAATTTTTATACTCTCGCAACAAAGTTGCTAAGGACAGTATTATAGTTTTGTTCACATAACGGTTGTTTGTAAATCCTAAAACTAAAAGAGTCAGATATAGGGTTATATGTATATACCAAAGTGATCAGGGTGACGTGTAGAGTTGAAATCCGGATGTCTGTCTGTCCGTCCGTCTGTCTGTCCGTCCGTGCAAGCTGTAACTTGAGTTAAAATTGAGATATCATGATACACGTATTTCTTGGCTCCATAAGAAGGTTAAGCTCGAAGATAGGCAAGATCGGTCTACTGCCACGCCCACAAAATGACGAAAACCGAAAACCTATAAAGTGTCATAACTAAACCATAAATAAAGATATTAAAGTGAAATTTGGCACAAAGGATCGCATTAGGGAGGGGCATATTTGGCCGTAATTTTTTTGGAAAAGTGGGCGTGGCCCCGCCCCCTTCTAAGTTTTTTGTACGTATCTCGGAAACTACTATAGCTATGTCAACCAAACTCTACAGAGTCGTTTTCTTCAGGCATTTCCATATGCTGTTCAAAAATGGAAGAAATCGGATAATAACCACGCCCACCTCCCATACAAAGGTTATGTTGAAAATCACTAAAAGTGCGTTAACCGACTAACAAAAAACGTCAGAAACACTAAATTTTACGGAAGAAATGGCAGAAGGAAGCGGCACCCAGGCTTTTTTTTAAAAATTGAAAATGGGCGTGGCGTCGCCCACTTATGGACCAAAAACCATATCTCAGGAACTACTAAACCGATTTCAATGAAATTCGGTATATAATATTTCCTTAACACCCTGATGACATGTACGAAATATGGGTGAAATCGGTTCACAACCATGCCTTCTTCCAATATAACGCTATTTTGAATTCCATCTGATGCCTTTTCTGTATAATACGAGTATATACATTAGGAACAAATGATGATAGCGGAATAAAACTTTACAAAAATACGGTATTTGAAAAATATGTATGTAAATGACGTATAATGAAATCTCGATTATCACTTTATCGTGCGAGAGTATAAAATGTTCGGTGACACCCGAACTTAGCCCTTTCTTACTTGTTTTTCCCCCTAAAGACGTTAATGCGTTAGAATATGGCTGTTAAGCTATAACTTCACGACAAGATATTTATTATACCCTGAAAAGGGTATATTAAGTTTGTCACGATGTTTGTAACACCCAGAAAGAAGCGTCGGAGACCCTATAAAGTATACATATAAATAATCAGTATGTTGAGCTGAGTCGATTGAACCATGTCCGTCTGTCTGTCCGTCCGTCCGTCTGTATATATACGAACTAGTCCCTCAGTTTTTAAGATATCCTTTTGAAATTATGCAAACGTCATTTTCTCTTCAAGAAGCTGCTCATTTGTCGGAACGGCCGATATTGGACCACTATAACATATAGCTGCCATATAAACTGAACGATCGGAATCAAGTTCTTGTTTGGAAAACTTTCACATTTGACAATGTATCTTCGTCAAATTTGGTATAGATTATTTTCTGAGGCAACAATGTAATCCCCGAAGAAATTGTTCAGATCGGTTAACTATAGCATATAGCTTCCATACAAACTGAACACATAGTCACTAAAAGAAATGCTCCTGTGAAGGGTGTATTAGCTTCGGTGCAGCCGAAGTTAACGTTTTTTCTTGTTTTCATTTCATTTCTTCTTGTTGGTTTTGATAGATCATGCGATGTTTCAGCTTGAAATGTTCTTCGAAGAGATTTTTCAAGGCATACCCTAGCTCTCTATTACCAATATCCATAGCTTTCCAACCATTCTGTCCTAAAGACAACTTTCAATTTACATTATAAAATTGGGTTGTCTCAAGTCAACAAGTTAAACTAAAAATCTTTATGCAATTAACACCGAGTGTTTAAGACCCTTATTAGCATACTTCGCATTTAGACAGCGCTTCATGGAAAATCATTTCTGATTTTATGACAGTTGTTAATGCCACGCCCAGCGAGTTTAGTAAAAAACCAACCGACATCAGTGTCAAACAGATATTTGACGCACGAAAAGAAAGAAAAACACTACTTCAGCCGACTCCCAAAACTCATTAACCCTTTTTGAGCGATGACGCATAAGTCTTTTACATACCAACAAAAATATGTATATATATACATATGTATGTATGGCTGTATTTACATATGTAAGAGAGTATGTAAATGTATGCCTATTTATTTTGATTCCCACTTTTGATTGTGTCCATGCATTTGAGCGGTGGCGGCGGGCACACCTGACTGCATTTACGCCCCTGCGCAGCAAATATCGGCGCGCTTGCGCGTTTGCATTCCACAGTCGTTCCTGATGCTGCGCTTCGTTGCATGCAATGTTGTGCGCGTTTCCAATCACATTAGCTGGAGCATGTCGTTTTCTTTCGCTTTATTTATGCATGGAGCTGCTTGAGAACCCTTTCGCATTTCTTTCTAATTCACATTTGATTTTCGCTTGCGTTTTAGATGGCATTGTTTTCTTTGTTGAAATGTTTGCGCAGTTCTACGTGAATGCTGAGTTTTTGAATATTTATACGGCGAAATGTTTGCGTATGCATTTTTGATTGATCGCCAGTTGGCAGTGCGTGCATGCGCAGTTGTGGTTTCCCAACATCCTTTGTGCGAACCCTTTGCGCGTTTGAAGGTTGGCAAGAGCTTCCCACGCTCCCATTTAATCGACACCGTGGAAATTGCGCAGCATTTGTAAGCAATGAGTTCATGACTTTCTTTAAGCAGTGGGGTGATGCGGAAAGTACCTTTTCTTTGAAGAAATTCCTCTTCTTAAAAAAAGCCATACCTACTGTGTGTAAAAAATTGTTAGAGTTTTTAATTTAAATTTCGCACGAAAGCACATTCGTCGAAATATTTTTTTTTTCTAGGTTGGTATGACTGTCAGTGACATTAAATGATGATTAACACGTTAATAAAATTAAGGAATTGGTGCTTGAGAATCGACGATTAACAGTCAGAGGACATATTGGAAGGATAAGTGAAAACATATTTGAAAGATCATCAGATCAGGTTTCCAAAACACTAAATTTTTTAGAACAAGTAAGGAAGGCCTAAGTTCGGGTGTCACCGAACATTTTATACTCTCGCATGATAAAGTGATAATCGAGATTTCATTATACGTCATTTACATATTTTTCAAATACCGTATTTGTGTAAAGTTTTATTCCGCTATCATCATTGGTTCCTAATGTATACATATATTATACAGAGAAGGCATCAGATGGAATTCAAAATAGCGTTATATTGGAATAGGGCGTGGTTGTGAACCGATTTCACCCATATTTCGTACATGTCAGCAGGGTGTTAAGAAAATATTATGTACCGAATTTCATTGAAATCGGTCTAGTAGTTCCTGAGATATGGTTTTTGGTCCATAAGTGGGCGACGCCACGCCCATTTTCAATTTAAAAAAAAAGCCTGGATGCAGCTTCCTTCTGCCATTTCTTCCGTAAAATTTAGTGTTTCTGACGTTTTTTGTTAGTCGGTTAACGCACTTTTAGTGATTTTCAACTTAACCTTTGTATGGGAGGTGGGCGTGGTTATTATCCGATTTCTTCCATTTTTGAACTGTATATGGAAATGCCTGAAGGAAACGACTCTGTAGAGTTTGGTTGACATAGCTATAGTAGTTTCCGAGATATGTAAAAAAACTTAGTAGGAGCGGGGCCACGCCCACTTTTCCAAAAAAAAATACGTCAAAATATGCCCCTCCCTAATACGATCCTTTGTGCCAAATTTCACTTTAATATCTTTATTTATGGCTTAGTTATGACACTTTATAGGTTTTTGGTTTTCGCCATTTTGTGGGCGTGGCAGTGGGTCGATTTTGCCCATTTTCGAACTTAACCTTCTTAT
The DNA here is from genome assembly GCF_024586455.1 of Bactrocera neohumeralis. Classification (NCBI taxonomy): domain Eukaryota; kingdom Metazoa; phylum Arthropoda; class Insecta; order Diptera; family Tephritidae; genus Bactrocera; species Bactrocera neohumeralis. Next base: position 71,482,095 of record NC_065921.1, read on the forward strand.
GGAGCCAAGGAATACGTGTACCAAGTTTCATCATGATATCTCAATTTTTCCTCAAGTTACAGCTTGCACGGACGGACGGACAGACGGACGGACGGACAGACAGACATCCGGATTTCAACTCTAATCGTCACCCTGATAACTTTGATATATATAACCCTATATCTGACTCTTTTAGTTTTAGGACTTACAAACAACCGTTATGTGAACAAAATATAAAATATTCTCCTTAGCAACTTTGTTGCGAGAGTATAAAAAGAGCGTCACATTAACGTCAGTGGAACAATGCTTTCCGATTACTAGGACGTCTTAAAACGTATTATTACTGGCAATGAGTCTTGGATCTATGCTTGCGACCCGGAAAAAGACGATCAATTGGCCGAATATTGTGGCTAAGATAACCGAAGCTGAGAAAACACGTCGAAACAGTTAAAAACCAAAGTTATGTTGACATTTTTCTTCGATTATCGAGGTGTGGTACATCCGAAAGGCTTCTGACCGGCCAAACTGTCAACAAGGAATGCTATTTGAGTGTTATGCGTCGTTTGCACGAAGCTATTCTTAAAAAAAGGTCCGGAATTATATGCCAATAACTCTTGATTTTCGACAGTGAGAACTTTTAAAGATTTTCTGCAAAACCAGTACTTTAAAAATTAAAGAGACTTGGGAACCTATTTCGTTGAATCGGAAAGATTGAAAATATCCAGTGCTTATTGTAATAAGGTATTTCGAAGACATTTGTCACTTATTTTATTAATGTTTTCTAATGAGTTCAAAGTAAACCGCCGTAAAGTCAGAGCATGGTTCAAAAGTGAGTGCCCAACACGGAGTTTCAGACAAGGATGAACCTGAATTATCTTCAGATATTTTTGCTGATCTTAAGATCTTGAAGGTTTTGGTTTTTAGTTAGCCCTAACCTTCAAAAGACGCGTGTATAAATTTCACAACTGTCGGATCATTAGTTTGTGAATTATATCATTATGAGTGAAGCAACCTTCAAAATTGTGAAAATAATGGAAAAGAATTTCACGTGTTGCTAAAATATTGCTTTTTGAAGGAAAAAAATATAGTTGACGCAAAAACTTGGCTTGACGGCGAGTTTTCGTACTTTACCCCAGGAAAATCAACCATCAAGGATTGGTATGCTAAGCTAAGACGTGCTGAAATAAGCAACGAAGACGATGAACGCAGTGGATGCCCAAAAGAGGTTCTTGCCGAGGAAGACATAAAAAAAGTCCACAAAATAATTTTGGATGACCATAAAGTGAAGTTGTTCGAAATAGCAGGCACTCTAAAGATATCAACTGAACATGTAGATTATTTCATTTACGAATATTTAGTTATGAGATAGATTTGTGCAAAGTGGGTGGAAAAACCGAAGGCAAAGTTATGGCGTCTGTATTTTGGAATGCGCATGAAATAGTTTTTATAGATTATTTTAGAAAAGGAAAGACCAACATCAGCGACTATTATATCGAGCCATTGGACAATTTAAAGGTCGAAATTGCCGAAAAATGGACGCATTTTAAGAAAAAGAAAGTTCTGATTCACCAAGCCAATGCAGCGTGTCTCAAGTCAGCGAAAACGACGGCAAAATTCCATGAATTGGGCTTCGAATTTCTTCCGGATCCAACGTATTCTCCAGATCTGGCTTCCAACCGGCTATTTCCGGTTCTCAGATCTCAAAAGTATGCTTGCTGCGAAAAAATATTCGACAAATGAAGAGGTGATGGTCGAAACTGAGGCATATTACGAAGCAAAGGAAAAATCACACTGGAAAAATGGTATCAAAAAGTTGGAGGATCACTATTAGTGAAGGGAACTATGTTGAACAAAACAAAGACGACCTTTGCCCAAAAAATGTGTTTTACTATGGTAGGGCAGGGACTTTTATACAGGGTTTCGCAAAAGTAATCCTCCAATCAGAAGATGCTATAAATTTTGCAATTGACCTCTAATGTCAGTTCTGTTTTCGACATTTGTGTAATAAACACATGCAAAATGCACGTAAATAAACAATGGTACGCTACACTGCTCCAGAACGCGGGTTATTGGTGACTATTTATTTGACCAATAATCGGTCGGTGACTTTGGCACAACGTGAATTTCGTCGCAGATTTCCTGGCCGTCCGACGCCGCTCGCCTCGAAGAGACTGGCACAACACGAGATGCTGCCAGGCGTGGCAGGTCCCGGAGTAGCCGTTTTGCAGAGAATATTGTTGCACCAACAAGAGGAAGATGATTTTTCATCAAAAATAATCATGAGTGATGAGGCCCATTTCCATCTTAGCGGGTACGTAAATAAGCAAAATTTACGCTTCTGGGGCACTGAAAATCCGCGTGTAACCCACAAAGAGCCATTACATCCGCTCAAAATCACAGTATGGTGTGCTGTTTTCGCTGGAGGAGTCATCGGACCTTTTTTCTTCGAAGACGTCGCGGGCCAAACGGTTACTGTGAGTGGTGAGCGCTACAGAGCAGTGATCAACGAGTTCTTCTTGCCGCAACTTGATGAATTGGGATTGGAAAACATGTGGTTCGAACAGGACGGTGTAACGGCACACACTGCACGTGCCACAACCGATATGCTGAAGAATGCATTTCCCGGGCGCCTAATCTCCCGTTTTGGCGATTTGCACTGGCCAGCAAGATCGCTTGATTTGACTGCTCCAGACTTCTTTTTGTGGGGCTTTTTGAAGTCGCGGGTTAATGTCAACCAGCCTCAGACTCTTGCTGCTCTTAAAGACAATATCCGTCAAGAATGTGAGGACCTATCGCCGGAAGTTCGGGCCAAGGTGATGGAAAATGCTATAAAATTTACATGATATCATATTCTCGACTTGTTGTAAAAAAATTTAAAAGACCAAATAAAAAAAATCCAATTTTTTTTTAAATTACATCGGAAGGTTATTTTTGCGCCACCTTGTATATACGAGTACGAACTAGTTGCTGAGTTCTTGATTTTTATTGCTGTAGCCTAACCACCGAATTTTCCTACCTAACCGGATTTCTTTGTCGCAACTGAATAAGTAACTATTAGAGCCATTCGTTTCAACAGATTAATATGTAAAGATCTTAATTTTATATGCAATGCATCAAGTGCAAAACTATTGGAAGACCGAGTGCCAGTTTTACGACCAACTTAACTATACACAAATCTATAAGTTGTCGTTCAGGCGTTACTCTCGGTCATTGGCGTCTCTTGATATGCTAAAGCCATAAATCTGCAGATTATCGGCAAAGGACATCATCAACCCATTCTAATTGCATTCAATGTGCAGCTAATCGCATTTTCACGTACTCTCACCAACTCAACTCACTCACTCACCGACCTCAAACCCAAACACAGCTCGTAAGTAACCTGAGAGCCCAACCAACGTAATTATCAGCAATCAAAAAGGGCAAAAGACATAAAAAAGTATAAAAATATATAAAAAGTAAAAAGTAAAGAAAATAAACTGAAAATGGAAAATGAGCAGACAATTATTTTTATCGAAGGTGGAAGCTGTACCTACGCTCGCCACAGCCAAAGTTTGTCGCACAATGTGGCAATCAAACGTTCCGCCGATCTGCCGATCGGCCATGGCGGCAATGAACACCTCATGCACAACAACAATATAGCAACAATTGAGCATTTTCAGTTGTGCGTTTTTCAGCCTCACGTTTTTTCGTGTTTTTGTTTTTTTTTGCTTTTGGCCAACACTCGAGAGCCACGGCCACAGCATCTATTGCCGAACAGCACAAAAGTGCATTTGTTGTTAGAAGAAAGCAAAAAAAAGTGTCGATAAAAAGATCTTTTTATGGCTCAGTTGGTTTGCTGTGGCTCGGTTGGGTCAATGTTTGCTTACCTGCTGTGAATTTTTCTTGTTTGTGCACTTTTTGTGTCTTATAAGACGTGTCTTTGTGGAGCATAGCGTAGAGGCTGCATCGCTGGCGCATTGCCAAAGGTAACGAAGCGCGTTCGCGAAGGTGAAGGCGATCGCGGAACTGGTTTTCGCTTTGCATTGCATGACGTTGCATGTGTTTGGCCAAGTGCTGGCGGCGTGACGGCGCGACTGCAGCGCGAATACCTTACTTACAAGTCGCGGCGTTGGCATGCTGAAATGGCGTCCATTGGCCACGTCCACTTGGACAGCGAATGGCTGAAAATGTGATGTGAAAACGCAGTTGCTGCCGCGAGTCATTGCTTAAATAGCCGCTGCTAATACACACACATAAACATGTGTTTTGTGATGCATATAGGTGTGTGCGTATGTGTGGAAATAAAATGGTTGGGGTTATGACCAGTTTTGCTCGCGTTGGTCTTGATGCTGTTGCATTTGAGTTTGCACGAAGAGTTTTCTAGAGTGGCACTTTTTAAAATGACTTTTCAGACGCCAACAAATTCGCTTTGTTGATTCTTTTTATCTACACTGTAATTTCACTACATAAATTCAGCACGTTAGTAAAGTACTAAAGCCCTTAAAAATACCTTATTCAGCAAGTAATGCAGTAGGAAGCGTATTTTATCTCTTTCAGGACTTATTGAGGAGGTATTTGAGTACAAAGAAAAACTTTTATTGACAAATTGATGCAATTATCAGGTAGAACCTCAGATGGATAAGTGCGTTGTGATCCTTTCTTCTTTACTGGTGTAGACATCGCTTACGCGGTTATAGCCGAGTTAACAACAGCGCGCCAGTTGTTTCTCCTTTTTGCTACGTGGCGCCAATTGGAGATTACAAGTACAGCCCAGTCCGTCTCCACCTGGTCTTTCCAACAGAGTGAAGATCTTCCTCTTCCTCTGCTTCCCCCGGCGGGTACTGCGTCGAAACTCTCAGAGCTGAAGTATTTTCGACCATTTGGATGACATGACCCAGCCAGCGTAGCCTCTGTCTCTTAATTCGCTGGACTATGTCAATGTTGTCGTATATTTCGTTCCATCGAATGCGGTATTCGTCGTTGCCAATGCGCAAAGAACCATAAATCTTTCGCAGAACTTTTCTCTTAAAAACTCGTCACTACGACTCATCAGTTGTTGTCATCGTCCAAGCCTCTGCACCATATAGCAGGACGGGAATAATGAGTGACTTATAGAGTTTGGCTTTTGTTCGTCGAGAGAGAACTTTACTTCTCAATGGCCCACTCAGTCCGCCTGTTGGTAAGAGTTATTGTGCGTTGGATTTCGATGCAGACGTTGTTGTTGGCTTTAATGCTGGTTCCAAGACAGACAAAATTATCTACGACTTCGTAGTTCGCACTGTCAACAGTGACTTGAGAGCCAAATTGCGAAAGCGACGACTATTTCTTTGGTGACAGGTGATATTTCGTCTTGCCCTCGTTCACTACCAGACCCATTTGTATCGCTTCTTTGTACAACCTAGAGAAAGCATTGGCGTACGCCAGCAGTTGTACACTCTTTTAGAAGATTGTACCTTCTCTATGCAGAGTTGCAGCTCGAATTGTTTTCTCCAGGAATAGATTGAAGAAATCGCACGATAAGGTGTCACCTTGTTTAAAACTTCGTCTGGTATCGAACGTCCCAGGAAGATCCTTTCTGATCCTGACAGAGCTTTTGGTATTGCTCAACGTGAGTTTACACAGCCGTATTAGTTTTACGGGGATACTAAATTCAGACATAACGGCATAAATTTGACGAAGAGGTGGTGTGTGTGGATCTTCCTTTCACGGGTCTTTTCTAAGATTTGGCGCGTAAATATTTTTCAGTTTTTGCTGTGATTTTCACAAAGCCACACTGATTCAGTTTTGACGGGGGATTAATCTTTCACGCAATACGCTCGATAGAACCTCATCCATGTTGAGTAGGATTATCCCATAGTTGGCGGGATTGGACAAAGCACACTAAAAAAATTCCAATGGTCGGGCATGCTTTCGTCCGACCATATTTTACAAAGAAGCGCTGATGTCTGCTCCTTATCAGTTCTTTGTCAACGTATTAGAATAGCTAGGCCGGCAATCCGTTAGTCCCCGCCGAGACGGGTAATTGATTGGGGAATCGAGGCTGGAGAGTGTTCCCTTCATAATGTCATCGACGTATGTTCCGTCACTAGATCACCTCTGGGGTTTATGCAAGAGTATGTTCCGGTCTTGAAACTTTACATTAGTTACTGCATCTTTATGTTGAATTTTCGAGCATTACCACTATCGGCCAGCTTTTCAAGCTCTTCGTACTTACGTATTTTGGCCTCTCTTTTTTTAGTCTCCAAATGCGTCTCGCTTCCATCTTCAACTTTCGGTATCTTCCCATTCAGCACGTTTTGTGGTCGATTATGACGTCGCGAGGTAGACAGTCTGTTTTCTCTCCACTGTGACACGGCACTCTTCATCTTTTAAGCTGTTCTATAGGCTTTTCGGAAAACCAATGATTTCATTTGCATCTGTACATAAGGAGTTTGAACTGCCTTGTCACAGTTCCCTTAGAGATCAGGTGCGCAAGTCGAGTAGAAAGTCGTTCGGTTGTCTGTTGTGATTGCAGCTTCTCGAAGTCGAAACAAGGAAAAAACGTTAACTTCGCCTGCTATAGTAAGCTATAATACCCTTTCTTACAGCATAAAGCATAGATACAAATCTTTATCGTCATTGCGAGCCTTCAATCATATTCTATAGTGGGTCGATATCAGCAGTTCCAACAAAAGAGCACTCGCTTATGAAAAAAAAGACATGCGCATAATATCAGATTGATATCTCTGAAACTGGGGACCAGTTCCGTAGTATATATCTACAGACGATGACTTCTAAAGCACCGAAGTCATAAAATATAGGATTCTCAATGACTTATGATCACATAGAAAAGCAGAGAATATTGCTTCTGATATAATTGGTCATTAGTAGCGCCCGTGACTAAGTCAATAGTAAATCAATACTTTTTTACTATCTCTATTCATTTAAAATAATGAGAACATAAATATCTATATGTACTTCACTTATGGATGTCTGTTTCCATGTACTTTTACATATACATATGTATGTATGTATAATAAATCGATCGCTCGAACGCCAGCTTTATCAATAGAGTGCAACAGGGTTAAGCGCGGAAAAAGTTGAGAGAAAATCAAAAACAGCGACTCTCTATGGTTAGCAATGGCATAATAGAAATTTCCACACACCCAAAAAAGCAAAAAACTTCAAATGATCAAAATATAACGGAGTAACCGAACAGCCGAACAGAGTTGCAGTTGAACGCCAAATTATCGCTTTGGAACCAACAAATATGAAATCAATGGTTATCGCAATTCCAATCCGCTATCTTGCTGACCGCCTCACTCACACACACTCACATACACATACTCATGTGTACATAGACAATTGCAGTGCATGCGCGAATCGGCCATGCCGTTGACGATGCCAAGCGTTGACGATCGGTGCGACGAAGCGCGAATGTCTACGCACAATTGCTTTTTACTGTTTGCTCTCTATTGTATAGAATTCTTATTGCTATTGTTGTCATTGAAGCGATAAAAAATTATGTGTTTTTATATAATGTATTTTTATTGCAGTTTGATTGCTTTACTGGCGATGTGCAACAAGTTAACGCCCTTAAATTGGGTCACCCTTTGATTAGCGCAATGGAAGTTCGCATCCAAAGTGTTTATAGCAACGGGGACCGAGGAGTGCAATAAAGTGTGTGCTATTTAATAATTAATTATCGTATTTTTAGAAATATGCTTCCAACTCAATACATATGTTTGTATTTTTTATTAGGGTGAGCCAAAACAAAAATTAATATAGACTTCATGGGTGAAGGTGTAATCTAAGTAGAGGCACAAATATATATTGCTCTCTCACCCACAACATGTTCACATATTCATACCATTTTCATATTTTTCCATTTAGCAGAAAGTCTCTCTTTGGCATGACTAAAATTGTATGCATTGCACAGCTCTATTCGCACATGAGATTGGCGCACAAATGCTGGCGAATGGAATGCGAGAAACGCACAAGTGAAAAAGCTAAAAAGCTCACGAGGCCATTGCAATTCGTTCGTTCGCGCTATTTCTGCTCGTAATCGAATTCCAACACACATATACATATGTATATACATGTGTGTGCTTGTTGCTGCTCAAGGATTTCGAAATCCGGTTTTGCTCGCGATCAATGCGTTTGTGTGTGGGCAACCATTTGCTATCGTGGCGGCGGCCCCAACAATTTACGAGCAGCGAAAATATTCGCGTGGCAAATGCCCAATGCATGCGTGGTGTTGTTGTCACTGAAGCTGTGTAAAATTGTGAATTTATTTTAATTTTGTTTCTTTGTTTGCTCCCCGCTGCTCTGCGTTCGATATTCTAGTTTTATATTTTTTCATATTTTCTGGGTCAAAGCTGTACATTTGTTTGCTTGATTATTGAAAAGCCCTTCGAAAAATGGCACAACTCGTTTGGCAGACGAATGGAAAATTTTTCAGCAAACACAGAGAGTTTTTATGTGTATGCCAGATATAAAGGGTGATCCATTTTGAAGTTCAATACAGTTTTTTTTAAAGAAATTTGAAGGGGAATGTTTATTATCATTCTAAAGCAAGTTCTTAGGCATTTATCTTTTGAAGATTATCTCTTTCAAATGTTGGCCGCAGTAACGTCTCAGATGGTCCATCCGTTGAGCTCAATTTTCGATGTCACGTTCGAACATTTCGACTGGTAATAGACGAATAACAAGTATGATGTTTTGCTCGATGGCCTGAATCGAAGCGAGATTGTCCGCATATACTTTAGACTTTACATATCCCCACAAGAAAAAGTCTAACAATGTTCTATTACACGATTTTGGGGGTCAATCGACCGGCACTTTACGTGGAATTATCTGCACAGCGAAGTGCCAGATCTTTTTAGAACTTTTCAAGAGCACATATATCAAAGCGATGTCGCTTGGTAAGGTCGAGCGGTTTCAGCTCTTGACAAACTGTATTTTGTACACTTTCACTTTAAAATCTCGACGTAAAATGCGCCAAGTCGTTCCATACGTGAGTCCGAGTTGCTGCGAACGGCGCTGAATCGGCTCTCCACTGAGTTAACAACAGCGCCCCAGTCGTTTCTTCTTTTGCAAGATGACGCCAATTAGAGATTCCTAGCGAAGCCAAGTCCTTCTTCACCTGGTCTTCCCAACGGAGTGGAGGTCTTCCTCTGCTTCCCCCGGCGGATACTGCGTCGAATACTTTCAGAGCTGAAGCAGCAGCTGTACACTCTTATAGAAGATTGCTCCTTCTCAGTTTAGTTGTGCAGCTCGAATTATTTTCTCCAGAAGTAGGTTGAAGAAGTCACAAGAAAGAGAGTCGCCTAGTCTGAAATCTCGTTGGGTGTCGAACGTCTCGGAGAAGTTCTTCCCAAACCTGACGGAGCTTTTGGTGTTGCTCAACGTCAGCTTACCCAGCTTTTTTAGTTTTGCGGGGATACCAAATTCAGATATCGCGCCATAAAGGCAGCTCCTTTTCGTGCTGTCAAAGGCAACTTTCTCCCCGGGTCTTTTCCAAGATTTAGCGCATGGTGAATATCTGGACAGTTGTTGATTTGCCAGGTGTAAAGCCACATTGATAAAGTCCAATCAGTTTGTTGACGGTGGGCTTTAATCTTTCATACAATACACTCGATAGAACCTCATACGCGATGTGGAGGAGGCTTATCCCAAGGTAGTGGGCGCAGATTATATGGGTCTCCCTTTTTGTGGATTGGGCAGAACACACTTAAATTGCAATAGTTGTGCATGCTTTCGTCCGACCATATTTTACAAAGAAGCTGATGCATGCTCCTTATCATTTCTTCGCCGCCGTGTTTGAATAGTTCGACCGGCAATCCATCGACCCTCGCCGCTTTGTTGTTCTTCAGACGAGTAATTGCTATTCGAACTTTTTCATGGTCGGGCAATGGAACACCAGCTCCATCGTCATCGATAGGGGAATCGGGTTCGCCTTCTCCTGGCGTTATGCTTTCACTACCATTCTGCACGCTGGAGAAGTGTTCCTTCCATAATATTAGTATACTCTGTGCATCGGTTACTAGATCACCAACCCTGTTACAATAGAATAATGTCTAGTAAAATTACATCCATAACTTTTTTAATAGATGGCTCTAAAGTATAGTATATAGCGTTGTATTAAAAAGATCGAGATACGCTGGATGGCACCAGAAAGATAAGATTTCGTACCAAAAAAAAGTTCTTAGTTTAGTTTAACAAGAAATGAGCTTCTAGCTTCGCCTGAGAGCAGCAAGCTTCTAGAAGTGTATGGTTGGGGTGTTGAAAAATAGCTCGTGGTCGAATCGCGGTGAGCTGGTGACTAAGCCCAGAATGACGTTCAAGTAAGTTTAGGTTAGAGTTTGGTGGGATTGGTAGAGATACATCTATTATTAGCAGCTCCTCTGCCGTCAAACTCTTAATTGGGAAAAGTAGTATCAAGAAAGGCTATAACCTCAGAAACGGTGTTTACGCTAATAAAGAAGAATAAGTATCAAAGAACTTTTGAAGAAGCAATCACACGGAATCGGCCAACAAGGGAATAATTGCATTCTATCAGCACAACGACCGGCCACACACGTCGATAGTGACTCGCCAGAAGCTCTGGGAGCTTATTAGGAAGATTCACATATGTACATCTACCTTACTGTCAAGTTATAGCAACAAGTGATTGATGTTCCAGTCTGTGGCGAATGATATTGCTAGTGAAAAAATCGCCTTAAAGTAAGCTTGAAAATTTACTGTCCTCGTTTTTTTTTGCCAAAGAAATGAGAACTTCTATGATAGAAGTATAATGAAATTATCTTCCAAATTGAAACAAGTTATTAAAAAAACTAAAATTTTCCTACAGGAACATTTAAATTTACGGTTCTTCATTGCTAGGCCAAACCTTGAATGAAACACGAAAATGCCAGAATATCCCCATCATAAATTTAACTTTATTTTTTTGAAACTGCCGTGGAAGGCTCAACTCCAAATATGCTACTGCTCTTGGTATGCATTAGTAGGCGTGGCAACATGTGCACATGTGCACACAGATAAGAAACACAGATCCTTGATGATGGAGAGTTGCGTAACATCTTGAAAGCATTAACGGAGTACTCATATGAATGTGTATGTACATATGTTTAAGTCGTATAATTTATGTCTGAAGAAGATAGTGTTCCTATGAAATGAAATCATGTGCTTGCAAAAGTGTACCAAATTCCCACATTTAATTCAACAGATCCTATTTGCCATACTCTCGCCAAATGGTGTGTAGAGTAACTAGTTGCAATAGGTATGAACACATATCGAATATTTTTACTTAAAACGAGCTCGAAACGAATTGATATTGATGTCTGTCTGTGCATCACGAAATACATTCATACTGTTAAGTAAAAAATTAAGTTAATATTTTTTAAATTAAAATAAATATAAAAAAAATATTTTAAAAGGGTGGCAATACTACTCAAAAAAGAACCAGAAATAAATATTTCTCAAATCATTTTATTGAGGTGTCTATATTGTAAGGTTTCATTTAACACAAAACTAATTAAATTAAAAAATAACAGGTGGCAACTCTTGATAAAAATATTCGAAATTTAAACTTTTCTGAAATTCTTAAGTTTAATATTCATATTTCAGAAATTTTTCATTCATATTTCGAAGTAAAAAATTAAATTAATATTTTTTCCAGTAAAAAATGTGGCAATACTATTCACAAGTGGACCCGAAATAAATATTTTTCAAACCCGTTTATTGTAGGGTCTATATTGTAAGATTTCACTTAACTACTAGTAATTAAATTAAAAAATAACAAGTGGCAACTCTTCTTGAAAATAAATTTTAAACTTATTTTTTCTGATTTTCTTAACTTTAATATCAATATTTCAAAAATATTTCATTTATATTTTCTATTTAAACTAATATTATTTTAATTAAAACAATCTTTTAAAAAGGTGGCAACACCACTTAAAAATATACCCGAAAGAAATGTTTCTCAAATGTTTTCTCTATATTGTAAGTTTCATCTAAATTACTAGTAATTAAATTAAAAAATAACAGGTGGCAACTCTTGATAAAAATATTCGAAATTTAAACTTTTCTGAAATTCTGAAATTTTTTAGTTTAATATTAATGTTTTCAACATTTTTCAAAAATTCGTTACCTTAAGCATTAATAGAATTATAATATTTTAAAAGATGGCAACCTTTCTCTTAAAAATATAAGGTTGTCAAATATCTCCCTTCGACTTTTTTGCTCCTTATTCAATGCTTTATAAAAAGCGTTACAGTGATCGGATTTAGTTCAAATATGCGCCGTTTCGTTCGATAATCTGTTTTCATCTAGACGGCAACTTCATAATACCCCCCTCGTAGAAGCCCCCCTCTTTATTTGTGAAGAACTCGTACAGCCACTTTTCACAAGCCTCTTTTAAGTTCAACTTTACATCAACAAGGGCGTTCGCCATGGACAGGAACAGGTGGTAATCACTTGGCGCTATGTCCGGGCTATATGGTGGATGCGATAAAACCTCCCATCCGAGCTCCCGTAGCTTCTGACGAGTCATCAACGAAGTGTGTGGTCTGGCGTTGTCCTGGTGGAACACTATACCCTTCCTGTTGGCCAATTCTGGACGCTTCTGGTCGATCGCCTGCTTCAAGCGGTCCAGTTGTTCGCAGTAGATGGTAGAATTAAGCGTCTGGCCATATGGGAGCAGCTCATAGTGGATGATTCCCTTCCAATCCCACCAAACACACAGCAAAACCTTCCTGGCCGTCAATCTCGACTTGGCCACTATTTCGGACGATTCACCGGCCTGCGACCACGACCGTTTTCGCTTGATATCGTCGTATGTGATCCATTCTTCGTCGCCAGTCACCATCCGCTTCAAAAATGGGGCGAGTTCATGCCGTTTCAGCAGCATCATTCGGTCCAGAAGGTTTTTTTGCGTCAAATCATGCGGCAACCAAACATCAAGCTTTTTTGTGTATCCAGCCTTCTGCAGATGGTTTAAAATGGTTTGGTGACTAACTCCCAGCTTCTGGGCGATGTCGCGAGATGCCACATGCCGGTCTAATTCGCTTTTTTCCATGATTTTATCGGTGTTCGTCGTCACAGGTCTTCCACCAGCGAAATTCCAAAGACAAAAAGGCGGAAGGGAAATATTTGACAACCTAATATTTAAACCTTTTCATAGATCTTCAGTTTCATAATAAAAATTTTTATTGACTTGTTATCATACATACATACATATGTACTTTTAGAATTACGAAATTTATTAAAAATTCGTTACCTTAAGCATTAATAAAATTTAATACTTAACAGGTGGCAACACTGAAGTGTCTTAAAAAGCAGGACAGCAGAGGAGAGTGCCGCCAGAACCAAGCGACTCCACTTCTAACTGGGTGCCAGGTCACAAAGGCATCGAGGTTAATAAGATCGTAGTGTATGGATGTCATCCTGAAGCATAAGGGGCATTGGTAAACCGATATATTGTCGTTACGACGATTTAGGCAGGAGTATGGCAAGAAAGGTCAAAACTCGTTGGAACCATCTAGCGCGGTGACAAAACTGGCCTTCAATAGAAGAAACTGTAGGAACATGGTTGGATGCTCACTGGTCACAGTCTGGTAACGACATACGCCTGCAGAATGCGACTGACAGTTCTGTAGGAGTTGTCAGGAGAAAGGCATCTGGGAAACATAGGAAGATCTTTTGTGCACTATCAAACTAACCCATTATTTTATTTACTTAATTTTTATAGTCCATTTAATATATTTTTAAGACATAAATTTTTTATATAGGTGGCAACCTTCTAACTTTTTCATCTTAAGCCTGCAATATGACTATACTGATCTCAGCACACTCAAAATAAAAAAAATTAACATTATTTAAGAGTCATAAATTAAATGTATAATGCGAACGCTATCAGCACTTGCAGGCATACTTTACCTCGGAAGGGCTAACTCAAGTGTCTAACATATGCAAAACAAGTATTCAATATTTGACCAAATTCACGAGTGTATGCGAAGTGCACTAACTGAATATCAAGGTGAAGCAAATATCGACGGTCGGACGGATGGAAGACGTTGACCAAGGGAACAGCCGCAGTAATACATGTGGGAGGGGGACTTGGAGGTAACGCATTGGCAAGGTGAAGAAGATATATATGTATGTTTGAATGTATGCAAATAACTATGTGCATACGCATATCTACACATCTAAACACACATACATATGTACATATATATGCACCGCCGAGTGGCAATATTCAAGTAGCAGTCGCAGCGAAGGTTAACCGCATTTGGCCCTCGTCAAAACCGATTTTCATTAACGTTTTAGCATTTGCAGCAGTGCAATGTGCTTTGCCATAATTATCGCTTGTTGATTTTGCTCCAACAATAAAAACAAACTATACAATCAATATTTGTATATTATCATCATTTCAAGTTATATGCAAATTGAATGGCTGAAGTAGAGGAGAGGAGGGCAGTTGTGGTAAGACTCTTTTAAAGGTCTTGTTGAGTGTTCCGACCGAAACTGATTAGTTTAACGGAACGAAAATCGAGTTCTGGATATTTATTATTATATGATTAAAGTCAACCTTATTGATGATAAAATTTTGCTTAGTGTTGCATATACATAATATTTTAAATATGATTACACCGATATACATATTGCTTCAGTAGAGTGTTACTTACTATATGTACCTATACATATGTAGGCTTAGAATTCACCACAACATATTACATATACATATGTAGCATAAAATTTTTCAGCTTCCACTCACAGATATAACCAATATATAACCATTTTCTGACCAAAACTTATTCTTAAATTTTAATTCAATATGAGTGATTTCTATTGTATCGCTTTTCTTTCACCTGTAAGCTTATGAAAAGTGGTGTTACGTTATTTTGCATTTTAGAGGACGATATGTATAGGATTTTACTTCGTAAATTTTTGTTCAAAAACTTTAGTGATGTTAAATCGGATATATAATAGAATACTCGATTAGATTTCAAAATAAAAGCAAAAACTCCAAATCGGATATTCACTGTGGATAAACAATAAAAATAATCGATTACATTATTTCGATTAATTTCCAAAAAATTCGGACATTTGCTATCGAATCAACGACTAAATAATCGATTGTTGCTTATCGACTAAACGACTAATTTACAAAATAACAAGAACAACTCCATTCAGACATTCCCATTCAGACATTTTCCATCGAAGCAACGATTAAATAATCAATTGTTGTATTTCAATTTATCGATTAATTTGCAAAAACAAAATCAAAGCAAATGTTTACTCTCCAAGAAACGACTAAATAATCGATTCTTGTATTTCGACTATCATGTTTCGAAAATCGATCGTATTTCGACTAATCGAAAAATTTACAAAATAACAACGAAAACTGTCATTAGGACATTTGCTATCAAAGCAGCAATTATATAATCGATTGTAATATTTCGATTTATCGAATAATTTCCAAAAACTCATCTCGGTTATTTGCTGTTAAAGTAGCAACTAAATATTAAATTTATGTATTTCAACTAAATTAAAAAAAAAAAACTTTAAATCGGATGTTTACCAGCGAAAAATTATCTATATAATCGACTATTGTATTTCGGCTAATCGAATGGAATAATAATTTGGTATAATCGAATTTACAAAATAACAACAAAAACTCAAAATAAGATTTTTCTATAAAATCAAAGGCTAAATAATCAATAATTGTATTTCGACTAACCGACTAATTTACAAAAATAAAATTCAAATCGGTAATTTACTATCGTAGGATTAAATATTCGATTATCGTAATAATTTTCAAAACAACAACAAAAACTTCAAATCGGATATTTGCTATCGAAGAATCGATTAAACATTTGTTCGATTATTCGATTAATTTACAATAAAATTATATCGGATATTTACAATCGAAAAAACTACTGAATAATCGATTATTGTATATCGAATAATCGAATAAATATTCAATTATCGTACTTCGACTAATTTACCAAATAACAACAAAAACTTCAAATCGAATATTTTCTATCGAAGAAACGATTAAACTTTTTTTTATTAATCGATAAGTTTACAAAAATCAAATCGGATATTTACAATCGAAAAAACAACGACTGAATAATCGATTACGTTTTTCGAAAAATCGGCAAATTTACAAAATAACAACAACAAATTTCATTCGCAAATTCGCTAATGAAGCAACTATTAAATAATTCATTTTCGTATTTTGATTAATCGATTAATTTAAAAAAATTCAGTTATATTTTTTTCGATTAATTTTCAAAATAACAGATACTGCCTTTTTGCTATCGAATAATACTAAATAATCAATTATATTTTTTCGATTAATTTCTAAAATAACAACAATAATTCTGTGAAGGGGATTTGAGTTGCTTCCTACAAAATGTGTAACCCGTTTTTAGTACAAAGTTGCAAAGTGTTTTCCTTATACATATGTATGTAATATAATATATAGTACGGACAGCGCTTGTATCCTACAATTTTCGTTCGTTAATATAAAACAACTACTGAGTTAGTTTTCTAAGCTGAACAAGCAAAATAGGCGTGTTCGATTGGTAATTTTTCCAACCCGCATTTGAAATCGGAAAAATTTAGAGAAAAAATAATAAGCGTCTTTTGAGAAGTCGTTCAGAATGTTTTTGGGCATTATCTTCTTTCGTTCTTTACGTCTCACGTCTTTATATACGCCTTGCAGTCTATCATCCCTATTTCCATGCCTTAATTTATAAATATTCGGTTGGTCACTAATGAGTCGTTAATTTACATACATTCTGTCAAGAAAGTATCCGGAATTTATAAATAAAACGAAAATTTTTCAATCATCATCCAAATTTATTTTATCGCCTTCAAAGTAACATCCATTTGAAGCGATGCACATGTACCAACGCTTCTTCCAATCGTCAAAACATTTGTTATGGCACTTTCATGACCATAACTCTCGCGTCGAATTTGTTAATTGATGTCTTCAATTGAGTCGATGCGTGTTTCCCGAAGTGGATATTTCAGTGTGAAGAAAGGTAAAAGTCACATGGAGCTAAATCAGGGAGATTCGGTACTTGTTCAATGATATTTGTTGAGTGTTTGGCCAAAATTTAACACAAATACGTTAAAAAATGTTGTAAAATTCGACAAACTCTACTGAGGTCGAGTGACATAAACAGCTGCTGTAAACACACCGGTTGACAGATCGCGCTAATTTTTGGCATCATAATAAAGGACAGTTATACCAACCCAGAAAAAAAAATTGAAAAAAATTAAGAATTCCCGATTGACAGAATGTAGACTGCAAAAGTGAGAGAAGTTTTCGAAAATGCAATATGCAGTAACTAATTGACAAGGCAAACAAAATAGATACGAAATTCGTACAAATTATTGGCGTACGTGCGGCTCTGAACCGAAAATCATGGCGCTGGGGCGAGTTGGCCATTCACAATTAATGTCTATTTGTATATATGTATGTATATACGTATATTACATACGTATGTATGTATGCATGTGCTCGCGTGCCTGAAAAATATGGAATGAAAAACTGATTAGATTAACTTACAGCGACGTGATTCATTTTGTGTGTATATACATATGTACATACATACATACATACATATGTATGTGAAATATTTACATTAAATTATTTATTGATTTGAAATAATAATCATTCCGATCTTCAAAACAGACACTGAAAATGACAAAGTTATAAATATTTGTTGGAGAATTGCAAGATTTGTTGATTATTTTCCAAAGAATCCTTAGTTTTAGCGGAAATAAAGATAAATAGTTTAACCCTTAAAAATTCAACCACGCCCCTCTCCCCTTCTTATTCCCGACCAACTTAGGTTAGGTTAGGTTTGATGGCTGATCCAGAAATCGCACTTGGACCACCATACGTAGACCTTTGGAAGTTCACTCAGATGAGGAAAGCTCTCTGAGCGTCATTCACTTGGGAGTCTTGGCGAGCTAAAGTGAGAAGGCGAAACATTCCTTCCCTGGATTTGGAAAAGTCTGTATTATCTAAAATAAAAAAAGATATTTCGAGTGTCAGGTATCAGCACCAAGTAAAAATACTAACACAAGTTACTAAAAAGATAGAGATACTATATCACCTATGTATCAGTTGTGTTTGTCAAGATTGTCGAATAATGAATCGCGATTGTTGTATTTTACTTTTAATTTGTAAAAAATCAATTAGTCAGCAACAAGTTATCGAATGAGGTTAAAATGACCAGCAATGATAAGCAGTGGAAATGGAGAAACACCGCAATATCGAGTATAAACCTCGTACTTACATGGCGACACATACACACATACAGTTATACATACATACACACAAATAAACGCACATTCAATCGCCTGAAAAGCATTTCGCCACACTTTGGCCGCAAATCGTGCTGTGTGGAGGGTCGAGAATGGGTGCTACATACCTATTAGAGAAAAGAAAAACACATAACATACCACTACTACCCTCCCACCAACGAAAAAATAGTGCACAAGCATCATTAGTACCAGCCAGCAAAGCAGCCAGCAAAAGTGAAGGGACGCAGCGACGAGCTGAGGAGTGATCATTATGCGTGCGGTGGAAGAATGCGCGCAACTTATTGACACCGAATGCTAACCGAGCGCTGCTGCAATATTTACACCAACAACAACAGCAGCAATGCCAACCAGCAGCGCACAAATAAACATTTATCAGTAGAAAAGCAAACACAGCAGACGAAAGAATGCCCAAAAAGCGAGCGAGCGACCAAAGCAGTTTTCGTACATACGAAAAAACAAAAGTTCGAGCGAAAAACCTCGAACACGAAACTGAAAAACTGAAAAACAAACAAGCCAAAACTACATAAATGATAATAACAACAACAACAGCAATGACTAGCTGACTGACAGCGTAGCTAGACCAACAACACAAAGCGAGTTCGTTAAAAAGTTCATTGCACTTTGCAGGCGAGCGCAAATGCAGCACAAAGCACAACAACAACAAGCGCTGACAGCCGCAATAAATGATAATAGCAACGAGAAGTTTTTAAAAATGGCGCCACACGAACCAGCAATTCGACAATTCGGCAATAAGCCGCTTGCAAATACAAAAAAACAGCGCCAACCGCCGCATGCCCCCCACCTAACCGCGCGACGATCGACGCTCGACGATTTTCAACAAATGCAACATGTCCGCCAACGACGGCCACTCACCATGCCATACCAACACACACACATGCAACGCATTTGTTTAGAGAGCGCGCACTCTTTTTGCTGCTGCAATTCCGGTTATTCGCTACACCTCACTGTCTCTCCAACGCTGCGCCACACACATGCACAAAGCTTTGACAGCAGACTTCATTTGCAAAGTTCAACGATCACTCCTCCTCGTTGAGTAAGTGCGCATTGCAGTGAGCGCTGCTCGTCGCCACTGCGCGCCATGTTTACTGCAAGTGGGGAGCGCGTTGGCTTGTCCATGTGTGTGTGTGTGTGTTTATGCGCTGGCATATAGATTTTCTTGTTTATACAAGTTTTCAAAGGGGCCTTGTGACCACCTATACAAATAAAGAGGCTTTGGCTTAACATTCCTACAATCCTATGTACATACATATGCGCATAGAAATACCCATACGCATTTACATTAGGGTGTGTGAAAAAAAATCTAAACCTATTAAATTCATTAATTAAAATGCACATAACATAAATGCGGGAAAAAAATATCTGTATGGTCTTTATTTGCATTTTCTGAGAAAACTTAGTACCATAGTAATGTATATATTTCTTATAACCAGAAAGCCAAGATTTCAACGAAAAAAAGCCTTTCGACAAAATATACAGATATCTTTACGATTTTTGTTTTTTTGTTAATTAGGGTTCTTTCCCTTAGTTCCCTTAGTTATTAAGTCAAAATCAGGTAAAAACAAGTAAGGAGGATAAGTTCCGGTGAGTATTAATGGATAAAGTGATAATTTTCAAAATTAATCCTTTGAATTGAATATATATTAATGTATATATTAAACAGAGAAGGCATCAGATGGAATTTAAAATAGCGTTATATTGGAAGAAGGCGTGGTTGAGAACCGATTTCACCCATATTTCGTACATGTCATCAGGGTGTTAGAAAATATTATATACCGAATTTCATTGAAATCGGTCTAGTAGTTCCTGAGATATGGTTTTTGGTCCATAAGTGGGCGAAGCCACGCCCATTTTCAATTTTAAAAAAAAGCCTCGGTGGAGCTTTCTTCTGCCATTTCTTCCGTAAAATTTAGTGTTTCTGACGTTTTTTGTTAGTCGGTTAACGCGCTTTTAGTGATTTTCAACATAACCTTTGTATGGGAGGTGGGCGTGATTATTATCCGATTTCTTCCATTTTGAACTGTACATGGAAATACCTGAAGGAAACGACTCTATAGAGTTTGGTTGACATAGCTATAGTAGTTTCCGAGATATGTACAAAAAACTTAGTAGGGGGCGGGGCCACGCCCACTTTTCCAAAAAAATTGCGTCCAAATATGCCCCTCCCTAATGCGATCCTTTGTGCCAAATTTAACTTTAATATCTTTATTTATGGCTTAGTTATGACACTTTATAGGTTTTCGGTTTCCGCTATTTTGTGGGCGTGGCAGTAGGCCGATTTTGCCCATCTTCGAACTTAATCTTCTTATGGAGCCAAGAAATACGTGTACCAAGTTTCATCATGATATCTCAATTTTTACTCAAGTTACAGCTTGCACGGACGGACAGATGGACGGACAGACGGACGGACAGACGGACGGACGGACGGACAGACAGACATCCGGATTTCAACTCTACTCGTCACCCTGATCACTTTGGTATATATAACCCTATATCTGACTCTTTTAGTTGTAGGACTTACAAACAACCGTTATGTGAACAAAACTATAATACTCTCCTTAGCAACTTTGTTGCGAGAGTTTAAAAATTAATGAATATCGTAATTTATTGTAAAAGAGAATACTCGGAGTTCAAATCGTCTCGTCAAACTGCTCATTTATTGTATATATAAGTATGTACTATATTAGTGGGGGTCTCTCATACGGGGCTGCTTTATTCTTTTCATTGGTAGTGTTTTTTTTTGCGCGGCGGATCACAAACCAAGACCACTACCCTGGAGAGGAATGGTTCGCCTTCAAACGGATATTTTTTGGCTACCCAGAGGATACTTAATTTAAAATGATTGGCGCTCAGACAACTTTCTTCACTTCTACACATGGCTCCATCCTTCCTGGACGTGATCTACAAGTATTCGGTCGAATATTATCAGTAATGAATGATGGGTCTCAATATTGGTGATGAGACCGGCAGTCAAATGAACGAGATATACGCGTACATCAGACCGATTTTTTTTTATAAATTGATATATTCATGACGAATACAAATCGAATTTATGTTTATTTATTGGGTGTATAATAGTTGAATAAATTATTGAAATGGCACGTAAACAGAGATCCTTTACGATGTCCACGATTGCGATCGCAATTTTGGTCTAAAACAAAAAATTTCAAGCTTATTAATCTGTAGAAAAGTCGCTATCGCGTTATGGAAGCTTTTTTTTTTGAAAATTGACAATATGGCGGCGGTTTGAACTAAATGTATCGCATTTGGCTCTTTTTTTCGACAGTTTTTCGTAGAAAAAATAAGAAGATTTCAAAAAAATAAAAGTTTCCATAGCGCAATAGCGCATGACGTTAAAAATGTTCTCTCCAAATTGGAACTAGATATCTTCAAAACTCTTGCTTTGAGAGTGGAAACCGTTTTGAAAAACACTATTCTACAAAAACGCGTTTAACGTTTGGAGTCGCTTTGTTCCCTTTCTACAAGGAACGCTATAGCGACCGTAATAATTTGAATTTCGACTTCAACATTTGAGTGAATGTTTATTATAGTGTATACTATCCGATAGTTTAACAAAAAAATATCGATTTCTCGTAAATTTCAGACTGAGACGATCCCTTAAGAGACAGTGGCTCCATATCTAACTTGCTACAAACAACCTTTAAGGTGACCAATGTACTCGTATTATACCCTGTAGCAACAAGTTGCAAAAGTATAAAAACCCAAGCCTTGCTTATTTCTAATTTTTTATATAAATTTTGAGGTTATGTCAAAAAATGGTTAACACCAAAGTTATAGAACTTTTCATTAGCTACAATTATGTCTTATAAATTTTTTCTATAAGACTCGTAGTTTTTTCGTAATCAATATAAACCATTTTTTATCTTTAAAAAATCAAGCACCCCGCTCCTTTCCAATTCCTGACTATAGATCTAAATTAAAATTATTTTTTCGTTTATTAATTTTTTTTGTTATATTGTTTTAAAATCTTTCTCAGAGAAATTTTTTGGGAAATTTTATGCGCTACAAGAATTTGCGATATAAACAAGTGAGACTGGAACTTTACTTTCTGAGAATAAGAAAAGAATAGAAAACTGTTATGCTGAGAGCACTCTCATTACAATTAAGAGTTCATACCTGGCTGGACTTTTCTAAAGCTGTTTAAGAAACAATTTTTCAAAGCAAAAGAGATATTCGTTTTTTTTATCCACCCTAGTATACACATATGAATGTATTTGTGTGCTGCGTAAGCTCATTGAGAGAGTTAATAAAAAGTGTAAAAAGTGGGGAAATAATGGCCGTTGCAATGGTGGGGAAACTGCAATATGGTCGACCGCTTAGTGTATAACAGTTTTAAGCACCAAACATGCGTGTGTGCGTACGCATAGATGCAAATGGTTGTGGTGTGTATGTATGTGCCATGAATGTTAAGTTTGTGATATTCATCTACAACAACAATAAGGCTTTCGTATTTGAATTTTGCGTTCGCATTTGCATTCGCCGCTTATGCTATGTTCTACTATGAAGACTTGCGTGTATACATACATACCTATAGCCATACATACATTACATATCTATACATACATACATACAATTACGTATCTTTACATACATACATTTTTTACATTTACGTATCTGTATATGCATACATACATATATGTATGTATATTTATTTGTGTGCGATTGCATTTCTTTGGCGGGGTGGATTATAACACAGCATTGTAGTGCGTTTGAATTTTTTAGGAGCGTCTAACAAAGGCCAAAAATTGCACTTAATTTACATTACAAATGCGCACCCACACATACACAATACACTCCAAATTATGTGTGCATGTGTGCGTCAGCTATCTCATAGAAATAGCTCTATATGATTATTCATTAAATTGTTGGTGCACACATATACATACATATGTATGTATGTATGTAAGTTTGCCGATATTTTTCGTCCGTTCAGTGCTAGAATATTCTATGTATGTGTGTACTATATACATATACTTATCAAGAATTGAACAATAATAATGATAGCAATCGTGAATGCTGATTCATTCAGAGCAATGAGTTCCTTACAGAAAAAATATATTTCTGAGATTTTAGTAGCTAAAGAATAGGTACCGTTATTTCTAATAAAAATATTTTCGCAAAGAGTTACTAATTATGGAAAATTTAGAATATTAATCCGCTATTTAGTTTATGTATGTATGTGCCCACATGGCGAGCTTGGCGTTATCCATTGGTCCTGATAAAAAAATTAAACGGATTCAGAAATTTCAGCGTTTGTACATTAATGGCATTATTCGTCGAGAAAATTTAAAGAATATGATTATAAAAATAAAATAAGGAAGTTATGATTATAAAAATAATTATTTATATACAAAAATTTTTGATGTATTGTATAAAAAAAAATTATAAAAAAAATTAAAAAAAAAAATTAAAAAAAAAAATTAAAAAAAAAATTAAAAAAAAAATAAAAAAAATTAAAAAAAAAAATTATAAAAAAAAAAAAATAAAAAAAAAAATTATAAAAAAAAAAAAAAAAAAAAAATTAAAAATAAAAAAAAAATTATTAAAAAAAAATTATTAAAAAAAATTTATAAAAACATTAAAAAAAAAATTATAAAAAAATTAAAAAAAAGAAATTAAAAAAATTTTATAAAAAAATGTTTTAATAAAAAATTTAAAAAAAAAATATTTATAAAAAAATGTATTAAAAAAAAGTTATTATAAAAATATTTTATAAAAAAATTGGTAAAATATTAATCATTTTTTACTCCTAGTAGAGGTATTTGAAAGGCATGAATTGTAGACGTAGACTCCTAGCAGACCAAGGTAGATACTTAGCAAGCAACAAAAATTCATATGTGATGCAACCAATTGGCAACGAAACATAAAATTTCAAAAATTAAAGAAAATATAATTTTTGGGTGGTGGTTAAGAGGAAGGAGAAGGAGCGTGGTTGAATTCTAAAGGGTTCCAAATGGTTTAATTTGATTTCTCACTAAACCAAGAATCCCTCATAAAAATATTAAATATAGTATATGGCAAATTTGTAGGTAATGAAAAGACCTACAACTTTTGTATTGACAACTTTTTTACATAACCTCAAAATTTATGTTAAAAATTAAAATATCAATTTTTTTTTAGTTTTTATTTTTTTCTTGTACACAAAAAAGTTTCTGATAACTGTTTCACATAACCTCAAAATTTATGTGAAAAATTCAAATATCCAATTTTTTGGTTTTTATTTTTTTCTTAAAAAAAAATTTTTCGTACTCATAACCTCAAAATTTACTTGAAAAAATCAAATATCCAAATTTCCTGCACAATAAAAATATTTCTGACAACTTTTTCACTAAGCCTAAAAATTTATGCGAAAAATTCATATTTTATGATTTTTATTTTTTTGTTCAAAACAAATGTTTCTTTTACGAAATTTGGTGTAAAGGGTTTTTTGTATGGTTTGAGAAAGTGAAAGAAAATTTTATACCACCAAAAAATAAGTAGTTCAGCAAATATAAAGCCTACTGACTTAAAAAAAAACTGATATTTTGATTTTGAGAAATTTATATATTTTATATTTGAGAATATTTGATCGAAAATTTATAAATTTTGAGTTTATGCGAAATAGTTGTCAATACAAAATTTGTAGATCTTTTCATTACCTCCAACTTCGCCATATGACTTTTTTCTCTGGGACTCGTAGTTTTGCCAGAAATCGAGATAAACCATTTTTGGCCCTTAAAAATGCAAGCGCGGCTTTCTTCACTCCCGATTTAGTACTTAAAAATTCAACAAGGACTTTCTTTCCTAATGCCCTTAGCATTTGTCTGAAAATCTTCAAACTTTCAAGAATTTTGAAAAATTTTAAAAACAAAAAAATTTCTAGTAAACAAGTCTAGTTATAAATTTATTACTAATAGCATTTGTCATTAAGAAGTCTTATCAATAGTCGCTCATCAAAAATACAAACAAAGAATGTATGTGTTTCTCTTTGCTTCACCGCACAAAATATGTAAATTAATAATAATTTTCAATATGCTAATTTCCATCGAGCGGTTTCAGCGAGAATCGCGCGTTGCTCTAATTTCACGAAATAGAATTTAATTCATTTAATTAAATGCAACAATTTAAGAGTTTATTACAGTGGTACTTTTACATATGTATGTATGTATGTAAGTGTGTATGCCCAGTGCTTTTTTTTCAATGAATTTTCTTCTCGCTGTTCGCTATACTGCATTGTTCGGCGTTTGCCGGCGACCTGCTTTGCTGAGTTTTCCCTAATGACATTTTGGCAGTTTATGAGGCATCACAATGAAAACGCTGTCGCTGCATGGGTCGCGAAACGAGGAAAGGGGAAGCCAAAGAAACACATAAACATCACACACCCATACATATACATACATATGTGTATATATAGATGTGCATATGCACTAGGGTGAGCCAAAAACTAAGTTAACGAGCTTATTGGTTAAAATGAGGTATATGGAAAAAATATCCCTACATGGAAATAATTTTATACATATCTGCGTATAATACATTAGCATCTACAATGTACATTAGGGTGAGCCAAAGGAATTATTGGTTATAATGAGCTTATAGGTAAAATGGGAAAATATCCCCGCAAAGAAAAGCTTAATTTAAAAGGTGTCGGTGAGTTTTCAAGGTTTCCCATTTAAATAAAACGTAAAAAACATGTTTTCGTTAAAAATACTACAAATATTGTAACGCTTAGACTAAAATTTTCACAACGCGGCATTTTATAGAGCATAAAATTTCCTAAGATGTCTACCTGGTGGAATTTTCTCAATGTTGAAAAAAAACTTACCTTCACGAAAACACGATTTTCAAAAGGTATCAGCGATTTGGACACAAAAGATTGTTAGAATTTCTGAGTTATTATCGAACTTTGTCAATGTTGATATACAATTTTTTATTGAATATGAAAATTTTCACCCAAAAAACACCAAAGTTGAAATTTTCGAATTTTTAAAGCGAATTTTTGAATGAAAAAAAATTTCCTCTGAGGTAACAAAAATTTCCCATTAGGTAATTTTTTTTTAACATAAGAATCAGAAATATCAAAATTTTTTTAATGAAAAAAAAATGTTGCCTGTGGTAAAAAAGAATTTCCCCTGAGGTAATTTTTTCCCCACTCTGAAGTAATTTTTTTTAGCACATGAAAAAACAAAAAAATTTGATACAAAGTGATTCAAAAGTTATGGTGTTTTCAAAGAAAAAATTTTTTTTTCTGTTTTTTCATAAGGGAGACTTTGAAAAATATATTTTTTTTTATTAAATATGAACATTTTGACACAAAAACACAAAAGTTGAAATTTTTGTACTTTAAAGCGAATTTTTGAATGAAAAAAATTTGCCTTAGGTAAAAGAAAATTTCCCCTAAAATAATTCGCTCGGGGTAATTTTTTTTAGCACAAAAATCAGCAATATCAAAAATTTTTGAATGGAAAAAAATTTCCCTTGAGGTAAAAAAAAATACCCCGAGGTAATTTTTTCGCACCCTGAAGTAATGTTTTTAGCACAAGAATCAGCATATGAAAAATTTGATACTAAACGATTCAAAATTTGTGATGTTTTCGAAGAAAAAATATTTTTTTACCTGTTTTTTATAAGAAAGACTTTGAAATAAATAGTTTATTTTATTTATTTTTTTATATTTAATTATTTAGATATGACCATTTTGACACAAAAAACACAAAGTTGAAATTTTTGAATTTTTAAAGCGAATTTTCGAATAAAAAAAACTTCTCTTAAATAGATAAAAAAAATTTCCCTTAAAATAATTCCCTAGAGATAATTATTTTTTTTGCACAAAAATCAGCAATGTCAAACATTTCTGAAGAGAAAGTATTTTTTGAGGTAATTTTTTTAGCACAACAATCAGCAATGTCAATAAGTTCATTTCAAGCCATAAATACCATAATTTAGTTTTTGGCTCACCCTAATACGCATGTTAATAAAGTGAAATGAAATGGTTGATTATTCATTGAACGAGCAAACGAGCGCACCGAGCTAACCGAGGGGAAATTGCAGTCGCTGCGTGCGAACTTCCGGCAGTGTTTGTGCAACGAGACGCAGCCGCGCGGTCGTTGACTGTCACAACATGGCAAACAGCAGCAACAACAGCGGAAAGTAGAGCAGTTTTCGGGCACTTTTTGTCGCCAACATTCGCGTTTTTACAATAAAAATCTAGTGGCATTTCAATGGGCTTTTCGGCAGTTGCGCTATCTTCCCTTTTTTGCATACACATATGTATATAAATATGTATGCATACACAATATGCATAGACAAATATATACATATATGGTATATGTGTATATATGTATGCATGTTTGTTGTTGCTGTTGCACTTGAACGCCCAAGCAAATGGCATTTGTTTAGCTTCACCCGCGCTTTTCGCTAGCCAGCCCAGCCAACCCTCGAGCCGCTGCACGCACAATGCAAGCGCATGTACGCCGAATATCCGGTGGGTAAAGGAGGCCAGAGTGCGTGAATTTTTTTCTGCCTAATTTTTGGGTAAATGACACAAAGTAAAGCGGAAAACGAGAGCGCAGTTTTTATTATCAAATTTTTTTCCTTATGTTGTTCTTGTTTTTTTGCTGGTTTTTTGGTTTGTGAAAAAGTGAAAAAGCCGGGAAAATGAAAAATAAAAAATAATTTAAGCAGGGTAGAGGAAAAGAGGAAGGGCAGGCGCGGGAAACGCAAGTTATGCGCAATAATTTAGCTACAAACATGCTTACATACAAACTCTCATAAATTGCTAGAAATGTATGCGCAAGTATGTATGCATTTCAAACTGTACAAGTAGAGATATGTATACATATACAGATATGTACATATACATATATATGCAACTGTGGAAAATATTATCTACCTTTTTGGTTAATGTTGTGTTTCAGAAAACAAGTTTGACGCGGTCAAGCTTGCAGCGCAGCATATTGCAGCTTCAGCGTAGGCTCGCTACAGATGCACACACATGCATATATGTATGTATATGTAAGTATATACTATTATTCGCAGTTGATTGCGGTTAGTGGCAATTTCCTGTTTGGTGTGAAAGAAAATGATATCCAAATGCAAAACTGACCAGCTTCTGTACTAAGCATTCGGCTGAGAAGGCTCGCTGGTCACACCATAGAGCGATAAATAATTTCTAAATTAAATATGAAAAAAAAAAAACAAAAAAGATATTTTTTAACATTAACGAAGCTATACAAGTGCATTTCTTATAGACAAAATGGTAGGAGAAGATCTCTAACTTCAGTTTTATGGATCAGCTTGTATGGCAGCTACATACTACTATGAGCAAAAAATAGTAAGACTTTGTTCAAAATTTTAAAATTCTTAATTTATTCTTCAAAGTCTATGTCGTCCCCCTCAAAGTACCTTTACCAAAATACACTTGTGCCAATGTTTTTTCCAATCCTCGAAACAGTTGGTTAAATCAATCTCCGGGAAAGCCTTCAATGCGCTTGGCGACTCATCTTTAATGTCTTCAATTGACTCAAAACGGTTTACCCCAAGCGGTCGTTTGAGTTTGTTGAATAGCCAGAAGTCACACGGAGCTAAATTAGACGAATAAGGTCGATTGCGACTAATATTAGTTGAAAATATGGGGAAAAACTCACGAACAATCAATGCAGTATGCGACTATGCATTATTGTTGTCCAAAAACCAAGAGTTTTCGGCATCTTTTTACGAATAGCTTCGCGCAAGCGAGGCATGACACTCAAATAGTATTTCTTGTTGACAGTTTGGCCGGTCGGAAGGAATTTGGTGTACACCACACCTTGATAATCGAAGAAAACTGTCAATATAATCTTCATTTTTGACCTGCTTTGACGTGTTTTTTTGGCTTTGACTCAGCTTTGCCGCGATATTCGGCCGACTAATCGTCTGTTTCCGAGTCGTAAGCATAGATACAACACTCATCGTCAGTAGTAATAGGTTCCATGACATCTTGGTAGTCGGAAAGCATTACTTCACATAAATTAACACGACGCTGTTTTTTGAAAAAAAATTTTGATTTTAAAACAAATCGTGCTTTCACTTTTCTTAGTCCCAAATGATCTTTCAAAATGTTTTTCACTGATCTTTCCGATTTTTTTATTGATGTGTTGATCATCAGTTGATGTTGATGATCGTCCTGGACGTGGTTCGTCGTCAAAACCTTTCGTGAAACTTCCTTTCTAAAATTAGTCTTAAGTAGCTTGCCTTATCACCATAACTTCTGGAGTACTGCATTTCCTAGGGAACATACTATACTAGCTGGGTCTTGATAGCATTTAAGCTTAGTCCTCATGATACAGCCCAACGATTTATGTCATTTAATATTGTTTACATAAGGTTAGCGAGGGTATCCGGGAATTTACTTCTAACCAAAACCGCCGCATCAACAACGTAAGCCACAGCATGTATTAGCATCTCTTCTGGAGCTAACAACAATTTATTCATTTTTAAATCCAGAAAAGTGGAAATAACACGCTAGCCTTAAGTGTAACTCTTTGGACTGATCTGCAATTTGTTGAAGCTTCCAGCTTTAAAGTTATTGACCTGCTCATGAGCATCTGTTCAATTATTCTCCCAATATTTTCAGAGATCCAATTTTTAAGCGCGTTCAGTATGGCCCTAGGCTAGATGTTATTGAAAGTGTCTTCCATATCTAAGAAGGCTATTGGGATGTTTTAATTTACCCCCAGAGATTTTTCAATCTCTGCCACGAGTGAGCTTAGTGTTGTTTCTGTGGAGTTTCTTTTAGAATACGCATGCAGGCAGACACAGTACTAACAGCGACACCTTTGGCATTCCCAGGAACTAGGCTTAGCTTAAACTCTTTGCTAGCGCCAGCTGAGGTATTGTCTTGTGCTGGCTGTTTTCGAGCTCGTTGCAAACGCTGTTCTCTTTCAGTACTAGCCGAACTCCATTAATTTTTGTTGTTGTTTCTATTCTGGTTAAGTGTATGGAAAGATATATGTATGCACGTAGCCAATGCTACGCAAGTAAGGCTAGGTAGATTCTCGATACGGGTCGCATGACATCTTCATCCGGCCCTTTCCGTACCCATAACCACAGTAAGATCCCCCATCTAAATTCTGTGCTTTGAGGAACAACGAGCACCTAGATAAAAAGTCAGGCCTTAGCTAGACACCTTCCAACTGGTACAAGGGCGATCTTTTACCAGCACGTCCCTGCCTTCGTCGAGGTAATGTGGTATTTATTATCAGTCGGCACCCTCGGGAAAGGCTCAGTGGTGGATTTTTGCAAATCCGCATTACGCAATTGGGAATTAATTAGTCATCAACATTACATTATTAAATACTATTTACGTAGTTTGCCTTTTCAGGATTCGAGAACAAAAAGAAATTTTAATCGCCGAAAGTCGCTTCATTGTTTTTCAAAATATTCTGCATTAAGATCTATACACTTTTTCATGCGTTTGAACCAATTTTCAAAGCAATTTTGCTACTCTTATTGAAGTATCTCCAAAACATGCCTTTTGAACGCATGAGCCGCCTCTTCAGATATCAAAAAACGTAGAATTCTTAGTTTATTTTTTTATGAACAAGATTGACACCAAATCAGGACTATACGAAGGATGACTCATCAAATATATTTTTTGAGTGCTTAAAGTTTTTGCAGTCCATATGTGAGAGCTAGCATTGCCGTGGTGAAGAATGATCGGTCTTCAGCGGTTGGTTTTCCTGATTTCTTGAAAGATAATTTGACAATTTGCAAACAAATGGTTGTACACCATTCAGAATTTACGGTCCTGCATTGTTCCAGTAGTACGACAGAACCAGTTTTTCCAAAAGAAACGAACACGCAGCCATTTGCCTGGAAGTGCTTCGTGTGTGAACAACTTTAGTCGCATTCGGCTCATCTTCAAACACACATACGGTCGACTGCTGTTTATTTTCGGGCTCATATGCGTAAATCCACGATTTAACACTTGTCACGATGTCTCGTAGACGGGTTTCCAAGCACGGCTATCGTATTTTGTTGACATTTCTCTTGAGTGATGGACACGTGCCTCTTTTTGAGTTGAATTGTTTGGGATCCAATGCGAACAAATTTTGGGTACAATCGAATCTTCATGCAATATTGGGTGTATGCTGGTGCCACTAATGCCTATAGTTGTCTCAAACTCAGGATAGTGCACATGCCTTTCTTGCAATATCAGATTGTGCACAGCATCAATAGTTTACGGAACAGCAACTCATTTTGGACGATCTTCATGAAATTCGTTCTTGGTGAGATCTACAATCTCCATTGAATTCACCAAACATCGATAAGCACTGCTTCTTGATGGATTTTAATCGCCAAAAATTGATTTAAGTTCATCTATACGCCCTGATGAGTTAATCCACGTTGAAAGTTGTAAAAAAAATAATAGCGCAAAAGAGAAGAGAGCGAGAAGAATATTTTAAATTACTGTAAACATTCGTATTATTGTCAAAATGTCAAATTTGACTCTAAAATTGTGAGTTTCCAGAATATTTGTTTACATTTCTCTTCAAAACTACCATCTAAACGAAATTAACCTTTTTACGCGATTTTTTACGATAACCCTGCTTAAGTAGACTTTCGGGTAAATAACGGTTCGGGTAAAAAACGGTATAATAGGACAGACTCAAATGCTGCGTACAAAAAGCTCAAAAATGTCATTAGTGTTCCTTTGCGTTCAATTGAGAACTTCTCCTGAACTTGCCACCTCTTCTGCAGAACGGTTAGAGATTTTTGTTTTGTGACGATCTCTAGGCTCCAAAGACTTTTCAGGTCATGTATTATAAACCTAAAATAAATAAATACGGTAAAATATAAAATAAATTCTTCAAAAAATTATAAAACAAGAAAAAACGTTAACTTCGGCTGCACCGAAGCTAATATACCCTTCACAGGTGAATTTCTTTTAGTAACTATGTGTTCAGTTTATATGGCAGCTATAAGCTATAGTTAACCGATCTGAACAATTTCTTCGGAGATTACATTGTTGCCTTAGAAAATAATCTATACCAAATTTCGTGAATATATCTTGTCAAATGCAAAAGTTTTCCATACAAGAACTTTTTCCGATCGTTCAGTTTGTATGGCAGCTAATGCTGTAATAAGCCGATCTGAACAATTTCTTCGGAGATTACATTGTTGCCCTAGAAAATAACCTGTGCCGACTTTTGTGAAGATACATTGTCAAATGAAGATACATTGTCAGATTGTATGGCAGCTATGTGCTATAGTTAACCGATCTGATCAATTCTTCGGAGATTACATTGTTACCTTAGAAAATAATCTATACCAAATTTCGTGAATATGTCGTGTCAAATACAAAAGTGTTCCATACAAGAACTTTTTTCCGATCGTTCAGTTTGTATGGCAGCTATATGTTATAGTGGTCCGATATCGACAGTTCCGACAAATGAGCAGCTTCTTGAAGAGAAAATGACGTTCACAAAATTTCAAAACGATATCTTAAAAAGTGGAGACTAGTTCGGACAGACAGACAGACGGGCATGGCTAAATCGACTCAGCTCAACATACTGATCATTTATATATGTATATACTTTATAGGGTCTCCGACGCTTCCTTCTTGGTGTTACAACCTTCATGACCAACTTAATATACCCTGTTCAAATGCTTAGATTTATGAGGATAAGCGTATGTACATACATATGTATGTATATGTATGAGAGCTTTCATAAAATAATTTGTTTATTTATGTAACAACAAATGCGGTGTTAAAATGCGAATTAAATTATTGTTGTTGTTGGCACAAAACATGGAACACAGTATCTACTAGGACATAACTAAAAGGGTTTGAGGGTTAACCTATTCATATACATATATACGTATGTGTGTTTTATAACTGTGTATAATGTACGTATGAGCACATATGCGAACAGTTATGAGTATGTGCAAATGAAGTAGGCTTTATGAAGCTGCCACACTCACCCACTGGCGACACTCGCCACCAATTTGCCTTTTAACAAATCCCCAACCCCACGTCAGCTCAAGCATTCGGCTCGAACACTACACTTCATTTCACTTTAACATACAACAACATGGCCTCCACCCACCAACCAACCAACCATTTTGTGTTACGCCATGTCCCATATAAAGTCTACAACAGGCACCCACACACATCCACATACACACACACATTTATGTCTTCAATGCGTAGAACCATTTCGCAAGCTCTGTGATTTTAGCAACAAATATTTATGTGCCTGCATACATATGTCTATGTAAGTGTGGCTGAGTAACTGCTCACCTGCCCGTCAACCGCATCCCTGCATGGGGCAAGTAATGTCGTGGGTGGTGGAAAAACGGCGCAATTTTGCTACCTCAGACTCTCTCCAACACTGAAATGAACTTAAAATATTCCCGCGAGGTGATGAAAAACACCTTTGTGATTGACAAAGCCTGTAAGGGGGCAGAGGAGGGGAGGCAGTTACGTGTATGCTGGGCCCTTGTGTCCTTAGATCAAATACAACACGTACCAGGATAAAAGAAACGGCATAAATGCGTGTTCTGCGTAATCTAAAAAGACACACTGAAGCAGACACACAGACGGACAAGCAAATTTTCGTTTGATAAGTAGTCTATGCCGGAGTTAGCTTTCATGTAGTCATTACCGGTAGGAACGATGCAGTGTGCCGAAAATTTAGTTGCTCCTAACCATGTGGTCAGTCATGAATGACTTATCGACACTTTGACCGATCTCGAGATTTTGAATTTGAAATCTTTCTGCTGAGCATGACTTTTTTAGAGGAAAATTTTCATCCATTGGGCGCCAAGTTCAAAAAATTTGGACGGAATCTCTTTCCAAAATTGTTGTTTGTTGTTTGTTGTTGTTGTTGTTGTTGTTGTTGTTGTTGTTGTGACGGAATCTCTATTCAAATTGTATTTGTTATTATTGCTGTAGCGGCAGAGAACATTCTTGAGAAAAAACATTCGGGTCCGAATGGGTTAGTTAGACCCGACTGTCGTGAGAATGGTCCAAAAGTGTCATTACCAACGCACCATTTCCATTTATTTCGTCTTGTTACCAGATCCTTTTAAGTACAAGAATGAGAGTATAGATCTCTTTCTTCTTCTTCTTAATTGGCGTAGACACCACTTACGCGATTATAGCCGAGTTAACAACAGCGCGCCAGACACTGGAAAAATGCGGTAAGTTCGGAATGAGTCCGCGACTATACACAGAGAACAATTGACTAATGGCAGTTTTGAACTTTCTGTAAAGACAGTATTACACCGATATTATAACTGTTGTTACATCAGAAAGCCTACAAACAAAATCTAATCATAAAAAATCTAACAAAAGAATAATATTTTGAATATGGTAGCATTAAGGAGACATCTAAACCAAGATTCATAAAGTTCCCAAGATCCCGGAGTTGGAATCTATTTTCAATTATACCCTAAGGATATGCGTTTGAAACTAAGTAAAACCGAATTGCATACTAAAGATATGTTTTAAGAACTAATTCCCAATTACACCCTATAAAGCGTAATCCAAGTGTACTCTTTCTAAAGATTACTCTCACAATTTCTTGCAGGGCAGCGCAAATATGTTTTTGTATGCCACTTTTTGCGGACACTTTTCAGTTTTCGTTGTTGTTGTACAAGTATTGAACCAAAATTGATTTCACACCCAAATGATTTTTCAATAAAAAAAACTATAAACAAATTTTGTAGTATGTTTGCCACAAGTGGGACAGCACGGGCTGGTGATGAGGGTAAATTTCAATAAAACCGGTTCTACTAGATGGTTAACCTACAGTTCAGGCTTTGTATGCTTTCTGGTACTAGATATAATCCCAGTATAATACTGTCTTCAAAGAACATGCTCAAAAAATAGCTCATATAGTTAATCTTTAGTCATAAAAGTGTTTCATATATCAATTTTAAAGAGCAAACAATGAAACTGACAAATAAACAGTTAGGTAATCTGGAAATAACAACTCTGTAGGCGAGATCATTACTAGGACTCTAACAATTCTCTATATTGCTGGTTGCCATTAGAAATACTTATGATACTTTTGAGGTTCAGCACTGCCTTGAGCATTATGGACAGAAATATGTATATTCATACAACACTCCTTAAGGGGTTACATGGGTGTCCTCGGGTAAAAAAGCCATTTTTCAACAATTTTTTCTCATATACAAAAATAATTAGTTTTTTCGAATTTTTTACTATTACAAACTTACACTATTAACAAAGAAATCCAGAAATCGGAAAAAAGATGCGCCCCCGTTGGCAGGATAACTCTTTACCGGATCATCCAAAGTGAAAAAATACGTGTTTTTGTTAAAACCTTAACTAAATACTTGGACGAAGAAAAAGAATAAATATTGGATTTTTTGCAGACATTTTTACAAAAAACATGAAATCTTATTAGTTGTAATCGAGAAAAAAATCCTTCGGCCAAGTCTTTAAGGACTGTATAGCAAAGACCTGTGTAAAATTTCATGAAGATCGGTTCAGTAGTTCTTGAAGAATCTTGCCAACCGACTTCAAAAACCCAGTTTCGAGAAAAACTCGTTTAAAGACGGCGAACTTAACCCAGTTAGCCTCAAGCGCACAAGTTCCCAAGGATTCATGTCCGAAACTAGTACATGGATCAACTTGAAAATTTTGGACAATATTCCAGAGGTGTTGTAGAATTTAATAAGACAATAAAATAAAAAAAAATCGATTTTTGAAACCCGTAAACTCATCTAACCCCTTAACAACGAAGAAAGGAAAGAATATCTTCGATTATACTGTAACAATCCTCAAAACTTTCCATTTAAAGAGAACATGAAAAGAAATATCAACGTGATCCAAAATTAAGAGATCTCACTTGGAGAGATATTCATTATTTGTGTTACCCAAAAATTGCTTAAGGTGGATTACTAAATCCTCCTAGATCGACGAAGCGTTTTGAGCTTACCACAAATTTATTAACACATTCAACATCAATCCCAGGCACTTCACTAGGCTCGTCTAACATGTGTCTACGGAGATTTACAAATCTCAGTCAGGAAAAATCCGGACAATATAAGATTAAGTGACAAGATGATTCCACCTTGCCTTTCTCCAGGCAGCTTCGACTAAGCGCATTCAAAAAAGTAGTTAACCGCAACACGTCTGAACCTATTTAACAGCGTCCAGTCAGAACACGTAAAATTGCGACGGGATTGACTTTGCAAAGGCTAAAATTAATGCAATCCGTTAAGACGTTGATATTGCGGTGAAAACAGTAGCCAAGGAACCTTAGCAAATCTAAAATGGTGAAACAAAATAAGACACAAAGCAGTGGCTAACCAGCTCAAAGCTTCGACTTGTTGAAAAAAAAACCGAGGCAGTTTTTATTATAAGTAGGAAAAACTTCGGACTATCTACCTTAGTGTAGATGGCTAAAGATAGATAGATAGATAATTGTGTGAGGATATGCACTGCGACCACTGGTCTATTGGTCTTATTTCTTATTACATCCACCAGCCACAAAGCTTTTATGAAATCTCGTATGCATGAGTCCTAGATACGCATGCCTTCTCTTAGTCACCACCTTACATTCCAATAAGATGTGTCTCAGGCTTTGATACACAGCAGCGACACGTTTCTTCAAAACGACTCCAACGTCACTTTTGACAGTCATAACTTCGAAGTCGTAGATAACCTCACCTAACTTAGAACCAGTATTAACAGCAACAACAATGTCAGCCTCGAAATCCTACGCAGAAGGAGGAGGGAGAGGTGCTACTTCGAACTGAGTAGGCTATCGAGCAGTAAAGTCTTCTGTCGACGAAAGACCAAATTCTACAAGTCACTAATCATTCTCATCCTGATATATGGTGCAGAGCCATGGACGATGCGAACAACTGATGAGTCGACGTTAGGAGTTTTCGTGGGAAAGGTTCTGCGGAGGATTTATGGTTCTTTGCGCATTTGTAACGCCGAATACCGCAGTCGATGGAACGATAAGCTGTACGGGATAAAGTTCAGTGAATTAAGAGACAGCGTGGCCGCTGGCTAGGTCATGTCGAGCTCTAAGAGTTTTCGACTCAGCACCTGGTGGAAGCAGAAAAAGAGGAAGACCTCCGTTCAGTTGGAGAGATCAGGTGGAGAAGGACCTGGCTGCGCTTGGTACCTCGAAGGACTGGCTCGCTGTTGTAAACTCGGCTATAACCGCGTAAGCGGTGTCTACACCAGTAAAGAAGTAGAAGAATCCTGTTTGGATCGGTGGGTAACATGTGGCAACCCATTTAAGAAGTATTCATATATACAACTGTAAAATACTGGATAACCAACTCGTTAAGTTATACTCAGGAACCGATTACTTTCGCTTTAAACTATTACCATATTTCTCTCTTAATACGCAATTCGACGCCTCCGAAGGGTGGTTTATAAAGCCGAACACTTTGCTATCAGGTTTCACTGCCGTCTAAATGAACTTTTTCGACCAGCGTAGGACTAAATTTAACAATTGCACATACACACACACCCAAGGTGAAGCAGTAAATGCGACTTGCCAAAAGTGGTCCACATTTGAAGTGGCTTCGTCTAGTTCGCCGTTGCCCCTGCCATTCGCTTTCAGCTTTCGCCTGTCAAACTCACTTGCACTAAATTCAAGCGAAAAGCCAGACAGACGAGAAAAAATAACTGGCTTCGTCGCTGGTTACAAAAAAAAAGTTCATCCCTCACATGCAAAACAACAAAACGGCCGAGGGGATGGAGGCAGTCAGAGAAAGTGAAAAAAGTTGTTTGCGTTTTTTCGTTAAATAACACACACACACACACCATGATAACAGCAGTTATGCGTGTATATGCTGCATAATTTCTGCCAGGCGCGTTTTTAGCATAAATATCAGCAATAACAACAACAGAAAAAAACGGCGATAAATGAAATTATTTCAACCCTCCGGCAGGGACATGAGTTTGCTGAAGGAAAATTTGCATTGCACGCAGGCAAACATGCGAATTGAGGCAGCACGCAGCGTCACACACACACACACACACAAGCATGCATACATAAGCACAAAGCCCAACAGATACATGCGCTTGCAACGGCAGCGGAAAAGCATTTCGGGGCGCACATTGAAAGCGAGACGATTTCCAACCCTCCGAATGTGCAACCCCCAAAGCCTGCGGCAACATTGCGGATTTTTTCAACTATATACATTCGCGAGGGTTGTTCAACGCATAGCGTTACGTGCGTCATGCCGCATGTGGCATATGGCATGTGACATGCGGCACACACAAGCGTAACTCATTGGAAATGCAACGTTTGACTGGCATTTGGCTTTAGATTGGTGCGTACTTTGCTATTTATGGCGGTTACTCGCAGGCATAGACACTTCCCGCTTCACTTTTGTTTTTTGTTTGCTTTGGCTTGGCGATTCTGCAATCACAGCGAATTTGGCTACTGTCAAATGGCCACCACGCGCTGCCAAAATCAGCGATCTGTTATTGAGTAGGGTTGGCATTCTCCATTTTATTGCTGGCCTATGTGCTGTGCGAGGGGTTGCAAATGCCACTTTTAGCTAGTCTGGCGCCTCTGACTCCGCGAAGGAGGAGCAATAAGCATCGATCCTTTCGCAAATATTTTTTTTGCTTCGATTTTTTTCAATTTTGATTCGCTATATGTTAGGGTGGATACGCGAATATTTTTGGCGAACTCTATAACCAGGTAAATAAAAGACATAAATACAGTTATATACTAGCAAATACAATTGTATTGTAACAGTTTGTGAAAAGATGGCGCAGAAATGGAAACTGTCAAATAAAAGAGACGACTTTAGTGTAGTATATATTACTTAGACATATAGTGATAAAACCGATTTCGAGACAGTGATTTTTATAGGACTTTAAGAACGATTCGAAATCAGTTGTATATAAACATATTATCTAAGGTTAAGTCAGTCTTCGTCTATCTTGAAACCAGCATCAGCTTCGCGGAAGATTTATGGTCTTTCCGCGTTGGCCTCGGCGAATATCGTATTCGATGGAACGATGAGCTATATGAGATATACGACCGCATTGACATAGTTCAGCGAATTAAAAGACAGCGGCTACGCAGACTAGGTCATCTTTTCCGGATGGAAGAGAACATTTCAGCTCTGAAAGTATTCGACGGAGTAGCCGCCGGGGCAAGCAGAGAAAGAGGAAGACCTCCACTCCGTTGGAAAGACCAGGTGGAGAAGAACCTTGCTTCGCTTGGAATCTCCAATTGGCGTCACATTGCAAAAAGATGAAAATACTGGCGCGCTGTTGTTAACTGACTATAACCGCGTAAGAAGTTAGTTATACTGACTTGCTATCACGCCTTACATGGATCTACAGATTTTCTGTAATGTCAGACGTTGGTTCAGTTTAATTAAGTTTAGTGGACGCTTTATATCTATTTTTGATACTTTGCCACTGCCTTGAAGCTCCTCGATATCTTAACCGAGTTCTTGATAAGAGCGGACAGAAGCAGAGGAGATGCATCAGCGACTGACTCATGCCTACTTTCTTGCACTTTTTACACATGCCATCGTTAATAATGTCCCTACGGCTCGGATAGGATATCAGTTGCGACCTGTGACTTGTCCAATAATCGTCCTGTAATCTTTTCAAGACCGTGTGTGTAAAATGTATGCGTGTTTTCCTTCCGTTCCCATGCACATGTTCTTAGCAATCCTACGATATTCCATCTCACCCTCAAACGTTTGTCAGCCCTTACGGAAAATTTCAATGTATATCGTCTTTAGTGACTTTTGTATTTTCTGTATTAATTGTATTTGGCTATCAGACGCATAGCACTTTTGACCATATCATTTCGTTTCCCGAAATGCAGATGTGACCCGGAAACCAGTATATATGCATCCGCTTTCCGGCAGCAACCATATCTAGTGTCCGCTTGCTTCTAGGAACATTCTCTAAAGTAATAAAAGAGTCATTGAACAGGTAACACAATCAAACAGTCTGGCGTTGCCCTAATGAAACACACTTCGTTTTTTATTGGCCAAAACTGGACTCTTCTGTGCCCGAGTTACCTGCAGACGGTCCAATTGTTGATAGTGCAGGTCCGAATTAAGATTTTGGACGTATGGAAACTGCTATTTGTCCTGTCTTTGTTCTGTCTATCTCACCAAACACTAAAAAAAACCTACCTGACCCTCCATCCCGGCTGGGCCAACGTTTGGCCCTAGTCATGTCGGTTCGATCACAATCGTTTTCGCTTGACATTATCGTAAATTAGCCACTTTTCATTTCTAAGTAAACATGCACTTCAGAAAAGAATCGATTTTGTCGCATTTCAAGCTTTTAGACTCTTCCACGCCGTACCAAGAGATCCATCATTGGTTAATGACAGATTAAATACCATATAGAAAACGACGTAGTTGTCAAATTTCGTTAATCTGCTTTTGGTAATTGTATTCTATGTACCGCTAAGGCAAACTCTAATAAAATATTGCATGTCATCGTGTATGAGACGACGTAAAGACGAAATAATACGTTATAAACCACGTCCACTTTCTATATATTATAACATGTTCCAGCTATGTGTGTCCCTACTAGGACTTGAGTTGAATCGGTCAGTTTGTTTGACAGCTAGTTATATGCTATGGGGGTCCGATGTCGGCCTTGTAGACAAATGTGTAGGGAAGAAAAATACTTGTACAAAATTTCCGATCGATTGTCGATATTCAGATCGATGGTATATGCAGATAGACGGACAAGGCTAAATCGACCAAGTCATATTGATCAATTATAACCGGTTTTTTTTTCAAAACGACGCTACAAAACTAGACCGATAGGGACAACAAACGATGCCATAATTTGACAATTCTCTTCTGTAAGGTTTGCCATTTCATCATGGAAAGATATACGATCCAATAATGAATCGAAATAACTAAAATATACTACCGAAATTCGGAGTCAGTGGACTCAACTTTAAGAGCGCAACGTCAAATTTATGGTCGTCATAATCATCTTGTCCGAGCAATGGCAAAATTTTAATCCACAGGCATAGTACAAAATGCAAGTATTGCTGCCGCTAACGCATCAATTGAGGAAGGCCCAAATCAATCTCTCACACGTCGTTCTCAAGCGTTGGGCACGTCTGCGACGTCGTTGTGAAACGAGTTTGCGAAAAGATCCTGGTCTACATTCTTACAAGATCAAATTGACGCAAGAACTGAAGCGGCTTGATCACCAGAGTCGTCGTATGCTCGTGAATTGGGCTGAGAAACAACTTGAAAATGATCCGGATTTTCATCGAAAAATCATCTTCAGCTGTATGGCTTCGTCAATAAGCCAAATATGCATTACTGGTCAGGCAGCAATCCACACATTGCATTCCAAAAAAAAATTACGGTTTGCTGCGGTTTATGGGCCGGCGGTGTCATTGGACTGTACTTCTTTCGTGATGATCAAAAACGGCACGTTACTGTGAATGGTAATCGCAACCGCTCGATGATTACCGAATATTTTTGGCCCGAATTGGATGATATGGACTTGGACAAAATGAAAGCAGACATGACAGGTATGAAATAGCATCTTTCAATATTTTTAACATTTCCAACAGGTTAGTCAATCCAACTCTAAACCAAATTTAAGCACTTCATTTGCATTTTCAATTTCCCTAAGGAGTGTCTGCCAAATTTTAGCCGTTAAAGAATCTTCCCTTGAAATGTGAAGCATTATTTTACATGGCAGAAGTTTCTTTAATTGACGACAGCAAATTTCCTTCACATGTGACAAAAGCATCAGAGTAGATAACAAAATGCAGAAGCATAACATTTCCGCAATGCGAGACAAAGGTTCGATTCTTATGATCTTCATCAAAAGATGAAAATAAAGAAAAACCAAAAAAAAAGAGTGCAAAGTTGATCTGTGCAAATGAAAATTATGCAAATTTGAAAATTTTCTCACGACTCTGCGCCGAAGACACATTTCCTTACGACCTGTCATGCGGGTATATTAATGCCTCAAAAGCAGCAGCGATTGCAAGATTTTCCCTTTTAATGAGGCAAGCGAATTTCGTATGCAAAAAACCGACAGCAAACAATAAAGAAAATTCAGACGGAAATCCAAGTGCAAACAAACTTATGGCAGTGTGTGTGTGTGCGTTCGTTTATTAATGCCATCCGAGCTATGAGACGATCTGCACGCATTGCGAGACAGCGATGCGCAAAGTTGCCCTCAAAGCGACAGATCGAGAAAATTTTTCTATCAAATTTGCATAATTTTCCCTTTTACACAGGCGACCCTACGGCCAGCAGTTCGTGTGTGTGTATGTACATATGTATGCAGAAGGGTTAATGTGCGAAGTTCATTTGCATATGTTGGCATGGAAATCCATAGGCAAAAAAGTTGCATGTGAATATTAATGAGTTTCACTCTCTTCTTCTCGCTCTCGCCACCTTTTTGTCGTTGCTCTCTCTTTCTCTCACTCACGTTGTCGATTGCCGGCTTTGTCTGCGAATTGGCAAATGCAATGAAAGTAAAAGTGCAAGCGGTTCGCAATGGGAGATGATCCTTGTTGCTTCTTTGCCGTGAAAGCGAATTTGCTACTCAGCGAGAGTGCGCCAAGACGCTGTCGGGGGTTAATTAATATGCCTGGAGAAATGAGGATGCTGCTTTTGTACCTTATATAAGGTAAACGGAATTCGCTCTTTGAGAAATTACTTACATTTCGCCGTGTAATTTTTGCGCGAGTGTACTCTCTCGGGAAATAGAGAGCGAATTATCTGCATATTTACTTCCACGCCGCGCTCTTTGCCAACAAACTGCCAATTAACCCTTATGTGATCAATGCGAGCAAGTGTTGCCGTGTGCAGGCTGTGTTACCCCTTCACTTGCGCTCACCCAAAGATGCTCTCAGATCGGTCGTAGCAGAGCATACAAAAAAAATTTGCATAGCAATTTTCTTACCCAGCAGCTGACCCCTACGGTCGCTGCCTTGCGCGCTGTCATTGTCGTGATCACGCTGCGGTCTTCAACGCCTGATAATATGCAAATTTCCACACTGCAATTTTCTTATGTAAATTAGTTGCGAATGCTCACTACATGTCACCCAAACAGACAGTGGGAAAACTTTCTCACGCTTTCTCAGCTACACGCAGTCTTCCCGTTCGGATCGCCGTGGCCTCTTTAATGTTAATTTATTCCATTTACATGCGTTGTTTTGGTTTTATTTCGCCGCTGTTCGTGTTTTGATCAGCCGACGATCCAACTGTGCATCAGCTGTGCTGCCAATAAATCTCGATCGATTTTTAATCATTTGTATTGAGCAGCAATTTTTGCGCTGTAGCTTGCAATTGAAATTGGGTTATGCCAGAAATGTAAGCGATTTCGGCTACTAATGCTCTGCTGGATTTATGTGTTGCTGATTGAAATGCAAATTATTCGATTTTATTAGCTACAGTATAAAAAGAAGCATAATTTGTAACGTATTTCCTTACAAAGTTAAGGCGCTCTTAACCTTCGCCTCATTATTTC
Organism: Bactrocera neohumeralis; assembly: GCF_024586455.1. Classification (NCBI taxonomy): domain Eukaryota; kingdom Metazoa; phylum Arthropoda; class Insecta; order Diptera; family Tephritidae; genus Bactrocera; species Bactrocera neohumeralis. The sequence goes on from NC_065921.1 coordinate 71,525,884, forward strand.
ACTTCTAAAGGTTTGTAACGGCTACTTACGCTGCTGCAAGAAAATTATGAAAGGAAAATTATCTTGTTCTTTATATTATTAACGAATAAGGGTAGAAGTAAAAAAGATTTAGTTGTCTTAAGCTTACCTTAGCAAGGTTACAGCGTCTACCGACAGGTGTTTGGACGTTCCACATCACTTTTGAATACATATGAATGCTCTGTAGAGATCTATTTCGATTCGATCACGACTCCAATAACAGATCAGGTCACAAAATGTATGTTAACTAAAATAATACTACTTACAAATGAACAGTTGGGCCATCAATTACTACAAATTATAGGTCTGAGGCAGTCATAAAACTACTGTGATCAAATTGAAAGGTGAATTTTCAATTTATACTGATACGTGATTTCAACCCTTGTAGAGATCTATAATACAAAAAAACAAGAAGACTCTTCATTAGTACGGATGTCGTTATCGGGGTGATCTTTTTTCAAAAAAAAAAATGGCGTCGACTAGAAAATTTTTTTTTTATCCGTTTTTTCGACCTTTACGAATTTTTCAAAAATACTTCAAATCAAAATTTTTGGAAATCCAAGGCAGACACGATAGAGCATTGTATAAAGAAGATATATACCAAATTTCAAAGGAATCGATTCTGTAGAACTTGAGATATCATGAAAACCACCTCAAAAAAAGTAGTTTTAATGCAAATGAAATGCTTAAATTTGTTTTAGAGTTGGGTGAACTAAACCGTTAAAAATGTTGAAAGATCGGAGGTCAAATTCTATACGAAGCAATAACGGATTTGGCGTTTACTACTCTAACTCTCACAGATGTGGCCCAAGTATGGCTTTACGAAAGCTTTAGTAAAGGAAAAAGCTTACGAAAAGCTTTAGAAAAGCTTTTGGTTTTGCAAGAACTCTTCGGTTTTTGAAGCGTTTACTACTCCAACTCTCACGGCAGTGGCCCAAGTCTGGCTTTACGAAAGCTTTAGTAAAGGAAAAAGCTTACGAAAAGCTTTAGAAAAGCTTTTGGTTTTGCAAGAACTCTTCGGTTTTTGAAGCATCAGTTAAAGTAAAAAATTCTCTACAAAAATTTCGACTGGTGACCGGCGAATGACACGCGTGATGCTTTGCTCCAAGCCGTAATCGGGATTTTTCGCATTGACTTTAGAATTTACATAAGTATTCCCACAGAAAAAAGTCTAACTGTTCTTTTGTTATTGAAAATTTTTAACCTTAAAGTCTAATCATTATTCTCTGATAATGTTTCATTACAAAACGTTTTTAGTATCCTCCCTTTTTACTACTCGTATAATAATATTCAGTAAATAAGACTAAAGAAATCGGCGAGGCTAAAGTGAAGTATGTTTTTAGAATGAACCGAAAATCGGATACCTTGAATGTCTGGCTTAGGTTTAATGACGGAGTCTTGAATCATACGTAAGATCCTCGAGATTAAATATGTACCTAACAAACTTCCACGCCCCTTCAGCAATATACATACATATAAGTAGGCCATATGAAAGAAAAAACTCGCAGTGGCCGAAAAAGTGCCGAATGTGCACCTGAAAAAGTAAATTGAAGCGTATTGCCATGCTTCTGATAGACCCAGGCGATTGATTGATGCTAATGGCACCACAGAGAATCTACTAGGACATCCGGCGTTTAAATCACCTTGTTACTGTTGTAGTTGTTATAGCGGTTATCTAGACCACGCTTGGGTGGTAAGTTTCAAGTTGTTTGTCATCGAAGTCGCCTAATGGTAGACGCAGAAAACGTGCTGTTTCGACGGGGTCGGACCATAGGAAGACTTGTGTTAGATGATTGGGGTTCGCTTGGTTAAAGTTGCGCAGGGACTCATTGCACATTGGATAAATATTTGTTATTTTGGTGGTCGATTCTGGATAAGTAGAATATTAACCTGCTACAAAACACTGAACAAACTTGCCAATGGTTGCTTTAGATCTCAACTCAAGCTCTTCGTCTGCAATGGGTGGTGGTTTAACTCCAATGAAAATGTTGATGGCTCCACTGATAATAACGGTCAGTGCGAATCTAAAGTTTGTTGCGTCCGAAGTACTTTTCGATGACGTCGACCTAATCCAGTAATTATCTCTTAATGTTCTTTGGAGGCTAAAACGAGAAGACGATTAGTGAAAATTATTGATGATGATTTAATTTGAGTATGAAGCTCCTTGCGATGAAAAAGAAAAAAAATCGGTAAGGTTATTGTTTACTTTCGAACACAAGCCATCGATTCCATTGCTCGTTCAATTATCTGCATATGAGGATTCCCTTTGGTGGTTGAGGGTGTTTCGAAATATTGAAATTAAACAGGAACAGGTCACTATCCTCTGAAACCACCTCTTTAATTCTGCTTAATTTAACGTTTTGTTCTCAAAGCAGTACGGTATTTTTTAAGGGTATAACCTATTGAAATATGAAAGGAAAAGGAAAGGATCTTGAATATTATTGATTAATATAGTAGACATATTTTTTATATATAGGGGGCTGCAAGTCAAGTATCATTAGATGGCTGTCTACCATGATCGTGTCAGATTGTCACTTATGGAGCAGTTGCTTGGACATCTAAGGCAACGCAGTCTTTGGTAGGCCGATAACTATCGAAGCTGCAGCACTTGAAGTTAGTTATTAAACTCTCGGCAGTATGGCGGAGTTTAATGATTCCACGCTCGACCTATTACTGATGGGCAGCACTATCCATTGGTACACCGACGGTTCGAAAACATCAGGAGGCATTGGAGCAGGCATTGCGGAACTGCAATGTAATGGGACGTGTTCCGAGCATATTTCAAGCAGAAGTCTTTGCTATAAGTGAGTGCGCAGAAATCAATTTCTACCGCAACTATCGCAACCAGCGGCTCAAAAGGTGATCTCAACGTTTGAGGTTAAATCGCTTTTAGTAGAGGAGTATATAGGAAGTATGAACCCCCTGTCAGTGTGCAACCGGGTACACCTAAACTGGGTGTCAGGGCCTAAAGGAATAACTGGCATTGAGCTGGCCGATGAACCAGCCGGTTCTGTGGCAGCGTCCAAGATGATGGGTCCAGAACCATGAATTGCAGTGGGGTCACACACTATAAAGGAGCTGCTTCATACGGAGGAGAGTGTTAGGAGAGTGCAGGCAGCAAGAATACGCCATACCAAGCTATTACTAGGAGGTTACTACATTGCAAGGTTTAAGGAAATGATCAACCTCCTCCGAGACAAATTCCGCATCCTTGACACACTCCATGCATGGCACTGCAGGCTCCGGAAGCACTTGTCCAACATAGCATAGCCCAATTTGAAGAAGCAGGCTAAAGGCCCAAGGGTTTACTACGTGAACAAGCATCACATCAGCTCAGTCGCGCTCAACAGGCTCCTGGAATTATTCAGGATCTTGGGCTTCTGTAACCATATGTGACATAGGTGAGGCCACAATAGTTCATAGGTCGCGGTGCAAAGCCTCAATTTTCATATCGATCTATCTATCTACATATGTACATATCTAACGAACAAAAAACGGCGGACTTCGAATTAAGGATCTGAAAGCAGCCGAGCGCTGAAAACGCAATACTATTATTGATTTTTATCAACTCACATCTCTGGTTTTTGCTAGTGTTTATACAATTTCCAGCACAAAAAGCATTGGCATGTCTATTTTCTCATCTCAAATTTCCAACAAAAACCACGCGAGCATTTGGTAAATAATTTCAGTTTTTTGGCACTTTTTTATTGACACGGATTTTTATTGTCGAGTATTGCCCGTAAAACAGCTCGAATTTCCCCCCGCAACAATGCATTCTATTTAGACTACAAAACAAATGATTCACAAGCAATTCGAAGCGAATGAAATCGAAACCCTCGAGGGCAAACGCGACGCGTACGCACGTTGAACTCGCGCCAATGTCGCCAAACAGCGATCCAGCAAGACGGCGCTGCATACATAACATTGCTTCGTAAGCGAGCAGACGCGCATGCGCAGACCTGGCAATAAGCCACATGCGGCACAACAGGACGAGCGCAACGAGAACGCATCAATGTCTTTTTTACGATTTTGTCTATTTTCCAAACGAGACTTTTTAATGTGATTCCGCCTCATTTCCTACCCTCTATGCTCGGTCGTGGTACATGTACATACATATGTATATATGTATGTATCTTCGTTAAGTTCGATGATCATTTGTATGCGTCCGCATTTCCATTGCATTCTCGTTTTCCTTTGTGCATTGTGTTGTCACTTCGTGTCGCCTACTCCTTTAACAATTTTCTTGTTTTACCACTTATTTGGTTTTTGTACTTGTTTTTGTTTTCGTTTATGTTTTTGTTATTAGCTGAAAATGTAAAATCTGATTGCCATTTGAGGTTCTTGGCATTCTCAAACAAATTTTGTGCCTTTTGTTGCTTTTATTCTTGTCATGACAACATTGTACGTACGTACCTCTCCCTGTTGGCTTGTCCATTTTCTTGAACGTGCTGTTGTACAACTTGTTGTTGGTTTCCGTACATTCTGCATTGAATAGCAATCGGGAATGCTAATTAAATGCCTGCTGTGTGTGTGGCTATAATTCCTTTGTCATATTGACTTTTTGTAGTTGTTTTATTTCTCGCTTGGATTTCGATTCTTTCAAAAATTATGCGACTTGTGACCCGCACTTGACCTCTTACGATTGAATGCAATCCTCACAAATGCATTCAAGTCTTTTGTCGATGCTGGAAATTAGCAGCAAAGCGAGGGGCTGTCTTTGTGTTTTAATGTTGGCCTTTGTGTACATACTTACATATGTACATATGTATATGTATATACTAGATTTATAGATACGCATATATGTACATATGTAAGGGTTTAAAATCTCGCATAATAAATTATTTATGATAAACGTTCGATCGCCTTTCTTATGTAATCGGCTGATTAATGAAGATATCGAAAAGATTGGTAATCGCTTTCGAAGCAATATTATCAAAGCTATACATATATACATACTATGTATATAGTATGTGGATACTTATAACCGAATTCAGGCTCACCTCTTTTCTAATTTGTGTAGACGTTACCTTACTGGCAAGACAAACGTCCTACAACCTTCAAATCAACTCCGAACGGCTTAAAGCTTATATACATATACTTGTATATTAGGGTGATTCAAAAAAAAATTTTTTTTTTTTTCAATTGGTACTCGCAAAAATAGGTTCCTAGACACCTCTAAGAAAGCCTCTCCAAATATGAGTTTTTAATTGTAATGAGAAGGTCTTCCTTCCTACAGTTTTCAATTTTTTATTATTATCAGATAGAAAAATTTTTATCTCGCTTCCAACTACTTGAAAAAATATCTTGTTCATTAGGTTTTGTGGGAAATTGAATGCTCTAAAATATGGTCTCTTATGATTTTTCGTAAACCCAACCGTTTAAAAGATATTAACAGTTAAAGTTTGATTATTTTTGGGAACATTTTTTATTTCTTATGAATTTTATATCTCAATGAAAAAAAATTATTATGAATAGATTTTTGGAGAGGTTTTCTTAGAGGAGTCTAGGAGCCTATTTTTCAGAGTACCAAACGAAAAAAAAAAAAAATTTATTTGATCCACCCTAATATGCATTGATGTTTGACATAATATCTCGAAAACGCTTAGCTGTGTCATAGTAGACCATTTTTATAGAGCAGTAAATTTCCTACAAAACTATGTGTTTCATCATTCATAATAATTTTTTTTCATTGAGTTATAAAATTAATAAGAAAAAAAAAATTTTTCCAAAAATAGTCAAATTTCAACCGTTAATATCTTTTAAACGGTTGGGTTTACGAAAAAATCATAAGAGACCATATTTTAGAGCATTCAATTTCCTACAAAACCTAATTAACAAAATATTTTTTCAAGTAGTTGGAAGCGAGATATAAATTTTTCTATCTGATAATAAGAAAAAATAGAAAACCGTTAGGCGGAGGACCTTCAATTTCCTACAAAACCTAATTAACAAAATATTTTTTCAAGTAGTTGGAAGCGAGATATAAATTTTTCTATCTGATAATAAGAAAAAATAGAAAACCGTTAGGCGGAGGACCTTCCGTTACAATTAAAAACTCATATTTGGAAAAAGCTTATATATACATATACTTGTATATATTATATAGCCCAGTTTACAACAACGCGCCAGTCATTCTTCCTTTTCGCTGTTTGGGGCCAATTGGAGATTCCAATGTAGCCAGGTCCTTCTCCACCTGGTCTTTCCAACGGAGTGGAGGTCTTGCTCTTCCTATGCTTCCCCCTGCGGATACTGCGACGGATACTTTCAGAGCTGGTGTGTTTTCATACATTCGGACGACATGACCTAGTTAGCGTAGCCGCCGTCTTTTCATTCGCTGAACTATGTCAATGTAGTCGCATATCTCGTACAGCTCATCCCTCGATCGACTGCGGTATTCACCGTCGCTAATGAGCAAAGGACCATAAAGCTACCGCAGAACCTTTCTCTCGAAAACTCGTAACGCCTATTCATCAGATGTTGTCATCGTCCATGCCTCTGCACCATATAGCACGACGGGAATGATGAATGACTTGTAGGATTTAGTATTTGTTCGTTGAGAGAGGACTTTACTTCTCAATGCCTACTCATTGCGAAGTATCACCTGTTGGCAAGAGTTATTCTGCGTGGGATTTCGATGCTGACGTTGTTGTTGCTGGTAATAGTGGTTCCAAGATGGACGAAATAATCTATGTCTTCGAAGTTATGACTGTCAACACTGATGTGGGAGCCGATTCACAAATTCTACCACTATTTGTTTGGTGACAGGAGATATGTCGTCTTGCCCTCGTTCACTACCGGACCCAATTGCTTCGCTTCCTTATCCAGTCTGGAGATAGCAGAACTAAAGGGGCGTTTATGGAGGCCAATGATATTGATAGCCATAACAACAAGTATTCAGCTCTGCAGCTCGAATTATGTTCTCTAGAAGTATATAGAAAAAGTTCCATGATAGGCATTAGACTTGTCTGAAACCTCGTTTGGTATCGAACAGCTGGAGAGCTCTTTTCCGAACCTAACGGAGCTTTTAGTATTTTTCAAAGCCAGTTTACACAGCCGTATTAGTTTTGCGGTAAATATAAATTCAGTCACAGCGGCACCTTCTTTTCGTGCTGTCAATAGCAGCTTTGAAATCGACGAAGAGGTGGTGCGTGTCGATTCTCTTTTCACGGGTATTTTCCAAGATTTGGCGCATGGTGAGTATCTGGTCAGTTTTTAATTTTACAGGCCTAAAGCCACACTGATAATTTCCAATCAGTTTGTTGACGGTGGGCTTTGGCAGATTGTGGGGTCTGTCTTTTTCCGAATTGGGCAGAGCACACATAAATTCCAATCGTTGGGCATGCTTTCATACATATCCTGCGAAAAAGCTAATGCATTCTTCTTATCTGTTCTTCGCCATCATATATGAATCCGTCTCAGCCGCTTTGTTGAAGCTTACAACCTTTAAAACCACACCGACTAGCTTAAACCTTAGTTATAAATACACTCAAAGGTTTATAATGGTGAGCCGAGAGACAATCGTCGTGGGAAAAATGCTTTTTGTGAAACTTAATTCTACCACCTTCAAGCTAGCTGTCAAGAACTCAAACTCAAACTTCTGGTCAATAGAGGAACGGAGGGAGTACTCTACACTACTTCTCCAGGCAAGGCTCATTTCGCTTCAATAGTAAATACTTTTGCTGGGCTCTGTCCAATACGACTATTTCGCGTCTATAGAGACACTCCTAACATAAAGTAGTCCAATATCCGCGGTTGCAACAAATTAGCGGCTTATTGGTTAAAAAAGAATGTATGTAAAATTTCAAACCGATATCTCAAAAACTGACGTACGAGTTCGTGCAGATACCGACAGACCGACATACAAGCATGGCTAGATATGGACGGATGTTCTCTTTTATTACATTTGAGCGACTTTGGTATCTTCATAGAAATGTATATATCTACATAACATACATATGTATAGTATATATAGAAATGAATGTAAAAATGTTTGCATGTGCGTACCACGAACGCACAAATGTCGCAATGCAACTGTTGCACATGTCGTCCTCCGTCAGTGCAACCTTGACTTACACGCTCAGAACGAGGGCATAGATAAACTACTCTATTTCTATGTTGCATAATCTTCACTTCCTTTGCTGCTCAACAGGAAAACTGCAGCACCCTCCCTATTGGCTGACGCGAGCAAATATTTATAAATATATATATATATGTACATATATGTATGTATGTATGAATGTATGTCTATGTGTGTTTACCAGCGCTTCCAAGTGGATATGCGTTACACATTTGCTGCTAATCAGGACAAAATTCGCTGCAATAGCTCCAAATAATGTGCACGTGTGCATATATGCACATAAATATACCAATATATCCTATATATGCATATACATATGTACACATGTATGTATGTATTTGTGTTTTTATATTTGATCTTTGCATTAGCATAAAATTTCACGAGCAAACCTCGAGAAAATTCACAGAAAAATTGAAAATTCGAAAACGCTTGCAGATGTTAGTCACAAATGTAGTCAAATGTACATTAGGGTGGGTAAAAAATTTTTTTCGCTTGGTGCTCTGAAAAATAGGACGCCTCTAAGAAAGTCTGTCCAAGTATGAGCTCTTTAAACGTAATGGGAAGATTCTACGCCTTGAATTTTCTACATTTTCTTATTATCAGATACAAAAATTCATAATTTGCTTGCAACTAATTGAAAAAATACTTCCTTTGATTGTTTTTGTAGAAAATTAAATGCTCTACAGAAAGGTTGGAAGCGATATTTGACTTTTTCTAACTGAAGATAAGAAAAATTAGAAAGCTGTAAGGCAGAGGAGCCGTCACAATTAGAGCTCACACTTGGAGAGGCTTCTTTAGCACAATCAAAAGAACCTCTTGTAGAACCTCCAGAGGTGTTCTAGTGACTGATTAACGGATTAAAGAGGGAACACTTCTCCAGCCTGCTGAATGCCAGTGGAAGCATAACACCAGGAGATCGTGAACCCGATTCTCCAATCGATGACGATGGAGCGGAGGTTCCATTGCCCGACCATGAAGAAGTTTGAATAGCAATTACCCGTTTTAAGAACAACAAAACGGCGGGGTCGATGGATTGCCGGCCGAGCTATTCACGGGCGAAGATTGATAAGGAGCATGCATCAGTTTCTTTCTAGAATATGGACGGACGAAAGCATTCCTGACAATTGGAATTTAAGTGTGCTCTTCCCAATCCACAACAAGGGAGACCCCACTATCAGCGCCAACTACCGTGAGATAAGCCCCCTCAACATCGCGTATAGGGTTCTATCGTGCGTATTGTGTGAAAGATTAAAGCCCACCGTCAACAAACTGATTGGACCTTATCAATGTGGCTTTACGCCCGGAAAATCAATAACCGACCAGGTATTCACCATGCGCCTAGTCTTGGAAAGGACCCGTGAAAAGAGGATCGACACACGCCACCTCTTCGCCGATTTTAAAGCTACTTTTGACAGCACGAAAAGGAGCTGCCTTTATGTCGCTATGTCTGAATTTGGTACCTATCCCCGCAAAACTAATACGGCTGAGTAAACTGACGTTGAGCAATACCAAAAGCTCCGTCAGGTTTGGGAAGGACCTTTTCGAGCCGTTCGATACCAAACGAGGTTTCAGACAAGGCGACTCCCTGTAGTGTGACTTCTTCAATCTGCTGTTGGAGTAAATAGTTCGAGCTGCAGAACTAAATAGAGAAGGTACTATCCTCTATAAGAGTGTACAACTGCTGGCGTATGCCGATGATATCGATATCATTGGCCTCAACAACCTCCAACCAAAGGTTCTGCGGAATATTTATGGTCTTTACGCATTGGCAACGCCGAATACCGCAGTCGATGGAACGATGAGCTGTATGAGATATACGACGCCATTGACATAGTTCAGCCAATTAAGAGACAGAGGCTCCGCTGGCTAGGTCATGTCGTCAGAATGGATGAAAACACTCCAGCTCTGAGAGTATTCGACGCAGTTCCCGCCGGGGGAAGCGGAGGAAGAGGAAGACCTTCACTCCGTTGAAGAGACCAACGATGTCTTCGCCAGTAAAGAAGCGGAACATATTTTTCATAGTACCAAGCACCGACAAAATATTCCTTTTTGGGACCCACCCTAATGTAATGATCTTTGTATATAAATAACCAAATAGGACATTCACACTGCAGCGCCGTATTCCCAGCGTTGCTCCCCTGTAATTTCATCCTGACAGCCGTGCGTCGAAACGCCAAGCAACAGGCGGCCAACATTTGACTTTACGAATTTCCCAAAAATCATTAGCCTGCTCCCCACTGCCTCTCCTCCCACGTTGGGCACCGTGTACGTGTGCAGCTAGGGGTACAAGTAACTATGCGCATATACATACATACATACATACACAGGGATATTTGTATAGGCGCGAACGCGGACACGGCATAGTTTTGCGCGCCTGCACGCTCCGCGCCGCGCCATGCCTGTGTTTACATTATCACATAGATATGCGCGTTTGTTGACTATTTTAAGTAATTTGTATGCATTTTTGCTTTTTTTCCTGTTTACGAGTATCTTTCCCGAATTTCTACTTGATACAGCAATTTGTGCGCACTGCGCTCTTCTGCGTCGCGTCTATGCATTTTGCTTTGCATTTATTTTTGTGCGTGCCGCATTGTTGCACATGCAATGTGGCAATGTGACCATGAATTTTCGGCTACACTGCGTTGCGTTCTCACACAGGCGGCGGCGGCGGCTTCGACGGGTTAATGACCCACACGCAGAAATGCATTTCCACGCCGAAAAGAGTGGCAAAACGAAATTATTTGGAGAAAAGCATATTTTGGAGAATCTGTACAGGAAACTCGATTGGCGAGTTGATTGAAGCGTAAAATGCTTCTACAAACACACATACATACATATATGTAGTTGCAACGTACGAGTATGTGTGGGTTGGGGAATTCATATTTTCGAAGCAGCGCGTAAAAAGTACGTGAAGATGCGCCCCCATGGGCGATTGACGAAACCAATATTAAAGTAAGAAGAAGAATATTCTCTAATGAATTTTTACATAATTATGCTGAACAAAATCGGGTTCGAATTCGATTAGATTTAGCAAATATATGTATATACATATGTAGGTATATGTGCATAAATATTATTTTTACATTTTATAAGTAAAGAGTGATCCATTTCGAGGTTCCTTTATTTTTTAGAGAAAAAACACAAAAACTTCAAATTTAATGGGAAATGTTTATTATCATTCGAAAAAAATATTCTTTGGCATTTATTTTTTGAAGATTATCTCTTTCAAATGTTGGCCGGGGCTACGTCTCAGATGATCCATTCGTTGAGTCCAATTTTCGATGACTCGATCATTTCGACGGGTAACTGTCCCTGTGGTAACTGGCGAATGACAAGCGTGGTGCTTTGCTAAAAGGCCTGAACCGAAGCGAGATTGTTTGCAAGGACTTTAGACTTCACATATCCCCACAGGAAAAAAGTCTACCACTGTGATACACACGATCTTGGTGGCCAGTCGATCGGCCCAAAATTTAAAAAAATTTATCTGCTTACTGAAGTGTTCTCTCAATAAAGCCATTGATTGATGCGATGTGTGGGAAGTAGGGCATTCTTGTTGAAACCAGATGTCGCCGAGATCACGAGCTTCAATTTCAGGCAGCAAATAGTCGGTTATCATGGCACGATAACGGTCGAAATTGATGGTTACGTTATCACCTGCATCATTTTTGAAGAAATAGGGACTCCACCGGCACACAAACCACACCAAACCGTTGTTTTTTATTGATGAAATGGCAGCTACTGAATTGCCTCCGATTGAACTTCGTAGAAAATGCGGCAATTTTGCTTGTTTATATACCCATTGAGGTAGAAATGGGCCTCATCGCTGAACAAAATTTGGCTCGAGGACGTCGAATCTTCTTGGAACTTTTCTGGGGCTCATAGAGCGAAGCAATGTCGCTTAGGAAGGTTGCGCGTCTTCAGTTCTTACACAAGCTGTACTTTGTACGCTTTCAATCTAAGATCTCGAAGTAAAATGCGGCAAGGCGTTCCTATACGTCACTCTCCACGGTCTTCGTGATGGAACACAATCCCCTCCCCTATTAGCCAATGTTGGCCGCTTCTGTTCCTTTGCTTCCTGTAGCCGATACTATTGTCAATGGATACATCCCCAACATCTTACTGTCGATTTCAAAGCCGCTTTCGACAGCATTCGATACCAAGTCTTAATTTGGTATCTCTGCGAAACTTACACGGTTATGCAGTATGATGTTAAGCACAAACCTCGGCTCCGTTAAAATCGGAAAAAACCTCTCCGAGCCATTCGATAACAGACGAGGCTTAGACGGGATCGAACCCTCTCGTGCTTCTTCCTCAATATATGTATGTAGAGTAATACGTACTGTTAATCTGAACCGCAGTTAAACTCTCTGATCTAAAAGTACAATGGAACTTGGATTCCAGATTATATTGACATTGTAGGCATTAACAACAGGGCCTTCAGTGCTGTCTTTTTTAGAGGTTGGCCTGGTGAACGGTGGGCAAGACAAAGTACCTGGAGACCGCACACATAAATTCCTCGCGTCTTGGAAACTGCGTTACTGAAACTATACATTTTAAAAAATTAAAGACTCGCAATCAGCACAAATCCACAAATAATCTAAGCACGGAGATCAAGTAAAGAATAAGCCTTGCCAACAGTTTCCACTTTAGGGTATGTCGGCAATTAAGAAGCAGATTCCTCTCTCGATGAACAAAAATTACGCTCTAAAAGTCTCTCATTATTCCCGTCCTATTATACGGCGCAGAAACATGGACGATGACAAACCGAGATGAGAAAGCACTTGGAACATTCGAAAGAACTGTTCTTCGCAAGATCTTTGGAACCGCGAGAGCGATAAAAAAAGATGTAACCTTGAACTCTATGAGCTCTACGCAACATGGATTTAGTTACAAAAAAAAACCAACGAATGCGTTGTTCAGGCCATGTCGTTCCCATGGAAGATGATGCTCTAGCGAAAAGCTGCTTCGATTCGATACAGGTGAGTGGATAACAGAAGCAAGGGCGCCCTCGCATCTACTGGAAGGACCAAGTGCATAAAGTCCTGTCTGGAAAGGATAGAGATAAGACGCGAAGTTTTATGTTCGCGGAACAGACCGATCCGCTGCCGAGGAAGAAGAGTTGGGTTCGAATTAAGAGTTTGGCCGTAAGAGAATAGCTGATAGTGGATGATTCTCAGCCAATCCCACCAAATACATAGCAAAACCTTCCTAACCGTCATTTCTGGCTTGACCACCGTTTGCGCCGGTTCACCGCTATCACTATCCGCTTCAGAAATGGATTGGTTTTGTTGCGATTGAATGATTCACAGATGGATATTCGTTCCTTCTTTTTTATCCTTCTTTTTTATCCAAAGAGTAGATCTGTTTTGAAATATAAGTTTGGCAGTCTCCTTGTACCAGTTTTCCAGTGACGAAACGTCAAACTAACATGATCCAGTCAACTGCCAATGTCAGGTTGAAGACGCTCCCTACTTCCTGTGAAATGAGAGTTTTACATGGCTTTATTTCCAGTCGAGTAATAACTACTGTTGACTGGTGATTCTACATTAGATTTCAATCTTGACTCTGTTTTCGGTGGTAATGCTGGTTCCAAAATAAAGAAATTTTGGACTGCTTCTTCAATAGGACAATTATTTCTTCTGAGTATGTGTCTTAAAGGTGTTTACAGTTCGCGGCCATATATAAATCTGAGTCAGTTCCAATTACGTAGACACGACTGTCGAGGGAATGATTCTCTGGAACACCTAAAACGCCGCAAAAAAATCGACTTATTTTTACATTGCCAAAGTTTAACTAACATGTCCACACGTGGATTTTTCGACATTCAAGTTATTTTCGGAGATATGGGTATTTTGTTGAGCCGCCATTCAGACTGGTTCAGCTTTACCCGAAACTTTAGATGCGCTTTTGCTGAAACTGACTGTCTTATGGCCAACGAAACCCACGATTTCTCAGATTCGACTGGAACGATTTTCCTGCAATTTTCAGAGATTGTTATTTAAAGACTTGACTTGAAACTAACCATAAATATCTCGAGACTGTCTTTTTCAAAACGAAACCCACGATTTCTCAGATTCGACTGGACCGATTTTCCTGCAATTTTTAGAGATTCTTATTTAAAGACTTGACTTGGAACTAACCATAAATATCTCGAGACTGTCTTTTTCAAAACGAAACCCACGATTTCTCAGATTCAACTGAACCGATTTTCCTGCAATTTTTAGAGATTGTTATTTAAAGACTTGACTTGAAACTAAACATAAATATCTCGAGACTGTCTTTTTCAAAACGAAACCCACGATTTCTCGAAACCCACGATTTCTCAGATTCGACTGGAACGATTTTCCTGCAATTTTTAGAGATTCTTATTTAAAAACTTGACTTGGAACTAACCATAAATATCTCGAGACTGTCTTTTTCAAAACGAAACCCACGATTTCTCAGATTCGACTGGACCGATTTTCCTGCAATTCTTAGAGATTGTTATTTAAAGACTTGACTTGGAACTAACCATAAATATCTCGAAGTGTTTTCAAAAAATCTTCTTTAAAGACTTGACTTGGAACAATCTGTAAATAACTCGGGACTGTCTTTTTCAAAACGATACCTATGACTATTAACCTACTTACGTGAAATTATTAGATAATCTGCTTTGAAGACTTGGATGGAACTATCCACAAATATTCGAACTGTCTTTTTCAAAACGAAACCCACGATTTCTCAGGTTCTGCTGGACCGATTTACGTAAAATTTTTTAGATATTTTTTTTTTTAATTGACTTGAAAATATTCATTGGCAAAAATTTCCACGTTCTTGATACATAAACTTACATATATTTCCAGATAAATAACTTCTGACTTCAGAGATCCAACGAATTTCTAATTAATGAGCCGCAATTTATTTCGATTTCTTTTTTTTTTGTCTATTAAAACATTCCAATAATACAGTATGATCAAACCGAAGCTGTGCTCGACAATACGCGGCAATTAAGTATCGAACAATTGTCAACCCCTAATGACATTTACTCAATTGTCAAAAGTGTCAAATTAATCAGTCAAAATAGAAACAAGAAAAAAATAAGATTGAGCACAAAAACAGCAAAAAACCGTAGTTGTGTAGTAAGTAGTGAAGAAAGAAATACACATACTTCGTTTGCCTACAGTCGAGTTTCACTGTCTTTAAACCTCAAGTTTTACCATTCTTCGCTCACACACACTAACCACTTGTCAAAACAAATGATGCTGTCAAAGTGACAATTGTCGCTTCGTGGCGAGTAAGAAAATCGTCACAGCTCCCTTTTTCGTATGTGCGCATACCGAGGTACAATTGGCTTACCGGCAATGCAAACAGCATCCACCACGTCTCGGAAGCAAGTAGCAAACAAGTTGGGCAAACAAGAGCCGAATTAACAAAGCTTCTTTGATGCACTTGAGAAAATAGTGGAAAACAGTAGAAAAAGCATATACATAAGTAGATATAAATATATACAAATGTATGTATGAAGTTTGTATGCGATTGTATATGGATATGTGTACTCGGCTATGAAGAAATATGTACATATGTACATATATATGTATATGTATATAAGTTAAAACAGTAGCTAAATATATATATGTATATATGTATATCCAGTTCTATGTATATATATATATATGTATATATATAAATACAATTTTTATACCCTCTACGGAATAATATTAAGTTAAGGTAAGGTCAGAGAACCTATAAAGATCAGCTGAGTCGATATAGCCGAGTCCCTCAGCGTTCCCATATATAGAGGAATTAGTTCCTTAACTTTGGAGATATCGTTCTGAAATTTTACACACATTTTCTTCTTCTCTAGAAGCTTCCCATTTGATCGGAACTGATAATATCGGACCACTATAGCATATAGCTGCCGTACAAACTGATCCGTGAATATTAAGTCCTTGTAAAGAAAACTTTTTTATTAGACCAAGATATCCTCACGAAATTTATCATAGAAGAATCTTCAAAAAAATGCTAGAATCTCCGAAGAAACTATTGAAATCGGATCACTATAATATATAGCTGCCATACAAACTGACCGATCAAAATCAAGTTCATGTATGAACAACTTTTTTACTTGACAGGAGAACTTCACGAAATTCGGTACAGATTATTATGCAAGAGTGGTGCACTAAAGTCCATGTCCAGTCCATGGCACTTGACGCCATCTGGTATTAGACATGTCCGAAGGACTATGGTTGCGAAAATTGATAGCATGCACAGAGAATCTGGGTTTTAAAAGAACACGTGCCTGAACACACGGAAATGCTGACACACTTTGACTTCATAATCGATCACTTGGACCATGTAGTCGCCAAACTTAGCTCTGGTGTCTACTTCTCTGCCCATATATTGACGAGGGAGTTGAGGATGCGGAGAAGCTGTTGAAGGAGAGCGGCAGTGGGCTTCTTGACGGATGAGTCAAAGCTTGGGTGAAGGTTGATGGAGGGGGTTTACTGTCAGGAGCTCTCTATCAACTGCAACTTCAGACCTCCTGACTATTGCAGTGATTGCAGTGTCTTCCAAGCCGAGGTTGCAGCCATTAAGGTAGTTGTAGACTTACTGCTCCGGAGTAACTGTAGACTTACTGCTCCAGGGTGCAAGTGAAGTAACCATCCACTCAGATAGCAGAACGATGATACTAACCTTGAACTCATTAACAGCGCGTTCAGAGTTTGTCAAGAAGTGCCTAACCTCACTAACAATAGCAACGAGTGTCTTTGTGATAAGACTGGTATGAGTGCCAGGCCACAGCGGAACAGCAGGAAGTTGTAAAGTTGATGAGCTAGCAAGGAAAGGTACGCTAGAACCGCTATCGGAAGAAAAGGAACGGGTTCCGTATCCAACTACTAAATAACTGAGCCTCGCGAAAGCTTGGCCAGCGCTAGCCCACCATCGGTACATGCACCGTCGCAAAAGCCTTTTGTCCCGAGATCGATAGCAAGAGATCTAGTGAACTCTTTGCCCTCAGTAAGTAGTTGTGGGGCTTTTAACATGCCATTGCCTTATTGGCGTTAACACAATAAGGTTAGGAATCTTACCAGGCGCCATCTGCAGAAGCTGTGTAGAAAAGATGAGGTGGAAACTCAGTAAACTCTTTGCCCTCAGTAAGTCTAGCCTCTCCCTAGTTGTGGGACTTTTAACAGACTATTGCCCTATTGGCGTCCATGCTGTTGGGAATCTTACCAGACGCCATCTGCAGGAACTGTATGGAAGAAGTTGAAACATATCTCTTTGGGCATGCTTGTTGGTGCGAGTTTCGATTCCACATTCATGAAGAGCATTATAACTGCCGATGATACATGGGCTTGTGAGTTTGACATGCAAACAAGTCAACAATCATCGGAATGGAGAGAAAAAACGAGCCGAAACCAAAAAAAAACACGCCAAACCCGCGCGAAAATCAAAGTTAGGCGCATTGGTTTTGTCGATATTCGTGATTTGGTGCATCATGAATTTGTTTCGGAGGGACAGACGGTTAAAACGGACTTCTATTCGGTCGTATTGAGATGTTTGAATGAGAACATCCGTCGAAATGAAACGAAAGAACAATTCATGGATTTAACATGATAACAATGCACCATCGCTTTGAGCCACGATTGTGAGCGAATTTAAAGCCTTAAAACCAAAAACGCTAGGAATACCATCGGTCAAGCGCCGTCTTCACCAGATTAGGCCCCGAGTGATTTTTTCTTGTTCTTCTTCTTCTTAATTGGCGTAGACACCGCTTTCGCGATTATAACCGAGTTAACAACAGCGCGCCAGTCGTTTCTTCTTTTCGCTACGTGGAATATTCCAAGCGTAGCCAGGTCCTTCTCCACCTGCTTCCCCCGGTGGGTACTGCGTCGAATACTATCAGAGCTGGAGTGTTTTCGTCCATCCGGACAACATGACCTAGCCAGCGTAGCCGCTGTCTTTTAATTCGCTGAACTATGTCAATGTCGTCGTATATCTCGTACAGCTCATCGTTCCATCGAATGCGATATTCGCCGTGGCCAATGCGCAAAGGACCATAAATTTTTCGCAGAACTTTTCTCTCGAAAACTCGCAACGTCGACTCATCAGTTGATGTCATCGTTCAAGCCTCTGCACCATATAGCAGGACGGGAACTATGAGTGACTTATAGAGTTTGGTTTTTGTTCGTCGAGAGAGGACTTTACTTTTCAATTGCCTACTCAGTCCGAAGTAGCTCGTAGTCCTTATTTCGTTTGCCATGGTCGTCATCAAAAGGGGGGTTTCTCTTCCGAGGCTGTTGGTAGTTTTTCATTGGTAGAGGTTTTTACGTGGCGGGTCACAAACCCAGCGCACAACCCTATGTAGCAGATGTTTCGCCATCTCACTTTAGCTCGCCTTCGAACGGATGTTCTTAGACTACCCAGAGGATACTTGGTCAAAGGCCGGAAGTCGTGAGCTGCTTGAGCCATGCGTAAAAGAATCTTTTCTGGCCACTGCCAAGTGAATGGCTATCAGAGAACTTTCCTCACTTGCGTAAACTTCTACACATGACTCCATCCTCTATCCTTTTTTCTTCTTCTTCTCCAAACGGAAATTGCCTTTCCGTAGAGCCCGTTTTCCGTTGATCGAGAGATAAAACAAAATTCGTTGAAGGAGCTGAAGTCCATTCCAAAAAGTGCTTATGAAAAGTGTTTCGAGGACTGGATATATGTATTACATTTGGTGGAGATTACTTTGAAGGCGACAAAATAAATATTGATGAATAGTTAAATATATATAAGTATATATAGCATATATGTACATAGGTATGATAGCTGTCATACTTACTTAATTCCTTACATTTGAACCAAGTTCTCCCACACACTCCGGCGCATCAGGTAAAATATTGCCAAATCTTTAATATAATATAGACATATGCTTGTACATTTATATACATGTGTATATGCGCATATGAATGTATGTATGTATGCACATATGTATCTTGTCATACATATCTGTTTAAAAAAAGAAAGGAAGCGCAGCTGTAAGCAGAATGACGGCACAGAAAGTCATGGGAAAAAATCTCAAGGAAATGTGTTTCTAATAGCCAAAAAACTGTTGCATGCAACAATCACAAAAATATGCTGAGTTGTTGTTGTTTTCTAGCAATTTTAGTTTCTCCAAATTATAAATTTATATTCTCGATTAAAAAAATAAAATAAAAATAAACTGGTTTTAATTTTTTTGTGCCAACAAAACATGTGCACTGACAGAAATATACTATATAAATATGCGCATAAGGATATACATACATACTTATATATTATTGATATTTCTCTTGATAATGATTTCCAATTTCCCTTTTATAAAATTACATGCTTATAATGCTTATTATTGCACGGCAGCTATCAATAATTAAATTTATACATATAATTCCACACACACACACACACACACGCTCACTCACTCATACACATGTAAGCAGCTGAATTTGTTGCATGCAACACGAAAACACAGCAAAAGGTCCTGCCTTGCGACCTGCCGAATTCCCCTCACTTGTCGTTGCATTCACTATTCACTGTTGCATTGCCGTTTGTGGCATGCTGTAGGTGTTGCAACATTGCCATTAAGTTTTGGGTTATTGAACTGTTGATCTTTGATTTTTACCTTTTGTATTTTTCCCTTCCTTTCACTGTTTACCTCGTTACGTTGCTGCGTTTCGTTCGTTTGTTTGTCGCTTTGTTTTTGTTAGCATTATTCTCAGCAATTTTCCCATCGATGTCGGATTTTTTGATTTGCAGGTGTTTCTTTGCGTCACAAATGAAATCTTTTATTGGCAGCGCAGTTACGAATGTTGGTGGAAAGTGGGAAAAGGCAATTTATAGTCTTGCAAGTCCTGTTTCCCTACACAAATGGAGTTGCTTTTGTGACTTTTGTGGTTGCCTCGACACAAAGATCATTAGGTGAGCCTTAAGGAGATTAAATAAGATTTAGGTTTTGTGGATTTTAGAAGGTTGTTAATGGGTTAAGTTGTAGTTAAGACGCTATAAATAATCGACAACATTCAATTATGATTTACGCAAGCCCAGATTTTGTAAGAAGAAGAACAAGTCGCAAATAAATATTTATTATTATAAATTTGACGGATTCTTTTATTTTGTTTTTGTTTTTTTTTTTTTAATTATGTATAAATTTCGTATATGTATATTATATATGTATGTAGAAACAAGAATGCTTAGTAATTATATAAATATAGGTTAGGTGAGGTTAGGCTGGTAAGGCAATGAGTCACGCCTAGATCAGTTTTGGTCCTTTGCGATACTAGATGGAGTTCAGTCACTAGGTACATGAGAAGTATGCATGCCTACGCTTGACGTGAATTTTAACAGACTCTGAGGCCTGACTGTTGATGCATCTCCAACATATCATACCGTGGGAACCCCATTGCGGTAGAACTGCACAATATATGATACATTGTTTCCCTGGTGCCTTGCTCTAGACATTGCCTGCAGTCTTCTCGATCTGTCAGCCCCATTGTGGGGTCTTGTGTCATCAGAGTGACCAGTTAGCATTCTTAACATGATCCTACAGTTTCTTTATTCCCCATTCTGCGGCCTTGTGTCACCACCAGACAGTGACCAGTTAGTATTCCGATCATGTTCCTACAGTCTCTTCTATCGAGTGTTAATAGAAATTCTGTGTATTTCCGATCCATCGTTTTGCACATGACTTTTACAGTTTTGCATCCAGGTAGCTCGTTCCATCGGGTTTTAATTTTCTTTACCATACTTCTGTGCAGATCGTCGTATAGACTATGCATGGGTTTCCCAATGTTGGTAAAGTTTTCGGCTGTTAGTCCTACACCATGCTTGGAAATCTTGTCCACTATTTCATTGAACTCGATGGCTTTACGGCCAGGCACCCAGTAGAAGTGAAATTCTTGCTTCTGGCAACACTTTTCACTGCTGCCCTGCTTCCCAAGACATTTCTGGCCGATATGCGATACGAGGGTACTACCTGTTTGACTGTCTACGTAGATGTTGACTCTGCAATTGCCTGGCAGCAGTTGCATTAGAAGTCAGCTCCGCGGCTTTCGCAATAGCAAGGAGTTTAAATAGCTTTAAATATACTACAGTGGTCCGGCAACTAAAAAGGCTGTCTTATGCCTAACTCTGGTCAGCATATCCACGCACCAACTCCATCCTCCATTTTAGAGCCAACCATATAAATGTTTAGAATGTTGTGCGTAACTAACGCACCTTTTTATATGTTTACTTTGAACCTTCTTTCTTTAAAAGTGGGATCATGTAGTCGGTGCTTGCCAAACCGCCATTACCCACCGAGCTATGCCCGTAGGTTCTAAATGTAAATTCTCCTGCAGCCAAAAGTCATCCCGCCGATTTTGCTGTGCAGGTTTCGGCGAAGAAGTCTATACGTGGCAGGTTTAGTACTAGTTCAAGAGATGCCGTAGGAGTTGTTCTTAAAGCTCCCGTTATGCAAGCGCAGTGAGCCGCTGAACCCTTTCAATTGGCTTCCGTTAGGTGTATTTCCGTACGTCTGCCCACCATACTACTGCACTGTAGGGCAGAATTGGTCTTATAATAGCTGTATAACACCAGTACATGAGAGAGGGAGAGAGTCTCCAGGTTTTGCCGTGCATCGATTTGCACAATATGCTTGGCGATTATAGGGTTACCTTGAACAATAATATATTCCAAAGATATATTGTAAAAAGAAAAAGTTTCCCATACAAGAACTTCATTTTGGTCGGTCAATTTGTATGACAACTGTATACTATAGTGATCCGATCTGAAAAAATTGGTTCAGAGACTGTAGCTTTGCCTCGAAATATAATCTGTGCCAAATTTCGTAAAGATATCTTGTCAAAGAAAAAAGTTTTCCATACAAGCACTTGATTCCGATCGTTCAGTTTGTATGAGAGCTATGTATATGCTATAGTAGGCCGATATCGCCGATTTCAACAAACGTGCAGTTCCTTAATGAGAAATGCGCTTGTGCAAAATTTCAGGTCAACATCTATACCATAAAAATAAGTGACTAATTCGCGTACTTACTAAGCCAGTAACACCCTATAGCAGAATATTGTGCAGTTTACCTTCTAACTTATTCTATTTTGCAAAAGTCTACACTAAGCAGAAAGCGAAATTGTAATAAATTCGCAAACCGGAAAGCTTGAAAAGCTTTACACTAGTAAAAATCTGTGCAAAATGTGCAAATTGTTTAACATTTCAGTTTCTTTTAAGCTTGAAATCAAAAGCTTTTGATCAGCAAGCGATTAAAATGTTCATAACGGAGGCATTTATGTATGTATGTATGTATTGCACCAACCATAAAATGTTAAGGGCTGTTAGGTAAATTTAAAGACATATGATATATGTATGTATAACATGCCAAAAATATTTAAATACATATATACACATACATACACATACATACATACAAATATGAATATTTATGTATGTATGTATGTGCATATGTACATTAGGTTGGGTTAAAAAATCGGCTGTTAGAAATTTAAATACGGGTAGATTCTCCACCAGATTTACAGTTTTCTATTTTTTCTTATTATCAGTTAGAAAAATTCCAATTTGCAAATATGTATGTCGATTTTTTTCGAAAAATATCGTTTTCGTTCAATACCACCGCGACTCAGAGGACGCTAGCTCAAGCTAATCCGTTTGCAGGGATCATTTTATTTCAAAACTAAACAAATTAATTAATAAGAATTAAAAAAAAAAAATATTATTTGTTCAGTTATGAGAGATGTCCGGCTATGAGGACTATCCGTAATGGAGAATTTCACTGTATTTGCTTTTGGTTTTTCATATTCTGCATATATTTAATATTTTTATAAAAGTTATCAAACACAAATTTTCCAAAATAGATTAAGACAATACCAAAATCAAAATCCATTTCATTTCAATTTATATTCAGCAATTTTATAAAACCATATAGCAAAATTCATTCATATAAAATCATAAGAAAGCTCCTCCATAAAAGTGTACACATATGATTTGCAGCCACTGTACGAATACATACCTATGTAAATGAATACTCTCCGCAAGCATATCAGCCACATGTTACCTTGCTTTATTTTTGCACAGCGCGCACATAGGCACACACACTTACACAAACATACACACTTAACTCTTTGCCTTGCTCCTACACATGTTTGTGTGTTGCTTTTATTCGCTTACCTCGCATAGCTCGTTTATCTGCAGCGCCGCACTTCGCATTGGCAAACTGCTGATTGGTCGTTTGTGCAAAAATCGCACGACTCGTGCAAACTTCGGCAAAAATTCGCGAAAGCTCAAAGCGAATAAAATTTTTGCACAAGCCTTCGTATCGACATCGCGTCGTAGCTTAGTCAGCTTCGGCACTGTCATAAACTTCGGCACAATGTGCCAAAAGTTCGGCGCTGTGACGCCGCTTGCTGATAGGTGGCTGTTGGTCGTTAGCTATGTTTGCGAATCGTTGATTATCGGCCTCGTGGCGCACCGCTGGCGGAGGTAGGTTAGGCGCACACGACACTGAAGCGCAAAAGTTTTGCTATTTTTTTTTGTGTTTGCGAATACTCGAGTGTGCTTGTATGTATGTGTACATATATTTATGTTATTTAGTATTTTAGGAGAGCGCTGTGCGTTGTTTGGTCAACAAGTCGTTGGTTCTTTTTTGGGAATACGAAATGCTGCCGATGTGGCGTTCTATTCATGAGTATGTGGGTATGAGATGTAGACATCTTAGTATATTTTTTTGTTGGTGGACACTTTCGCATACGTGCTTTTTTGTCGGTTTATTCTTTGTTACAAATTGACATTCCCGATTTGTATGTTCGTTAACCTATTAACTGGCGGAATTGAGAAACTAATAAAGTTATATTATAATATGGTTTGGAATAACTAAGATTTCTTCAATATTGGAAAACTATAAAAATACTCGAAGTATGCGATTGAGGGTACATACACCAAATTCCAAATACCAGATGCCACCATATATTATATATCATATACCATATACCATATACCATATACCATATACCATATACCATATACCATATACCATATACCATATACCATATACCATATACCATATACCATATACCATATACCATATACCATATACCATATATCATATACCATATAACATATACCATATATCATATACCATATACCATATACCATATACCATATACCATATACCATATACCATATACCATATACCATATACCATATACCATATACCATATACCATATACCATATACCATATACCATATACCATATACCATATACCATATACCATATACCATATACCATATACCATATACCATATACCATACACCATATACCCTATACCACACTATACTTGTAGCATCATAGTAATACGATCATGAGAAACATAAAACTCAACCAGGCATTCAAGCAGAAAACCAATTTTAAAATAGTTTAGGAAATTTAAGCGGTCGTATCCACTTGGAAGTCAGAAAAAATGCGTTTTTGAGATATTTTGAAAAGTTAAATTTACATTTCCAGTATTAACGAATTATTTAGAATCATTTTTGTATCCCTTGTTCGCGTAGTAGAACAAGTCCAGGAGGACTTCCGAAAAAAGGGGTCCAGCGACGAGGAAGATTAAATTATCTCGAATCAAAAAATACGAAAATACTACAGACGAATACAGGTAACGATCGGCTGCCTAAAAATGTATTTTTGGTGAAAAACTTTCTCTTCATAGTGGTTTAAAAACAAAAACAAAAAAAAATTTTCCGAGTTTTGAGTTTAAGTTAAAATTTTGGAACATGTTTTGAAAAATACGCTCATATCTCCGAAATGTGAATAATTTATTATCCTCAGATTGGACTAAAAAAATATTATCCAGAATCGTATTACTGACCCACCGAGTTTTGAGTTTTAGTTAAAGTTTTTGGTAAGTTACATTTTCATATCTCCGAAATGTGAGAAATTTTTTTTCTTCGGAATGGCTTAAAAAAACCAAAAAAAATATTATCCCGCCGAGTTTTGAGTTTCAGTTAAAGTTTTGGGTAAGTTACCTTTTTTGATAAATACGCGTATATCTCCGAAAGTATTTGCCGAATCAACTTCAAATTTTCCGCGAATATTTTCAAATATACATATATATATGTATATATACATACTTATGTATGTGTGTATATATTCACATTCGATAGACTATAAAAAAGCGATTTTCTGAAACTCCTAAGAGTATAAGATAGCTCCTTAAGGATGTAAACTGAACTAGAAACTTCGTAAAAATCAAAAATTTTTTTTTTATATTTCGTTAGTTTAGATATTCAACACGTTCACTCTAAAAAGATTTTTCAAAAATTAAATTATTTTCAAAGTTTGAGCTTTGAACTAGTATAGCCCCTTAACTCTTTGAGCGCAAAAGATTTCAGAAATAATCTACCACCTAGAGCGACAAAATATTTTTTTGTTGCAATCAAATTAATTTTATTTAATATAACATAATAATAAATAATTAAGCTTGTATAAAATTTTCGCAATGAAAACTAGTCGCTGAAAATTTTCAAAAATTTCTTAGTAAAAAGTATGCGCATCTCAATGGTTTAATGCCACCAACATGCTGTGCGTCAATTTTGCGCGCAAGTGTGCGAATTTCTTTTTTGTTGTTTAATTTTTTTTTGCCAACTATTTGCTATTTTGTCTGCACGCTTTTGCTCACGCACTCGTCGACGGGAGATTGGTTGTTGACTCTCAGGCAACTAGTTGAGGGATAGTTGCTTACGTACATATTTATGTATGTACTTATGTGTGTATATATATACATATATGTACATTTTGTATATGTGTTTGTATGCATGTGTGTATGTAGATTAATTTATACGCGTCTGTGTGCTGTTGTTGCGATTTTTTTTTGTTATTTTCGGTGCTTTTTTTGCCGCCTATCTGCTATTTGCTGTTTTCGGCATTTGTTTTCGCGCGATTACGTTGTTGTTGCTCTTGAAATTGCGTTTTCAAGTTCAAGTTTATGGACGCGGCAACAATGTGTGGCCGTGGCTTTGAATTCGCGTATCTATTATTGTTATTGTTATTTTTTTTTTGCGTAACAATTTGGTTCGCTAATATTGCGATTGCGATGGCGAATTATTTTGCTGGCAAATGGGGAGCAAAAAGTGGCTTTTTATGCGCTCAATTTGGATTTTTTGATATTGGATTTTTATTACTGGATTTTTCAAATAGATTTTTTCAGCAATTATGATAATATTGATTTTTTTTTAATTTCTTATTTAGTTTAAACTTTATGTTAGCAATGTTTACATGAATTTTTTTTTTTGAAATTTTATTAAAATATTTTATTCCTAAGCTTTGCCGTTTCTGCTGTTTCTATTACTCTAGTTCTGGGCTTTGCACATTTTGCTTTCTTTATTATTCGTGCTTTTTCTTTCGTTTTTCTGCTATTCGCTCCGCACACATGCACATATTCAGCGCTTTTTCATGATGGCCGTGCTATTTTTGTAAAGTTCATTTTGTTTTCGCCATTTCTGCACTCTCCGCTCCAGCGGAACCCGCTCCGCCCAGTCGAGCGCCACGTTCTCGGCAATTTCGTGCAAATTTTAACGTTTTGTTATTAACAGAAGTAACTAACGTGGGCACATATGTACATATGTATGTACATACATATGTACATACTTATACATATGTGTATATATGTATACGCATTTTTTTTTTTTTTTATGTACATACATATGTATATGTATATGCATATGTACTTATTTGTATGTACATATAGAATGATCATAGAAATTTTAGCAAAAATTTATGCGATTTCTCTGTCATCTTTTTAATCGTTTTGGCGCTTACAAGCTTGTAACAAATATACACATGTATGTATGTACATACATATGTTCGTATGTATATTTTTTACTATCTCCTCTTCGCCAATTCTTTGTCAGCATTCAACAGCTAAATTAATGTTAATTTTATTTAGGTTCTCGAGACTTTTGTAGCCTACTGTTGTTGGCTTTGCAGTAAACGTGTGTGCCAAAATGGGAGGCAATGGACAGCTACGCCATCTTGGTGGGTTCTGACTGGTTTTTGCATACTGAGCCCGGCGTAAGGCGTGGAGACAGCTGCTAAGCGACTTTTTTGCAAAACTTCTTATACACACATACTTTAAACACATACATATGTTATGTACCAACAAGAGTAGAATAAAATAGATGGCAATCAAAAAAGCCTGGGGTACACGTGGAGCTGGATGACCGGCGGCACGATGACAACTTGCCGGACACAAATTTGCACAGGTATGTATGTATGTATTATATTCATATATTGTATACATATGTACATACATACGTATATACTCTGTATGTATACTTTTTGTATATACATATGTACCTACATACATACATACATACATATGTACATATGTATGTATTTACATACATTTCTTTATATGTATGTGTGGTAAGTGCCTTCAAACATCCATAAATATCTGTTACGACTATTGACTTCTGTGTGGATTTGCATTTTAACTTCTTCGGCTTTTGTCTCTGAGGCCGCGAGGCGTCCGTGTTCCCGCAAATATCCAGCATTTATGCAAAACTACGAAAAGTTGGCATACAAGATGGCAAATTTGCAGCAAAAAACCCGAAAGTAGTAATTAGTTGGAATTATTCATTAACAGGTAAGATGATAATAGTCTATATGGAAGAGAAATGTTGCAAGTGTACGTGTGAAATCGGTTAATTGCTAAATTTGCTGGCAGATAGGCGTACGCCGAAGCAGTTTTAAAATAATAATAGGCTGCTGATTCTAATGGCGCTACTCAAACAACTGGAACCAGCTTAAAAAGAAAGCGCACGTACACACATACATACATACATACATATGTATGCATGTGTGTACATATGCATATACTTAAATCCATACTTATATATAGATAACAGCTACACTTCTTTTATTTTTAGCCTAATTCATGCTTAGGAAATTATAATTATTTGGCAATAAATTATCTTCTATGACTTTGCTTTTTTTCTATTTTTAGCTTCTCCACATTGCTTGGAATGTATGTATGTATGTAGATCTCAAATCTCGCACACTTCTAAGACAAATTACATGGTTGTAAGCAGTTTGAACTCGACTAAAAGTTCTGCGACAATAATTTTGAAAATAAATCGCGCTATTAAAGCTTAATGAAGGAGAGATTTAATACAATAATAAAAAAATAATAATGATATTTCGTATAATGTAAGCTAAGTTCAGTTGGAAATTATACAAGTTTCGAAGCTTATTATTAAAATATTTTAATTTTAATCAATACATTTTAGAAACTTAATTTAAGAATTTTTATTTCTAATTAATTATTTAAAATTATAATTTTTTTCTCTAATAGTTAAAGATTTTCTTATTTCTAGTTGGTGAAATTAATTAGTTGATTTTTTATTTATTTTTAAATTTAATTTAGGATTCTTTATTTCTGATGCGCAATAAATTAATTTTTAAAATATAATTTCGACTTTTTTAATGCTATTCCATAATTAATTAATTTTAATTAATTAATTATTTAAAATTAAATTAATTAATTATGGAATAGCATTAAAAAGTCGAAATTATATTTTAAAAAATTCCATAATTATGCTATTCCATAATTAATTAATTTTAATTAATTAATTAAAATTAAATTAAAAAATTAAATTAAAATTAATTAATTATGGAATAGCATTAAAAAAAGTCGAAATTATATTTTAAAAAATTAATTTATTACGCATCAGAAATAAAGAAATTATTTCGACTTTAAATAATTTAAGAATCCGTGAAATTAATTAATTATAACTAAATAAATTCTAATTTAGTTTTTTTTCTAATTTTATCTTTTTTCTAAACCTTGGTAAATATAAATGAAACACTTAGTTAAAATTAAATTAATTACCTTTGTAATAATTTTTAGATATTCTTATTTCTGGTCCGTGAAGTTAATTAATTAAAATTAAATAAATGTTTTAAAACAGATATTTGGTTTATTTTATTTCTACCCGCGGCTTAAATTTATTAAAATAAATGTTAGTTAATTAAAAATAAATTATTTTAATTTAGTTTTTTCATAATTTTGTTTTTTTTTTTCTAAGCCTTGGTAAGAATAAATTAATTACTTAATTAAAATTAAAATAATTTTTTGTTTAATAATTTAAGATTTTCATATTTTTAGTCCGTGAAATATACATACATACATATGTATGTATATGTATGTACATACATATATAAATATATAAAATTAAATTAATTAAATTTTTTTAAAACAGATATTTGGGGATTATTTTATTTCTATCCACGGCTTAAATTAATTAAAATAAGTGTTAGTTAATTAAAAATAAATTATTTTAATTTAGTTTTTTCATAATTTTGTTTTTTTTCTAAGTCTTGGTAAGAATAAATTAATTAGGTACTTAATTAAAATTAAAATAATTTTTTGTTTAATAATTTAAGATTTTCATATTTTTAGTCCGTGAAATAAATAAAATTAAATAAAATAAATTTTTTAAAACAGTTATTTGTATTATTTTATTTCTATCTCGCGGTATTTGTTAACTAATTATTTAACTAAAATTAAATTTTTTTAGTTTAGTAATTTTTCTAGTTTAGTTTTTCTTTAAGTTAATTACTTAATTAAATATTTACACTTAATTTTTTCTTTTCTCTAAATTAATTACTTAACTAAATAATTAAATTTCATTTTTTTTTAATAATTTTTATTTTTTTATGTACCATATTTCCCATACTTATTTATGTATGTAAGTGTACGTCTGTATGTACATATATACATATAAATGTACATATATATTATGTATATGATTACAAATATTTGAATATTACAAAAATATTGAATTCTGGGAAAAAGTATTTTGATACTATGTGTCATTATATACGCATGGAATA
Source organism: Bactrocera neohumeralis (assembly GCF_024586455.1). NCBI lineage: Eukaryota > Metazoa > Arthropoda > Insecta > Diptera > Tephritidae > Bactrocera > Bactrocera neohumeralis. The sequence goes on from NC_065921.1 coordinate 71,555,877, forward strand.
GCCTTGATTATTCAATTCCAAAATTATTTTGAATTTGGAAGGTCTTGATTATTTAACTCCAAGAAGAAAGAAAGCATTTGTCAAAATTATACATATGTATGTACATATGTATGTGTTTTATAAACATAGTCTAACTGGGCACCAATATATGTATGTATGTACATACATATGTACATATGTATACCAAATCATTTACATATATGTATGTATGTACATTAGAGTGTTTCGAAAATTAAAAAATATTTTTCAATTATTACACCAACATACATACATACATATGTAAACTTCAAAACAATTATTGATTTTTATTTTCAACTTTTAAATTCATATATGAACATTAGGGTGCTTCAAAAGTAAATTTAATTAATTGTTTAACTCTTATGCTTTCAAATGTACTCAACTCAATACTAAGGGTATCCCCAGAGTGGACGATTAAAGCCGCGCCCACCGTAAATTCGCCTTGTGCGTAAATAGGAACACACCCTAAAGAGTCCTAATTCTTACTTTAATTTCTCATTAAATTAACCAGGTGAAATTTGAAGTGATTTCTATATTAATATTAAGTTTAATACTAGAGATAATATGTGAAACAATTTTTTTAGATGTCTAATAATAAGTTTTTGAGCGTTAAATTAAAACAGGTAGATAAATAATAGAATAGAAATAATCAAAAAAAATAATAAGATAAAAAAATGTATTATATTTTATCCTAGTATATACATACATACATATGTACATACATACATACATACATACCATGTTACAACTAAATGCATCCATATAAGTATGAGCCCTTGAAAACTGTATCAAAATTCTTCTACACAATTATCAAACTATAAAAAGCATTCCGTTGCGTAGATACATACTTATGTATGTATGTATGTACCGCAAATACAAAAACATATTTAAAAGTTTGTACAAATTCTTATCTCCACTAGTAAATAGCTCAATTTCATTGCCAAATTTTTGGCGACTCCCACATTGTTGTTGCTTTAACATAAAATGTACAAATATTTGTTGTTGTTGTTGTTGTTTTTCAACATAATTTTATTTAGCATGAAATTTACAACTATTTGTTGTTGTTGTTTTCCAGCATAATTTTATTTAGCATAAAATTTACAACTATTTGTTGTTGTTGTTTTTCAACATAATTTTATTAAGCGAAAACCTTGAGTTCAAATTTATATTTTTCACTAATGAAATTTATATAGAACTTTGGCAACTATATTCGCATGCATACAAATGTATTTTTACAAAAATACATGTTTATATACATACATACACACAGATGTAAATTTAACACAAACGCTGTGTGTATGTTCACCACTTGTAATATTTTTACTGGCGACCTTCAGCGGCCAAGTAGCTGCGCCAAACACTTCGGGCGGTCTTACAATCAAATGCTCTTGAACACACACGCACATATGTATGTATGTATGTATGTCTAATAATGTATGTATATTAATGCTCAAAAGCTTAGTAATGACTATTATACATACATACATACATATATATAAATGTATTTATTTGTATGTACATATGTATGTAACCACTTACAACAACGTCGGCAAAAAAATGTGTGTCAGCGCAAAAATCCACACAAAAAAATAAGTTCTGGCGAATATTGAGACCACATTGATATGAGCGATGTGTAACGAGATTACAATTTCGGTTGTAAACAACTTTTCCGGTATCAGCATGTGCGTATGAAGGCTTTATTCGCTTATGTAAATGTTAAGTATGCACATATACATATACCTACATACATGCGTATGTATGTAAGTATGTTTAGATAGAAATAAATAACAAAAACAATTCACTTGACTGCGTCATTTTGAGCTTTGCAGCAATAAATTGGCGCTCCGCTACATTTGCTATGCTTGAATATGCATACATATGTACATAACATACATACATACACGCTTGCATTCGTATACATACATATGTACATATGTATACACATCATTGGAAATCGATCTATGCAGTAAATGCAGATACTTATGGAAATTTAAGTAGATATCCATGATAAAATTGAGCGCTGCTTTTGTAGAAGAAAATATTGTCAATAAATATTCCTAATTTAGACGATATGAATTATCCATTTAACATTTTAACTTGAAAATTTTACATATTATAAAATTAAAAAAATATATCGATTTTTTCATCTCTCCATACGTTATATAAAGTGATCCATTTCGAGGTTCCCTACTTTTTTAAACAAAAAACACAGAAACTTCCAATTTTAATGGAAAATGTTTATTATCTTTCGAAAAAACATGCTTTGGCATTTATTTTTTGAAGATTATCTCTTTCAAATGTTGGCCGCAGCTACGTCTCAGATGCTCCATCCGTTGAGTACAATTTTCTCATCTCTTCTGACTCGTTGAAGCATTTCGTCTAGTAACTGACGAATGATAGGCGTGATGTTTTACTCCAAGGCCTGAATCGAAGCGGGTTTGTTCGCATAGACTCTGGCCTGTACATACATAAGTATGTATCCTCACAGAGAAGTCCAACGGTGCGATAACACACGATCTTGGTGGCCAATCGACCGGACGAAAACGTAAAATTATCTGCTCACCTAAGTGTTCTTTCAATAAAATGATTGAATGATGTTATGTGTGGTAAGTGGCACCGTCTTGTTAAAACCAAACGTCGCCGAGATTGTGAGCTTCAATTTCAAGCATCAAGTAGTCGTTTACCATGGCCCTAAAACGGTGGACATTGACGGTTATGTTCTCACCGGCATCATTTTTGTAGAAATATAGAGCAATGATTCCTCGGGCCCACAAACCACACCAAACTATTGTTTTTTCTGTATCAAATGTCAGCTCTTGAATCTCTTCAGGTTACTCTCTTCATTCCAAATGCGTCAATTTTGCATGTTTACACACCCGTTGAGCCAGAAATGAGCCTCACCGCTGAACAAAATTTGGCTAGAAAACCTCGGATCTTCTTGGAACTTTTCAAGAGTTCGTAGAAAGCGGAGATGTCGCTTAGGAAGGTCGAGCAGCTTCAGTTCTTGCACAAAAATGGGCCAAGTCGTTCCATGCGTCAGTCCGAGTTGCTGACTCAACTCTTCACGGTTATTTTCTATACTATATTTTCTTCACTGTGTGCTGGCCGTGGTCTATGTATAGAAAATTTTACATAAATTTGCCGTTGGCTGAATTACATTATGATAAAAATGGTTTCAAAATTAAGAGCATATTGCCTTTCAGATCTTTTAAACTTCGCCTTAAAATTGCTGGCTCGAAAACCGTTTTAGACCCATAGTCTCTTAGGCAAAATTGAGCAGAATACTGTGTAGATCATTTCCCGCAAACGCGATGCCTTTTTCTTGGCTCGCTGTAAATCAACCCGCTCTAGCGTACACATACATATGTACATGTACGTATTTTTAATCAAGGTAATCAAAATGTCCAACAACAAATTGAAAGAGCATTAAGCATAAGCATAAGAAATTCTAACACAAGCATAAATGCTTGAAAAGACAAGCTTTTTTTACAAACATACATGCATAAATACAAACCTATATACATATGTATGAATGTATATAACATAGTTACATACCAGCTCACATATACATATGTACATATGTGGTATGTAAATACATATTCATGCTCACAAAGCTTGTAAAATCAAAGTTTTCGCTCAAATAAATTTCTTTACATTTGTTCTAATTTTCTGTTTTTGAATTTCAATGCCTTGAGTTACATAAACACATTTCTATGTATGTATTAGGGTGGGTCAAATAAAAATATTTTTTTTTTATTATTTAATTTTTTTTGTTACTCTGAAAACTAGGTTCTTAGAGACCTCTACGAAAATCTCTCGGCAGTATGAGCTCTTAATTGTGACGCGAAGGTCTTCTGTTTTAAAGTTTTATAGTCCAGTCATTATAGTAAGTTCACCTCGGAATTCGATATACCCATTTATATGTCTGTAAATACTTGTAGGGTATACCTACCATATGTAGGTTTTGAGACAACTTTAGGGTGTCAATATGCAAGTATTTACAGACATATAAATGGGTATATCGAATTCCGAGATTCTTACCTAATTTAAGCTTAAATGACTGGACTATTAATACTTTTTCTGATAAAAGAAAATTCATAGCACGCGTCCAATTGCTTGAAAAAATAACTCGTTTCATAGATCACTAATTTCTTTTATTGATTTTTGGCGATTTTTCGTTGATTTTGGACGTTGAATATCTCGCAAACGCTTAACTTCATCGAAGAATTGTAAGAGACCACTTTGTAGAATAGTAAATTTCCTGCAAAACTTTGAATTTAGTTGATTTTTCATTGAGTTATAAAATTCATAAAAAAATTGTCTTAAAATAATCAAAATTTAAACGTAAATATCTATTAAGGAGTTACATGGGTTTGCTCGGGTAAAAAACAGCATTTTTTCAAAAATTTTTTCTCATATAAAAAATTAAATATTTTTTTAAAATTTTTTATTGTTACAAACATACATACACTATTAACAAAGAAATTCTGAAATTTTTTTAAAAAATAATATTTTAAACTTGGCCATTGCCATCTCGAAAAAAGATGTTGGCAGAATAACTCCTTACAGGATCATCTAAAGTGACGATTTTCAGTTGAAAGCTTAACTTAGAACTTGGACAAAGTAAAAAACTGAAAATTAGATTTTTGGCAGACATTTTTACAAAAAAAAAATTAAAATTTCAGTGAAAATTTCGAGACATTTTATTTTCAAATAGTAGTAATCGAAAAAAATCCTTCGTCTAAGTATTTAAGAATTGTATCTCAAAGAACTGTGTAAAATTTCATAAATAAAAAAATGCTTCATCGAAGTATTTAAGAATTGTATCTCAACTCAAAGACCTGTGTAAAATTTCATGAAGATCGGTTAAGTAGTTCTCGAGAAATCTTGCCAACCGACTTCAAAAACACAGTTTCGAGAAAAATGTTTAAAGACGGCGCACTTAGCCTAGCTAGCCTCGAGCGCACAAGTTCTCAAGGCTGTATCTCCAAAACTATTGCTCGGATTAACTTCAAAATTGAGGACAATATTCTAGAGCTGTTGTAGAATATAAGAAGCCAATAAAAAAATTCGATTTTTTGAAACCCGTAAACCCATGTAACCCCTTAAACGGTTAAGTTTACGAAAAAAGCGTAAGACATCACTTTGTAGAGCATTCAATTTTCGATTTAATCTATGAAACTATAAATTTTTTCAAGTTAGTGGAAGCGAGCTATGAATTTTATCCAACAGCTAATGAGTAAAAAATAAAAAACCGTTAGCTGAATGACCTTCCCGTTACAATTAAGCGCTCATATTTGGAGGCACTTCCTTAGAGGTGTCTAAGCATCTATATTTCAGAGTGACAAACGAAAAAAAAAATTGTTTTTACCCACCCTAATGTACATATGTACATACAGAAATTATTATATACTTATACACATGTACATACATATGTATCTTGATATGTTAATTTATATTTACTTTTATTTATTTTTTATTATTTTTAGCTTTTTTTGCCATAGTGCTTGTCGACTTTTGCAGTTGATTTAATGAAAACTAAAAATTATCTCTGTATTTGTATTTTTTTTATTGCTAGCTCGTTTCGTTCACGTTTTTCACTTGGAAATAGTTTGTATGAAATATACTTTACTTAAATAGCGAAAATTAAAAAAAAATTATTGTTTAAAATTTTAATAATTTTTTTAAATTTAATTTTTCATTTAAGTTTTTTTTAAATTTTCGGAAAAAAGTGCAGAAATCATAGAAACTTCAGTAAATGCAAGAAATTCTCCAATAATGACGCGTAAATGGAACAGTATAAATGTAAATATGTATACACATATGTACATATGTAGTTATGTAAAGATATGGCTGTGTGTGTGGAATTTATATTTGTAAGTCAGCGTGGCTGTTGCGGTGAGCATAGGCGGCCAGACTCAAGGTCAGCGCGCTAAAAGGCAGCTTTTTATATTTTACATACATATGCATGTACATACATAACATACATACATATATACATACATATATATGTGCATATTCATATAAGTTTAGCGTTTTTATGCACTATAAAAATATCATAAAATATCGAAATATTTGTTGTTGTTTCACTTTTGTTTTGCAACTGCATACTTCATTCTAGCTGCAAGTTTATTTAAAATTTATTTTATTTATTATTACATTTGGCATATTTTTCATTGTTAAACGCTCGCATTCTAGCGCGCTCTCTAACTTCGCTCTTTGCTTTATTATTTGCACGTACACCTATTCTATTTATTCTACTGCCTATTCTATTGTGTATTACAACATTATGTTTTCCCCATTTTGCTTTTATCTGCCATTTGTTTACCAGCTTAAAAAAGCTTACACAGCATTGGCGCTCCAACGCTTATTTATGCGTACTTTTTTTCGTTTGCTTTGCGCTTTTTTGTGTTGTAACAGCTGCCGCGATTAGCTTGGACGCGCCATTACAACAAATATTGCCTTAGAACTGTTATTTTGAGCATTTTTGCCGATCTTTCGCAATTTTTTGAACGTTTCGCGCCGCCCGAAATATGTTGTCCAACAAAATTAACTGCCTACAAGCATAGACACACATACATAAGTACATATAAACATACATACACATATACATATACATAAGTGTATAGATGTATGTACATATGTATTTATTTAGAGCTATGTATTGTGGAAGCAACTGAAGGGCTTTGCCTTGCACAATTGCGGAGACATGGCGCGCTTGTGGCGAGTTCTAGCCGCATGGTGGGGCGCGGCGGTTTGGCGAATGTATGCATGTAGTTGGAAAAAAGCATAAGCGGCGGGCAAAATGTTTTCGCTTGACGTCGGGCATCCAAGTCTGCCGCTGACTAGCTGACGAAACGCAACGACAAACGTGCGGTTGAGTTTCTGATATTTCCGAATTCGCAAAAAAACGCTATAAATTGTTACATTTACTTGTAATCAAGCAGATATTTACATGTAGTGCTTTAGAAAACTGAAAAAAAAAACATTTTTTTTAATTTAATGGAAATGAGAAATTAATAAGAAATTTATTTATGGTTGAATGCCGATTACGCATGCAAAGAAATGTAGTTCGTAAGCAGCGCATGGTGAGTGTGCAAAATGGCGAAGCTTACAACAACTACAACAAAATCGACGGGTAAAAATTTGCAAAAACGTAGTGCTGCTTATAGAAAAACCAAAGAATTGTATTAAGTGAGTTGGAAAAGTGTAAATGGGTAACAAAAAATATTTGCGAAAATTGCAAAAATTAAAAAAAAACTTACAAGTACCTATTTGTAAAAAAAATATTAAAAAATTAGAAACAAAATATAAAAACAAAATATATTAGCTATTGATTCACGAACTGGAAACAATGAAATAAAAAATAAAACTTTTTTTAATTGATTAAAAATTAAATAAAATATTAATTAGTTTAAAAATAAAAGTACATACCTACTACATACATATGTATGTACATAATAATTTATAAAAAAAAAAATAAAAAACCATATTAGCTGCTAAATTTACGAAGTGGAGGTAATAAACTAAATTTATAAAAAATAAAAAATAAAATTATTAATACTAAATAAAATATTAATAAGTTTAAAAATATAAATAAATAGTATATCAATAAAATTAAAAGCAAACCTACATATGTACATAAGTATATAAAATAATAAATAATAATAATAAAATATAAATATTAATAATAATACATAAATAATAACAACAATTAATAATATAAAAATTAGACAAAAAATTAATAAAAATTAAAAACAAATCAATCAGTTTAAGAATGCAATATACATATTCCAAACAAAAAAGGTAATAAGGAAGGAAATTATAATTATAAAATTTACAAAAATTAAATCAAAGAAGTAGTGAATAAATAATTAATTAAATAAAAATTAAATATACATTGTACATACATATTCAAATAAAAAAAATTACAAAATAATAAATCAAATATTAGTTATGCTTGTTTTTATAGAATTTATTTTAATTAATACAAAAATTATTAATTAATAAAAAAATAATAATTAATTCTAAAAGAAAATGAACATATTCAAATAAAAAAATTAATTTAGCACATAATAAATAAAAAATAAAAATAAAAAAAATAAATAAATAAAATATTAATTATGCTTGTTTTTATAGAATTTATTTTAATTAATACAAAAATTATTAATTAATAAAAAAATAATAATTAATTCTAAAAGAAAATGAACATATTTAAACAAAAAAAAAATATAATTAATTAAATATTAATTATGATTAATATTATACAATTTACCAAAATTAAGACAAAAATTATTAATTAATAAAATAATTAATTCAAACAAAAACGTTAATTTAAAAAAATTTAATACTAATTAATAATGATTATTATCAAAAAGTTTACCCGAATTAGAACAAAAAATTATCAATCAAAAAATAAAATACTAAATTAGTATAACAATAAAATTTACATATTAAAATGAAACAAATATTTTGGAAAAATATATATGTATATATATATATTAATTAAAATCATTATTACAAAATTTTCGAAAATAAATATAATAAATAAAATTAAAAAAAAAAATTATTATTAAAAAATACAAAACTAATTACTTCAAAAATAAAATTAAGACATTTAAAAATAAATGTGCATACATTTATACATAGATATTATGTATGAAACAGCGGTATAAAAAATATCTGCATAATTTTCCACTAACGTTTGAGTGAATTCAAAAAAAATTTAGAACGTTTGTGTTTTTAAAAATAACTAATAATGAAAAAAATTTGCCATACATGTGACTTTAGATGAAAACTGGTGCATATAAAATATTTGTTTACATAAAATTAAAAAAACAAAACATTTTTATAAAAAATTTAAATAAAAAAATTTTTTATAAAAAATTTAAATTTTTATAAAAAAAATATTTTTTTTTGTAAATCTTTTTTGCCATACATGTGACTTTAGATGAAAACTGGTGCATATAAAATATTTGTTTACATAAAATGAAAAAAAAAAAAATTTTATAAAAAAAAGATGTATAAAAAATAAACATATTTATAAAAAAAATTTTTTGTAAATAAATAATTTTTTGTAAATCTTTTTATAAAATATTGCAGACTTATGTACATACATATGTATATCCAAACTTATATAAAATGTAAGATTGCAGGCATGCTGGCTTTGGAAAAAAATTAATTATATTTAAATTATGGATATTTAAAAAAATTCATGAAATTTAAAATATTTTTTTTTAATAAAAACTTAAATATATTACAAATTTGTAAAAAACATGCTATAGATATTTGGAAATATTTATGATATTTCATATAAAAAACGGAGATTTTATATGAATACAAAATTACTAACGTGGTAAATATTTACTAAGTGTAAATTAAAAAATAAAATAAAAAACTAGTGAAACGATTACCACATATTTTTTGTCTAAATATTGTATAAATTAAAATTTTTTATCACAAAAATAGCAAAAATTTAAATAAAAAATTAAAAATAGACAACTAACCCAAATAATAAAAAAACGAGCAACGAAAATACGAAAAATTTAATGAAAATAGTGTTGCAAAATTATTGCCAATAAACTGTTGTTTATTTCAAAAGTTGTAAAACTTCAGTATGGAAGCAAAAATTATAAACTTCAACATGGCCGAAATCGAAATAAGTAAGTAAATATTCTCATAAAAAACACATGTTATTTTTCGGCATACTCTCCTATCCAGCTAACCACCTATGCACAATGATATCACATCTTCATTATTTTTCCACTTTTCTATCATCCAAATCATAATCATTTCATATCACATTATAAATACACATGAACCACTCGATGGTCATCATAAATTCTAAAATTTACGAGACTCTGCGTATTGTCTAAGATGGTTCCCAAAACAAAATTTGAAAAAAAATTCGGTTTTTAAAATAAAAAAAAAAATACGAAAAAATTTGTGTTTTTTAAATAAAAAAAAATTACAAAAAAACAATTTAATTTTAATAATTAATAAAAAAAATAAGAAAATTAAATACTTAGTCAAAACTAAAATTAAGAAAATTTCAAAATCAAAAAGTAGTTTGAAAGCAAATTACAAAAAAAATTTTGTTTTTAAAATAAAAAAAAAGTACAAAAAAAATTAATTTTAATAATTAATTTAAAAAATAATAATTTAAAAGAATTCAGAAAATTAAATACTTAGTAAAAATTAAATTAATAAAATTTAAAAATCTAAAAGTATTTTGAAAACAAATTACAAAAAAATCTAAATTAGAAATTAAAATTAAAACAAAATATAAAAAAAAATAATAATTAAAAAACAAATATTTTAAAAAATTCTGCGCATTGTCTAGGATGGTTTCCCAAAAAATTAATATTTAATAAATAAATAAAATAAAAATGAAATAGTACTTGTTGTTTTGAAAATGAATTAAAGAAAATTAATTAAAAAATTAAATAAAATTGTCAAAACAAAATTTTTTAAAAATTTAAATATTTGATATCAGTTAAAATTAAAAAAATATAAAAATAAAAATATTAAACAAAAAAAATATATATAAAATTTAATAATTATTTTAGAAAAAATTAGAAAACATTAAGAAAATTAAATATCTACTTAATTAAAAATAAAATTTAAAAAAACTTAAATAGAAAAAGTAGTCTTGAAAATAAGTCACAAAAAAAGTAAATCAAAAACTAAAATTCAAAACACAATATAAAAATAAAAATTAATTAAAATTAGAAACTAAAATTCAAAACACAATACAAAAATAAAAATTAATAATTTAAAAAAAAACAAATATTATATAAGATTCTGCGCGTTGTCTAAGATGGTTCCCCAAAAAAAATTATATTTAACAAATTAATTATTAATTTAAAAACATAATTAAAATTAAAAAAAAATAAGAAAACTAAATATGTATATAATTAAAAATATAAATAAAAGAAGTAATAAAAATATTTTTAGCTTTGAAAATTAATTTTAAAAAAATTAGTTAATTTAAAAAATTAAATATCTAATTAAATAATTAAATTAAAAAAAAATATAACAATACATATACAACAAAAAAATAAAAAAAATAACAATACATTTGTTTTTTAAATAAAATAAACTTCAAACTAAAATTAACAATTAGTCACACAAACTAGGGATTTAGCGACCCGATTATAATAAATAAAAAAATAAATGTAGCTTTGAAAATGAATTAAAAATAATAATTAATTAATTTAAAATATTAAACATTTAATTAAATAATTAAATTTAAAAACAATGTAATAATAAAAAAAAATGTTAAAAAAAAAATTAAAATTAATTTCAAACTAAAATTAACAATTAATCACGCAAGCTAGGGTTATGGCCACCCGTTTGTAATTTAATTATATTTGCCACCGTTAACACATACACAAACGCTAAATACGGCAGGACTAAATGAAAATCCGCTTCCGTTTCATTGCCAAATCGACAAGGCCCAGCGCGCAGAACGCTTACCCCGCAACCCGAATTGATAAATTTGATTGTAAGAAATCACAGCAAAAAAATGTCATTAATATGCAAAGCAGAATGGGTGACAGACAACAGAAAAGGTTGAACAGACGGCACGGCAAGACGACAGGTACACAATAATGAAGAGCCTCGGCAAGCAAGAAGAAATACATATGCCTTGCATGGTTTCTCACCGAGGGAAAAGGGTTAATGTGCGCTTCCTTCACAAGCATACATGCACACATGTAGTTTGTAGTTTGTAAGTATGTACTTATGTACATATGTATAGGAGCAGATAAGTGGCAGTACGTCTGAAAGTGAAAAATCTGTTCAAATCGAACAGTTGCCGAGCTGTAGGGGAATAAGTCGAGAGTTTAAGTGTGTGTGTGACTTGAGTTACATCGCCCTTGCGAAAATTCAAAACTAAGAAAAAAATAAAAAAATGTGTTTGTTCTTAGTTTTGTCATGTAAATTTAAATTAAGCAATTTAGTGTTGCCTTTATGCAGATTTTTTTTTGATTTGATTTATCTCTGCTTTCACCCTTTGCAATTGCTTGTAAGAATATTGCGAGTTTTGAAGAGTACTTTTTCATATATATTCATGTATATGTATGTATGGGTGTATGTATGTATGTATGTATGTATGCAGTGAAAGTGTTGCGGTTGACAGCGAAATATTTTACAAAAATTAATTGAAATATACCTAAGATGGATCATAAGCAGCATTTATGTAAATAATTGATGGGTGATTGAAATGGCATGTAAAAAGCATTGAGCATCAAATGATATAATTAGTAGGGTTAGCCAAAGCGGACTAATGCCGAGTTTATGGGTTAAAATGAACTTTTATACAGAAAATAAGTAAGAAAAAATTTTGGCATAATTTTAAAATGTGTCGGCGAGTTTTAGCCTTGATAGTTTTTCCTCTTCTTTACTGGCGTAGACAGAGCTTACACGGTTATAGCCGAGTTAACAAAAGCCAGTCGTTTCTGCTTTCCGCAATGCGGCGCCAATTGGAGATTCCAAGCGAAGCCAGGTTCTTCTCAACCTGGTCTTTCCAACGGAGTGGAGGTCTTCCTCCTCCTCTGCTCCCTCCGGCAAGTACTACCTCGAATACTCTCAGAGCTGGAGTGTTTTCATCCATTCGGGTGGCCTGACCTGATGACCTATTCTGTAACTCGATTCGAAAAACAATTGACTCGAATTCGGATTTTTCATATTCTGTAATTCGATTTGCGGATTTTCAAGCCAATTTTCGAATAAAATATTCGTTAGCTTTTGAGTTGTAGAAAGCAAAATCGAAAATTCTACGTATTTACTCTGGCACAGGTTGGTACAACTTTCGGATAATTATAAAGTAGATCCGAATTTCGAATAGAATACATTTTCGAATCGAAATACAGACGACCAGAATAGCCGCTGTCGATCCTCTTTTCACGAGACTCTTCCACAATTTGTGATTTTCCACGTCTGAAGCCACACTGTTAAGGTTCAATCAGTTTGTTGACGGTGGGCTTTAATCTTTCACACAGTACTCTCGATAGAACCTCTTATGCGATGATGAGGAGGCACGGTAGTTGGTGCAGATTCTGGGATCTCACTTTTTGTGCCAGTCATGTTTTCGTCTGACCATATTCTACAAAAAAGCTGATATATGATCCTTATCAGTTCTTCGCCGCCATATATGAATAGCTCGGCCGGCAATCTATCGAACCCCGTCGATTTATTGGTCTGCAGATTTCATCTATTCGAACTTCTTCATGGTCGGGCAATGGAACGTCTGATCCAACGTCATCAATTGGGAAATCGGGTTCACCATCTCTTTGTGTTATGCTTTCACTGCCATTTAGCAAGCTGGAAAAGTATTTCCTCCATAATTTCAGTATGCTCTGGTCACCAATCACTAGATCACCTGTGGGGTTCTGGTACTCACTTATTTGGGCCTCTCTCTTTTTTGCCTGCAAATCCGTCTCGGTTCCCTCTTCAACTACCGATGCCAACTACTTCTAGTATAAGTCAATTACATTTTTACACATATACAGATATACATATGTATATACTTGGGTCCAAGCTTCTACTTTGCATTACATATACATACATAAGTATGTACATACAAATATTTACATACACGCATGCAATTAGCAAATTTTCGGCGTTTCTTTTACGAATTCCGCTCGCATTAACACATTCTTACCATTTATTGCACATACGTACAAATATATACATATGTAAGTGTATAAAAAAAAAACAACAAAACAAAAACAAATGCAAAGTACAAATAAATAGCAATCAAAGTAGATTTTAGCCGACATTCAAATGACGGCACGTCGCCAGGACGTGCTCAGCCGAAAGGATGCGAAAGTCATGAAAACGAAATAATCGCCCAAGTAAAGGGTAGCACGTTGGCCGACTTGGCACCTAGCGAGGTGTCAAAATAAACGCAGCAGGTAAGGCAATTTTCACCGGCTACCACCGCCTGCTGACCCATTCAGCGCTGAGAGTGGCTCTTACCACCACAAATTAGATTTCGCTCTTTGTGCGAACAACAATAACAATGGCAATGCCAAAAAGTGTGTGGAAATGAAAGAAGCCGCGCTCTATGCTAGGGACTATTTTATGGTCGAATATTTGAGTGCTTTGCAGGCGTTTATGCGACGCTTGTGTATTTGTTGTTGTTGCATGGCAAACGCTGCATTATCCTTTGCACCTTGGTGGTATTTCGCAGTTTTTGTATTTATATGTGTGCATGTGTGCGTAAACGAATGTAAATGTATGGAAATGTTGTGTATGCAGCGTGTTTGCACACTCACACATACATAGATAGATCTACAGCAAAGTATGAATAAATTTCTTGGCATATTTTTGACAGCAGCCGGCGTTATTACCCTGCATGCCTGTGCTCATTATGACCCAATTTGAACAATACCATTCGTATTTGCAACAATAACAACAATAATAGCTCGTTTAGCCGTAAACTATGCAGTCCGAACAGATATTTTCAGTAGAGCAAGCTAATTTCCATTTGTCCTTGAAATAAAAAAGTGCAAAAAGAGTAGTGCCAAAATGAATATACATACATATACAAATAGTATATGTACATATATACATACATATGTACATGATCCAGTGAATCGGCACAAACGGTGACCAATGCAGATTTGACGGTCAGCAAGGTTTTTCCGCGAGAATCAGGGTATCTCTACTATGAGTTGATTTCCTACAGTCAAACTCTTATTTCGCATCGATAAATACATCGATATTAACAGTAGGACAATTTGAAGGTCGCAACCTCCAAAAAGAAGGAGTCGGAGTCAGAGGAAGACGCTGGTTTCGGTCTCTTCGACTAAACAGCTCAACACTACTCGGTAGGAGAGGAATTGTCTTCCGTCAGCACAACGCCAGGCCACACACTTCGATAGAGACTTGCCAGGAGCTCCGGGAGTTTGGTTAGGCGATTCTTACGAGTATGTTCCCACGCTATAGTCTGGCCCTGGCACCAAATAATAACTATTTGTTTTGAAGTTTGTGCAAAGCGACTGTCCCGAACTTTTGCCAATAGGGACGAGAGTTTATATTTCCCCAACAGCGCATGGAGAAAAGATAAGGAAACTTTGTTGACAACATACAAGGCAATCGGCCAGCCGATTCTTAACTACGACGCACTAATGTGGCCGCCTGAATGCAGTGAAACGCAGATGAGGAAACTTCAGGCATGCCGGAACATTGCACTGCGGACTATAACGGCATACCTTTTGATTTCTCTTCACAGTTAAGGAGCATAATGAACTGTTATCTAGGCAGTCTCTGCTGACATGTCTACGTAGAAACCATCCCTGCAGTCGCTTCCTTGAAACGTCGACAGGTCTCTCCTTAACCACGTCGGCGACATAGGACAATACGCCAACCCGACTTCAAATGCAACTAACATCAGACATGCACTGACCGCCATTCACGGTAGAACCATAAACACCTTCACCGGCTTCCTCTCAGTGAATGGCGTACTTGCTGTTAAAACAGCATTTATTGCAGACGACAAGCTCGAGTTGCAGGGTGAATCGAGAGTGAGCCTTGCGCAGCTTCGTTCTGGATACTGTAGTAAACTCCACATTATCTAGAATTGACCCTAACTTACCAAATACTTATCTGTCCAGCATGCAACGAGTCCCCGCATGACTCTAATCGCCTCTTTGCATGCCCCGCTAACCCTACACGTATGACACCCATTTCCCTATCATCCGATCCAGTCGAAACAGCACGTTTCCTAGGCCCACCGTTTCCTTGATCTCGATGACAACTTATCTGAACCTTACCACACTAACGGGGACTAGATAACTGTTACAACAACAACAACATAGTTTCTTGCTCCAAAACAACAATAAGCTATCGAGCAAAACGGTGCATATTTGGTCTAAATCGGATCGTTCTATGTTATATAAACCCATCAATCTTTAATTTAATGCAAAAACAAGAAAAAAACGTTAACCCTGACTACACCGAGGCTATAATACACTCCACAAATACAAGAGGTTTCTTAGAAGAACTTAATTCGGACATTTCAGTTTGTATGACAGCTATATGCTATAGTGATCCGATCTGATTGATTTCTGCCAAGATTTTACTATTGCTTTAGGCAATAAGACGTGCCAAATTTCGTGAAGATATCTCGTTAAATAAAAAAGTTTTCCATACAAGGACTTGAATTCGACCGATAAGTTTGTACGACAGCTATACGCTATCGTCATCCGATCGGACAAATTTCTTTGGAGATTGCATTCTAGGCAAAGACAGTAATCTTTACTGAATTCGTGAAGATATCTCGTCATATAAAAAAGGTTTTCCCTACGAAAACAATATTTTGGCCCATCAGTTTGTATGTCAGCTGTATGCTATCGTGACCCAATTCGAACAATTTCTTCAGTTACTGCTCCCTGGACATATATAATAACCCATGCATAATTTCGTGAAATTATATCTACAAATAAAAAAATTTTCCATACAAGGACTAGTATTCGACCGATCAGTTTGTATGACAGCTAAGTATATCTGATAACATTCCGATATCGATGGTTCCGAAAAATGTACAGCTTCTTGAAGAGAAAAGTACGTATGCAAATTTTCAGTTCGATATCTCAAAAACTATGTGACTAGTTCACGTATAAACAGAAAGACGATATGGCTAAATCGATGCAGCTCGGCACGGACTTCTACATACATATATGTATACTTTATAAGGTCTCCGCCATTTCCTCCTGGATGTTACAAACTTTGTGATAAACTTAATACACCCTGTTCAGTATAAAAAAATCGAAGAAAGAACTGTTAACTCGATCTACATATAATATAATAATATAAAATATTAATGTACATACATACATACATACAGCCACACAGCCACACAAAACAAAAATACAACAACAATATGTTGTAGAGAAATTTCTAGTTTGCATTGTGCAAGTCAAGAATTTTTGTTGCGTTTATTAGCGATTGAGTTTTTTTCGCTTTTGCTGTTATTGTTGTTGCAGTCGTGTTTTCTTGCAGTTAACACAGTGTGAGCCCAAAGCCGAATGGAAAGTGGCACGTCGGTTTGGTGTGTTCGCTTCAGCTTTGCTGCCACTTGGTTGGGCGAACAAATATGAGTGCTCGTGTATTCGTGTTCGTGTGTATATGTATACGAATATTAACGAAAAAAATACAATTTTAACGCTGAAAATATGTGCATTTATGTGTATATATGTATATGTAGGCATGTATTGGTCTAAACGCGCATACATGTACATTTGTTTTTGTATGTGTGTGTGTGGCATTTATTTGGTGTTAGCGACTTTTGATGGGTCATTGCACTTTAGCAACAACACGCAGCCACACGCACCAACCGAATGCAACACCAACACAAACAAGCTATTTATTATACATATGTACATATGTATGTATGTATGTGTGTAACACAATCACATTTCAGCCGAAAACGTTACAAAGCCAGTTGTTGTGCAAGCCAATATTTTGATAAATTAAAAGTAAAGGTGTTGGTGGAAAAAAAACTGCATAAAGGGGAAAGCAGCATGAAACTGAAACAGGGAAACCTGCGATAAATTCGAGAAAGTACAGCAAAAACAAAAATCAACCAATCTTTGTTGCATGTAATGCAGTTATGTTTTTTTTTTGGTAGCTGAAGCGGGTTGCGAATGAAATGCAAACATTTTCATAACACAACGACACTGGTGAGAAAAATATGAGAAGAAAAATGTGCTCTATGTATATAATATAGTACATATGTACTATATATAATGTATATCATATAAAAAATCTTCGTATACATATATGTACATATATTTTTGTAAAATTTTTTTATGTATGTATATGCAATTTAGTACATACATACATAAGTGCATATGTACTATACATATATGCTATGTATGTACATACATATTTACATAAAAAGAGTTTACCAATATTATAAGGTATTTTGCCATTATTTTTTGTTATTAACTATTTTTGCCTTCAAAGCCCCACAAACTGTTCATACAGCTATGGTTCACAAACGAAGATATAATCTAAACATTAGGGTGGATAAAAAAAAAATCGCTTTTCCCGAAAAAGTCTTGGGAGACCTTTTTTTTTAAAGAGCATTAAATTTCCTGCAAAATCTTTGAAATGAGATATATTTTAAGGGGTTACATGGGTTTACGGGTTTCGATCGAAATTTTTATTGTATTATTAAATTCCTCGAGAATATTGTACTACATTTTCAAGCTGATTCGAGTAATAATTTCGGAGATATAGTCTTGAGAACTAATGCGCTCGAGGCTAGTTAGGGTAAGAAACTGTGTTTTTGTAATCAGTTAGCAAGATTTCTCGAGAACTGCTCAACCGATCTTTATGAAATTTTACACAGTTCTTTGAGATACAATTCTTAAATACTTGGATGAAGCATTTTTTTCGATTAAAACTAATTGAAAAAAATTTTCACTGAAATTTTAATTTTTTTTTTTGTACAAATGTCTGCCAAAATTCCAATTTTCAGTTTTTTTTTCCTTCGTCCAAGTTCTAAGTTAAGGTTTTAACTAAAACACGTATTTTTTCACTTTAGATGATCCTGTAAGGAGTTATCCTGCCAACGCGGGCGCATCTTTTTTCCGAGGGGTCACCGGAAATGGCGTCGCAATGACCGAGTTTAAAATATTTTTTTTTCCAAAAATTTCAAAATTTCTTTGTTAATAGTGTATGTTTGTAACAATAAAAAATTCTAATAAAATATTTTATTTTTATAAGAGATAAAAATTTTTGAAAAAGGGCTTTTTTTACCCTAGGAAATCCATGTAACTTAACCCTTAAAGTACATAGTTGGAAGCGAGATATGCATAAATTCTAACTGAATGTAAGGCGCAAATCTTTCCGTTGCAATTAAGACCTCAAACTTGGAGAGATTTTTGTAGAGGTGTCTGAGAACCAATTTTGTTAAGTACCAAGCCAAAAAAATATATATAAAATATAAAATATATAAAAAATAAAAAAAAATATATATAAAAAATAATTTTTTTTTGTGACCCACCCGAATGTACATGCACATGTGTATATCTAAATAATTATTTGAAGGGAAAACGTTGTGTGTAGGCGAAATTCAACTGCATGCATGAGAATTCGAATGCAATTATTTGATACATGCACCTTTATGCACACCCATACATACATGCATACACAATGTATACATATGTATATAAGTTAACGTAACAAAAATACATATCTACATGCAAGTGGCAATGTTTGTTGGAAATAAAGTACAGCAACTGAACGCAAAGTGTAAGTGTGCATAATGTTTGCGGTTGCAACAACATTTGTTGTTTCTAATTATGTCTTTACCATTTGCGCTGTTTCACTGCTACGCCCATACGCAGCGCAGGGGAGACAACAAAATGGCGCAATAAAGTGCAATTTGTGACGCCTAAAATGGTGCATGAGGCGTTTTCATTTGGTGCATATGTATGTATATACTTATATACATATATGAATGTACAGTTGAATGTGTTTGTATGTATGTATAAAATTGGAGATTGCTGAAGAAAAAACTTTCATTAAAAAAATTTTATTTTCGCCTTGTGTTTATGGAAATAATGCAATGTTTTGCTAATCAGCTATAATGCATATATTGAGTTACATACATATGTATCTACATATATATAAGTTTAACATAAGTAGAATATTCATAAATATGTACATACATATGTATTGTATTGAATAATATTAAACTTCCATCTGGAAAATAAAATAAAATCGACAGAAAAGCGGCTTTTAAAAATTATTTTGGATAAAAAAATATTGAAAATAAAATTTAAAAAATTAAAACTATTAAAACCATAAAATTCGGCTATATCGAAGCTCTCACACCCTTCACAGCTACATTTTTCATAGCATAAAAGGGTATAAAACATTTTCAGCTTGATTTTGACTATTCAGATTGTATGGCAGCTATATGCTATAGTAGTCCGATCTGAACAATTTGTTCTGAGAATAAAGCGTTGCCTTGGACAGTAATCTATGCAAAATTTTGTAAAGATAACTTGTCAAATAAAAAAGTTTTTCATACAAAAACTTAATTTTGATCGGTCAGTTTGTATGGCAGCTATATGCTATCGTGATTCGATCTGAAAAATTTTTTCGGATATTGCATTCTTGGTATAGACAATAATCCATGCCGGATTTCGTGAAGATATCTCGCCAAATAAAAAAGTTTTCCATACAAGAACCTGATTCTAGTCGTTCAGTTTGTATGACAGCTATATGCTATAGTAGCCCGATCTGAAAAGTTTCTTCAGCGAGATTATAGTGTTGCTTCGGGCTATAATCCGTGCTAAATTTCGTGAAAATATCTCGTCAAATAAAAGAGTTTTCCATACAAGAACTTGATTTTAATTGTTGAGTTTATATGACAGCTATATGCTATAGTAGCCCGATCTGAAAAGTTTCTTCAGCGAGATTATAACGTTGCTTTGGGTTATAATCCATGCCAAATTTCGTGAAAATATCTCGTCAAATAAAAAAGTTCTCCATACAAGAACTTGGTTTTGATGGGTCAGTTTGCATAACAGTTATATGTTATAGCAGTCCGATTTCAACAATTTATTCGGAGATTGTAGAATTGTCTCGAAAAATAACATATGCCAAATTTTGTTGAGGAACATTGTCAAATAAAAAGGTTTTCTATGCAAAAACTTAATTATTATCGTTCAGTTTATATGGCAACTATATGCTATATTTGCCCGATATGAGCGATATCGACAAATGTGAAACTTTTTGGAGAAAAAAGCGTGCATGCGAAAATTCAACTTGAAAAGAAAACATTATCTTATATTTTCTTCATAAAACATACTAAAATATAATACAAACATACTTGCATAACTTCTATTCACTTTCCTTGAACATATAGTATGATCAGTCTCAAACTGTCAGAACTCTACTTGGCATCATCAATAATACTCTACGAATGCAAAAAACGCAACCAGAAAGCAATTATTTATCAAAATTTCAAACGCATTTCTATTTGTACAGCGATTTAATTTGGAGCCACTGATTTATTGCAACCTTATCGCGCTTGCCTTTATACACAAAAATTTTCATAGTACAATTCTCTAAATTAATATAAAGTGCAATGAACTCAATTTTTTTCACCACCGCCACCTTCACCCTTTGTTGCAGCACTGTGTTTCGCATGGCACAACTCTGCTCATGTTGCAACGACTGCTTGTTAACGCAACTGAAAACATAAAAAATAATTCTCTAATCTTATCAGCAGCAAAATATATGTATGTATATACATACATACATGTAGGTACTTAATTTCCACACTGCACACTCATTATATTTTTTAGTGTTTAAAGTGGCAACTAAGTAAATTACAAAATAAAATTTCTTTATTTACTTTTCATTATTTGTCAAATTTTTTAAGTACAAATATGGGCATATAACCGTACATACTAACAGTTACATATTTTGTGCGTATATTTGTGAAAACTCCATCACTCTTCTAATCAGCGTTTGGCGACTGCGGCGCTCCCCCCTTTTCCATTACGATTCAGCCGCTTCAAAGTACTTGGGACTTATCAAAAATGGCGGCATTCGACGATGATCGCAGCTTTTGAGCGTTAGCACTCAATTAGACTGCATTTAAATAATATTTTACCCAAAAAATAGTAAGAATGTTTTCTTTTTTATAATGTCAATCACATAGAAGCTTCGTACCTATTGGCAAAAAACTGGGATCGACTATTCAAGCTCACAAAGCTTACACAAGCTTCTCTTGAAGTGAATTTTTCACTAGCAAAATTATTCGTTATAAACTGGTACAACTAGTAATCATTTGGTCCATTTCCGGACTAAACTATTGATGCATTAGAACCTCCTAAACAAATTCCCAAAACTACTGGCGAGTCACTAGCGATGTGTGTGATCTATCATTGGCCTAATGGAACACAATTTCTTTCCTATTAGCCGAAGCCAACAGCTAAGGACTACCTTCACACGGTTCAATTGCAGACCGTACAGGTCCAAATTAAGAATAGAGGACGTAAGGGACCGAGCTTATAGAAGATGTTTTTTTTTGCCACTAACAACAAACACATATTCCCACAACAGTCGGGTCTTAGTAACCGTAACGGACCAGCATTTTTATCTGGTCAGGGAAGAAAAAGGAATCTGAGCTTTGCCTCGAAATTACTTCAAGAATGTTTTTTGCCGAACCAACAACAACAACAAAAACATTTCTGACCGTTAGTCTTGGCTTGGTCTCGCATCGCGTTTCAAACGCGATCATTTTCGTTTGGCATTGTCATCAGAACCCACTTTAATCGTTCTCTTGAGCAATGGATCGATTCATGGATTCATACATCGATCTTCTTTTCTATCCAGACTTATTTAAAAGATTCTAAACCGTTTTTAATGCATTATTTCAATAAGTTAGGTTATGTAGGGTAGCGTTGATCCAAAATTCGATGTATCTCTTTTGGAGAGATATTTGTCCCTTATGCTACCCAAAAACTATTTAAAATTCATCACCTCATACATCGACCAGTGATCCATAGGCTCAGCATTGGAACGCAAGAGGGCATCGAAATCTAATTCGCTTCCAATCGGAAGAAACTGGAGTAAGGGTGTCCTCCTTAGCAGGAAGCTTATTTCAGTTTCCTCTCTGATAGCCTAAAGATAATTAAAGTTGATGGAGAGCTTACCGCAATAGACTCCATTTCCTACCCTCGCTTTTAACTTCGAACCGTCCGTGAAAAAGCTCACTGCACCTCTCTCCAACTGCTTCGCCTGCCCACAAATGCTTCGCAGGTATGTGAACAGAGAAAGAACCGACAGGAAAAGGTACCGCAATGCAGTAAGGAATGCAGCTGAAGTAGTGTAGATTTGCAGTGTATCCCTGCCTTCGCTTCGCTGCAAAGCACCTACCAGCTATTTCTAAAGGACCACAAAGGTACCGTTGAGGACCGTTCTTTAAGTAGGCTACATCTACTTAGGTAATGAGATTTCTTTCAGACAACGACCCCATAAAATATTATTGTCTTAACTACGGTTTCATAGAGCCAGAACACTACTTTTGGTGAGAGGTCCCACCTCTTACCAATAACTCCTCTATAACAGTACGCATATAAGACTACCGATGCCTTCCTTACTCTTTGTTATTGGTCTTGTGGCGTCAGAAAACATTCCTGAAGGAATTTCGAGAAATCAGACGTCCGCAGCGGAATTCAAACATGCGTCCAAGCGGGCGCACGAAACTGACTTCAGTTAAACAGACTCGGCTAACAAACACTCCATTGGAAGGACCAGGTGGAGAAGGACCTGACTACACTTAGAATCTCCAATTGGCGCCTAGTAGCGAAAAGGAAGAACGTCTGATGTACTGTTATAAACTTGGCTATAACCGCGTAAGCGGTGACTGTGCTTATAAAGAAGAAGAAGACTTTCGAGGAATGGTGCTGAGTTGACAGTCCGATTTCGATCCGGTTACTAAGACCCGACTGTCATCGGGACGGTTCCTCACTCTTTCTAAATGTTTGGCTTCCATGAGGGCTTCCTATCATTTTGTAGGAGTTAGAGAACAATGAAAATATAATGACATCTCAAACACTTTGCTATCAATTTCGATTAAGTCATACGAGTTATAACTATTAGTCAACAAAAAGGGACAAAAAATTACACTTCACTCCTTAGAACCCTGCTGTGTTTTCTTATTTTTCCTTACCACGCAGCATTTACTCCCTTGTCAACCAAATATGTAAATCCAATTTGAAGACAACAAACGAGTGTTGACTTTCTGACTTTCTCAGCCGGATTATCCACTACTTTGGTCCTTAGCGATTTTTCGCAAATAACTACAAAATTATAATCCGATATGTAAAGTCATTAGGGTGACTTATGCGGCTGGTGCCACAAAACCGCAAAATCCTCCTACTCACTTATCACCGACACACCTACGATTAGGCCTCGCTCAGCGTCGCATCTACCGCTACCTGTGTGCGAAATGTCTTTATGCAAATGGTAGCGCCGAGTCTGCTGTGTGTGCGAAAATTGAGTTGTTTGTCGGCAATTATGCGCTTGGAAAATTATTTATGTACTTAACTCAGACTTGAAATAATATACACACACATATACATACATATACATATGTATATATGGTAAATGTATGTAAATACAGACATTTGTCGGCGCGTTTATCTGTTTATTAGCATTCGCGATTCAGCACTGCAATCTTATTTCTTACTTCTGCATCGGAATGTGTATATATGTATGTATGTGCATGAGTAAATACATATCAATGTGTGTGTGTGTGTATGTGTGTGTAGACACTTATGTGCATAAGGGATTAGTGAAACGCGGACACTGAACTTTTTGCAATCTCAAAACCCTGCTAATGAGTACGTATGCTTGTGTGTTGATATATGGCAAAAATCACTAGACAAAACATAGAAAAATAATATTTTATCAGCATTTCATAGTGAAATCTTTTATTTTTCTTACAAAAACATTCGCAAATCAAATTTATAAATATTTGCATATTTACTTCAAGCGACGAGTTGTGATTAGGCTTGATTCTTTGTTTAGGGTGGATAAAAAAAAATTATAAAATGCTTGATGCTACGAAAACAGGCGAGAACAAAATTGTTGAACACAAAATGACATTGAAGGAAATAAAAATTGACAATAAATATAATAATAATACAAAAATTCCATGCAAAAACTTGATTTTGATCGATGGGTGTATATGGTAGCTATACTTTATAGTAGTCCGATCTGAACAATTTTTTTCCGAGATTATACCATTTCTTTCGATAATAGTTCGTATCATATTTCATGAAGCTATGATAGACAATTAAAAAGTTTTTCATACATGGACTTTATTCCGCTCGTTCAGATTGTATGACAGCTATATGCTATAGCAGTCCAATCTAAACAATTTCTTTGGAGATTGTACAGTTACTTTGGAGAATTATCCATGAGAAATTTTTTAAAGATATCACGTCAAATAAAAATGTTTTCTATACAAGGACTAGATTACAGTCATTCAATTTGTATGGCAGCTATATGTTATCGTTATCCGATCGACAAATAAGCAGCGGAAAAAGAACATTTGCAAAATTTCAGATCGATATCCCCAAAACTGAGAGAATTACTGTAGTAAACGTGTCTTAAATATTACGTCGGATAGAAAAGGATGAACAGAAATATAAGAAATTTTTTGACAAATCTTGAGTATAAATAATTTTTTTAGAGCTTTTACGAAAATTTTTTCTCCAAAATAAACCAAACCGGAAAAAATTGTTATCCTCAACGCGTCAAAAACTGTAATATTTTTGATGAAAACACATTTTTGGCGCACCCTAATGTAAGTGCATACTTTATGCATATAAAATAAAATTGTAAATAGAGCATACATATGTATGTGTCAAAGTAATTTGATTATTTGCTATCTGCAAAAATTTTATTTTGTGGAATCTTTATGCACATTTCATGTTATTGCAACTAGGAGATAAGAAATGATCTGTAAATTAATATTTGTATATACATATGTACTATATGTCTGAGTTGAAGAAGTATTTGAAGAATTTTCATTACAAAAAAACCTAGAAAAAAATTAGTTTGATCTATAATTTAATATTTCTAAGAGATTTTTTTACGGTAAAAAAATTTTAATTTAATCACAGTCACGGTTAACTTCTATTTTATTGGGTAATGTTTATTATCATTCGAAAGAACATTCTTTGGCAGATTATCTATTTCAAATGTTGGCCGCGGCTACGTTTCAGGTGGTCCATCTGTTGAGTCCAATTTCCAAGCATTCGAGCATTTCGACTGATAACTGGCGAATTACTCGCGTGATGTTTTGCTCCAAGACCAAGAATCGCAGCGAGATTGTCAGCAAACACTTTAGACTTTACATATTCCCACA
The DNA here is from genome assembly GCF_024586455.1 of Bactrocera neohumeralis. Classification (NCBI taxonomy): domain Eukaryota; kingdom Metazoa; phylum Arthropoda; class Insecta; order Diptera; family Tephritidae; genus Bactrocera; species Bactrocera neohumeralis. Next base: position 71,581,810 of record NC_065921.1, read on the forward strand.
GAGAAAAGTCACACCGTCAATATCACACGATCTTGGTGGCCAATCGACCGGCTCAAAACGTGAAATTAACTGCTCAATAAGTCCATTGATTGATGCGATGTGTGACCGATAATTAGAGCGGCCCACAAACCATACAAAACCGTTGTTTTTTCTGGATGAAATGGCAGCTCTTGAATCTCTTCAGGATACTCTTCGTCCCAAATACGGCAATTTTTTTTGTTTACATACCCATTGAGCCAGAAATGAGCTTCATCGCTGAACAAAAATTGGCTGGAAAACGTCGGATCTTCTTGGAACTTTTCAAGAGCCCATATAGTTCTTCAGTTTCTTCCACAAGCTGTATTTTGTACCCTTTCAATTTAAGATCTCGACGTAAAATGCGCCAAATCGTTCCATACGTCAGTCCGAGTTGCTGCGAACGGCTCCGAATCGACTTTCCACGGTCTTATATTTTCTTCACTGCGTCCTGGGCGTGCTCTATTTGGTCATATCGGTAATGGATATAATTTTTACACCAGAAAAAAAAATAGAGGTCTTAACAAATATAAACTGTACTAACTTTTTAAAAAATTTGATATTTTGACTTGCGATTTTTTGATTGAAAATTAGGGCTTTTTTCGCTATTAGCTCAATATAGAGGAAATAATAAATATTTTAAATAAAATAATACAGTATGTTTGGTAATTAAGAATGTATGTTTTCGTCAAATTTCGTTAAAAAACATTTTTTTATATAAGATCAAAAAAAAATTGGATTATATGAAGTTTTCATATAAATTTTGAGATTATGTGAAAAAATAACTTTTTATTAGGTACTTACAATGGTGCGATATAACTTTTTTCTATAGGACTCATAGTTTCGACGGAAATCGAAATAAACCATTCCTAACGCTAAAAAATTCAGCCACGCCCCTCACTATGCTTTTCCCGATCTCAGATCGTCCGCAAATTAGATTTTCCCTTATGCTTGTTATTTTCTTTTTCGTTTCCCAAGGGGTTCAATCTACTTAGAATTAATTTTTTTTTAATTTTTAAAGGCTTTTGAACTAGTCTAATAATTATTGAAAAGTTTAGAAAGAAAATTTTACAAGTCTGATTCTTCTAGAGCATAAAATTTTCGTTCATATAAAGTATAGTCTTTATTTCTTTTTTGTTTCAGTTTTCTTCAAGAAACGTAAATTTACAAAGATATACATACATACAGATGTATGTATGTACATATGTATGTATAACCGTTTCCAAATCCTTGCCTAAATGGCTAGCTGTCAAATATTTACATTTACATACATACATACATACATACATTTATGAATATATCCCAAATACATGCGGTTCATGTCAAACCTTTGACACATATTACTTACTTACTTCCTTTTTCTATTGTTTGCTTAATTTGTTTTCGAAATTCAGTAAAATTTAATGATCGCGGTCTGCCCGGCACTTTTCGCAAAAATTTGCACTGCCTGCACGCCATTAACCCTTTCGATTGTTTCCGCAGCACACAACAAAAGGCCACCAACTGGACTAACTCGGCAGTCAAACGAACTGAGTTTTCCGGCTATTTGCATTTTCAAGGTTAAACGCTAACCTTTCGCTTGCTTCTAAAATTTTACTAACAATTTGCGCTTTCCTTCATTTTCGTTACGATACACCACGCAGTAAACCTTGCCAATCCAAAGGGTTGTGAATCTTTGTATTTTTATGAGCATAATATATGCATAAGAAAAAAAGAACTTCTGAGGAAAAAATGCCACTTAGCGAGCATATTTGTTTATCTGCGAAGAAGCGTTAGCAAAGGGTTAATTTTGGCAAGGTAATGCGAGTGCGTACGAAAATTGGCAACATTGCACTATCTGCACTTATCTGCATGCGCATATGAATGGAGCTCAACAACAGCACCACGAAATTTTTATGCACAAATACGTACGAATATCTGTTGAAATGTTAGTATGCTTGTGGAAGGCCTACACTTAGACATATGTTGCTAAAATTTTGTTAGAATTTTCTATTTCAGTTGCCTTTACTTAGATTTTCGCTGCACTCAAGACAGCGAGTATAAAATGAAAATGCCACACGTAGCCCAGCAACCCTGTGTGGGCAGCCACACGTTATACATATGCGAACATATGCATTAACGCGCACACACATACACATGCATACATAAGCACATGTGCCGTACAAATGCTGAATTTTACAATAAAAACTACAATTTTATTGCACAAAGTATTGCTCGCATGGCCCTCCTCTCCGTCCGTGGTACTTGTCTCACCAGCTGACGTTTCGGTCAGTTGGCATTTGTGCCTACGAATGCTGAGCAATAAAACGCGCTACAATTTGTGGCATGATTAATTGATATGTCAATGTTGATGTTTAGTGCTCCAGAAGTCTATAATAGAGTTTATAAAATAATCTAACTGAAATTTTGCCACATCGAAGTGAGTACACAACATAGTTAACTATAAGGTATAAGTAAAAGAAAACTAAAAGTTGGAAATGTTGAGAAAAAGCCGTTATCTGCAGAGGAATGCGAAAATTTGTAGTGATCATGTGCTCCATTTTTGTAATGTCTTTTATTATACCCCAAACAAGGTAAATACATTAAATTTGCCACGAAGTCCCAGTAGGAAACGTCGTCAGTTTTTGAGTTATCAATCTGAAATTTCGCACACATATTTTTCTGCGCAAAGAGCTGCTAATCTGTCAGAATCGTTGATATCGGACTATTTAGGAATATAGCTGCCATACAAACTGATCGATCAAAATCTAGTCCTTGTATGGAAAACTCTTTTATTAAACAAGATATCTTCACGAAAATTTTCATAGACCATAGTCCAAAGTAACACTATAATCCACGAAGAAACTATTCAGATCGACCCAATATAGCGTATAGCTGTCATACAAACTAAACGGTCAAAATCATGTCCTTGTATGGAAAACTTTTTTATTTTAAAAATTATCTTCACGCAATTTTGCATAGATTGTTGTTCAACTTAGCGCTACAATATCTTAAAATAATATTCGGATCGGACTACTTTAGGATATAGCTGCCATACAAACTTATTGTTCAAACTCAAGTCCTTGTATGGAAAACTTTTTTATTTGACAAAATATCTTGACGAAATATTTTACAAGAATGTAGTCCAAAGCAACACTACAATCTCCGAATATAATGTTCAGATCAGATAACTATAACTTATAGCTGTCATACAAACTCAAATATCAAAATCTAGTCTTTGTATGAAAAACTTTTTTATTTGACAAATTATCTTTACAAAATTTCGCATGGATTATTGCCCAAAGCAACGCTGTAATCTCCAAACATAGTATTCAGATCGGGCCACTATAGCATATAGCTGTCATACAAACTGAAATTTACACGCCAGCATATTTATAAATACTTTGGTATATACTTGTATATATACACATGCGTGAGGACATACATACATATGTATGTCGATGAGAGACCTTTGTTAGCATTGGTAAAAGAGAGGCAATTAATTCTATACCAATATTCTAACAACAACTCTTATTTACTACAGATGCATGATATCAAAGTCAAAGGGAATCTATTTTCGTTTGGAAATAGCAACACGAATACATACATATGCACATACATGCAAATGTGCATATAAATATAAAATTCAAAAAGTAATCGTCGATTTACACACACAAACACACACATACATATACATATAACAAGTATCCGATTATTGACGATTAAGAGCTACCAGCAATCAAATATGTACTCACTGAAAATAACAGGTAAAATTGATATAAAAATTGAAATCAGCATTTGGGATGTCAAAGTAACGGTTGCCTGCAAAAAACAATAAGATTTCTTTAAGAAAATTTGCATAAGAACTGTTGTAATGTTCTTTTCCAATTTAATTTATGCAAATTTTCTAACACCTCATTTTCTTTACCCTTCATTACTTGCAACGGGGACAAAAGAAATATATGTATGTACATACATACATACCTCATACATATGTATGTATGTATATACATACATACCTGAACTAACAACTGTTTGTAAGTATGTTCGTACTTATGCATAAGCGCTAATTTTCTGGCGCCTTTTATAATTCAATTGCTTTTCTTTTATGAGCAATATCGAACAGTAATACATTCAGTTGAAATAAAGATGCATATAAAGCCCAACACATACATACATACATACATATGTATGCGACTAATAAGACAGCGACAAAATAATGTACATGCATACATACAAATATTTTATCGATCTTCTAGGCACAAGATTTGAATAGAAATTTTTAATTGAAATTTTATCTTCAAACACAATTAGTAAATGTATCGTTATTAGGGTGGGTAAAAAAAAAAATATTTTTTGTGCTTAGTACTCTGAAAATTTAATTTTCTCTACAAAAATCTCTTCAAGTATGAGTTTTTAATTGTAACGGGAAGGTCCTCCGTCTTACTGTTTTCTATTTTCCTTGTTATATCAGATAGAAAAATTAATATTTTGCTTGGAACTACTTGAAAAAAATTCCGTTTAATAGTTTTTTAGGATTTTTTCGTGAACCTGACCTTTAAAAAATATTAATTGATTATTTTATGACCAAATTTTTTTCTTATGAATTTTATAACTCAATAAAAAATTCTTATAAATCGGAAAACCCATAGGTTCGTAGGAAAATAATTTTACTAATTTAACCGAAAACCTTAATTTAAAAAATTTTTCAACTTTCTAATGCATCGAATTAAAAATTTATTAATAAAATATTAGGTAAATAATACATATTTAATTATTAATAAATTTTTAATTTCAAAGTCGCAATAAAAATTTAATATTTTTTTAATATATATTTTTTATTGAATTGTTTTTTTTTTTTAATCCATTTGTTTAAAGTGTAAAAAGTAATAAATCTTAAATCTGTTTAAAACTCAAGGTTTTGGTTGAATATTTTGACGCTAATTGCCGTATTGAAAAAATAAAAAAGTGGTATTAACAAAATTCAAATTAATTATTATTATTGAAACTAATTATTTATTATTTTTAAAATTAATTTTTAATTGTTATTAAACCATTTTTATTAATAAAATTTCTTTCAAGTTTAAAATAAATTATTATTAAAAATTTATTATTCATATTTTTTTTTAATTTTAATTATTTTCGCTTTTGTTTTACTGTTTTTGTTATCTTTTTAAACGCTAAGCTTATTAAAAAAAAAATCAACATTCAATTCAATTTAACGCACCTTGCCTTTTTTATCAATTCAGAATTTTTTTGCTGGTAAAATTTTTTACTTAAAAAAACATATTTTATAAATTTTCAACGCTGATTTCGGGGAAAAAATTAAGTTTTCATTTCTTTTTTTTGCAAAATATGAATTAAATATTTAACCCTAATTAGAATAATAAAAAATAATTCGTTGCAGCTTTTAATTTTAGAAAAAAATTGTTTCCTACACCAAAGCTTATATTAAAAAATATGTTATAAATTTTCAAATCAGACTTTGGGAAACAAATTAAATTTCGTATTTTTCGCAAAATATGAATTAAATGTTTACCTTAATAGAAAAGTGAAAAAAATTTCAAATAAGTCATTGCAACTTTCAATTTAAAAAAAAAATCTTTAATACTACAATGTTTATATTAAAAAATATTTTATAAATTTTGAATTCTGATTTTGGAATAAAAGGTTCATTTTTCAATTTATTTTTGCAAAATACGAATTAACAATTTTTAACACCAATTAGAATATTAAAAAAAATTAAAATAATTCATTGCAGCTTTTAATTTTAGAAAAAATTCGTTAATACTCCAATTTTTATATTAAAAAATATTTTATAAATTTTCAAAACTGATTTTGGTATAAAAATAAGTAAATTTTTGCAAAATACGAATTAAATTCTTAACTCTGATTATAATAGTTAAAAAATTAAAATCAATGATAGTAATTATTTTTGAATAAAAAAATTATTTTTTTTTCAATTTTTTTCTTATATTTTATCAATTATTATGAGAATAATATTTTATCAATTTTTAAGCTTAATTTTAAAATTTATTCTATTTTGTAATTAAAAAATTAGTTTAAAAAAATATGTTTATTGATTACAAAATAGTTGAAAAAGCATATAAAAACAATTGAAATAAATATAATAATTTATTACAAATATCAAAACTATTCATGGCTTTGTAGACTTTTGTTCGTTTATGAGAGACGAACCATATAAAAGAAAATGCAGTTTTAGCTTCTCTACTGACTTCCCATTTTAATTTTTTTCGAAAAAATAATAGAAAATTTACTTTATCGTGAGCGATCGGTTGCGTATAGTGTTTAAATTGTTTTTTTTGTACTATATTTTCAAAAACTTTCAAATGTGTGCAAGAAAATATTTAGGACATAAAAAGCTAAGTTTACATCAAATTCCGTAAAAGAAAAAATTTTTGGGAATAATTATAGGTTAGTTATAACCAACCGAAAACATACTATTGAGAAATGTAATTGCGTAAACTAATTTTTGTATATAATCCAACAACAAGATTTTTTAAACAAGTGTAAAAATTTATGATTTTACCATGCGTTATGACAAGTTGTGAATCCCCTAAATATAAAAATAAAAACCCCTCAACTTGATTATTTGAAATTTGCACATACATTTTGAGGTTATGTGAAAACGGTCTGTTACAAAAGTTATAGATCTTTCAATTACCTACAACATTGCCATAAAACTTTTTTCGGTAGGCCTCGTAGTTTGGCCGGAAATCGAGTCTTAAACCTTAAAACCACGCACCTCCCGACCACAGATTGTCCTTAAATTAATTTTTCCTTTCCTTTGCGAAGGATTTCAAAATAAATTTATTTCTTTTTTACCATTTTCAAATGCTTTTGAACTAGTCTGATAGTATAAATACTTATTCTGACTTTATATTATCATATATGAATTTTAATTTAAATTGCGCTAATTAATTATAATATTAATTATATACATGCATGCCTTGCCAAATGTTTTAAATCTCCCAATGTAATTTTTCTTATTTGATTTCCATTTTTGCCCCTCCTGTCAAACGCAGTTGCAGAACCGAACACGATTCACGCATATACCATACATACACATGTACATATGTATGTATATTTATTCGGTACATATAAACATGTGCATGAACTCCAAAAAGTCAATTGGGCTTGCACCCACATACACTTACACATCGATTTCGCTGCAAACCAGTCTGTGCTGCGCCGCACACGAGCGCCAAGGGGAGCCGCGACGCGAATGTCGAAACAGCGATGGCGAATGCAAACGTCTCTTTTGCGTACACGCACCCACCGAATGCTTGAAAAACGCAAATGCAGCCGCAAAAAAAGTGCATACAACAACTGGCAACAGAGAAAAATAAAAGTAATAATAAAGCAAACAACAAACACACACAGCAGCGATGGCAACAATTGAAAAATGTGTAAATGGCCGCGTAACATGCCAGCGATCGTACACTCGCGGCAGTCGCGAACTCGCTCATGCGCTCGCATTTCGCTATGCATGCCGATGCCACAAACAACGGCTACCAAGAACAAAAACAACAAAAACGCAAACGAAATGCACGAGTACGCCGCTGCTTCGGCGAATCTACTTATGTTTTCACTACATAATTTTTATTGCTGCTGTTGTTGTTATCTTTCATATATTCATTTGCCAATGCCAACGATCGCTGTCGCCACTGCAATTGCATTTGTTGTTTGCCCACTCGCTCACACTCGCGTGCAAATGTGCAGCGAATGCGTGCCAGCAAGTGCCAATGTGCAGCAGCCGTGTATAACTGTTATACGGAGAGGAGAGCGCATTGGCGAATAAAAGTGTTGTTGCTATGTGCTCTAAGACTACGCATAAGTGCAGTCAGGGGAAAGTGCAAGCGCTGCGTTGCAATGCAGAAACGCTGTGAGAGCAACATTTTCTGTTGTTGTTTTTTTTTTTACTTTTTTTGTTGCCCTCGCTGCTGTATAACAGTCCAATAGCACAGAATTTCCCCTCAAACGAGCATGCAATGCATTTTCTCCTGCCAAGGGCCACCACCACCACCATAGCAGCATACAATACACACACAAGCACACATGCATTTACTATTGTATACGTGTGTGTGTGCCTGTGCGTGAGCGTGGGTTAGTGAATTTTCTTTTTGCTTGGATTTTCACAAACATTTCTCCTGCAGCGCAGAGAGTCTGATTTTTTTTTTTTGCCCTTGCACTGCCAATGCGAAGGGGCATTATTGAAGTCGGTCGCTCGGTCGGTCGGTTGATGACTGAGGCGCCGCTTTTCTAATACAATACGCTTGGTTCGTCTTATTTGGCTCGTAAGGAGGGTGTTTGCGCGTGTGTGTGTTTGTCATTGTGTTTGCCCAATTGAGAGCGGGGAAAATGAAGCGTAGAGTATGAAAATTTTTGGATTGACTTGCCGCGTGCACCGACAGCGCATTTTTATTCAAGTTTGAGCACTCGGATCTGCAACAACGCAACGTGACGCAGAAAATTTACAAAACAAAAATACAAAAAATTGGGAAAAACACAAAATTCCGCACAAGTTTGTAATTCAGCTAGAAACTTAACAGTGACATTCGGAAAAAAATATTACAACAAAATATATAAACAAAAAATCAAAATAAAAATAACAGCAACATCTAAATAATAAAAATAACAATAAAAAATTAAAAACAAGAACAAAATATAAAAATAAAAATTACAACAAAAATTTAAAAATAAAAATAACAACAAAAATATAAAAATAAAAATTACAATAAAAAATAAATATTACAACAAAATATAAAAATAAAAATTACAACAAAATACAAAAAACACTAAATACAATAATACAAGCCATTGCAAATGTTTGCGCAAACTTGATGCGTACGTGCGTTGAGTGAAAATCGCAGTGTAGTTATAAACACGGAAGGAAAGCAACAACATTTTTAAAGTGAGCAAAACTTTTTATAATTATTAAAAATAAAAATTTTTTTTTTTTTTGGAAAATTGAACTGATTTTTTTTTTGGAAAATCGAACTGATTTTTTTTTTGCCGAAATGCGAAATTTTGGATAGCAATTTTGCTAAAATATACAGTTATGTGTGCGAGTTATATATGCACATACATAAGCATAACAATACGTGGCTACAAGTTTTTTGGTGGTGCAAGCGGCTTAGTGTTTGTACATATGTATGTATGTATAAAAGCATATAGAAATATGTATGTATGTACTTGAACTGGTTAAGATAGCCGTGGAATTAATGCAGTTTTTTGACAATAATAAAACAGTGTGGCTTATCTTTTCATAAAAACAAAACAATTTCTGACTTTGTGAACTGTATATACATACATAGATACTTACTTACATACATACTATATGTGTGTATAAACTCTCGGAAAGTTGCAGCCAAACAGCGCAAGTGTATTTAGTGCTATTTTATATAAAATATATTAAATAAATTAATGCATTTAAAAAAAACTCTATGAAAAAGTGACATTTTTACATAAAAATAAAAAATTTATAAAACTTTAATAGCAGCGCCAAACCATACAAATTCTGAGTAGCCAACATAATTATGTATGTATGTTTGTACAAATATATTGGTATATGTGGCAATTCGTCATGTAAATTAGTTGTGTATATTTCACATATAGTTAAAAGCATAAATCCAATAGGAAACACCGTTAACTATTTGCAAATATTTTCACCAAAACAATGCGAAAAGCTTCGATACGCAATATTTTTGGCACACACGGCAAACGCCCCCCCCAACTTTGAATGGCTGCCCACCAACACGCATTCATCTTTGTGCAGCATAAGCGCTCTCTCTCTCTCTCTGCCTTTTAAAAACAGTAACCACCCCCTTGAAAAAGTTTTCGCGCAAAAATCCACCCAACCACTCGGCCATCTTTCAAGGATTCGTCGCACTTTTGCGCTTTCATTAAAATTTACCTGCAAAGTGAGCATCAGAAAAATTCGCAAATACACACTTGTGTATATAGCAGCTTATATATGACTGCTTATGTGGATACATAACACTTATATATGTATATATTTGATGTTTTAACTTTATATACACATACATATTTATACATTTTTATGTAGTATACAGGAAACCGCTTTTATTTTCAACCTAAATAAATTGTAACTTGATTTATTTAGAATTTCTGATGATTAGTAATTTTCTTTGTAAAATTTGTAACACCATGAAGTCGTAATACAAGTATGCTCTCAATGACATAAAAAAAGTTTCTAAATTTCCGAAAAAAATAATACAATATAATAATATAAAAATTAATAATAATTATACTTATAAAAAAATTCAAAGAGCTGATTTAATTTTAACATTTCGGTCTCTTTACAAATATGTATGTAAGTGAACTACTCCCCCACTTTTGGAGATATTGATCAGAAATTTTTCATACTTTCTTTTCTCTACAAGCAACTGCTTATTTGTCGATACCGCAGATATCGGACCTCTATAGCATATAGCTGTCATACAAGCAAATGGTTCAAAAACAAGTTCTTGTATGGAAAACTTTTTCGGTTTACAAGATATCTTAACGAAATTTGTTACAAATTATTATCGAACTCAAAGCTATAATCTCCAAAGGAATGGATCAGATCGATTCAGTATAGCATATAGCTGCCATATAAACTAACCGTTCAAAAACAAGTTGTTGTATAAAAAACTTATTTATTTGAAAAGTTATCTTCACGAAATTTTCCTCAAATTATGCTGCAAGTCAAAGCTATAATCTCCAATTTCATTAATCGATATGAGATTACTATAGCATATAGCTGCCATATAAACTAACCGTTTAAAAACAAGTTCTTGTATGGAAAACTTTTTTGGTTTACAAGATATCCGTACGAAATTTGGTACAGATTATTTTCGGAGACAAAGCTACAATCTCCGAATAAATTATTTAGATAGGTCTACTATAGCATATAGCTGTCATACAAACTAACCGTTCAAAAACAAGTTGCTGTATGGAAAACTTTTTTATTTGAAAAGATATTTGCACAAAATTCAGCACAGATTATTTTTGAATATAAAGCTATATTCGATAAAGAAATGGATCAGATCGAATCAGTATAGCATATAGCTGTCATACAAACTAAGCGCTTCAAAAACAAATTATGGAAGGAAAAAATTTTTTATTTGAAAAGTTATCTTCACGAAATTTGGCAAAGATTATTTTCGAAGACAAAGCTATATTCTGCCGACCAAATTGTATAAATCGGACTACTATATCATATAGCTGTCATACAAATTTATGCATTAAAAACAAAGTACAAATATTTTTATACCCTTTAATCTGTTAGAAAGGCAGCTGTGAAGGGTATTATAACGAAGTTAACATTTTTCTTGTAATCGGCTTTAAATTATATGAAGATACATATGTACATATATAATATTATATAAATAAAAATAAACAAATATTGCCCCTTATGTATAATTATATATGCCAATAAAATATAAAACTTATAGCCCTTCAAGGGCTAGGTGTACATGCGTTGCATACTTAATTTGTGTAATAAAATTTATGCGTGTGTATATACATACATATGTATGTACATATATGTATGTGCAGTGCTACTTACTTAAATTAATTATGCTGATATCGTATTTAAATACGGCATTTTATAAATAATTACAAACATACAGAGCTATGCATGTAAATCCATTATTTAATTTTGCAAATTTTTGTGTCATTTTCAATTCTCTGCTATAAATGTTTAAAAGCTTTTTCGCTGTTGTTGCTATTTACAGTAAGCTTCTTCTCTTTTCTGCCACAAATACATACAAGCAGCCACAAATAGCCGCGACGGACAAGCTTATACTCAAACCGGAAACGAAAATCATAGCACAACACACACACAGAGGCGAGCTTGCGCTGACAGCTTTTGCTGATCGTAACCTTTTCGTTTTTCGCACTCACACACACACACTTATGTAGACACAAAACAATATTTTGGCTTTTTGATACCCTGAACGGGTATATTAAGTTTGCTAAGAAGTTTGTAACACTCAGCAGAAAGCGTCGGAAACCGTAAAAAGTATATATGGATATACATACATAAATATATGTATGTAAATACATATGTATATATAAACGATCAGCATGACGACCTCGATTAAGCCATATACGTATATCTTTATAAGCGTACTATTCACTTAGTTTTTGAGATATCGATCTGAAATTTTGTATACGCCCTTTCCTCCTAAAAAGTTGCTCATATGTTATAACTGTCAATATCGAATGACTGTTGGACAAATCCGCCATACAAACTGAGCGACCAAAATCAAGTTCTTGTATGGAAATCTTCTGTATTTGTCAAGATATCTTCACGAAATTCTGCACAGATTATTTGCTATAACAAAGCTATAATCTGTGAAGAAATTATACAGATCAGACTACTATAGCTTAAAGCTGCCATACAAATTGAACGGCCAAAATCAAGTTCTTGTATGAAAAACTTTTTTATTTGACAACATATCTTCAAGAGATTTGACACAGATTATTCTCTTAGACAAAGCTACAATCTGTGAAGAAATTGTTTAGATCCGACCACTATAAGTTATAGCTGCCATACAAACTTTTCAATCAAACTCAAAATAATGGCATTTTGTAGTACAAGAAGTGCACCTTTCAAAGGTATATAAGGCTATTGAGTTATATGCTTAATTAATTTCGCTTCTTCATACATAACTTGAAGTATAGTATGTATTTATAAACCTTCTATCGGCTCATCACATGCCAGCTTGCTGTTATTAATAACACATACGAATCGCTTAATGTGTTAACATATATAATCGGTCCTATTGTCTCAGCTACGATATACCAAAAACTATATAATTCGATCAGTAACACGCAAAAGTTAATCCGCTTTGAACGCTGATCGTTTCCACTGCACACACACTGCGCCTGGACGCATGCGCAATACGAAAACTATCGCAGCAGGTCATTGCCAATCGAACAATGCCTGCGCGCTACTGCAATTTATTGCGCAAAAATGCCAACAAGGCAGACAAAGAAAATTGCATTACACCACAAAGGAGTTCTTGCACATTTTTTATTATTTTTATTCAATTTTCTTTTTTTTTGTGTGAAAAGATCCTTGGGAACAGTCAACCTGATAAACTGACAACCTGACGGCACTCTGATCGTTGTGTGTTTGCGCAAGTGCAAATGTATATGCATGTGTGTGTGTGTCCTTTGTATGCTCCTTTGTCATTTTTCATTTTGCTGGCGTCCGTCTTTTCTTTATTTGCACCCTCCATCAATTATTTTCCACACGCACACGCTCACAATAGCTATCGAACAACGCAAAAGAAGGTGAAAATCGCAAACGCAATCAAAAGCGAAGAAAGAAAAACGAAAAAACGTAGAATACATGTCACGACCAAACAAACACACGCACAAATGCCGCTTCGGAAAAATCTCTGGGACATCAATATTTCCCTATTCTTATAAATATATTTTCATGACGGCTTCTATTCTCTGGCGTTTCTCGCATTTTTAATGCATTTCCTTTGCATTCACCAGTGGCATATTTTGGTGGAGTTGAAAAGATTAATTGTTTGCCAAATACAAACGTGCAATTTCTCAAGTTTCGCTTAGAAAACCACGCGCACTTGCTTTCGAGGATCGCAGCGCCCCTCCCAGACATCTCAATATCAGCTCGCGTTCGCCGAACCGTGCTTCAGCAATCCTTATTTGCTTTTTTGTTTTATGCGATAAGATCGCTATGGCGTTGGTGAATGCGTTCGCTCGCGTAGAGCTCGCTTTTGCGGCAATATATGTACATATGTACATACATATCTTCCACAATACGAGCGCCTTCAGAGGCAGTTAAGTTTCAAGTATTTTTTTATGCATTGCTCGCCCACACACACTCACATATGAGCATAAAATTTTGCTATGAACTGTCATGCCGTCGCCTGCGATAAGCAATGCATGTTCCTTTGAAGCGCTTCTACAGGCGCATTACCCGTTGTAATGAGATCTGCTGACTGCCTGCTGCGGTGGGTACACATTTCATATCTCGATAGAGTAAGCATTGAGCGATAAGAAATTAGACGCGCGTTTGCATTCGAGCTGACTATCTGCTCCTTGTAAATATGCATATGTATTTGCTAAAAAGTATATACATACATACATACATATGTACATGTATGTATTTATGTATGTACGTGCATGCATGTGTATATTAAGGCACTTTAAAAACAATTTTAATTATTTTTCAACACTTACCCTGTTTCTGTTTAAACATTTTGAAACTTGGAGAAATTTTGAAATTTGGAGAGAAATTGGAGAGATTTCAAAACTTGGGGAAATTTTGATATTTGGAAATTTTGAAAATTTTAGATTTTAAAAATTTTAAAGATTTCAGAAATTTTGAAATTTGATTTTGATATTTGGAAATTTTGAAAATTGTAGATTTCAAAAATTTTAAAGATTTCAGAAATTTTCAAATTTTCAAAAAATTTTAAAATTGAAATTTTGAAAATTTTGAAATATGTATGTATGTATGTATATTAGGGTACTTTAAAAGCATTTTTTAACTTTATTTTTCCCACCTTATCCATTACTATTTCAAAATTACTAAATTTTGAAATTTGAAGAAATTTTAAATTTTGGAAAAATTTCAAATGCTGGAGAAATTTTTAAGATTGGAGATTTTAAAATTTAGTTTAAAAAATTTCAAATGTTGGAGAAATTTTTAAGATTGGAGATTTTAAAATTTAATTTAAAAGAGTTCAGAAATTTTCGGGAATTTTGAAAATTTGAGAAATTTTAAAATTTATTAGGGGACGATAAAAATACATATATATGATTTTTAATTTTTTAATTTTATTCTTTAACTCTACCATTTAAAAACTACTAAATTTTAAAATTTGAAAAAGGTATGAAATTTGGAAAGATTTTAATATTTGAGGAAATTTTGAAAATTTTTAAATTGGAAATATTTAGAGAAATTGTGATAATTGAAAATTTTGAAATTTGGAGTCTTAAAATTTTGAAAATTCGAAAATACATACTTTTTTTTAATTTTATTTTTCAACTCTCACCCTCTATCATTTAAAAATTACTACATTTTTAGGTTTAAAAAAGTTTTGAAAATTGGAGAAATTTTAAAACTTGTGAATTTTCTGGAAACATTTTAATATTTGAGGAAATTTTGAAAATTGGAGATATTTGAATTTGAAAAAAATTTGAAATTTGAGATTTTGGAGATATTTAGTACTTTCTGAATATCTCTTAACTATTCATAGTACAAATATAATCATACTTTGGAGAAAATTTGAAATTCTCAAATATTGAAACTTGGAATTTTTTTTCCTTTGAAAATTTTAGAAGTTTTGAAATATTTTAGAAGCATGTGGCAGGCTAAGGTTTGAAAAAATTTGATTTTTAAGTACCTCACTAATATATACATAGTATGTACATATGTACACATATATCTAACTATATATACACAAAAAGTATGACTTCGGCGTAGAAATTCCGCTACCTCAAAAAAATATTTTTTTTGTAGTCATGTTTCATATAAAAATCCTACTACTACTTAATCCAATGCTAATTTTTGACTTTTACCTTATGCTGCTAATTTCTAAATTAGAAATGGCCATGAAAATTGCCTCTATGTACATATATACATACATATGTATGTACTCCAATATGCGCAATTTTTAAATTAATGCACCCAAAACAGTCGCTAATCATTAATCATACTCACAGCTGTATTCTCAAGAGATCGACTTGATCGCTGAAACAGCTCAAATTGTGCACTTTTTAAATACATACATACAATATGTACTCGTAAGTATACATGTACATTTACAAAAAGATATCAAGTGTAGACTGTACTTCCCCAACAAATATCTTAGAGCGCATCCTACTTAGTCCTTGCTTTGCCTAACCTTTGACTTTCACATGTGGCGTTCTTCGGTTGATCGGCATTTGCACACGCATACCAGCAATTGGATAAAACATATGTGTATGTATGTATGTATCCACTTGAAAATGTCAAGTAAATGTACACATGTTGCATTTCAAATATTATAACAGTTCTAATTGCACATATACCATACATACATACACATGTGCAACAAATGCATTAGAAAGTGTTGTATATGGATTAGTATGTACATATGTATGTAGCCTAAGTATGTTAGTGTTCATATGTATGTATGCCAAATATAATTTATAACCTTTAGGCTTGAGTCAAATTACCGCTTGTATTGAGAATTAACGCATTTCTCAAGTCTCCAACGCTGTTTCTCAGCCGTTACGAGTATTCAACTAAAGATACATAGACTAATCACATAAAATGAGAATTTTTGAAGAAAACAGAAGCAAATGTTCGACTAGATTTAAAATGTGTTTTTAATTATGTATATATACATTTTTGAAAATTAGAAAAAAAAACTTAAAAAAAATTTTGCATAAACAATAAATTTTAATTTTATTTTTTTTTTTAATTTTTAATCCCAAAATCGGAGTTAAATATTTGTAATTTATTTTGTTAATCCTAAAATCGGAAACAATGGGAACTTAGTTTTTTAATTCCAAAATCGCAGCGAAAATTTTGAAATTTAATTTTTTAATTCGAAAATCGAAAAAATGGGAATTTAATTTTTTAATCCTAAAATTGAAGCTGAAATTTAGAAATTAATTTTTTTATTTCGCAAATAGGAATTCAATTTGAGAATTCGATTTTTTAATCCCAAAATCGGAAATTAATTTTTTAAATTCCAAAATCGAAGCTAAAATATGGAAATTATTTTTCTGAATTCCAAAATCGGAATTCAAAATTGCAAATTTAATTTTTTAAACCCAAAATCAAAATTAACAAAAAAAATTAGTTTTGAATCTCAAGATTAGAGATAAAAATTGAGAATTTAATTCTTTAACCAAAATTTAAATTTAAAAATTAATATAAAATTAATTTTATTTAAAATAAGCTTTTCTTTTAAAAGATATTTTAATTGAAATATTAAAATTGAAAAAGAAATTTTTTTGAAATTTTTATTATAAACCTGAGATTAACATGATTTAATTTCATTTCATTTATTATTGTTAATTCAATTAAAACAAAATAATTACACTAATTAAAATTAATTTGAAAAATAATTAAATTTATTGAAAACGAAAATTTATAATAAATTAAATTGAGTAATTACAACTAAAAAATAATTACTTAAAAAAATTTATAAATCAATATTAAATAAAAATGAACTTGAGCTTAACATTTTTTTTATATTTCATTTCTTATTGTTAATCCGATTAAAAAGTAAATAAGTTAATTAAAATGAATTTGAAAATAAATTAAATTCGTTAAAAGCTAAAATTTAAGAAAAATTAATTTAACTAAATAAAACTAAAAATTAATTAGTTAAAAATAAAATGTATAAATATAATCAATATTAATTAAAAATTAACTTGTTTAATTAAATTAAAAATAAACTTGAGATTACTATTTTTTTATTTCATTTCATTTCTTATTTTTAATCCAATAAAAAATATAATTAAATTAATTAAAATTAATTTGAAAATTAATTAAATTTATTGAAAACTAAATTTAATGAAAAATTAAATTGACTAATTAAAACAAAAATTAATTACTTAAAAATAAAATGTATAAATCAATATTAATTAAAAATGAAATTCATTAACCTAATTAAAAATAAACTTGAGATTAATACATATCATTTTATTTCTATCTGTTAATCCGATTAAAAAATAATTAATTAAAATTATCTAAATTTATTAAAAACTTAAATTAATGAAAAATTAAATTCTATAATTCAAACTGAATATTAATTAGTTAAATTTTAAAATTAATAAATCATTATTTAATAAATTAAAATTAATTAAAAAATAAATATAAATTATTAATTAATTAATATCATTAAAATTAAATAATTTATTTCCAAAATTAATCTTTTTAGTTCAATTAATTTTAGTTTATAATTAATTTTTAAATTTTTTTAATCCAGTTGAACTTAATTAAAATTAATTAAAAAATAAATATAAATTATTAATTAATTAATTTCATTAAAATTAAATAATTTATTTCCAAAAGTATTATTTTTAGTTTAATTAATCTTAGTTGATAATTAATTTTTAAAATTTTTTAATCCAGTTGAACTTGAAAATTATGCTTAATTATGATTTTAGGGACTTTCGTTTATATGGTTCATATGATATGTTCCTCAATTTTTGAGATATCGATCTAAAATTTCGTAAATACATATGTATATGTATGTATGTATATGTACAGATATAAATACATATGTATAAATATGTCAATATATCTGAACTTGCTTATAATAAGTTGATATTTATGTAAGTATATACATTGTATATATATGTATATATGTATGTATGTATATATTATATATTTTTATAATTACATATGTACATATACATGAAATATA
Organism: Bactrocera neohumeralis; assembly: GCF_024586455.1. Classification (NCBI taxonomy): domain Eukaryota; kingdom Metazoa; phylum Arthropoda; class Insecta; order Diptera; family Tephritidae; genus Bactrocera; species Bactrocera neohumeralis. Next base: position 71,600,241 of record NC_065921.1, read on the forward strand.
TATATACATATATAATTATATATAAATGTATGTACATATGTATGTTTGTGTATGCAGTAAATAATATATGTATAAAAACATATATATGTATATGTGTGCGTAGGCGTACGCTGTTACCAAATGAAGAGAGTATTAAAAATGTCCACCCCCAAAAAACGGCACTTTTTAGCAAAAAATAACGAACATACACATACATACATATCTGATGAACATATTTTGGTGACTCTCAATTCCACCACCATTTTTGAGTGCATAAGATGACAATAAAAAAACACCAACTAAACTAAATTTAGAACAGCAAGCGCTAAAAATTTCATTTTATACAAAAAAACAAGAGATCAATTTTAATATATACATACAAACATATGCACCTATACATATATATCAGTTTACATGCATACACACATATAGTATATATGTACATATATGTACATATGAATGTGTAGGTTGTCTTGTTTGTACATTAATTATATATATGCATAGTTATAACTATATACCATACATTTGCATACATATAATAAGTACATAGTATGTATGTGTGTGTGTAATTAATTTTTTTATATATGTAATAAAAAAAACAAGAAAACACGTTAACTTCGGTTTCTTCCTTTTACATATAAACAAGTTTTCCATACAAGGAATTGGTTTCGATTGAGCAGTTTGTATGGCAGCTATATGCTATAGTGGTCCGATTTGAACAATTTATTCGGAGATTGCAGTATTTTTTTGGAAAATAATCCATACTAAATTTCATAAACATATTTAGTAAAATAAAAAAGTTTTTCATATAAGGACTGGTTTCGAATAATCAGTTTGTATGGCAGCTATATGCTATAGTGGTCCGATCTGAACAATTTATTCGCAGATTGCAACATGGTCTTGAGCAATAATCCACACCGAATTTCGTGAAGATATCTCGTCAAATAAAAAAGTTTTCCATACAAGGACCTACTTTTGGCTGATCAGTTTGTATGGCAGCTATATGCTATAGTGCACCGATATCGCCGGTTCCAACAAATAAGCAGCTTTTTGGGAGAAAACGACGTGTGCAAAATATCAGATCGATATCTCAAAAACTAGCTGACTATCAGATCCCTTTGGGCTTACAAACTTCGAAGGCAACATAATATACCCTACACAGGGTATAATTTCATACGTATTGTACGACAATTTACAGTGAAACTCAAAATAAACTTTGCAATTTGCGCACTTGTTACTGTTTATTTCCATTATGAAAACTGCAGACAACCTGGATTGTATATTCGCAATGATGTAGAAATTTTCAAATTTCGAATAAAAAATTCAGTTCAATTTTCCACCACACAAAAAAAAAATATTCGCAATACAAAAAACAATATTATATCTAAACGTAATTCGTATTAAAACAAAGCCTCTCTCACGTGTACTATTCGCAGGTCCAATAGACAATTGTAAGGCTTTAAGCTGGCTCTCAAAATACGCAAGAATCTCACCTACAACTCATCCACATCCTCATCATCCACCCCAACCAACATCATCGATCACGCATCCACATCCGCTAACGATCCTGAAATCTCATTATCATCCTTGTCATCTGCCCTCTTACCGGCATCATTGCTGAGTACGACATTTCAGAATCTCATACCATACGCCATTGCAGGCATAGCGCCGGGACCGCATAATCTGTTGGCACCGCCGCCGCCGCCCTTGCCGGCATCCTCGTCATTGTCGTCTCTGCCAACGGCGTCTGCGACATCGAGCTGCGGCCCCAACAACGGTTCTAACAGTGCCGATACTAGCCCACAGACAAGCGCTAACAGCGCAATTTCAGCACACGCAGCCATGGGTGGTCCACATCCGCCATTACCGCCGACCATTGAGGGTCAAACATATTGTTTACGTTGGAATAATCACAAATCGAATCTAGTGGAGATTCTTGATGCGCTAATTAAGGTCGAGAGCTATGTTGACTGCACAATTGTTGTCGACGATCAAGTGCAATTCAAAGCGCATCGCGTGGTGCTCGCCGCCAACTCGCCATATTTCCAGGCCATACTGCAGGACGTACCCATGGATCATTGCAGCATTATATTTCCCGGCGTTAAAGCATTTGAAATGCGTGCACTGCTGGATTATATGTACACAGGTGAGGTGAATGTTACGCAAAGTCAGATACCCACAATAATGCGTATTGCCGAGGAGCTCGAGGTGAAAGGACTTTTCGATATGGCCGATCTGAAGGAGAAATTCAACAAACTAAGCGAAGAGCATGCGGATCGTGCCAGTCACGGTTATCCGTATGCCGCTGCTAGTACCTCTGGTCTAACAGCACCATATGCCATGGCTACGAGTTCATCCTCAGCACAAGGCCTACCCAGTGGTGTACACAATGGCAAGGAGCATCATGGCGCCGATTTTCCAATGCCTTCACAACACAATTCCTCATCCGTGATCTCAACATCATCGCACATATCACCATCAGCTGCCGCTTCGAGTACATCTTCGCCACCATATACTAACTATAAATCGCCATATACCAATCTGTATTCCAAATCGCCTGGTCCCTCAAATGGTCCTGGTTCTGCTGGGAATGGATCTAGTTTAGGACAAACGAAATCGGCCAATACACCACAGACACCAACACACTCACAAACTCAACCGCCGAATGCAGATCACGCACAATGGCCGTTATCGCCTTCGGCAGCGGTCGGCATGTTGGGCTCCGTCTATGACTCTGTGCCAGACAATCCACTAAAGCGTAAAAAACTGTCGTCCATGACTTCAATGTTAATGAACCGCGATACACCCATTCTACGTAACGTCTTGGCACAAGCCAATCCCGCCGACTCATCTCAGCCGATATCATTCTCTATGCCCGCCGCCAGCAAGTCCGACAGCAAATCGAATGCCGATAAAAACTCGCCACATGCCGGTTCAATGGGTGGACACAACAACAACCATGGTCAGCACTTCAACGGTGGCGCCGACTATGGTAGTGATAAGGTCAGTAGAAAACTATTAAATATTAATAAGCATTTAACCCCATAAAAGACTAACTTATAACTGTACGTGGAACTGATCATTCGTTTATTTTTACAGAAATATCACGACGAACCACATTCGCCTTACACAGATCGTTCGTTTGATGACGACGCCTACGATGCCAAGGGCAATTATGGTGGCGGCTTCAGTTCCAACTCGAATCAGAAACCCGAATGGAAACGCTATAAACAATACACACGCAGCGACATTATGTCCGCCATACAGTGTGTACGGGAAGGTATGAGCGCACTACAAGCCTCACGAAAGTTTGGTGTACCATCGCGTACACTCTATGACAAAGTCAAGAAGCTGGGCATAACCACAGGTCGGCCAATGAATCGCACCATGAAACGTAGTCCGAGTAATGTGGATTCGACCGCTGCTTTCTCCTACCCACACGCTTATGGCGCCGAACCCTTAATGTCAACGATGCATGAAGGACGCAATGACGAGCGCGAGCCCAAAGACCACCATCGCGCCGAACATCACCACATGCCACCACAACTGCCGCATTCGCTCTTAGATCATGCGTTGCTACAACAGGCGTTGGAGAGCCGTGGAGGCGATATTGCCGGACGTGGCGCACTGTTGTTAGCAGCAGCCGCACATGCCGCTGCGAACCGCATCTCAACCAGCCCGGGTCCGAACGGTTCGAACGCCATGCGTTCGCCGAGTCCACCGAATTATGGCCGCAAGTACGGTCGTGGCAGTGAGCAAGACTTTTCTATGGAGCGGGACGGACGTAGACGTGAACGCGGCAGAGACCGCGAAATGGACAGCAGTCGAGAAAATGAACGTCGCATGCTGGAGCATGAGTTAGATCGCGAGCATGAGCGCGAACTGGTAAGTGAAAGCGATCGCGAACATGAGTATGAACGTGAACAGCGCGAAGAACGCGAATGTGAAAGGAAACGTGCGCGCGAATACGAACGCGAACATGAACGCGACATAGAACGTGAACACGCACGAGGACGTAAGCGTGCCAGCCGACGACGCTCTCACGACGATGAGGAGACCACCGGCCAGGTTGAAGATCTATCTGTAACGCGCCGCAATTGCATGTCACCAGCGCCAACAGAATCGCCACACAGACGCACACGTTCACCATCCTACTCACCACCACCACTACCACCACCAACAACAGCACCAGCACCACCAACAGCGCTCGATTGCGGTACTGGCGTTATAAAACTGGCAACCGCAGCTGCCGTTGCAGTAGCCGCGTCAACAGCCGACGATAGTCGTTGTTCGAGTCGCAGTAGTAACGGTTTAACGATGGCTGATAATATTAGCAACGATGAGTACAACAACGAAACGAGCGCCAACCTAGAGGCAGCAACAACAATGACCGCGATAAAACGTGAAATCATTAGCAGCGACGACGTACGCACCGACTGATTAATGCTCTCCATGGCGTGGCACTACGCAACCGATACCTGTTATGAATCGTTGTTCTGGAGCCGTTGACTGCTATCCGTTATGCGTGCCATTCTCCGCTTACCGCGAACATAACTTTTGTAAGGAATTTACGGTGAAATAGGCGTCTGAAAGTGAGGGCAGTCTAAAGAAGCTTTAATTGAGTTCCCTAATGTTGAATTTTTTGAGTGTTAGTGGCTGCGAAAAAGGGTCGCCTACTAAAAACCGACTACCGGTGTCGGACTTCTCAGTGAATATGTATTAAATATTACTTGTTATTGGTGTAAATTCTTTAAATATGGCAATGCGCACTAATTGTATACAACATTAATATTGGTTAATTAAAAAAAAAATAATAATATGCAAAATATTATAATTCCTTGAAAAGCGCTTCGTTTGCTGCAAAAGAGTAGGGGCACTAATCCCCACGGCCACAAACAAAAAAAAACAACAGTTTGTGCGAGAAAAGTCCACGTGTAAACGCGGTCTAAGGCGGCAAGCGCAACAAGCGGAAGTTACTGTTGTCGGAATCACCCTGTGCCTAAAAGTAAAGTTTCTAAACGAGTGAAAAACTCTACAAATAAGTTAAATTTAGTAAAAGCAAAACAAAAAATTAAAAATTTAGACTAAAACTTAGTTAGTTAAGAGAGTCATAGTCATGAACATTTTGTTTTTTTTTGACAGTCCGGGTCAAATTTGATCAGATATAGTCATGAAAAAAAATTTTTTTTTGGCAATCCGGGTCAAATTTTATCAGATATAGTCATGAAAATTTTGTTTTTTTTTTTGACAGTCCGACCAGATAGAGTCATGAAAATTTCTTTTTTTTGTGACAGTCCGGGTCAAATTTGATCATATATGTATAGTCATGAAAATTTCCTTTTTTTTTTGGCAATCTGGGTCAAATTTTGGCAATCCGGGTCAAATTTTATCAGATATAGTCATGAAAATTTTGTTTTTTTTTTTGACAGTCCGACCAGATATAGTCATGAAAATTTCGTTTTTATTTTTTGACAGTCCGGGTCAAATTTGATCATATATAGTCATGAAAATTTCCTTTTTTTTTGGCAATCTGGGTCAAATTTGATCAGATATAGTCATGAAAATTTTATTTTTTTTGGCGATCCGGGTCAAATTTGATCATATTGAAATGTAGGTGTATAATGTTAAGTTGAGTGAAGTAGAGAGCGAAATGAACATTTCTCTAGCTCACAGCTAAATGATAGAAGAAATTTGAAAAAAGAATGTAAAAAAAAAACAAATGTCCAAACACAAGACTGATGAGATTGAATGCAGGAACTGATAAGCCACAAATTATCAGAGGCTCAACAAAATGGTCGATGGACGAATATGCACACAAAAACATATATAAAAATATATACATATGTAAGAGTATATACAAAAAGTATGTAGGCTCACTTTATGTGAAAGTCAATCACTAAGGCCTGTATGGTTTGAGTGCGAATAGCTTGCCTTTAATAATTCCAGCAAAGCCTGCGACAAACCATTTTTTTTTATGAAATGAAAGGCCATCAATTAACACTAGAAGCTAACAGTTGTCATATAACTTTTTAAAACTTCAAAAAAAAAAGGTTTTGAAAAATTCAAAAAGAAATTCAAAATTGGAAAAAAATTTTAAAAGAAAATTTTGAAAAAATTTTTTTAAAAATTTAAAACCAATAATATGCAAAAAAGTTGTTCATAAAAAAATTGCAAAAAATTCAAATTTAATTTTTTTCAGAAAAAATTGGAAAAATACAAAATTTTTTTTTGTAAAAAAATTGGAAAAAAGAATTTGAAAAATTGAAATTAAAATTTGAAAAATTGAAATTAAATTTTTTTTTGTAAAAAAATTGCAAAAACGAAAAAATAACAGTTTTGAAAACTAAACTAAAATGTATTTGTACAACTTTACTACATTTATATGCCAGTGATTTGTTTGTAAAAATTAAACACAGTTTACTAATTAAGCTTAAAAGCAAAAAAGCACTATTTAGCTGTCTACTTTTAATTTAGGCTTAATAACTTTAAAAATAATATATATATGTATGTACATACATATATGTACATATATATTTTAAAAATCGCTCAAGTATGTGGCAGTTGCATACCAAACAATAACAATAACAATGCTACCTCAAAACAGACACACACGCATGCCTACACAGCTGTTGGTGTTGTCGTACTGTACAATTAAAAAAATAAATATTTTTTTTTATATGTAATTGCATTTTTTTATATTTATTATTTTCCGTATTCGCCACAAAATAAGTTCAATTTTATAAGACTGACACTGAACGGTAAATAATAGCAAATAAAAAAATAAATAAAATAAAACAAAAAAGTGAAAAAATTATATATACATTGGTATAAATAATAAAAAACATATATAAATAATAAAAAATAAATATATATAACAATAAAATAATAATAAAAGAGTTATCATGCTTGAAGAAATAAATTTGACAAATCTGGCTACACACAAGCAAAGTATAAAAAAGCAAAACAAAACAGTAAAAAAATAAATATAAAATGTAATTTTAAATATAAGATTTGGAGTTTTAAGATTTTAAGAGTTTTAAGACTTTAAGTGCTCTAAGACTTTACGAGTTTTAAGACTTCAAGAGTTTTAAGGCTTCAAGAGTTTTAGAACTTCATGAGTTTTAGTACATTTAGCACTAATAAAAATACATGAAATCGTGCTGGGGGCAATGCAATTAAAAGAAATGGTTTGATGTTAGCATTCAACAAAAGTTCAAATAAGTGGAATTAATAAATCTAAGTGTAAATAAATTAAATTTAAATAGTAAATCGCGAAAAGCATAAGCTAAGTTTGAAATTTATACAAATTCGTATGTGTTTTTCAAGTGTGCGTCAAGTAGTTTAAACTATTGTAGAAAACAAAGTTTGCTTTTATTATTATTATTATTATGTTTCCTTTATTATTATAAACTATTTTTTGTGTTGTGTATTCAAGAAAAGTGTTAATTCCATTAATTGTAATATTACATTGCTTGAAAAGAAAAGTTCGTATAAGCACTTGGTAGTTTAGTTTGTAATGTTTCGTAATACAAAATATAATTTTAGTACAATTTTTGACTGAAACTTTCAAAAGAAACAAAACACACAAATTTCAAATAAAAAAAAATCCATTCTACAAAATAAAAAATATTTAAAAAAAAATAAGGTTTTTATTATTATAAATTTGTTTACTGTAAACTATATACGAGCATATACATTAGAGCGGGTCGATTTTTTTCTATAAAATCGCATATGCGGGAAGTGTTCGTCGGATCATTGTGAACAACTTTGCCTAAGAAGCTATGCTACTAAAACCGGTTTCGAACTAACGACTTTTAAGGCGAAGTTGTGAGCGCCAGTCGTTCTTCTCCACCTGGCCCTTCCAACGGAATGGAGGTCTTCCTCTTCCTCTGCTGGAGTGTTTTCGTCCATTCGGACGATATGACTTAGCCAGCATAGCTTCTTCATCTTTACCGACGTAGACACCGCTTACGCGGTTATAGCCGAGTTTACAACAGCGCGACAGTCGTTCTCCTTTTTCGCTGCTTGACGCCAATTGAAGATTCCAAGCGAAGCCAGGTCCTTCTATACCTGATCTTTCCAACATAGTGGAGGTCTCCTTCATTTGGAAGACATGACCTAGCCAGCGTAGCCACTGTCTTTTAATTCGCTGAACTACGTCATTGTCGTCCTATAGCTCATACTGCTAATCGCTCTATCGACTGTGGTATTCCGTTGTCAATGCGCAAAGGACCATAAATCTTCCGCAGAGTCTTTTTCTTGAAAACACGTAACGTTGACTCATCAGCGGTTGTCTTCGTTCATGCCCGTACTCCATATAGCAGGAGGGGAATAATGAGTGACTTATAGAATTTGGTCTTTGTTCGTCGAGAGAGGACTTTACTTCTCAATTACCTACTCAGTCCAGAGTAGCACCTGTCTGCAAGAGTTAATCTACGTTGGATTTCAAGGTTGAAATTGTTTTGGTGTTAATACTGGTTCCAAGATAAACGAAATTGTGCGACGAGTGCGACGACTGTTTGTTCGATGACAGGAGATATTTCGTCTTGGCCTCATTCACTACCAGACCCATTTGATACGCTCGATAGAACCTTATATGCGATGTTAAGGAGACTTATCCCACGGTAGTTGGCGCAAATTGTGGGGTCGTCTTTTTATGGATTGAGCAGCGCATACCAATTGTCGGGCATGCTTTCGTTCTACCATATTCTACAAAGAAGCAGGTACATGTTCTTTATCAGTTCCTCCTCGCTCCATCCAATCCATCCGTCCATCCATCCGCTCCATCGTCAACGGTTGGGATATCGGGTTCACCATATCCTGGTGTTGGCTTTCATTCAGCAGGCTGGAAATTTGTTCTCTCCATAATTTCTACAAAAATATGCTCCCGTTTCGAAACATTGTGTTAGTTGTCGCATCTTTCCATACATTGCCTCTGTTGATCAGCTTGTTAAGATCTTCGTACTCACGCACACTTTTGTCTGCTCATTGTCTCGCTTCCCTCTTCAACTCTCGTTATCTATACCATCCATATATACGAGTATACATTTATTTATTTGTGTAGATAAGTGCAGGCCCTTCGGGCTCAATTAGCACAAGTTGCGACATTTTGATACTCCGTCGCAGGTCCTTATATCTTGATATCACGTTTCATTGCTGTATTCAACCACTTGGTGCCCTCAGTTAAACTATGTACTTATCTCCGCTATAGTTTCTGTAGATAGACATTCAAGGTTTGATATCTGATGGATTCCAAGATTTCGATGTCAGATATGTGATAGCGCTCAGGCACAGACAGAGGTAGAACCGTTTCCTTGCTTCCTTCAAATTTGCAGCTACGCGTGTTGTTATAGGGCGTACCCATTTTTAACGCATATTCACCAAATGGCCAATGACTCGTTATGGTAGATGTAAGTCTATAATACGACTAGTTATGATTTGGTTGTAGATGCTTGTAGATGATTTTGCGGTATTTGTACAAATTGTGTATTGCGCTCACACTTCATGTTGTTGTTGTTGTTGTTTTAACGGAAATTCAATCCCCGTTGGGATGGTAAATGTCATTTGTGTTGTCGTCGATGTCATCTAACGGTAGGCCCAAGAAACGTGCTGTTTCGACGGGGTCGGACCAAAGGGAGGAGGGTGTTAGCGGAGACTCGTTGCTCACACTTCATCGTTCCTATCGGAAAACTGAATTCGATAATTTATACCTTTAAAAATTATATACTTAATTTCAAATCGATATTTTAAATAGTATTTGAATTACCAACATTTTAAGCGTAGCCGGTCAGTTCAATGTGCCCAATCAACACGTTTTCCTCAAAAAACATTTCACGTCTAGAATGTATTCTCACTTGGAAGTCATTATTAAAATCAATGATGTATACCATACATATGAACTAAATGGAATACTAAATATATTTATAATGTTGACCATTTTTAAATATTAACAGCTGTTTCCTCGACTTTGAGTCTCGCAAATCGCGTTAAAATCAAATTTGACCGTATTAAACTACCCTGTATTAAAACATTTTGCAGAGCACGTAAATTACAAATGATATACGTTCTATGCCAACTGTCACATCAGGCTTCGCTTTATTGACATTTATTTGACGGCTGTTACATGTTATTGAAAGAAGTGTCACCACTTATTCGAAATCCGTCAAAAAAGTGTTTTTCTTACAATTGGCGTTAAGGTGCCCATACACGACCATAAGTGCGTTCGATCGGTATGTGTTCGCATGCGGTTTACTCGTGTATGGGCTTGTGCGCGCACCGATCCATGTTCGCGAAAATGTTTGATTTTTTACGATCGGTGCGCGCACATGTGTGTCGTGTATGGCGTTGTGCGCGAACAAAATGTCATTTCTCTCGTGTCGCCGCACAGTGAAGATCGCGGACGAACAATGGCAAGTGTTAAGGCCTGCTTCAGAGGCTTCAAAAAATCTATTTTTTTGAGGATTTGTTTGGGAGGGAAAGAAATAATTGATTCATGCAAAATTTCTAGGCTTTATAGTTATATATTTGAACATCTTTCACAAATTTTTTGGATACGAAATCTTTGATATTCTGCCTTTGCGAAGCAATTGCCCGATGCATCTCACATGTGCATTTTTCTGACGGCGGACAGGATGCAGGTTGCAATTTCTATCAAAACAAAATATTCAAAGAGACTCATATTTTTTAATAATTTATCTTCTAGTTAAACTAAGAAATTTCCAAAAAGTAGTGTAAAATTTTACAAATTTTTTAAAAATTGAAAAAAAAGTGGTTTTGACCAAAAAAATTTAATTTATCTTGTTTAAAAATACGTTGAAACTTGACTTTTCTCAGTTTTTTTTAGTTTAAATAGAAAATAATTTTATGCCAAAGATACTAAACTTTGTCCCAATTCCATAAGACGTTTGGTTTTTCTTTATCCTGCCCGCCAATTAAAAATAATCGTAAAAATGGAAAACCGAGAAATCACGCTTTAAAGTTTTCGTTTTTTGCCCAAGCGCATATATCTGCTAAACGCTCGCTTACTATTTACCTTCTAGCTTCGATAATATTTCGAATTCCCATCTATAGCTTTTGGGACATATTCTTATATATTTTTTAAAGAGATTTAAGCAAAAAAAAAAAAATTGATTGTTCAGAATTTATTGATCTTATAAGATATGAATTGGCAAACGAAAAGTGATAAATATAAAAATAAATAAAGTTGAGAAAAATAAAAGTTGGAATAACTTATTAACGAAACACAAAGAAATAGATAAAAGTGCTACATTAGAAATACATTCGAAGAAATGTTCCGATTGCCTGTCGCACATGGACAAAATGGATTTGCGTGTATGGGCAAACGAATTCATACCGATCAAACGCACTTGTGTGTCGTGTATGGGCACTTTTATTGGCTTTTAAATTGGCGTTGGCCAAATTACCGCCATTTTTGTGTAATTTTAGGAAAATATCACACCATGAACTGAATAAAAATAAGTAAAATCTTTTATTGCATTAATATTTTCTAAATTAAGTAATAAATTTAATTAAAAGCAACAAATATATTATAAAACAATTATAGATCAAAATTATAACTTAAACTTTTTTAAATTTCGAATCCAAGAAGGGAATCAAATATCTTTTCGTTTTAATTCCCTCAATTATTTTCTTTACATGTGTATTTAAATTTATTCAATTATTTCCCAAATATGCCAATAATTATAAAATAAAAAATTAATTAATTAAATTAAGCGCAATATTTCAGTGTTAGAGTTTTTCTACGTTGAAGTTTTATATAACGTCATTTTAAAAATAAGTGGCAACTCTAAATAAACACACCGAAAAATACCAACTATAAATTGTAATACAAATGCAAGGAAAATTAAAAATAGAAAACAAAACAGTGCCACAATATTAATATATTTTAACAAAAAGTGATTAGTGTTTTCTTTGAATTAACGAATACATGAAAAATTAATTTTGTTCCGAATACGTAACTATAATGATGCAGAAAAATAATAAAGTGCATGTAATGGAAGCAGACGACAATGCTATTAATGTATACAAATTTCCAAGTGGTGGCGACCAAAATCAAAACACTTATCGTAAGAAATAATTGAACTATGTTTTCTTGTCCTAGATCATATTTTAATCAAATAATACATATAAATATAAGCAATATCGTATAATTTGTGTTTAACATAGGAAACAAATCAGCTGGTGGCTCAAAGAGGAAAAAGGGAACCACACGACGAAAGAAGCGCCGATTTTCGCATATTGAAGAGGATGCGCCTGAAGAACAACAACAAACGTTAAACAATAAAAAATTGTGCATAATTTGTGGGAATAGCCAGGAAATAGTTGATTTATCAGCTAATCCAATAATGAAAAAGACTATGGCCTCCTACTGTGAAGGCGATGGTGTGGTGAGTTTTGATATTGCATTTGTTAACAATCCAACTGCGTTTGTTATCGGTATTTAAAAATTATATTATTGCCATAGTAAGCATATTTATAGTTAATATAAATTTGTTATTTTTTCCAATTACAATTAATAGTGATTTTTATATGAAAATCTGATATTTTTGCACGAGTAATTTACTGTCCCAGTTAACCGTGCAAAAAGGAGATCAATCGTACTTTCCACTATCCACTACTAAAAAATCGAATGTTGAATTTATCATGTACAAAATATATACAAATAATGAATCATATTCAAATTCTTTTAACTATTTTATAGAATTTGGACGAATGTTTATCATCACTCTGTATTACTTGTGTATTTAAATCAAGAGCTGTAAGAGAAGTACAGAACAATATCAAAGTGCGCTTGCAAGGGCTTGGAAATGGTCAACTATTAAAAACGTCCCAGTGTCCTACAAAGAAAGAAGAAAATTTGGATATCTCTGAATATAATGAAGATATTGATAGAGAAGGCAATATCAGATTAAATAATAAAGAGAGCCGTTTAAAGAAAACACGTACCAATGGTTTACGTGAAACAACTCCACGCCTGCCTACTGCGGCTACTCTTGCACCATCACCTGCAACAAATTCGCCAACTTTTAATCATCTTCAATACACAACACTTAGTAAATGCATTGGTATCAACACGGTGCTCGATAGCTCCATGGAAGATGCTGATAATAAAAATACTGTACAACTTACAAAATACAGATTGACTGAGATTTCCGGTACAACGACGTCAATACAACAACTGGAAGCGAAGGGTACGGAATACAATCCCGCCGTAACTAGTTCACTTTTATCCACAGAAAGGATCGAATTATTAGCATTATCAAATGTGCCTGACTTGCCGACATCGTGTTCAAATTCTACACATTCACATAATGGTATAAATCAATCAATGCTACAGGTTATCCGAGAGCGTTCCGAATCGGTTTTAATAACAGAATCGGGTGGGAAAATCAACAACTATAAAAATACGCCACGTGCAAAGTCGCGCAGAGTGTGTCGTCATTGTGGTAACACTTTTATACGCAAAGATCACTATAATAAACATGTACGACGCTGTTACTATCTAAATTCTCGAAGTTCGGCCTTATTGAGTGCCGACGTTACGAATAAACTCGACAAGAGTCAAACAGTGCCACAAGTAAGTGCCAAGCGAAAGCCAGTGAACAGTGTCAACCAGAGTGCAAGCCCCACCACTGAGAAACGTGCCAGACGTATACGTCAGTTTCATTGCACCGAGTGTCAAGCCACGATGGATAGTATCACACTCTTGAGACACCACCGTGCAACACATCTTCGTGAATACAAATGCGATATGTGTTATAAAAAATTTAGTACATTATATGAACACGACTTTCATCGTATCGTTTGTTTGGCCGAAAAGGAAGTGTGGCAAGAACAAACGCTTAGTGAAAACGAAGACAATACTGCAAATGATGACAAGAAATCTGTGGTTAGGTCCGAACGCGCAATCGCTAAGTCTACCGCTAGCCGTCGGTTGACACGTGCGCAAAGTCGTGCTCGTACAGATGTCGTGGAAAAACCTAAAAACCAACCTACCTTAAAACGCCGTTTAACAGTTTTAACCAGTGTCTCGCGCTATGTGCATAGCAACAAAAATAGTGAAGATAGTGATATGGATGATGATGATGATGATGATGATGTTTCCATTGCCGATTCAATGGATTCGAGGCGTAGAGTATATACGGGTGATTGGCTAGAGAGACGAAACGATAGTATAGTTTACGACCTGCCTGATATACAAATTGACAGTGCAAAAGAATATGGTATGTAATGTGTATGACAGCTATATAAGAGTTTAGTTTATGCAATTTTGAAATTTGAAAATGTTTCCTTGTAGATCTTTACTTGTTGGATAGGCTGAAGGCGCAAATTAGAGCACAGGAGTTTACATGCTTAACAGACGACTGCGACTTCTTCACCGATACACTATTGAATTTAATGCTACACGATTATGTACATCATTTTAAAAGCTCATGGTTCTACTGTCAAAAATGTGGCAGCGTTTTTACAAGCAAGTAAGTGCCAAACAAATCAAAAATATATATATTTATACCATGAACAGGATATATTAAGTTTGCGACGAAGTTTGCAACACTCGGAAGGAATACCGAATTTATTGATACCGAATTATATTTCAGAGTTTTCTTGGACTACCATTTAGACCGGCAGAATGGAGGCAGATACATTTGTTACAAATGCAATGAACAATTTATGTTTCAACATCAATTGGATTTACATCTAATATATCACACAAAGCAGCTGAATCATACCTGTGATAAATGTAAATGTGAATTTCTCTCGGAAGAGAAATTGGCTCTCCATACGAAGCTTGAGCACAGTAACGAAACCGACAAGAATTTAATATGCATACAAAGTAAGGCAACATATGCGTCTTCTCGGTCGCCAGGCGAAAACGAGTATTTGAATGGCAGGCAACGGAAAAAGTACAACGTCAAAATACTTAATATGCGACTACCTTATATGCCTTCGAGAAGACCATTAGAGTTACCGGGTCATAAGCCATATCGACGTCGTATTGGCGTTATAGAATTCGAAAATGAGCGAAATCCAAATTGTTGTAGTTGTAAATAGTGCCACACGTTCGGAAGCAATGTACATTTGCTTACGGTTCTCTTGATTTGACGAAGAAAATCAACTAAATACGGAGAATATTTGAAATATACCAAATACTTAAACATGAATCAGTTATGAAGTTATAAAAAACAAAGTAAAACAGCTGATTTTGACATGAAGCGTTAAAATTTTAACATTTTTAACAAATTGATGTTTTTAGCCTGCCGACACAACCTTATTTAATTTAATCATGTACTTAACGGTACAAAAAAGTTTTATTGCGCAACTATTGTTTAATATTTTTCGCTTTCGCGCCTGTTTATGAGATGAATTCATGTAATTTGTCAGTAATGTTTGCTCAACTCAATTTCGAATTGAATATTGTTAATTGTGTTATTAAAACATATAGTTAAATCTATGTTTGTGCAAAGTTTCGTGGTTTTAAATCAATTTAGCAAATTTTTGTACAAATGGCAACAATAATTTCGTGAATTATCAATACGACTTTATCAAATATTTTCTTTATTTATTGTGAAACATTAAAGTTCGGGTAATTTTAATTGTAATGGAAAAATATACATATTGGACCAGTAAGAGTTGAGATCGCATTCAAAAAGTCTGAAATGTGAAACCTTAATTTTCAAAGGTACATATGTATGTGTTTTTCAATTAATGTTAGTTAAACAATGTTAGAAATTAATGTATTTTATGAACAATATTGACATCACTTATTGTAGAAAATTGTGCAATTGAATCACGTTCGTATGTTAATGCACACCCATATTTTTTTACCTCGTTGTAGATGTTGTGTTCAATACTATTCGAGAGAATTGCCCATGCAGTACCATTAATTAATGATAAATAAATACGCTTTCCAGTAAATCGAAGCCACTACTAAGATTTTATAATTAGATTATTTATAAAATATGAATATAATAAATGCATATGCGTGTATGTATGTGAATTCAAACCAACAACTTAAGACTGAATCATTTTCTACTGCGAAGTGGTAACTTATTACTTGTGGAGTGGACGCTTAAAGCCGAGCGGAATTTAGGAAAATGAGCTCTGCTCGGCTTCGGCGTCCACTCAGCGAGTACCCTCATTACAACTCCATTCATTCATTCCAGTAAAGTTGAGCTATATACCGCATTGCTGGAAACATCGTCTGCACGCTATAGTGGTCTGTTATGAACAATTTGTTTTGGGGTTATAGCGGAGCTTTTGGTATTGATCAACGTTAGTCGACACAGCCGAATTAGTTTTACGGGGATACCAAATTTAGACATAGCGGCATAAAGGCAGCTCCTTTTCATGCTGTCAAAAGCAGCTTTAAACTCCACGTAGAGGGGATGTGTGTCCATCCTGTTTTCTCTGGTCTCTTCCAAGATTTGGGGCTTGCGGTATCGATAGTTCAAAAACTTAGTGGTCAGTTTGTGTATATAGAAAGACAGTCAGACGGACATGCTTTAATCGGCTCAGCTGTCACCCTGATAATTTAAATATATAGGGTCTTGAAGTTCCCTTCGGACTCTCCAACACTATCTTACCATAGTGTGAATTTTTGAATCCACTTTTTTTGCTTTCGCTTTTCACTTGAGTGAAATATTTTACCAGCGAGACACTTTTTTGAGTCTAGTAAAGAGAAAATAGTCGCTGAGAACCAATTTAAAGATTGCCCTAATCACAGCTCAATTCTTTGTATTAATCGGTTGTATCACAAGCTGAATGCGCTTATCAACACATAGCTTCTTGTCAACTTTTTTCAACTTCTCGAATCAGGAAACAATGTTTTCTTAAATTTGAAATTAAATTTTATAAAGAATTGTGCACCAATTAATTTAAAAAATGTTCTTGCACATTTGCACCCTGTTGTAGATAACTGCTTTTCTTATATCTGGCAATATTGTTATTGAACGCCATATTGGTGGTTTCCGTAATTTCTCTACAAGAATTTTCCGCATTCTCATTTTTTTCACCGCCGCTGTTAGACACAAATTGAGTGTTTTTAAAAGACGTGAAAATATAGCTCATTGTAAAAAAAGTAAAATTAATAAGTAAAATGGGCGTGCAAGTAGTACCTATTTCTCCCGGTGATGGTAAGCGCAATGCAAATACTAAAATTCTAATCATTCTAACCTGTTTTATGTGATTAATAATGCTGTACATATACATATACATATTTATTACATACTTAAATAGGTAGTACATTCCCTAAAACTGGACAGGTGGTGTCTGTGCATTACACTGGAACATTAGACAATGGCACTAAGTTCGATTCTTCTCGTGACCGCAATAAGCCTTTCAAATTTACACTTGGCAGAGGTGAAGTAATTCGCGGTTGGGATGAAGGTGTTGCCCAGCTTTCTGTCGGTCAGCGCGCTAAACTCATCTGCTCGCCGGATTATGCCTACGGTAGTCGGGGACACCCAGGCGTTATTCCACCAAATGCTACTTTAACTTTTGATGTTGAATTATTAAAAGTCGAGTAAACAGGTCCAGTAACTAAACAATACGCTATGATTATTAATTACAAGTAAGAACAAAGTAAAGAAAATTTATAACCATCTTAAAAATGCTAGCTAGAAATAGTAAAACAACACTTTTAACTCAAACCAATTAGAAACCACATAGAGACTTAATATCAAAATCAGAATTTTCGAATCGATCAAGTATGAAGATATGTTGCACAATTAATAAAATGTAAGTTCACATGCAAAAAGATTCAGAAATCTATATACAATATACTGAATCTAACTAACATCTAAATTAGTTCATTCCATTATAATTATTCTGAAAATCTGGTCGTGGTGAAATATGTAAAGAGTATCTGTTAAAATGCATTTAAAGCACCACAAAACAATTGAATTTTACTATTTATTAAATGTTCTCATACTTGTAGTGTTATTAAATCAGCATTCAATATTACTTAATGAAATTATTTCGATAAATTGAACAAAAATAATTGTAGAAAGTTAAATAAATTAATTAAAACTTACCATTGGAATTTTTAAAATTGAATATGTCAATATTTCTCATCACAGTCGGGTTGGGCAATTAAGCGGACACTGATTTAGTATATTCATCAAGGTTATCTATCATTCAGCAGCATCCCCAAAAATAATTGTGTAAATGTTTGGGCTACAAAATATTCACTGTTTTATTCTAAGGGTGTGTACATTTATTTGTATGTACTTAACAAGGTATTTGATCTGGGGTATAAAACAAGAAAAATTTGTATTGAGATACATAATTACAACTTTTTGTCATTGATTTTAAAAATTACAAAAAACAAAATAGAATTATATGCACAACTTGGATTTTACGACGTTTAGATTTCAGAGAGTAGTTATTTACGCCGGTCCGTTACTTGAAAGTGTTGACGTATTGACATTCAATGTTGGTATTGTAAATAACTGTATGGTAAGCTGAAAAAAATCGACTCAGAAGATTGCAAAATAAAAAGGAGGTAATATGTCATCTTGAATTTGTACACCAATTTATTTACGAAAGAACGTTTGCTCTCTTCAGAGCGATTGCTCTAAGACTAGTTCGTATATATACATACAAACGGACATGACTAAGTCATTTATATATATAAATAAACGGACTCTGCTGTCCGTTTCCTTTTGCATGTTACAAATATATATAAGGTGATGGATTACACCGAGGCTGTCGTTTAGTTTTCATTGGTATTGTTTTTTACGTGGTGGGTCCCAAACCCAGCGCACAACCCTATGTAGGGGATGTTTCCCTTCTCACATTTCAAAGACCGGAAGTAGTGAGCTGCTTGAGCCATGTAATATATAATCGCGTATGCGTGTCTACGCCAATTAAGAAGAAGAAGAAGGATTACACCGCAACCTAGGGCCTATTGTGCCCTCTCTTAGTCACAACGATCTCCTTAGCCCCAGCATACTGATAATGAGGCGATTTGATCCCTATTCGGAAACATGAATCCATTATTGCGTCTGCAGACTGCTATGCAATCAATCAGCAGTTCTGGAGTTTCAGGCTCCCTGTCGCAGAACCGGAATTTGCACAAGAAGCTATAAAGTAAATATCAAAAATGGAAAAATGTTCAAATTAAGCTAATAAAGTACGCTACAGGAAATATTCCCTAATAACTGAGATCTCGACAGAGCAATACTCTGCCGGTTATAAGTCCGTACCCCTATCTGTTACGTAGGCCGAAAAAATTATTGATGCTAACGAAAAGTTTAGAGCGATAAACTTGCTAATGCTTTAGATATTGATAGTGTTATTTATTTCCTTTATTTAAATATGTTTTGTCCCAACCGCTTTCTTTCTAAATATTTTATCGATTTTCTTAAACGGCGTATTCCAATTAATTTTCCGATTATTTACGAATTAAGCACATAATAAAGTGGCAGCACTGATCAAATGTCGTATAGAATGTGGTGAAATTTGTGAAGATTTTTTCTTGCTTTTTGTGGTTTACACTTTCATTCCCTTTCAAGCTTTTTGAGTTTATAAATTTTCCGACTTTCTGATGGTATAAAAATAACAAAACAAGTGTTGAAGGATATTAAATTTACAATATCGGATTTGTATTGGCATGAGAGAGGTTACTAAAAGTTATCGGCGCTCACATTAATGTAAAAAGGTAATACAATCATATAAAATATAATAAAAAAACCAACACTGGACCATTAATCGGAATTTCGCCAAGGTAAGGCGGGTTATGGAAGGTGTTGGCAATGAAGTTGCGGCTTCAAATGAAACGCTAATGGCAGCAACAAAAAGTGACGTAGTGAAGGATGCGTATTTAGTCACCAAGGACACTTTCATTGTCGAACACAAAGAGAAAAGGGATAATGACTCAATGCCAGAATTGAATGGCACTCGAGACGAATTGCGTTCGGTCCAACTAGATGCTTTACCCGATGAGATACTTGAGTTCATACTTACCTATTTACCACCTTATAGAGATTTGGAAAGCTGCAGGCTCGTTTGTAAGCGTTGGAATTCAGTAGTAAAAAGTAAGTGTAAAATATGTATATCTGTGTGCTTCATATACATTTACATTGTTGTTTTTAATAAATTTTTCTTTTTTTGTAGATTTAATTCGGCGCTCGAAGTTAAACTTACATAAAGGATTAATTGATTATCGATTAAGATGGGAAATTTTTTCACAGCAGACCGCTGCGAATGTTGTAGAATGTAAAAATATAACAAAGAATTTGGCAATACCCCCTTCTCCGCCACCAGTTATCGCTGGACGATTTTCTCACTCAGCTGTAAAACATGGAAATTCTATGTACGTTTTTGGAGGGGGATCCTCCTCTGATACCACATTCAATGACTTGTGGCGCTTCGACTTGTCCGAAATGAGTTGGGAACGTCCGTTGTCAATGGGTTCCTATCCATCACCAAAAGGCAGCGCATCTATTGTCTGCTGGGGAGAGCAATTGGTGTTATTTGGCGGATGGCGATACCCATCTTTGCATCCACCATATCAACCTTGGTGTCTCTTCGATGAACTTCATTTCTATGACTTGAACACTAATCGCTGGACATTACGCATTACTTTGTCGAGCCCCCCTCCTATGGCAGGACATTCTGCTAGTGTGCATGGTGATCGTATGGTTATTTTTGGTGGTTATCAAATTGCTGATGGTGTGAATAGTAACTCAAATGAAACATGGTGCTTGAATCTGAACGAGTTGAAATGGTGGCAACCTCGATTTATGGGTAATACAAAACCTCCACCACGCTATGGGCAGTTTCAATTGGTATTGGATGAGTATCACCTGTTGATTGTTGGTGGTTGTGGTGGTCCCAACAGTGTATACTCAGATGCTTGGCTTTTGGACATGTCACAAGAGTTATGGTTATGGCGTGCCATACCGATACGCAACAAAAAATACGGAGCTACACATATGTGGTGTAATCCTGCCTGTAAAATTGGCTCTAAATTGGTAGTGCTTGGCCCTACACCAAATATGCCACAAGACTTTCAAATGATGAAGCAGATGCGAGTGCCTGTTGGAGCGTACAGACGTCCGGGTGGTGGTGGACAAGGAGATGGTGGCGTAGGCGGTGCAGCTGCGGAAATGCCAGCACCCCGTTATGGTGCAGTCCAACAACACAATCAAAATAATCTCTTTGATAGGCAAAGACTTTTGGGTGGCGGCATACAAATGGCAGTCGTACAGGCAAATCCTCAACCTCCCATACAAAGACAACAACCACAGCAACAGAGACTTGACAATGCACGTTTAGGCGGACCTGACGAACAATATTTTGCCAACCGACGTGCAATTCTGCAACAAAATCAACAACAGCAAGTTAATAATATATATAATAACAATATTAATGGTAGTCATGACAACCTTCAACCACGACGTGGTCGTCTTGGTAACTTGCATGCAAATTCACCAGCCAATGCAAGTGCTGTAGAGGAGTGTAACCAAAACCGTCCATCTTGTTCAAATTCTGCTTCTGTACCCTCGCCATCACCGTCGCCATCAGCATCAAGTTCATCCGGTTCTCGTACAAATGGTACCGTTTCGCCAAGAAACGGTAATGAGGTTATTCCAGCTGGTAATAACTCGAACGACATTGAAGCAGCGCACCGTTTACAGCGAAATTTAGCATTACGTTGCAGGGACAACGAACCATTATTGCCCAAACGTTTCGACGAATTGTATGAAGTGAGTACGAATATGCAAGTCCATGTAGATACTTGTATTAATAATTAAAAAACATTAATCTAAATATTTTTGGTTTTTAGCATTAGTATTAAAATGTAAATTTTTAATGCTTTCTTTTAATTAAATAACGGCATAAAAATAAGCGTTTTTTTTCCTACAGGATCCGTTTCGTATGGCAGCGTTTAATGTGCAAAACCGGCCTCGTAGCGTTTCAAAAGATCATAATGAGCGCATACGTCGAATGGAGGAAAAGATGAATGCTTTAAGAAATTCAAGACGTAGTGCAATGGTGGGCGAACCTAAAGCTATCAAGGAGCCATCACCTAAGCGTATTAAACGAAACGTTCTGTCGTTATTCGTTTGTGATCTCTCGGCGGCAATGGATAAGGATGATCCCCATTTGCAATGGGTGGAGTATAAGAATTATGGTGTTATACCTGGAGCACCGGAAAGATTGATACTTTCTACTATGGTTGCGGGACACGGTGAATTGATATTATTCGGAGGTGTACATAAAGAGACGCTTGGTGAGATAACGCATCAAGTTTCAAATTCGGTCCATTTCCTAAGCGCTCCGCGCGAAATAATTTAAGTTGTTATTTTAAAAGGTAAATATGGTATATTTATAAAATAAAGCTTACTATCTATATATACATACATTTATGCGAAAATAAGTCGTTTGTATGTTTAGAGTATAATAATACATAAGTGTGCGTGTATTTTTTTTATTTAATATATTGACTTATTGTTCATTCATTGTCAAACTCACAATTGAAAGTCTACTTTGAACTCCACTCATTTCTTCTCCATACAACTTTCCAAAGTGTTAATCGGAAAAGCATTAATTAGTAAAAATAAAAGATTGTTTTATTCTCTTCTAACTGTGTTAGAGTTAAATAAAAAAAAAAATTATAACTAAATTTAATATTAGGCTAAGCACAAAGAATGCTGCCAGAAAATCACTAAAGCTAATATTTCAATAAAAACTATAGACAAAAATGAAAAACTTGTAAATATATACTATATACATATATAATTAAAAATATAGATTTTTAAATACACTTTGCAAAGACCGATTCGACACTTCCTTTCGCTTGCCGGCGCAGACATGCATGTGTTAAACTGGATTGGAGTAATATAAAACCTAAAAATGAAATGGTTTAATGGCATGAATATACTTGTGGAATTTAATATATGTTTTATTTTTCTATAAATATAATTAATAAAAGTAATTTGAATTAAAAACTATTTGTTAACTAACTAATTACCAAAACTACTACCTAAAACGTAATTGTTTCTAAATTCTGGAACCGCTTAATCAATATTGCATCTATTTAAATCGAATGGTAGCTGGAATGGTTCAGTATGCAAAGATTGCGGCTGTCTTCTAATTTCAATTACAGATTCTAAAGTTAAAATTAAGTTTTTCTAAAGTGTGAAATTTGCGTTA
Source organism: Bactrocera neohumeralis (assembly GCF_024586455.1). Classification (NCBI taxonomy): domain Eukaryota; kingdom Metazoa; phylum Arthropoda; class Insecta; order Diptera; family Tephritidae; genus Bactrocera; species Bactrocera neohumeralis. The sequence goes on from NC_065921.1 coordinate 71,623,401, forward strand.
TGGTTAAGTTACGTATTGGAGTTTTCAATCTTTTTTACGAAAGAGCAGGCAACTCTGGAGCGTAGCTGTCAAATTGAAAATATACTAGGATTTCGTTCATTGTCAAACAAATTTGAAAGTTTCTTTGAAACATTCACGAATTTATAAGTTTATAAATTAATTTTGGAAGTTGGAATAAAATGAAAACTCCGCCGCAACGTAGAAAAGTACAAAATGATATTCATCAAGCCCGGGGACGTTTTAGAAATGTGCTAAACGACACATTGGCCGGTTCCGATGATGATGGGAACGCTAGTGAGGAAGATTTACCGCATCGTGGCCGACCACCGAAACATTTAGCTAATACAATGCAAAGGGAAATCCAGTCACCACGCAGCTCACGGCATAGCAGCTTGTCACCAGGAAAATACATAACACCAACAAAGCGCAGAAAGCGTGAAGAGCGAGAATCAGAGTCAATCGGAATGGAGAACGATAAGTCGTCATCGGTACAACCAACACAAAAAATACAAGCAGAGAGTTTTGTTATGAAATTGTTTGATCGTAGTCTTGATCTTTCAAAGTATACGGAACAAACCGCATTATATCCCATATGTCGTGCTTGGATGGCAAATCAACCACGTAATCCAAATATACGCAGCTATCGCGATAGACGTTCACCATCACCAGTTGAAAGGAAAAGTAATGCCGCTGAGATGCTTGAACAGTTACAAAGAGGTGAGATTCGGAACGTGAAGTCAATGCCAGCGCCTAAACGAACTGACCTGCCAAAAATACCCATACTGAGTCGTGATGTTTCAAGTACCAAAGAAATCGATGATGTAGTATTTGGAAGCAAGAATTTAAACAAGGATGAACTTTTGGATAATCATTTGATTAAGTGGAAGACGCTCAAATCCAGTTGGCTGAAACAGAACAGTAATTACCAGAAACGTTATGAACTCAACCATTTGATATTACAACAACTCTTCAAGCCGTAAACACTATAATAATAAGATATTAGAATTTTATAAACTACATTAAATATGTATATGCTTTAGCAATAATATGTAAATATGGATATGAATTTAATAATATTTGTCTATTTTAAAGTTTTTGAGTTAATTGATGCGTTTTAGTTATGAAACATGAGTTATCCATTTTTAATTTTTTTTGTTGTGGAGGCGGCTGCTCAAATCTTACAAAAAGTCATGTTAGATGTTATTTTCACTTAATCTGAGATAATTGTCCAGACTACCCGGTTAACCTCTGTTGTGAGGAATAGTAGACCAATTGCTCTTCTATCAAAAGGACTAAAAGATTCTGAATTTCATCCTATTCTCCAAAACTGAAGAGAGGCAGCGGAAGGACTTTCAGATAACTGTGCTATCGCCCAAATTTGATCATATAGGGGTGGAGGCATTCTATCTTCCTTACGGAGTCTGTTCCAGGCTAGATGGATTTAAAATAAATTAATAATTTAGGTTATAATTTTAAAGTGCTCCTGTCATGGACTACTTCAGTAGGTGTTTATATTTATCTAGTCTTGAACAAAATAGTTTTGATTGACTTATTGCACCCATTCATAAAATACCTGTGAATAATTATGTTTCAAAATACTCTTTTTAGTTTTAATTTATATGGAGGACTCTGTAAGGTTTTAACCTTTTAAAACCTTAAAATAAAATTGTGTAAACAAAAAATTAAGGCAGTTTTCAACAGGAGATTATAATTATAGGGCATAAACTCACCCAAAATTTAAATGTTTCGATACGAATGTGTCATTAACAAAATTTAGTTAATTTATTTTCGTTCATTCCGCTTATCTGTCAAATGCACGACAGACCGATGAAATGCGTAATTGCGATTTGGAAAAATAAATACATGGCAACATTGCTCTCGGCAAAAAAATCGACTTGTTAAATGTATTTTGTTTATTTTCCTGTTTACTTCCATTCGTGTATGAAGTTTTGGGTATTTGGTGCAATATTCACGGATTTTGGTGTATTTATGATCAGAGTACTAATATATGATAAAATTGTTTTAAGTCGTTCGAATTGAAAAATTTTAGTTATAAAATATTTTACAAATCTAGTAAAAAATATCATGAAATAAAAAAAATGTGTGGGTAAAAAAGTGAGATGTGAAAAAGTGTTTTCATTAAGATAGTTAATGTCCTGGTAAATGCGTAGATAATTCCGGAGAGTGTTAAATATTATAAAAACTCATATTTGAGTCGCAATTGGAAATTAATATTAAATTATTGCAACTTCGGCAATTTTTATAATACAAAAGGGCTCAAGTAAGTATAATTTTAAGCAATTTAAAAATAACTAGCCTATAGTTAATATTGCCTTTTATTAAAATATGTTTGAACATAAGCTAAGTATCCACAATATGGAAATAAAATAGTGATTTATGGGTTTGCCTAAAGTGCATATAAATTTCAACAAGTTATGTATTTCATTGATTTTGTACACAGTACTCTTGAAATTACCACCCACACTACTGCTAGTGTACTTTTCAAATTCTTGGCTACTTTTTTTTCGTCCTTTAACAAAATTTCCAATAAAAGTACAAGCATTATTGGAAGAGCTAAACCAATTATTTTTTTAGAGGGTTTATAAAAAGATTCTGATAAGCCTATACATAAGTATGTACAACTTATTATTTCTTTGCTGAGGCTGAATTTGTTTTGGATCTCGTAACTCATGCTTGTGGGATGTGAAGGCGTTGAATATAATCTAAATTATAAATTTTATGTACATATGCATGTACGTAATTATGTAAAATATATTTGCTTTAAATCTATAGGTAACCAATTCGCTAAATATTATATTAGTCGCAGGAAGCATACGCATAATTACGGTGCCTGCTGCTGAGTAGATAGCCTTTGGCCACATAAAATTCAGGTCCGTTCAGGTTAAAATAAATATAAAACTCTTATTCAGTTAAAAATTATGGTAAGAATGTAGAATAGAGTTAAGCCCTCACCGACACTCATTTTACTTGCCAAGACGATCAAATTCGGAATTTTATCCTTATATCTTAAACGAGAGACAACAGGGCTCTGGTCTACCGCTATTAAGGATCAAGGTGGCGGAAGCATTAGTTTCTATATGCTATTTTTGAGCATCTTGTATAAAATATAACAAAATAACGCTGCTTCCACCAAATTCGTGTGAACTCTATTTCTCCAAAGAAGTCTGAGAATAGCTGAGATATAAAAACCGTTATCATCCACCATCCTGAAATTGCAAGGCGTAACTTTCGAGCCCTAATCTGTTAACTGCGTGGTTAGAAAAAATTGTACGACTTGTCTGCTATAAACTTTGTCGCCAAAGACCTCCTATCAAGGCAATAACAGGTTGCCATAAAGCTACATATTTCAACTGCAGTCTGATCTTAAGCTTACCACCACATCAGCCAGCAGGGCGGAAATAATTAGGGTCACACAAGCTACCCACTGACTTATGAAGCATACTCGGCACCGCTCTGGTCATTAATACATGGAATAATATATTACTCCATTCGGGTACTTTATGGAATTCAAGTGACAACTTGCAAATACATATGTGGAGAAAGATGTATGAGCCTTCAAGCTAAAATTTGCATATGATGGGAATTTCAATCACATTATTATAATTATGTACATCATTATGTACCTCTTTATGTACATTGGTAATATCCGATGTATTATGGCCAAAGCGTACACCTCTAGACATTTGTATCAAATGTATGTTATAAAAGTATTTAATATGTCAAACAGCGTTTGTCTGCCTTTGAATTGTGCATATGTATATTATGTACATATCTATGTATGGATATCTACAAAGATCTTTGCCTATTTTTACTTGAGCAGCTATGTCATTGCCTTAACATATTAATGTATATTATATACATATCTATGTATGGATATCTACAAAGATCTTTGCCTATTTTTACTTGAGCAGCTATGATGACATCATTGCCTTAACACACTTCAAATATAATATAAATATTTTAGTAAATGGAGTATGATAATTAATTAAAGATATGTACGTATGTAGTGATATATTTTTGTTTTAATAAATAAAATGTATTTCGAGGCAGACTACAATACGCGCGTGCAAGCAAAACTATAACCGAAAATAATCAGATTATGGTCTGTCAATTTGGAATTTTTGCAGATTATTCTTTTCTGTCCTAAACTAGAATTTATTTGTTATCAAATATTTAGAAACCAAATTAATATTTCATAACAATCATAAAATGATAAATAATCTTTTTTTAAACACAAGTAATAAATACGAAAAATAAACAATCGCAGTGTTTACATATTTTTAGTTTCAGAAAGGTTGTTCACCTGCTATTTTCAGCAGTTTTGTTAAAATTTTTGCACTCGCACGTACGGCAATACATTTATTTTTATTATTTGTATGTATGTACATACATACATAGGTTCCTCTTGCCAAATTGATCTTTACTTGCCTACCGCAACATTTTGTTTTTGTTTTGATTATCACTTTCTACTCATATGTTATACAGGGTCACTATTTTTGTATGTATGTATGTAATTATATCTCCATATGTACATAAATATGTAGGGGCCACTCAATTTATGTTACTCATTCCATTATGTTTTGCTTTTCTCCACAAACACTTTTCGAATTTGTTGCTTGTCTTACACATTTCTACAATTTTCATGGCCTGTCGGCGTGGTGTAGCGCGTAAATGCTTCGTTTCTTTATTGTAATCAGGTTTATAACAACAAATGCGCGCTGGTTCAAAACCTAACGGTGTCTGTGGCTTGTTACTATTTATTCATAATTGATTTATTGCTTACTACATTTAATTTGTGTTGTAATTTAATTCGTAATAATTATTTATTTCGGCTTATTGGATTTTGAACAGCTTATCAACTGTGGGTTTTCGTTAAAATCTTAACATTTATCCACATTGTTCAGCGTAGGCTCTGGAGCTGTTAAATTAATTGCAAATGGACTCAGGCTTGTAGATTTGTAACGCTCTGAAATTTATGTAGTTATGTAGTCTAAACTCCCTGAGGTACAATATTTTACTTAATTGTACAAATGCGTAGCTTCATTAATTGCTACAAATTAACTCGACATTACCATAATGACCTATTACTCAAGTAACGCTATATGAATGTACATAAGTATGTAAAAAAAAATAAGAAAGTTAACTTCGGTTGTAACGAAGCTATAATACCCTTCGCAGGTGCATTTCTTATAGCACAAAAAGGCATAAAAGATCTTTATCTTGAATTTCATCTGTCTGTTTGTATGGCAGCTATATGTTATAGTAGTCCGATTTGACGAATATGGACGGAGATTGTGGCCTTGAAAAATAATCCATGACGAATTTGGTTAAGATAAGTATTTTCTCAAATAAAAATGTCCTCCATACAAGTACTAGATTCCGTTCAGTTTCTATGGCCTTTATATGCTATAGTGGTCCAATATCGGCGATTCTGACGAATGAGCAGCTGATTTGGAAGAAAAACACGTGCGTAAGATTATAGATCGATATATCAAAAACTTGGGGACTTGTTTCGTGTATATACATATACATAAACATACAATCCTTTATTGATTCGGCTCTCCATGGATCATTATACACAATCCATGCCCTAAAGTGTCTGGACTGACGGGTGTTAGCTATCTCACTAAGGTTCAAAACCTTTTGCTAACCACTCCTCAAATACCCGATGTGTGGAAAATAGGAAGAGTCGTCCCACTACTTAAATCTAGGAAACCTGCCAACAAAGGGGAGTCCTATCGTCCGATAACTCTCCTATCCCTAATAGTGAAGACACTTGAGATTTCTATTCCCAAGCCTAGAAAATCACCAGCATGGCTTCTGAAAAGTGCACAGTACCACCACAGCACTTAACGCCATAATCGCCCATATAGTTCATGGTTTTAACCAGAAACCACCCTGCGAGAGGACGACCTCCACCACTGAAGAGATGGACTATCAACTACTTGAGCGGTCATCAATCATCCGTACTATTTTGAGGTAAAATACCAAAACTGCGAAGAATTAAACAAGGCGTTTCGAAAGGGGTGTCCCGCACCACTATAGGGAATTTCTATCACCTCGTACGCAGATGATTGCGCGATAATGATGTCGGATAATGAAATCAATGGCATGTGCTCAAAAGTAAACGACTATCACTCAGGCCTTTTTCGCTTCCTCGCTACACGGAACTTAACACTCTTCCCCAGTAAATCCACAGTGACCATATTCACAAACTGGACAAAGGCGTTAAGATTCCGACTGCCAATAACCCTACAATTTTAGATTTTCGACAGCCTGTGCTCCTTCACTACTCATACGACCGTGATTATCGCCAAAGTACAGAGCCGCAACAAAATGCTCAAGTCTCTAGCCGACAGCACATGGGAAAGGACAAAGAAACCTTGTTGGCAACTTAAAAGGCAATCGGTCGGCCGGTCCTTAACTACGCCGCACCAATACGCGTGGATGCATATTTTATAGAGTCTCCGAAGTTTCCTTCTGGATGTTATAAACTTCTATTCAAACTTACTACCTATATCCTGTTCAGGGTATAAGAATTAAAAGTATGAATAATTGAAACAGCCTTGGGTCCGGTACGAAACTTACCAATAGGAAACCATTGTGCTAAATGCCCTTACGAATGTTGAGGAAAACAAAACCAACACAAGAATGATGTAATCTTCAATAAAACGAAGTAAAAATTAGAAATAATCAGTGTTAATGGCGATAAATGCTTTAGAAATATTTACAATCTGTAAGTGTAAAGTTAAGGGAAAAAAACTAAACAAAAGCCGTCGGTTTCGTGCTTAAAATTTAACACTTCTATGTACACATTATTCATTGTTCAATTCATATACCGAGTTAGCTCTTTAATTGAAATCTTATTATATCTTCGTTTGTATTGTTCACTTTTATTTAATATTCGCAATTAAATTTTTGCATTAAACAAAAAGCATTTGCATTAAACTTTCGCTATTAGACGATTTTTTATGTGGAAAAAGGTGTATGAATCAAAAGACCGTTTAGATCGGTAAGTCTTGGTTTGTGGTTGGCGTCACTGGAATAACGTCTTGCAGCAGGCTTGCTCCGTATCCTCCTGACTCGTGCCGGCATTGAGTCCAATCCGGGCCCGGAGGAATTCTTCTGCTGCGTCTGCGCTAAAAGGCTCCATCCAAACTCCACCTCGGTGGATGGAGCCATCTTAAGACCTGCTTTGGCCTTAAGAAACACAGGAAGTAGACAACGAGTTACTTGGCCCCATGCTGCTAACGCACTACTGCGACCTTAACCTCTACGGCTGTGCAATCGGCACCTAGTTCGTGCACTGCTGCGCCACTCCCCACGAAAGGCCAACAAAGAACCTCCACGGTCCATAAGAGCTCAAATAGGCAGTATGACTCCCACAACACCGTGCAATATCGTCTTATCGATGGCGACATCGACTGCCATACTTCCCTAAAATGTCAGACTAGCTTTAACGCGCACCACGACCTTTGCATTCCTGCCTGTCAAATCATCGAATTAAAGGAACAGATAGACGATTCGACATTCTGCACAATGAATAAAGAACGCTCCCTTTAGGATTGAAAAGGTGGACTATGAACTGCCTGAGCGGTCGTCAATCATCCGTAATATTTCGAGGTAAAAACTCCAAATTATTTAACTTTTACATCTCGAAATTCCCGCAACTACCAGAGGGGATTTCTATCACCTCGTACGCTGATGTTTGTACGATAATGACGTCGGCTAATGAAATCTATCCAAACAGTTTCTGTTGGAGTGCTTTCGCAGAAAGGAATGCCCCCTAGGCAGCATCAAGAGGTCCTTCCTCAACTACGTCGACATAAAACAATATACCAGACTTCGGACGCTAAGAATTTCAGACACGCACTGAGCGCCATTTACAGTGCAGCCATTAACACCTTCACCATCTCCATTTCAGTGAATGGCTCACTAGGAGTCAAACCACCACCCATTGCAGACGAAGTGCTCGAGTTGCCGTGAGAATCGAGAGTGAGCCTTGAGCAGCTTCTTTCTGTATACTGTAGCAGGTTAAATTCCTACTTATCCAGAATCGAAACCGACTTACCAAATATGTATATGTCCAGCATGTAAAGAGTCCATGGTCGTCATCAAAAGGGGGGTCACTCATCCGAGGCTTGTTGCGTCTTTTCATTGGGGTGTTTTTTTTTTACGTGGCGGGCCCCAAACCCAGCGCACAACCCTATGTAGGGGATGTTTCGCATTCTCACTTTAGCTCGCCTTCAAACGGATGTTCTTAGGCTACCCAGAGGATACTTGGTCAAAGACCGAAAGTCGTGAGCTGCTTGAGCCATATGTAAAAGAATCGTTTCTGGCCACTCCCAAGTGAATGGCGAACAGAGAACTTTCCTCACTTGCGTGAACTTCTACACATGACTCCGTCCCCCTGGCTCCGCTGGCTAGATCATGTCGTCCGAACACTCCAGCTCTGAAAGTATTCGTCGCAGTACCTACCGGGGGAAGCAGAAGAAGAGGAAGACCTTCACTCCGTTGGAAAGACCTGGTGGAAAAGGACCACCTTGTGAAAATAAGAAATGACTGGCGCGCTGTTGTTAACTTGGCTATAAGCGCGTAAGCGGTGTCTACGCCAATTAAGAAGAAGAAGATGAAAAGAGTACCCGCAAGACTCTAACCACCTCTTTGCATGCCCTGCTAACCCTACACATCTGACACCCCTCTCCATTATGATCCGACCCCGTAGAAACAGCAAGTTTCCTGGATCTACCGTTGTTAACGTCGATGAAAATTTATTACCTAATCCTTACCATGCTAACCGGGATTAGGTATCCATTACAACAACAACATTTCAATTTAAAATGCCCGTGACGTTTCTGTCATGCCTCCGCACTTAAATTCGAATATTTTACATGTTTTGTATAACAATTACTAAAAAATTTGAAATCACTTTGAAAGACCGCGCTTTCTAAATCCCACTGGTATTCGTTTTAGCCCACGCAATGCACTTATCGAAAGCAAATGAAAAACGAAAAGGTGGGAGGCATATTTCGTTTTTCGTTTCAACACATCAGTTCATTTTATCGTTTTATTTTATTTTAAATTCGTGGCAACATAAATTTCATTAGAGCCGGAAGTTTCAGACATTTATCGATTAAAATTCGTGAACTTATAATAAATTCGAAATGTGTAGCAACTTTTTGACATTTCTTGCATTCTTGTTTATAGAAGCTAACGGAAGTAGCGAGCAAGTTTGAACATGTGCTGCTTTCTAATGTAAAGTAACTGAACTGAAGTTAGAAAACTTATTTTTGGTAATATATGTACATATGTATATGTAACTATTTTTTTTATTTTATTTTTTTTTATTTTTTTTTTTTTTTTTTTTTTTTTTTTTTTTTTTTTTTTTTTTTTTTTTATTTTTTATTTTTTTTTTTTTTTTTTTATTTTTTTTTTACCTAAAAACTTGCTACAATTTTTTTAATAGCAAATACAATACAAATCAAAAACTTGTCTAGCAATTGCAATGTATACTTAAACAATATAAGAAAATGAACATGTTTAAACTTGTTTTTCATTGACTTAGCACTCCGTAAATATGCCGCTATTTCTCAACTATTATTTTTCACTCGTCATTGTTGCTATTTTTACATTCCTTTCCGTTGTGTGGAGTTCTTCTAACATATTTAGAGGAATTACAACACCAGCATATAGTTGCAACATTTCCATTTCGGGCCTCTACGCATTTTCTTTGTGAGCATAAAACTTGTTTTTGTTTATAATCTCTTTTTTCCTATATTTTCCTCCAAACATAGCATACGGCCTTGACATATTTACCTTAATAATATTACAGCATAACAAGTTTATTTTTGTTACGCTTCATATCATTTACTATAGCACATACATATACATACTTATATGTATATGTCGGTATGTATATGTACATATGTGTAGATGTGTTTGTATATCGTATTGTATCGTATCATATCGTAAATTTATTTTGAATTCAGTGCCAGTGTGTGAGCTATTTATAGCCATTGATATTGGAGTGTTGGGCCATACACATTTCCTCTACGGGAATATGTTGAAATCAACTAAAAGAAATCAAATCATATTATTTTTATAGTAGCTTGTCTAGAACTTTATTTACAACACTAGATAGACGTGTGAGATATGTTCTTCATGTTCAATAAAAATTATTAAATTTTTTGTCAGCTCTTTAGCAGATACTTATGTACTATGTACTTATCTGCTATACAAACTGAACGATCGGAATAAAGTGCTTGTTCGCAATACTTTTTCATTTGACAAGATATCTTCACGAAATTTGCCATAAATGATTTTTCGAGATAGCGTTCCAATCTCCGAATAAATTGTTCTGATTGTTGTTGTTTAAACGGATTCCTAATCCCCGTTAAGATGGTAGATAAGTTGCTTTCGACGTCATCCAACGGAAAGCCGAAGAAATGTGCTGTTTTGACGGGGTCCGACCAAAGGGGGAGGGGTGTCAGATGAGTGGGCTAGGTGTAAAGAGGTGGCCAGTGTCATGCGGAGACCCATCGCGCGCAGGACATATATTGGATATGTCGGGGACTATTCTGGATAGGTAGGAGTTTAACCTGCTACAGTATCCAGAGCGAAGCTGCGTAAGGGAAACTCTCGTTTCTCGCGGCAACTCGAGCTCTTCGTCTGCAATGGGTGGAGGTTTGACTCCAAGTACGCCATTCACTAAAAGGGAGTCGGTGAAGGTGTTGATTGGCTGTGAAAGGCGGTCAGTGATTGTTGGAAGTGAGTTGCGTCCGAAGTCCGGTCGATGTATTGTCTGATGTCGTCGATGAAGTTGAGGAATGACATCTTGGTGTTCCAAGGAGGCAGCGGAAGCAGGTGTCTGCAAGGATTATTTCTGTGAAATCACTCCAGCAGGAACTGTTTGGAGAGGAGTTCATTATGCTCCTTAACTGGGAGCATAAGGGCTTCATTATGCAGGTGTTCGGTAGGAGAAATCAAGAGCAGGTGTTCGGTAGGAGAGATCAAGAGGCATCGTGTCGTAGGCCGATGTGTCGGCCGGCCAATCGCCTTGAAAATTGCTAACAACGTTTCTTTGTTTTTTCCCACATGTGCTGCCGACTAGCGAGGAGTGAAGGAGCACAGACAGTCACACCTAAAATTTTAGTATTATTGACAGTCAGAATCTTGACGCCATCGACTGCAATATTAAGGTCAAGTCTGTACTCCTTCGTCCAGTTTGTAAATATGGTCGCTGTGGATTTAGTGGGGGAGAGTGTTAAGTTCCGTGCAGAAAGAAAGCGAGAAAGGTCGGAGAGATACCCGTTGACCTTTCAACACATGCCATCGATTCTAGTGCCCGACGTCAATATCGTGAAATCATCAGCGGACGAGATGATAGAAACTGCCTATAGTGGCTGTGGGAGTTTCAAGATGTAGCAGTTAAACAATAGCGGGAGGAGGACACCACCCTGCGGAACCCCTTGTTTAATTCATCTCAGTTTTGCATTGAGAGACAGTTGTGTCCCATTTATAGAAGGGAACCTCCATAGAGGAATTTTGTGCTTTCTTGTGAACACAAGCAGATTCGTTTTCTCCCGGTTCAACTCGCAGGCCCGCTTGCGATGCACAGTTCTGGACTGTATTGAGAGTGGTAGTCATAATAGTGCTAATGGTCTGTGGACACCTAATCGTTGTTAAGATGCAATGTCGTCCGCATATGGCACTATCTTGGGGGCTTTGTCTTCCAAGTTCCTTAGCAGTATATTCACCAGTAAGGTCCACAGCAGCGGAGACAGCACTCCACCTTAGAGAGTACATCTACAGACATCCTTGGTCATTTTAGCGTCGTTCCATTCTCCTCTTATCCGTCTAGAGGACAAAATACGTCTGATCCAGCGATGTATAGCGGGATCAACTCCTATTTACTGGATAGATTCCGTAGAGACGTTGCTGAACGCTCCTGAAATGGCCAGGAATGCTTCAAGTGCGTATTCCTTACATTAAGAGCCCTTACGATATTTAATACCAGTGTATGGAGCGCAGTCTCTACTCATCTGCCCTTCGTATATGCGTGCTGCGCTTTGGATAAGCCTCTAAGAGAAGCTGCGGCTCTAATATGTAAGTTCAAGATTTTCTCGAATGTTTTCAGCTCTTTCATTTTTGAGTAGTTTGGGTTGTTCCTATCTGCCTTCGGTATGAAAACTAACCTAGCTTCTCTCCATGAGTGTGGCACATAGCTGATCTTCAAGCATCCCCAAAAATCGCCTTTAGCCATGGCACGGATAGACAGAGAGCATTCTGTAGCATTGCTGGAATGATTCCGTCCGTACCGGGTCGAATGAACGGATTGCTCATTGAATTTTAAGTTTCTGTGTTTTTTCTTTAAAAAAGTAAAGAACATCGAAATGGGTCACCCTTTATTTGTGATACCCATAAAGCTTGAATTTTTATAATTCAATTTTCATTTTTTCCAACTTTTGATTGCTTCAGAAAAATAAATAAATATTTATATTTTATACTCAAGCGAACATATTTAATATTTCTTTGCCTTTTCTGCACTGAATAACGATTTATACTGCAATACTTGTATATCCGATTTTTGACCGAATCCTCTTCGGTTAGCAGTGTGAGTGTGTGAGCCCCGCAATAAAGGCAGCAGTCTGACACTATTCAATTATATTTAAAAGATTTTACATCTACGTGGGTATGTAAATATGCACATACATACATTTGTGTATATGTGTCTGTATACATATGTGTTTAAATATGTTGATAAGATTAATGGAATTTCTCAATGCAAGCCCTATCAAGTACAGCGAACACAATGTATAGAGAACAAAGCAACAGCTAGTCTTAGTATAGGTGCTTTTGTGCGGCAAACTTGACATTTCTCATGTGTTTACCATTTTATTTATAGACAAACAACAATAGGTTGTGTTAAAAAGGCGGCAAGCGGCTAAAACTGCCAACAACAGTTCCAGTGTTGCTTCGAACACATTTTGGCCAAGTCTTAAGGCAGCGAGTAGCACGCTAAACACAACGCACAGCAATGGGTCAGCTTGTGGCAAAACTAGCCGTACCGTTACAGCATTGCAGCGACAATGTGGTAAATATATTAGCCGGACGTCGCAAAAGAAAACGTTCGCTAGACTCGAGCAATACATCAGATGAGTCGCAGAGCAGTGAAACACAATCGCCAAAGAAGTACGTATGCCCTTTTGTTGCTTTATTTTTATTTTTTTTATGACATTTTCTTTTTTCCGCGCAGAAAAAGGCTACTCACCACCACCCAATACATATACCAAGCGCTCTTTAAGGAGCAAAAGAATTCCGACATTGCTGTGATGGCGCTGGGCAAGGTGTGGAATCTGCACAAAGTATATCTCTGCCAGAGCCCGTACTTTTACAGCATGTTCAATGGTTCATGGAAGGAATCCTGTCAAGATTTTGTGCACATAAAAATTTTGGATGAACGCATCACGCTAGAAGGCAAGCATAAATAAGAATTTATGCTACAATTACATACATAAATAAAAAAAAATACTTTAAATTATATAATCATGTTTTTTGTTTAACTTTTTTTTAGCGCTGGACGCCGTTTTTGGTTCCATGTACTCCGACGAGATTGAAATCGATCCAAAGGCGGTGATTTCAGTGTTGGCCACCGCGACGCTCTTCCACTTGGAGGGTATTATCGACAAATGCGCTGAAGTCATGATTGAAACCATTAACGCCGAGGTGCGTAACACGCTTCAAACTTTGCTTTGTTACTATATAATTTTTATTAATATTTTCACTTTTTTACAGACTGCCATTAGTTACTATGAAGCCGCTTGCCTGTATGGCAGCGTGAATGTTAAGAAAGCTGCAATGGTCTTTTTGGAAACAAATTTGCTCTGCATTTATCACAAAGATGAGCAACTACTGCGTCAAATCAGCGTCGAACTAATGACCAAGTTGGTAGCCAGCCCCGATTTATATGTGATGCAGACTGAATTTTCCTTATACACATTGCTGCGCACTTGGATGTATTTGCGTCTGCATCCACTGTACGATGCTGAAAATACTGCTGATATAGCGCCTGCAGCAGGCGCGGGTGATGGCAGTAGAAGTGCCGTTGGCAGCAACAATAATAACAATAATGGCAATAACGAGAGTCAGTGTCTGTCAGATCTCGTGAAGGATTACTTTGCGCATCGCAGTGAAAGACGTTCATTCCTGGCCACACCTGAAGGCCAACAATTTGTGCCGCCATTCCAAGCGCTGCGCACGCAGTACTTAACCAATCATCATACAGATTTGAAAATCGTACTTAATGATAATATTATTCCAAAGGATTGGTTGCATAGTCATGTGCTCAGTCATTGGCATTCGATTTTGAAGGTCGACCATTTGCCGGAGGAGGGGTAAGTGTATTTTATATATGTGAAACTAATTTGTAATATATACTCTAAGTAAATTTGTAAACCCAACACCAGTGAAATTAAAGAGATTATTTATGTATTAAAGTATATGCATGCTTAGTTGTGCTTTTTTTAGTTTTTGAGAAATCGTAAAAAAAATTTGGAACCAGAAAAAAATTTCTGTTCCACCGAAGCTGTAATACCCTTCACTGGTACATTTTTTATAGCATGAAAGGGTATGAGAAGATATTATGCTGATTTTGTTCAATCCGTTTGTATGGCAACTATAGGCTATAGTAGTCCGATCTGAATAATTTCTTCACAACTTGTAGTTTTGTGGCAGAGAATAATATGTGCCAAAATTCATGAAGATATCTCGTTTAATAAAAATTTTTTCCATACAAGAATATTTTTTGATCTGTCAGTTTGTATGACAGATATATGAAAGAGTGATTAGACTTAAACATTTTTTTCGGATATCGTAGCACTGTCTTAGGCAATGATCTATGCCAAAATTCGTAAAGATATCATTTCAAACAAAAAAGTTGTTTATACCAGAACTTAATTTTGATCGGTCAGCTTGTACGGCAGCCATATTTTATAGTAGTCCGATCTGAACAATTTGTTCGGATATTGTAGCGCTGTCTTGGACAATGAACTATGCCAATTTTTGTAGGAATATCTCTTGAAATAAAAAAGTTTCCCATACAAAAACTTGATTTTGATCGGTCAGTTTGTACGGCAGCTATATGCTATAGTGGTCCGATATCGGTGGGTCCGACAAATATGCAACTTCTTGATCAGAAAAGTATGTGACCAAAACTTGAGATCGATATCTCAAAAACTAGTTCGAGAAAAACGAGTTTAAAGCTTCGGATAAAAGACGGCTTGGATGTCGTGTCACTAAAGTAGCTATAGCTCCGGAAATAGTGAAAATTTTGACAAACCTGCTTAAAAAGTTAAGCTTTGAAAATATGGAGGAATCTACTTTATTCAAAATCCCACACTAGAATATCCCTAGAAGAGAAATTTTTATTTTTCACGTTTCTTTCGCAAATGATTAAAACTCAAACGTAACGCAAGAAAAAAAAAAGTATTCCACGATCTTCTCCAATCTCCTACATATGTACAATTTAAAACGAGTATCTCTTTTACCGATCTTTTCACACTTATTTCTGCAGTCCGCAAAACCTTGATGCCGATGTATTTTATAAGAATTGCATGCGCTGCGGCCGCATTCTACTTGAGCCCGGCTATCAGAAGTGGCGGTGGACGGGCTTCAACTTCGGCTTAGATCTTGTGCTGGTCGCTGACTCACGGTTGCTGAGCATACGACGCCACCATCGCAATGAGCACGAGCGTTTGCTGAGCCTGCAAACTAAACGGCAGTTCATGATACGGTAAGAATAAGGAAAAAATCTAATGATGTCCGTTCCTTAGTAAAATTGTTCAATACATTTTCATAATCCTTTCCTTTTCATACGCAACCAGCACTTCGGTGACATCGATCAATTCACAACGGCAACCAACATTTACGCAAAAGACCGAAATAAGCTCACTCAGTCTCGAGAAGAATCAAGAGGTGACGATAATGCTCATGGACACGTTGCTGGTGCATCCCTTGCTCATATCGGTGAATCTGTTGGTGGTGCCGCCGACGTCGCAGCACTTCAAGCAGCATGTGTACGGCAACGAAGACACAATTAATGCGGCGACAGTTCCTATATCAGAAATCGGTGCCAATTGCAATTCGGCTGATGATGCGCAACGTTCGGGCACGCCAACAAACAGTAATGTGACCGGTGAGCGTCTGCTGTTGGCAGCAGATGACTCGGCGGTGTGTGTAGTGCCACCTTCACCACCAAATGTACCGTCAATACTGCTAACACCGCCCACACATCGTGCTGCTTCTACAACGTCCACAGTGTCAACCGCTTCATCCGCCGGTTCGGCGGTGTCGGTCTCCTCGTCGGCGTCGGATTTCGTATAAGTTGGTGTAGTTAAAAGCCATAGGCATTATGGAGACGTTCCATATATTTTGTGATTACTTTACTAATGAAATCGTGTTCAGTTTTTCATTCGTTGGAATATTATTTTATAAACTTATACAACATTACTTGTAATTCTGCCATAAAAGCGCACAATCAAATATGAAAAATGTTTGTCTAAAAGTGAATTCCGCTCGGACTTTGTATTGGAATTTAAGTGTTTATATATACATATATCATGTAAAAACAAAATTTTATTTTAAGTACATACGTTGATTTTAAAAAGCATTCGATCTTGGAAAAATTTTAATTTATCTAGTAAGTTAGCTTTTTTTTTAAGTTTTGTATGATATTGCATTAGAAGTTATTATAAATTAATAATACTCACTTTTCGGCTTTTCACAATTTACAAATCACGTCTATAAAAAAAAAAAAAAAAAAAAAATCGAATTAGAATGTATTCACTTGCGCTGGCGAAGTAGTATAAAATATTGCTGTTGTAAATATATTTGTATTGAATTAAAATTTATAAAGATGTATAGCAACTTTTTTATACTTATATAATGACTTGTAATTTACTATGTACATACATTATGTATGTATAATCATGAATGGTGTCGCACAAGAATATAATATACAACTAACTGCGTTAACAAATTAATTTTAAATGCATTTGAATTTTGAACTCAGTTGCAGGGTGGTTGCGAAGTTTCTCTTTAAGAAACCTTTTGAATTTTAATTTTTTATTATTAAAAGTTTAATTGGAAAATCGAAATTAAGAATTGGAAATTTGATTTGTAATACGAGAATTAAAAATAAAAATTAAAAAAAAAAAAATTAAAAAAAAAAAATTAAAAAAAAATATAAAAAAAAATTTTAAAAATAAAAATAAAAAAAAATTAATTAAAAAAAATTTTTTTTAGGTTACAAATAAATTAGTTTTAACTGTATTTAGTAGTTTAAAAATATTTATTTAGTTTAACAATTTTTTTTATTAAAAAAATTAATTTTTCAAAAATTTTTCATTACTGTATTTTAAATTTTTGTTGCCAGTTTTCAATTATTTTTTTTAACTAACCATTTTTTCAAAATAAGTTTTCGAAAACTACTGCAACAATCGTGAACGGTTATACCGCAAAAATGTTGAAAACCGTAAAAATTCAGTTTAAAATAGTTTGAAAGGTTGAGTTGTCATAGGTACCACCAAAAATTTCAACTGAAACGGAGTTGAGTTGTAATTACTAAAGTTGTAGTATTTCTTGTAGCTGTCATCCAGACCATCAACGATAATATCGCAAACAAGTTGAAAACGGTAAAAATTCAGTTTAAAATGGTTTGGCAGATTCAGTTGTCATCGAAAATACAAAAAATTTAAACTGAAATGCAGTTCAGTTTTTAAAAGTTAACCAGATCGAGTATTTGTTGTTGGTTAAGCGGTTATCCATAACCGATCTGGATGCCAAGTTAATTGTCAAGAAAGTCACATAGCGGATAGTCCCAGAAACGCACTCGATGGTGTCAAACCATAAAGAGAGAGGTGTTAAGTGAGTTGGTTTCATGGAACATACAAAAGAGATGGCTAGAGTCATGCTGGGACGCATTGCCTGCAGGACATAGAGTTTGGTTATCGAGTTTGATTTTGGATAAATGGGAGCTAAACCTGCTATAACAACCAAAACGTTGTTTCGGAACAGATCACTCAAGAATCGCCAGACAACTAGAGCTCTTATTCTGCTATTGGTGGTGTTTGGACTCCAAGGACACAGTTCAATGTGAGAGAAGCTGTTAATCGACGGTGCATGGCTTTCAGTCCCTGTCTGAAGTCAATTCGAGACCACAGTTTTAAACCCTAGCCCAATTAAAAATGTGTGGATTTGATATTCTTCAATTATCCGACCTCGAGAAACAAACAGCTAGTTGGTTTGAGGTACCGCACTAACTATGCCACTGAACACTTTGCTGCATATAGCACCGGTGGATAAGGTGTATGGGCGCATAAACTGGGCACTCTGAAATCCTCGCACACTTTGATTTCATTCCAAAATATTTTTGATATAAGGTCGGCGAGCCTAGCCCCAGTTGTCGTTGCTCTGCGCACATACCTTCGAAGGAGACAACAAAGGAAAGGACTCGCTGGAGAGCGGCAGTGACCCATTTTACGATTGGATCAAAGCCTGCAGGCAGGGTAGATGGAGGAGTATATTGTAGGGAACTTTCTATCAGCTTCAGCTTTCGGTGATCACTGCAGCGTTTTCCAAGCAGAAGTGGCTGCCATAAAGGTAGCGGTAGATCCTCCTTCAGTGTCGCAAAGTTGCTTAGAATGTTCCGTAGTTCCCGCATACGCGATTTTTCGTTTTTATTTTTTTTTTTTTGGCTACCCGTAAATCGACCTTAAACATGACGGACTCAAACCGGTTTAGACTCATAGTCGTTTATGCAAAGTCGTTTTGCATGATCCGTAATACATTACCCGCATACGTGATTTTATAGTAAAAAAAAATATCGACCCCCTCTACTATACACTCCAATAGTATGGCAGCGATTTTAGTCTTGAGTTCGCTGACTGTGCGCTCAAGACTAGTGAAGGGATGTCTAGACTCTTTATCTCTAGCAACGAGCTATTTAATGTGTAGACCGGTATGGGCCCGCTAGCTACTTTAGTCTTCCTTACTGTGGAATGAGAAGTAGTTTGTTGACTAATTGTGGTTTACTACTGTACTGTTGGGCTTTAGACTAGCAGTTGCAAGATCCTTCTTGGCCGGTGTAAATCGGAAGAGGGCTTGGGAGCTCTTTGCACTCAACAAGGTCCACATTTTAATGGTTGTAGGAGTTTTAACTGCACATTGTCCGATTGGGATTCATGAAAACAAAAACGGCTTGGGATATCAATGAAATCATAAATCGGCCGATACTGCTGCAATTTCACGTTCGTATTCGTACGAAGTTCATCAATCTTCGCTGGCTTGTTGGCATAGACCATAAACTTGACGTAGCCCGACAGGAAATAGTCTAACGGCGTCAAATCGCACTACCGAGGCGGCCAACTGACTGGATCGTGAGATAACACGTTCACCAAACCTGGTTTTCAATAAATCGATTGTGACACTCACTGTGTGGCTTGTGGCGCCGTCCTGTTGAAACCACATACCATCCAATTCGGACCAAAAATATTCGGTTATCATCGAGCGATTGCGATTCCCATTCACAGTAACGTGCCGGTCTTGATTATCACGAAAGAAGTACGGCCCAATGACCCCGCCGGCTCATGAACTGCATCAAACCGTAATTTTTTCGAGATGCAATGGTGACTCATGAAGTACGTGTGGATTGCTGCCTGACCAATAACGCATATTTTGCTTATTGACGAAGCCATTCAGCCAGAAATGAGCGTCATCACTGAAGATGATTTTTCGATGAAAATCCGATTATTTTCAAGTTTTTGCTCAGCGAAGTTCACGAACATACAACGATTCTGGTGGTCAACCGGCTTCAGTTCTTGCATCAATTTGATCTTGTAAGGATGTAGGCCAAGATCTTTTCTCATAATTCGTCACAGTGATGCTCAACGCTTGAGAACGACGTGTGAGAGACTGATTTGGGTCTTCCTCAATTGCTGCGCGAGCGGCAGCAATATTCTCGACACTACGAGCACTTCTTTGTCTCACTGGCACGGGAACATTTTGTACTGTACCTGTGGATTAAAATTTTTCCACTAGACGCTCAATTGTTGATCTGACAGGACGATTATGACTATCATAAATTGGACGTAGCGCCGCACTTAAAGTTGATGCCACTGACTCCGAATTTCGGTGGTAAATTTTAATAATTTCGACTCGCTGTTAGATCGTATATCTTTCCATCATGACATGGCAAACCTTGCTGAAGAGAAATGTTAAAGGAGCGGAATAAAATATGGCGTATATGCTGTTCCTATCGGTCTACTTTGTAGCGTCCTTATTGAAAAACACGTTAAATTTTCTTCAAATCAAACAAATTCGTGTGTTTTTCCAAATTTCTCATATTCCAATATAATTCCACATAATTTTTATAACTACAACCATTAGAATAATTACTGCTTGTAAATATGTAATGGAAAAATAACCACAAAAAATACAATATACATATATACTTATACATAATTATTATATTATTATGATAAGCAATTAATTTTAATATCTAAGCTCTGCCAATACTTTTACAAACTTGTTTAACAATTAAAAATGGTTAACTGTATATTGCAACAACTACAACGAATATTTATTATTTTGTGTTTTAAACATTTTTGCAAGCAAGAAGACATATTACATATTTAATGGGAACATTTTAACGCCGCCCAGCGTTAACTATTAGCAAATCGTCATCGCCATTCGAGTAAAATGTTATAATGGACTTAATATTATTTAATATTACATAGGGTGCGTTCGAGATGACAATCACAGCAGCAGTGATGCAAATTTGTCAAGTCAAGGGATTACGTACTGCGTAAATTTCTGGCAACACTTGCAACAGCATGACGTTCTACTGTCATTTTTTGAGTGCAATATGCAAATAAGCAAATGTGCAATCCAGTTGCTTTACTGCTGTAATTATTACGTAGCTCCAACGCACCCATATATACATACATACATGCTTGAAGTAAATTAATAATAGAACAATTCAGGGAAATTGGTTTCGTAAATCGGCTTTTCTGCTTGCAGCTGCTGCGTTTTAATGTCGCTTTGGGTTATCTGACGCTCAACAGCCAGCGAGTTAAACAGATCATTCAGGCGATTTTGTATAAGATCATGCTAAGAAAACATAAATTTCAGATTAAACACTATATTCTATATATTTCACAAAAAACACTTACTTTTGGCTCTGTGCGCCGTACCAAGTCCTCAAAGTTGCCTTCCCGGAATGTGCGCACTATCTGCAACTGTTTTTCGCGCTGTTCGCGCTTCATCGCCTCGGAGGGTTCGGCCAAAGCACGTTTCATGGCCTCGAAATTGTATTCGGGTGCAAGGATTTTCTGAAAATGTGATTTAAACATATATAAATATCAAATGCTGCCGACTTAGCATTATTGCTTTTTTTTTCTCAAACCTTAGAGACTCCCGGTGAACTTGTCACGCTATCGCCGTCCGCATTGTATGCCGTCAAATCGGCGGAACTATTGCGCTGCGGCAACTGTGGATTGCTAACAGTGTCTACCCAGGAGTGACGGTGGGCTGGATTGTCGGTTTGATTCAGCGCATACGGCGTACCGGTCTGTAAGCGATTCGAGTCCATGCCGGCGTTTTGTAGACTTTCAGCTAGCGCGATTTTATCGATGGTCAGGTGGGGTAAGCCAAGATTCATTTTCGTAGTTCCCGTCTTTTTCGGGTCCAATAAGGGGGGCAGAAAATATGGTGCCTCCTCTTTGCGTGCGTCGATTATTTTCTGCGCATATTCAAGCAAGTTATTTACGCCAGTAACGCGTGAGATGAGGGACATCAGAGCGATGGCGATGCAATGTAAATTGCATTTATGCACCACTTCCAATTCCAAATCGGCTGTGAGAGCGACCTGTTGAATGCTGCATGAGAAATTCAAACAAAAAAAAATATTTTTGAAGAAATATTATAAAACAGGGTAGGGCTAAGTTCGGGTGTAACCGAACGCTTTATACTCTCGGAATGTGGTATAAAGCCAAGCGATATTTTCGGTAAAAAATCAACTGTAGACATTGAGGTCCAGGTTCGGTATCTGGGGACTTGTTTTGTTGTTGTTGTAACGGGTACCTAATCCCATTCAGGATGGTAAGGATTATGTTAGTTGTCGTCAACGTCATCCAACGGCAGGCCCAAGAAACGTGCTGTTTCGACGGGGTCGGACCATAGAAAAAGGAGTGTCAGATGAGTAGGATTAGTGGGATGCAAAGAGGTGGTCAGTGTCATGGAGAGACTCATTGCACACAGGACATATATTTCGGAGTCTATTTTGGATAAGTAGGAGTTTAACCTGCTACAGTATCCAGAACAAAGATCAGCAAGGATCACACTGGTTTCCCGCGTCAGCTCGAGCACTTTGTTTGCAATGGGTGATGATTTGACTCCAAATACGCCATTCACTGAGAGGGAGTCGGTGAAGGTGTTGATGTTTCCACTGTGAATGGCGGTCAGTGCTTTTCGGAAGTTAGTTGCGTCTGCAGTCTTGTCGGTGTATTGTTTGATGTCATCGACGTAGAAGGGGAACGATGCCCTAGGCGGCGCCTCCGCTCCAAGCAGGTGACTGCAAGCATTATTACTGCGAAAGCACCCCAACAGGAACTGCTTGGAGAGGAATTCATTATGCTCCTTAACTGGGAGCATACGGGCCTCAGTATGTAGGTGTTCAAAAGGAGACATCACGAGGCATCCTGTCATAGTCCAGAGTGCAGTATTCTGACAGGTCTGAAGCTTACTCGTCTGCGTTCCACTGCACCCAGGTGACCATTTTGGTGCGGCGTAGTTAAGGACCGGCCAGCAGATTGCCTTGTAAGTTGTCAACAACAGTTCTTTGTCCTTTCCCCATGTGCTGCCGCGACTTGAGGATTTTGTTGTGGCTCTGTATTTGGTGATAATCGCTGTCGTCAAAAGTCACACCTAAAATTTTAGTATTATTGACAGTCGGAATCTTAACGCCATCGACTGCATTATTGAGGTCAAGTCTGTACTCCCTCGTCCATTTTGTGATTATGGGCGCTGTGGATTTAGTGGAGGAGAGTGTTAAGTTTCGTGCAACGAGGAAGTGAAAAAGGTCAGAGAGACAGCCGTTTACCATTGAACATATGCTATCGATTCCATTGCCAGACGTTAATATCGTGAAATTATCAGCGTACGATGCGATAGATATTCCCTCTGGTGGCTGCGGGAGTTTCGAGATACAGAAGTTAAACAATAGCGGGGAGAGGACACCACCCTGTTCATGGTTCAGCTCTACAGTTCTGGAGGGAGCGTAGTTTTTTCGATGTTCTCAAGTAGCGTTGTGTGTGCCTAGCTTTTTTATGGTACGGGGACCAACCGCAATGAAAGGTTCGGGTCCTACCATGTTGGTGGATGCTGCAGAGCGGGAAAGCTCAACAGTCAGTTCATTCCCGGCTATACCTTTGTGATTTCCAACGAAAAATGTACATACTTACCCCAAAATGAACAGCAAGAATTCTTGCACGGTCTCGCCACAAGCCATTTCGACAATAAGCAAAGCCGCCGTATTGTAGCTGGATGCAAGCGATTCAATGCGATCCGACAGAGCCATACTATCGATGAGGGCCTGCATTATATTTGCGCCATATTTATGTGTGAATATTATGTCAGAACGCGATGGTGGCTCCTGCGATAAAGCTGGGTAAGGCTTTATAGTCACATAACTGAGCACTTTTTCGTTTTGATGGCGATCGAGTAGGGCCTGGAAGATCTGCATAACGATGACACGCGTCGGATCATGTGGTGCACGTGCCATCTTCAGTAAGGGTTGTAAGAAGGATGCCGGGAAGGCCTTTTCGAATGAAACTGTGCTGTATTGTGTACCAACTTTGAGTAGGGATTTCAACAGTATATTCTGCAGCATTTGATCGCCTTTGCTTTTCTTCGATAGATCGGGCACCGTATTCATAATGAATAGCATTATTTCGATTTTCTGATAATCGGGATGATGATTAGCGAATTCGCCCAGCGCATTGATGAGTGCCTCTTGATATTGTGATTCCTCGTTGGTAATTTCTGTTGTTGTGCTGACGCTAGTACGCAAGTGTGTAAGCAAATTATTGATAATGTCCAATGCGGAGGGACCGACACTTTCGCCAGCAGCGATCGCTATTATTTTGGAAAGTACGACAGCTAAAGATGTGCGTGTCTTCGGCGATGACTTGAAATTGTTGTCTAAATGTTGCATTAATGTCTCTACAACTGTATACGAATACTGCGGTTGTATGGAGATCATTACAATGCGGAAGGTGTGTATAGCGAACGTGTTCGGCACCCATAATTCATGACGGTCCAAATGGCTGTTTTGGAAGATACGAGTATTTTGTTTACAATTTATTTATAAAATTTGTTTTGTATTAACTCACGTGAGCAGTGGCTTCAAGACGCTGCGTATATGACCGAAAGATGCACGTCCAACAAGTTCGCGTAATACTTCTTCGGCCAGCACTGGTGGTGTTACGTGTGTTGCGTCTTCAACGGGAGTTAAGTCGCCGGACTAAGGAAACATACCATAATTATTAATTGTTACGTCCATGGTTGTTGTTATTGATATAATAATAAAACTAAATCTTAAAGTATAAGTCACATGATTCATAATAACAAAATAAATTTTACCGCAATTAAATTTTTCTTCACAAACAAAACGTTCACGCAAAACTTTTTCAGCGGCATGAAATTTTCAATATTAAGAAAACAACATATTCATTAAAACATATTAAAAACATAATCGAAAAAGTATGTTTCCTTAGCCAACTATTAGTAATAAACTCACCTGCATGTTGAACAGCAATGACGGTACTATTTTTTCCATATGCACTTTGTCCCATATGTTCTCAACCAAATCATCAGATACAGTCTTCCGTATCACACCCTGCAAACC
Source organism: Bactrocera neohumeralis (assembly GCF_024586455.1). Classification (NCBI taxonomy): domain Eukaryota; kingdom Metazoa; phylum Arthropoda; class Insecta; order Diptera; family Tephritidae; genus Bactrocera; species Bactrocera neohumeralis. The sequence continues at coordinate 71,648,383 of NC_065921.1, forward strand.
TTTAATACCAGCTAGGCGTATACTGTCGCGTAATTCCACATTATCGTGGTTGCCATGACACATAGCAGAGAATTTTGATATAAAGAAGTCATAACGCCGATGGTAGGAAGGTGTGTCTTCATTTATATTTGCAAACTTTACGAACTGTAATAGAATTAATTTGAATAATAGAATTAAACAAAAATTTGTCTAGTTTTGAAAGTTTTAAGATATCTTGTATATACGAAAATGTTAACCGAGTTTCTGCCATTCATTCCTACTCTTTAATGTAACCAAATAACCTCAAATAACCCTAAATCAAAATCTAATCCTAGATACATATTTTACAAGACATCTTCACGAAATTTAGCTTAGAAATCCAGTCCTAGATAGATATTTCACATGATATCTTTACGCAATTTAGAATATTGCCCAGGGCAAATTTTGTACATTTGAAAAAAAAAATCATAACGAACCACCGATCTAAATCAAGTTCTTGTATGGAAACATTTTTATTTATGGAAAGTATTCTAATTTCGATAACGTTTTTTTAATTTTTTTATAAAAAGAAAACTTTTTAAATAAGTACAAAATCTATATTTATATTATTTTGTAAATCTCGTGATGAATGAACTGAATGCTGTCAAGTTTTGACTGAACAAAACATATGTTATTGTTTGTTTTGATTATTTCTTTCGCGTAAATATTTTTTTTTTTTCGAAGCTAAAAGTCACACATATAAAGTTTAAATATTTATTGCTATCGTTTGACTCACAACTGCGGTTAATAAAACTACACTCGAATATAACAATAAAGATAACCTAAACTAAACTAGCATATGCTGCTTATCTTACCGAATTGGTAGCCATAATTTGCAGATTGGGGTTAGTGTCTTCCAACAATTTTTGTACCATACGCAAAAAAGACTCAACGAATAAATTTAATGTAGTCTGTGCATGACAAGCCTGCAATAGTAAGTCCATTGCCTCCATGGCAATTTCTACAAACCTATTTGTATAAAAATATTAATAACAACAAATAAAATTCAACACTACATGTGTTTAAAAAAAATAACTCACTTGTAACGTTTGCGATTAATATCCTTGCTAGCTTTTTGATACAAATATTCACCAATACGATCTAGCTTATCTGGTGAGCTTAAAGAATAGAATGTTAGCTTCTCCATGTTCGATTTGACAAGACCATCTTCAGGGTTTACAGGAAATATATTGTCCACCAGCCGTTTGTAGCGCGGGCGTAGCGCTGAGCAACAACCACAGCAACCTGAAGAAAAATAGTAAATATAGTGATTGTACGAAAAGTAAATCAAGTTGTTTTCTAAATAATTACTAAATTAATTAGGTAAACATTACAATAAACCATTTTAAATGTCGTTATATGTATGTAAGTGCAAACATAAGGCGTTTAGCTATTGAACGTTTGTTATTTTTGATGTAAATTAGAGAAATGCATGTAAGTAATTCGTAAATATGTCTGTAAGTGCAATAACATTAGCAACACGTATGTTTAGTTGTTGTTGCTGTGTGGGCAGAAAGCTTATCTGAAGTAATTTGGAAGAATTGTGTAGAGTAGACACTCCTTGACGATTAAAAAAATCCGGGTTCGTTCCGGTTACGTAGACCCGAACGTCGTGGAAACAGACGTATGTAAAGTCGGTAGGTTTTTCCGATTATATCAAAAACAGTTTTTGTAAACTTGTTGGAATGTGTATCTTTTTACTCTTAAAATTGGTAGGCCTACAAATTATGATATGATTGCTTACCAGGCATTCTGTTTTCACGGTTGGAAATATATATATTTTTTCTAACAAAAACACGAAAAATCACTATTTAAAAGTGTATTTGACTTAGCTAACTTCACAAATTTACAATTTTAACATATTAAAATGTTTATTCGATAAATCAAGGCGAATCAGCTGGCAAAATGAATGACGAATTGCTATCCACAATTTAGAGTTGCCGGTATATTTTTAAATACCAATTGGCAATATTTGGCATTTTAATTCCACAAAAATCAAGGAGTGCATCAAATATCACGAAAAGTATGAGAAAATAAAATTTAAATATCCTAGCAAGTTTTTAGAAAAACTATTTTAGTTTATTACCATATTATTTACTTTAAAAAAAGTTGTAAAAATTATTTCTTAGTAGCTAAAATTTGGTTGCTATTTAACTTTCAGAAAGTACATTCACTTTCTAGAAATTGCTTCCAAGGTTATAGGTGCAAGTACTTTAGTGCTGTGAAAGCCTCTCGACTTTTTTTTGATTTTTACTGTTATTTATGATCTCTTTGCTGATTGCGAAATTTGTTAATTCCGAAGACAACTACAATGTTTACTTTTTGCAATTGGCCGTTTGAAAAATGAAAGTACTTTCCTTTTTTACTGTTCAGTTATTTACACGGGAAAGTAAATAGTTTGATAGGAAAATGTTTTGAGAAAGCATTTTTTCTTGTTAAAGCTTATCTTGAAGATATTTGAGCTTGTGGTAAATAAGTTTTTTGAGAAGGAGAAGGGCCCGTTTTCTCAATGTCAAGACTCCTGCTTTCGGTAAAGAACCCTTTTACTTATAAGCTATAGAAAATAAAGATTAATTGTAAATAATAATTGGGTACTTTACTTACATGTTGGATCCGTACACTTCTGCACAAAAGTGTCGAAAAATTCTGGTAATTCAACTGGTTCGAAACAGCAACGTATTAACGCCATTCGCTCTACCTTTCATGAGCCGGAACAGATGCCCCGTCTGGTCTTTAAGATGTCGTCGTCTCTATGATGATTGATTTACCTAAAGTTACAAGTTCATTTTTAGGTTAGGGATTGACTGCATCGAGACTAAACTATATTTATAACATTTTTGGCGTTTAAATATCTACACGTAGCCAGAGGTACATATATAAATTCTTTCTTTTCAGGAGTCTAATTGTAGGGTGGTATCTGCTCTGGCTAGTTTAACTGCTTCACATTTACCAGGAACATCATTATGTCTTGGAACCCATTGCAGGTTCATCATGAAATAGGTTGTTAGATCCACTAAGAGATTAAGGCATTCTTTCATTATCTTTGGGATAGATGTTAGATCCTCCCTTAGTGGACTAATTCTTTCACTAACTTTGACGAAACCCTAAGAGACTTTAGTGATGTAGATGGATAGATCCACTGAGAGTTTAAGGCATCCTTTCATTATTTTTGGGACAGATGCTGGACCCACTAAAAAATTAAGTAATTCCTTAACTAACTTTGACGAAACCTTCAGAGACTTAAGTGATTTCAAAGCCGCTTCGCTTGGTGAGTACACTCCTAGTTTAGGTAAGAAGGCTTTTTAATTGCTGAGCTATTCGCTTGGAAGAATCTGTGGTCTGGTAGACTAAAAACGATTTTGGTTTCTAATTTTGCTGAAAAGCCGCCGCCTTCCACTTTATTATCGAGTTTGGACCCATCCATATAGATGCTATATCTGTGTCACTGTTCTTCCCACTCTTCTCTGGAAGGAAGGCAAGATTGGGGACCGAATTTATGTTAGGTTCTAAATAGCTACGAAAATCCGTGGTATTGGGTAGAAACGCGAACTTCCTATGTATCTTCGAATCCCCTTCTTTCAGCCGACTAATGGGAAGGATTGATTCCCAGCATCCACTAGTTTAAGAGCAGGCTTCTGAACTGCTTACAGAATAAGTCTATTGGCAGTAAATGTAAAATGACATTAGGTGATAGACTTGTTACAACAAGATCGGTACAAAATGCTCAAGTCGTCCAATAAACTGATGCTAAGTAGCTCATTTTCAACTGATCTACTGAAAGTAGAACTGGGCCGGGAGATTTATGATATTCCGGAGCAGGGAGCCATGAACATGGTAGAACCTGAACTCTTCACTGCGGTGGGTTCCCATAACAAAAAAAATTTGGTCTGTCGAGCTATTAAGAACCCGTCCGTATTTTTAAGTTTTTGATCGCTTCCCCAGCCACCACCTCACATTTCACAAATAATCTTAATATAATCCAATTTCTACGATTTCTCGCAATTTACGCGATTATCTCATGGCCAATGTCTCTTGTCCAAACTTTACGACGGTCACCTTAAAATATTTGTTATTTATGTAATTGTTTTTGTTTTGCTGTCACTTTCTTAAATACACTCAAATAACATAACTGTAATGTGCACGTTTTCATACACTTCACTGCCACCCCCTCTAATGCTCACAAACACGGGTGAAATAACATTGCAAAAGGTGTTTGGTGTGACATGCGTCACTTTTGCAATAAACAGTTAACATTTAACAAATTTCTATAATAATTTCTCACTTTATAACGCTTTTTTGTTGGGGTTGATTACCGATTTTTCGCGACACTCAATAAAGACTGAACGCCTAAGTGCAGTTTGTTGCAAAGCTCAGAGTTAATTTTTAAGGTTTCGGTTTCTATAACAAAAGCTCCAGAGGTCATATGGTAAAAGCTCTACTGGTCAGCTGGTGAAATGTTGACATTTCCGTATAGACAACATGTATGTAAGTACACTTGTTTGTATGTGTACTTACCCAGTAAACCTTTGAGTTAAATAATACTTTTTTTTGAACTCTAGCTTGTGACAAATTGGTGATGATTATTTCAATAAATAAATTCGTCTAAATATCTTCTACTTTACTGAAGTAAAGATCGCTTACGCGGTTATAGCAGAGTTAACAACAGCGCGCCAGACGTTTCTTCTTTTCGTAATGTGGCGCCAATTGGAGATTCCAAACGAAGCAATATCCTTCTCCACTGGTCTTTCCAACGCAGTGAAGGTCTTCCTCTTCTTCTGCTTTCCCCGGCAGGTACTGCGATGAATACTTTCAGAGCTGGAGTGTTCGGACGACATGATCTAGCCAGCGTAGTCAGGGGAATGGAGTCATGTGTAGAAGTTCACGCAATTGAGGAAAGTTTTCTGAGTTCCATTCACTTGGGAGTGGTCAGAAAAGCTTCTTTTACAAATGGCTCCAGCAGATCACAACTTCCGGTCTTAGACCAAGTATCTCCTGGATAGCCAAAGAACATCCGTTTGAAGGCGAGCTAAAGTAAGAAGGCGAACTATCCTTCCCAGGGTTGCGCGCTGGGGACGCCACGTAAAAAGCGCTCCCAAATGAAAACGAAACAACAACCTCGTGTAACATATACGTCTAGTAAGACAAAGCAAAGCAAGAAAGGAAGTCCTCAGGGTCTAGCTTAGTTTAGACATAAACCGGGAGTTTGAAAATCCTTATACCAGGTATATGGAGGCTAGGGTTTTGATCCGATTTTATATATTTTTGGCACCACGAATCATTATTACAAGGAAAAGCACGCATATGGACCGATATATATAGTATAAAGTCAGGCGGAAGTTCGAAAATCTTTACATTGAGCATACGGAGGCTAGGAGAAGTATTGAGCCGATTTTAAGCATATTCGGCACAAATAGAGATTGTCAGGCAAATACTCTCTCTGAACTTAAATAGCATAACAGTTTAAATGTAAAGTCTCCGACTTACTATAAGAAAATACATCTTTTTGGCGAAATATTTTTTTTTTATCCAACATAGGGTAGTTCCCTTCAAGAGCGAAGCACTGATTATAGGGACGTTCCAACTTTTCGGTACCATTTTTGTTTTACGAATTGTCCTTTGCTTCAAAATAAGCCTCAGCTTCGACGATGACCTCTTCATTTGACGGAAATTTCTTCCCAGCGAGCATTATTTTGAGATCTGAGAACAGGAATCAGTTGCTGGGTCACAGATCTGGAGAATACGGTGGACGCGGAAACAGTTCGGAGTCCAATTCATGGATTTTTGCTTTCGTTTTCACTGACTTGTGACACGATGCGTTGTATTGGTGAAACACTTTCTTTTTCTTAAAATGCGGAAGTTTTTGGGCGATCTCGTTCTTCCAACGGCACAAAAACGCTATTAAATAGTCGCTGTTTATGGTCCCTCCTTTTTGAAGGTAATTAACAAGATTGTAGTTTAGACTTCGGTGTGAAATGATGGTGTCATTTGTTCCAACGAGTGTCATATATCGATCCTTTTTCGATGTTTTCGTCGGTTTTTGAACGCAAATAGAAACTCCACGGTCCACTTGATTGATTTAATGGGTTTCAGCGGTCTAAAGCTTCGCCTATCGAGTAAACGGCCTTGTTTAGAGCCAGCTACTCAAATGTATTCGTTCACTTATTTGTAAGAGTGTATAATTTTCGGTTCCGTAGACGCCTAACTCTTCCTTACAATTGTTTACATTTATATATCATCAAATGAAAGGAAACCCAACACTTTTAAATAATAAACTTCCGATGAAATGATGTAAGTGACACTTCGTTCGTCGTTATGTGCCACGGTGATATACTTTTTACATACGCCATTATACGAGGGCGGTTCGAGTACTCTACCCATGAAAGAAAAACCAAAAATTTGGAAAAATTGCAATTTATTTCTCAAATGTTCTCTTTTAGCTCGATCGATTTACAATTGATCAAGAAGTGATTTAGAAAAACAGCTTTGACCATGTCTTTTCTGGAGGACTTTAAAGTGGACAGTAATGTGGGCTTTAACCATGTCCTTGTATTCAAATTTCTGCACATCGTGCGACTCTTTTAAGAGTTCGACAGGACTAAATACGGTGGATAGATGGCCTTTATGGCCGAGAGCACATATTTTGCTTTATTTGCCACAGGTTTCATTGGATGAAGTCCATTACTTCCCCAATACGTAGTCGAAGTAGTCAAAAGTTATTTCAAAGTGGTTCTACGCTTAGGCTTCGTCGCCTTCGAAGGCGTAGAGTCAACGTATACAGCATCTAAGCGTTCTTAGATTTCAATGCTCGATTTCTCTACTAAAACACAAGAAACGAACCAGCGAGCGATATTGCTATAAAAACTGCGAACTCGTGCGCTTTCACACACGATCGAAACAAAACCACGAGTCTGAATCGTTTTTGACAGTAGTCGGTTAAGAATGAATGATTTCTCTTGCGACTTTTCATCCCAAATTATCGGACCGCCCTCGTACTTTAATAAGCACACAATTTGTCCGGTCAGTAAGACCTACTTATAAGCGCACCAATGGAGTCAACAGAGTCTACCGTTACGCACTTTGTGTTCAGTTGAAATCGTTGACATATTAATTAAAGTTGGGCGCTTCAAACTCAGATGCCAAATATTTTGAAATCGCGCCACAAGCGCCTTGTCAACAAAATTTATCCGAAGAACCCATACGAGGGATTAAGGAGAGACAATTTAAAAAGGCTGTTGCTTTACGCGCATAACCGACAGGAAAACTATATTCGTGTCTTAACGTACCTGACCACAAAACTAAAGAAATACGTGGTAATTGATCAGGAGGCGTAAGTTATATTTTATTTACAAGTATCTATGTATATCCACAAGCATTTACCATAAACTATATGCTCCACTTTATACACAATTCTATTCCATTGTTTAGGTACATAAAAATCACAATGGAGGCGCTGAACTCAGTGATATTCGGAATTGTAAATGTACCACATATATATAATATATAGAAAATAAAATAAGACGTTAATTTTTCTAATAAATTGCTAATTTAGATTCTGATTTCAATAATATTTTCTAACTCTTTAGTGTGAACTATTTTAGCACTCTCCAGTGATTTTACAGCACGTCGTCACGACCTTTCTTTGACTTCGTCTTCACTAAAACCATCTAAAAACTCGTTGCTGGGTGCTGCGACAGGATGAGTACTCATCAATCATGCTACAAACCTTCTAGGTAGAGCGTGAACTAGACAATATCTGAGTGCATCACCTTTCAAACTTCAATTAATATGCAAAAATGAGTAAAATCGGTAAATGACCACGCCCACCTTAGAAATGATGTTAAAATATTTCGAAACTGTTAAAATTGGAATAATTTCACCACAAATCTGTTATTTTAGAGAAATATTATATAACACTTGAATTGGTTCCAAACTCCACTTTTAAAGGTTAGGTTATGCTAGGCTAAGAGCTCGATACTAACAGGAATCTCACATCGACAGCTTACAACGACGGTCTGTTGTTCTCTTATATAATAGCTCATATCGGCAGAGGAGCTTAAGTCTATCACAATTTTGTTGAGATAGCTAATGTCAGTTTAGGCTAATGTTTCCTGGTTCACGGAAGGTTAGAGTGCCGAGATGTTACATCCTCAACCTGGAAAACAGAGAAGAAAGTACCTGGATGTTTCTACCTCACCCTCTTCCATACAACTTTAACAACTTGCGTCAAAGCGGCTTCTCCTCATCCACATATCCATCTTCGGTATGCGAGCAACGGAAAAAGCCGCCACGAATAGCCTCTGCGACACAGTGATTCAAGTTAAAAGTAATGCAGTTCAAGGAGCGAAGAAACCACTAGCGCCACTTCTACGGGCTTTGTTGAAGTGACTACAAACCAAAATTAAATTTACTTGACTATTTGACTTGGTAATTGAAAGATTAACAACACCAACGTGATCAAATTTGGAGCAACTGATAGACTCTCTTTCACAAAAAGGCTAAAAGCGGTCCTCAACTTTGTCTAGAAATATATTATAAGACAGACGAGTATATAAGTAGGTTGTCAACTTCGCTAAATTTTGGGTTTGTTTCTAAGATAACTTAACATATTTAAGCCTTTGAGATTTTATTAATAAAATTTTTGCTTGAGAGCGAGCTTCAAAGCTTAGAAATAAGAGTGTGTTGAAATATTTCGAGAAGCCGATGAAACTTTTTTAAAAAAATTGATTCCATATATTCTATTAAAATATACACACATTGACCGATATAAACGGTATAAAATCCACGGGATGGTCGAAAATAACTACATATATTGGATATCTTGGAGCTAGGAGAAGGTCTGGACTGATTTCATTTGCTTCTAGCATCAAATTAAAGGCTGCTTGAGAGCATATGACTGTTGTAGGCAATTTTATAAGATAACCGACCCATTAACTGAATAACGTAAAGCACGTTGTTTATTATTTGGGACATTTGGTAATTCAAGGATGTATTTTATCCAACTTTGGAACAAAAGTAGGTTGAAATATTTCAGGGAGTTGATCACACTTTTTTATAAAAAAAATTGATGCCATATATTTCATTAAAATATTACTCATATTGACTTATTACAAAATTGGTCAAAATGAAAGACAAATGGAAGTTCGAAAATCCTTACTATAAAAAGGTTCCCTACTTTTTTAAAGAAAAAACACAGAAACTTCAAATTTAATGGGAAATATTTATTATCATTCCAAAGAACAATCCTTGGCATTTATTTTTTGAAGATTATCGCTTTCAAATGTTGTCCACGGCTACGTCTCAGTTGGCCCATCCGTTGAGTCTAATTTTCGATGACTCGTTCGAGCATTCCGACTGATAACTGGCGAATGACAAGCGTAAGGTTTTGCTTCAAGGCCTGAATCGAAGCGGAAGACTTTAGACTTTACATGTCCGCACAGGAAAAAGTCTAACTTTGTGATACCATATGATCTTTGTGGCCAATCGACCGGCCCAAAACCTGAAATTAACTACTCACCGAAGTGTTCTTTCAATAAATCCATTGATTGATGTTATGTGTGGGAAGTGGCGCCGTCTTGTTGAAATCAAATGTCGCCGAGATCACGAGTATCAATTTCAAGCATGAAATAATCGGTTTTCATGGCGTGATAACGTTCGTCATTGTTACGTTCTCACCGGCATCATTTTTGAAGAAATATGGACCGATGATTTCACCGGCCCACAAACCACACCAAACCGTTGTTTTTTCTGGATGAAATGGCAGCTCTTGAATCTCTTCAGGTTGCTTTTTGTCCCAAATGCGGCAATTTTGCTTGTTTACATACCCATTGAGACAGAAATGGACCTCATCGCTGAAAAAAATTTGGCTCGAAAACGTCGGATCTTCTTAGATTTATTCCAGAGATCTTAGAGCGAAGCGACGTCGCTTGAGAAGGTCCAGCGGCTTCAGTCCTTGCACAAGCTGTATTTTGTACGCTTTCAATTTAAGATCTCGACGTAAAATGCGCCAAGTCGTTCCATACGTCAGTCCGAGTTGCTGCGAACGTCGCCGAATCGACTCTCCACGGTCTTCGTATACACTCTCACCTACGGCGGCTATATTTTCTTCACTGCGTGCTGCACGTGATCTATTCGGTCGAATATTATCCAATAATGAATGCTGGATCTCAGATGGGCGATGGTGTTGCGTATTGTACGTTCTGTAGGCCGATTTTGTTGACCATAAGCTGAGCGAAGCGGTTCCGCGCAAAAAAATTGAACGATTTATAAAAGTTGTTCTGGCATAAGTCTTACCATGATGAAATGCCAAATAATACTGAATAAAAGCAACATGACAGCTTGACACGACTCATGCGTGATCTGTCAAAAACAGGCCATTGAAAAAAGTACCTCTACTTGGATCACCCTTTATTTAACTTTTTTCATAAAATATTGATGTATACTAGCTTTTGTTTCTGTTTTGTTGCCGACTACTGTTCGCAAGCGCAATCATTTTACTCCCCTCAAGCTTTTATCTCCATTATACTCTTTGTTGAATTGCGGCTTACTAATACATAGGCACAGAATCACTTGGTGTCTCAAATGTGGTGAAAAGCTTTCTTTGTTTATATCAATGAATTCAAAGCTTAGCTTACTTATATACATGTCTATACATATAGACACATACAAGTTAAGCATTTTTGTTGCAACACCTGTTGTCTTCGTCGCAACTAAGTAATTCTTCAATACGCGCATCGCAATGTGTGGGCGTCTGGTGTCTACATTCTCAAAATCATGACCGCGAATAAAAAACTTTGCTTCTAACAACTCTATGACATATTTGAGATAAATAATTTACAAGAATGCTATTGGAAATTTAGACTTTTGAATTGCGAAATAAAATTTGCATCGAAGAGGTATGTACTTATATGATATTAAGACATTTGGAGGAACGGAAATATTTTATTCTGTATGTTCGGGTTAAAAGAGGGGCAAGATTTTACCTGCTAGCTTTTGTTGCTTTACGAAAGAAGTCCGATAACTATTTAGCTTCACTACTCAAAGGCGCCACTACCACACCCTTCAAAGAAAACTTGGCTGTTGTATACGGTGACTCTTCGATGATGCTGACTGTCAAAAAGTTGTTCAACTGAGTTCCCAAAAGACCGTGGGAGCCATACCTGTGTGAAATATTTGACATGAGGAGCAGTGGACTTCTCACGAATCTGCTTCGACCAGGAGGCTCTGAAAATTATCTTATTGGTTGGAATGGCAATTACCCAATGACTGTCGCGAGCGCTTAGCAGGCGTTGGTCGACGACACTTAGAGTAGAACGCCGGAGATCTTCTGTACTACTTGCCCTTGGTAAAGAACAGATTGTTAAAATCGTAGGAGTTTTGACTGGGCACTGTCCAATAGGTATTCAATGTATAATTGTTGGATAAAGGTATGTTATACCATTTTTGTAAGAGGGAGGTTGAAACAAACAATTAGCCATCTCAATAAAATTGGATCAAGGCACTTTGTTTTTTGAGGGTCTATAATGTATAATATAGGTGTTATAGATAGCACAACGAATCGGCGTTCTAAGTTGACCAAGTAAGATCACTGTTAGCATCAACCTCTGAACCTAACCTAACCATCTAACTTAGTCACGTTTTATTGTTCAGATATAAAGTATGTACAAAGCCAGTTACTACATCTTCTTTAATACAGATTTTTAGGTTAGGACTTTCTGCCATATTTTTATAGTTTTTCTTTGCCATGGACAAAGAGCTTAAAAATGTATCTAATATCTCTATATTAAGTCTTAGAACAAACCAAACCATAGACACAAACCAATTTTCATTAAGCACTTGTTCTTCTTCTTTCTCCTTATTGGCGTAGACACTGCTTACGCAGTTATAGCCGAGTTTACAACAGCGCGCCAGTCGTTCTTCCTTTTCGATGCTTGGCCCCAAGCGAAGCCAAGTCCTTCTCCGCTTGGTCTTTCCTACGGAGTGGAGGTCTTCCTCTTCTTCTACCTCCCCCGGCGGGTACTGCGTCCAATTCTTTTAGAGCTGGAGAGTTTTCGTTCCTTCGTGTATCGTAGCCGATGTCTTTTTATTCGTTGAACAATGTCAATGTGGTAGTTCCATCGAATGCCATATTCGCCGTGCCCATGCTCAAAGAACCATAAATCTTTCGCAGAACCTTTCTCTCGAAAACTCGTAACGTCGACTCATCGGTTGCTGTCATCATCCAAGCCTCTTCTCTGCACCATATAACCAGCAGGACGGGGCTGATGAGCGCCATGTAGAATTTGGTATTTGATCGTCGAGAGAAGACTTTACTTCTCAGTTGTCTACTCAGTACGAAGTAGCACCTGTTGGCAAGAGTTATGCGGCGTCGGATTTCGAGGCTGACGTTGTTAATGGTGTTAATGCTGGTTCCAAGGTAGACAAAGACTGTCAACAGTCAGGTGTGAGCCAAGTCGCGAGTGTGACGACTGTTTGTTTGATAACATGAGATATTTTCGTCTTGCTCTCGTTCACTACCAGATCCATATGTTTTGCTTCTTTGTCCAACCTAGAGAAAGCAGAACTAACGGCGCGGTTGCCGATGTCAACGGCATACGCGAGGAGTTGTACACTCTTATAGAAGAGTGTACCTTCTCTATTCAGTTATATATATTTTTCGATTTTATATAAATTTTATAGTCATTCAAACAATAATTTTTACCGAAGGCGCGCAGATTGCTTACTGTGGAGAAAAATGTTGGAGATGTTAAAAAATTACAAAAATAATTTCCTCGGAGAATTCGGATTTTTCTTTGAATTGTTGACTATTTGAAGAAACCGTTTCACAAGTTCAGAAATAGAATCATTTGAGAATGATCTCTATCACTTAAGACAAAAGGAAACTAAAACTAAACTTTGCTTTCAAAAAGCTTTTTCTTAAAGATGCAATTCATAAAATCATAAACACAATTACCGTTATTTTTTGATAGTTTACGGTAGTATTAAGAAATGATAAAACATTTAGTACTTGTATAAATCTCATGTTGCCATCGAAAATACACACAAATTACTTAAAACAACTTAATTAATTGCTAAGAAACAAAGCATACATCAATAACTTGATCGATTTTCAAGGCATATTCTGTACATTTACATATACATAGTACATATGTATGGATATATATGTACATAGAAGCCAAACTAGTCCACCTGCGCATTACTTCATTGAGTTATTGCGATTTCCGAAGTTGAAAAACAATCGCACAAACACAAACACACACCCATACGCTCAACACCCAGAATCGCATTAGTTAAATATATGAAACGTTTATATTATTTACATACATATCTATACACACACACACATATATCAAACATACCAAACACTGTGTGGATTTGTGTAACAAAACGAGTTCACCTTTGGCTAAGAAAGAATTGACTTGGTCGTACAAAGGCAGTTAGTTATAATAGATAAACAAGCTTTAACGTCAGAAATTCGTTAATGCATAAATTCGTGGTGAATTCGGTGAAGAGCAAAAAAATTTGAAGAATGTTTGGGCGAGCAGGTTTTCAACAACTCACCACAACAGCTAAAATTTCACCTTTTTCCCCCCAAATCAACATTAGCAGCCAGTTCGTGTTGGTAGCACGTGAAACATCGCCACTTCCACTAGTACAACTGATTTCCTAACTGTCTGAGGACTGGTGTGAAACGGATGCGTATTGGTATAGTGGACAGGTTAGGTAGAGGAGATACAATATTCTATAAGAGTGTACAGCTGCTGGCGTATGCCGATGACATCGATATCATTTAACTCAACAATCGCGCCGTTAGTTTTGATTTCTCCCAGACTAGTAGGGACCGAAGCAAATGGGTTTGGTAGTGAACGTTGGCAAGACGAAATATCTCCTGTCATACAAATAGTCCTCGCACTCTCGACTTTGTTCCCACGTCACTTTTGACAGTCATACCTTCGAAGTCGCAGAAAATTTCGTCTATCTCGGAACCAGCATCAACACGAATAACAAAGTCAGCCTCGAAATGCTTTGCAGAATAAGTTTTGCCAACATGTGCTACATCGGATTGAGTGGGCAATTGAGAAGTAAAGTCCTCTTTCGACGAACAAAGACCGAATTCTACAAATCACTTCTCATCCCCGTCCTGCTATATGGTGCAGAAGCATGGACGATGACAACATCTGATGAGTTTTCGAGAGAAAGATTATGCGAAAGATTTATGGTATACGTATACGAGATATACGACGACATTTAAATAGGTCAGCGAATTAAGAGACAGCGGCTACGGTGGCTAGGTCATGAATAAAAACTCTCTAGCTCTGGGAGTATTCGACGCAGTATTCGCCGAAGGTAGCAGAGGAAGACCCTCACTTCGTTGCAGAGACCAGGTGGAGAAAGACCTCGCTGCACTTGGAATCTCCAATTGGCGCTAAACAGCGAATAGGAAGAACGACTGGCGGGCTTTTGTAAACTCGGCTATAACCGCTTAAGCAGTGTTTACGCCAATAAAGAAGAAGAAGCAGGATGATTAGGTTAGGTTAGATAGCTGATACCTCAGCATTGGGGATCCCGCTTAAATCGTTATGTACAGACATTTGTGATGCCAAGCGGAAAACTCCTGTAGTCGACAAAAATGCCTGAATATATCAAATCTGCTTAGGTGTTTTATTTCTTATTTCTGCATGTCAAAAAGTATGAGATTCGATGTATTGTTGCTTTGATCTGGCAAAAATATATGGTATATTCAAGGAGGACGTTTGAAGCGATTCTAACTCATCTCCTTCCAAACAGCTGATAAAACTGGCTTCCGGTAAGAGTTTCAATCTTACAGCACGATTACCGATGGGACATTGTCCAGTTAGAACTACTACCTTTATTGAATCTGAACTTGATCAGAGTTAAGAGCTCCCTAGACCTTTGCTGATTTATCCTGGGCCAGAAGGGCTTGCTGGTGGTAGACCAACGCTAGTCTGAAGCCTAACAGTTCATTAACTCCTACCTCTTCCATTCCGCAGTTCTTGATACTGAAGTACATGTCTTTAAAAGCCCATCAGCCTTACAGTTTCCTACAATATCACTGTGGCCAGGCACCCAAACCAGTCTAATCATAAAATAGCTCGTTGCTAGAGATAAAGAGTCTAGATATTGTTCACGAGTCTTGGAATGGAGAGTTACCACTCTGGAGGAGATTGTGCTTCGGAGCAGTAAGTCTACTGTCACTTGTTTGATCTTATATTTAAAAAAGAGTATACAAATCTTCAAAACAACTTTCTAATTAAATTTATCCTGTTTCGTCGAAAATGATCTTTTTAGACAGTTTTCTGAAAAAACTATCAAAGTGAGTCCTTAATTCAGATATATAGGTTTGAGTTCAATTAGCGCAAAATGTGCCATTTTGATACACTATTCGAAAAACCATCCGGTGCCCCTCAACCCTCAAACTTATCTCCTATATGCTTTTTGTAGATAAACATTCAAGGTTGGTACCTGATGGATACCAGAGTTCTACATCGGGAATGTAATAAAGCTGGGTACTTATAGAGGAAGTGCAGAACCGTTTCCTTACTCCCTACGAGTTTGCAGCTAAGGAAAATATTGTATTGACATTTCCATTTTGAAGCTTGTTCTCCAAATGGACAAAGTATCCTTATGGTGGCTGCAAGTCTATATATACTTTTACTGGACCTTTCTGATAAGTCCTAGTCCTTGTCTTATTCTTTGCTCTTGACTATTTGTTCAAATTGTGTGTTTGGCTAACTCTTAATGCTGTTGTAGCGGCAAGATTCGTGGAGTTGACAGTTCTTGACCGGAAAAGAATCCGGGTCCGTTCCGGTTACATCTTCGAAACCGAGCTCTCCCTTAATCGTTCCCAGCGGTCAGGGCATTGTCTCCGCTCAGAGACGTCTAGAGAGACCTCTGACTTTGCTAACTCGTCTGCTTTCTTGTAGTCAAAAATGTTCCTTTAAACAGGAACCCAAAATTTTAACAAGTGGTGTTGATCTGCCAGTGAGTTTAAAGCCTTCCAACCATTGTCGCACATGCTGGAGTTTATCTTTGGCGACGATAAGGCCAGCAATGCCGGCTGACCATCTTTAAAAATGTCAGCTCTCTGCTCTCCCTGCACTTTTTTGTAGAATTCCTCAGACCTTCTTCACTATGCTTAGTACTTTCGCTTGGCAGATGCCAGCTGAGTTCTTTTTCCCTTCGGATCAAGAGAGAAATAATTTTCAAAAGTTGATGCAGTTTTTGCTGCTTATTGTGAATATGCTTGAGGAAACTCGCATGTGGGCTTCATAATGTCTAAAATTTTGACAAATATTTCATGAAGTCAAAATTTATGACAACAAAATCAGCGATATTTTCAATAAGGCAACAGTTCACCACATGAAGAAGAACTATACTCTAAGGTACAAAGTGCTAATTTTGAGATATTTGACAGCTAATTGCTTGACAAGCACAGAACGATAAACTTCAAGATTGTTTGACAAGGACTGTCATAGAATGTGACATAATGAAATTTGCCTAATGAAAAGCGTACTTTATAGTGAAACTTACAAATGCACTTAGGATCGGTTAAAATGCTGAAGGAAAACTCTGCGGAAGCTGTAGTTTGTAGTTTTAGAACTTCGTCGTTCATTCTCAGTTTAAAAGCGTTGCTTGAAAGTATTGCATGTACTGTATTAGATCGCGAACCGGTACTTCACCGTATGCCTTATGCCTGTGCTAGGCTATGAGCTAGCACGATTTGCTGCTTGGGAATGTTTGGAGCTGACTATGCACACATACATATGTATTAACGTACATGTACATACATACATACCTACTGACCGCTTCATTAACGAGGCTCGAAGCGAAATTCATTCTCAAAACGAATGTAGGAGCAACGATGAATGCAGAGGCCGGCTTTTGGGTGTTGTTTGTATATATACAGTACATACATACATATGTATGCATCTGTGTGTGCGTTGTACATTTTTGCACAGCTATGGAATCACTGTTTACTGCTCCAGCAGGTTGCCGAGCGGCAGTCGTGGTGAATTACGTTAAGCTCAGCAGCGAGCGGCTAAGCTAATTCAAATTGCTTGCATGGTGAGTACGGCTTGGCGATTTGATATTGCTGGCGACAGTCTCAGCTCAGACGTGATATAGTATGCTCGCTCGATCTTGCCCGTTGCGGTTGAATTGTGGGTTGCGTGTGGTTGCCAAACCAACTCTAAACAACTAGTAACAACAATTTAATGCAATAAAAACTAAACAACATTACAACAAAACGAACAAACGAACGTTATAAAAAACAAATACAATAAATAAAATAAATAATTATAATATTTTCCGAAATTATAACGGTTGCTTTAAATAGTTGACGAGTTTTCCGTATAAAAAACGTAAATAAAAAAACAAAAACAACACAAGTGTTGTGAAGCTTTTCGTGCATTATCGCTTTTGACGAAACAAGTGAACAAATATTGCACAACTCCAGGCAGCAAGTTGCCGTTAATGCCGTTCGAAAACGCAAATAAATAGCTCATCTCGTGGATTGCCTAGTGAAAAATGTTTGCAATGTGGGCATACATACAAAAATTGACAAAATAACGAGTGTAAAAAAACGAAAAGTGTGAAATAAAGGTAAACAAAGGCTGCGAATGTCTGTTTCGAAAATAGTTGCATTTGTGGAATAAAATTTCGAAAAATAAAAAAAAAAACTTTTGCGAAAATAATTGCATTTTGAAATAAAATTTAGAAAGAAATATAAAAACTCTTTCGAAAATAATTGCATTTGTGAATAAATATTTCGAAAAAATAACATTTTCGAAAATAATTGCATTTTGAAAAATAATACAAAAAACGCTGTAGAAAATAATTGCATTTGTGAAAAAAAAAATTTAAGAAACAACTTTTTCGAAAATAATTGCATTTGTGAAAAAAAATTCGAAAAATATTTAAAAAATAATTTTTTCGAAAATAAAAATTATAACTTTTTCGAAAATAATTGCATTTTTAAATAAAATTTTGGAAAAATTATTCGAAAATAATTGTATTTGTGAAAAACAAATTTCGAAAAAATTTATAAAACAAGTTTTTCAAAAATAATTCCATTTTGAAATAAAATTTGAAACAAAAATAAAATTAAAAACTCGAAAATAATTGTATTTGTGAAAAACAAAGTTCGAAAAAATTTGTAAAACAAGTTTTTCAAAAATAGTTCTATTTTGAAATAAAATTTGGAACAGAAATAAAATAAAAATATCGAAAATAATTGTATTTGTGAAAAAAGTTCGAAAAAAAATTAATAAATAACTTTTTCGAAAATAATTGTATTTGTGAAAACAAGTTCGAAAAATATTTGAAAAACAACTTTTTCGAAAAATAATTGTATGTATCAGTGAAAAAAGTTCGAAAAAAAATTAATAAATAACTTTTTCAAAAAATAACTGTATATGTAAAAAAAAGTTCGAAAAAATTTTGAAAAATATTTTTTTGAAAAATAATTGTATCAGTGAAAAAAGTTCGAAAAAAAATTAAAAAATAACTTTTTCGAAAATAATTGAATTTTTAAACAAAATTTTGGTATAAAAGTTAAAAAATAATTAACAAAATTCAAAAAAGTTTCGAAATTGTGTTTAATTGCACAATAATTGTGGCAAAAACAGCTGGTAAATATTTTTTAAATTTATTATTGTTTAAATAATATTTGTTTAGTAAAAAAAATAATAACAAAAAGTGCTGTAAATTATTTTCGCATGAATTAACAACCGTTCGTGTTTTATATTACTGCATAAATATTTTTAGTTTAGTTTGTTTTTAATTATCTAAAGCGCAGTGGCGTAGTTGTTGTAAACAAATAAGCTAAAAAATACTGGTTTTGGTGCAAATTATGCAAATTTTTTGCAACAACAACAATCATATAATAACGAATATACACAAGTGTCAGTTTGTTGACTTTTGCATGTGCATGTGTGTGTGTACAGAATTAATTACTAAAGGTGAGTTATATTGATGAGTAGATCAGTTCGTGAAATGCAATAGAAAATATTTGTTTTTGTTTTTTTTTTTCAGTTTGTTAAATGCTATATAGTATAATATATGTATATTTTTATTTTGAGTCGTTGCTTTTCCATACCATTTTGCCAGTAATTTATTTAAGTTCGTAGTTAGTGATCTCCAGGTTTGTTATTTTTCTCAATTTTTTGAAAACTTGCTCTCTAATGTTGAGCTTGCTACAAGTGTAATTTGTTTTAAAACATTTTTGCAGCAACTTGGCAGCAGTTTCGCATTTCCTTATTGATATGAAATCGGTGTGAACTTTAAAGCTTTCAATAGAAACTACTCAGATATAGAGACAATATTAACTCAAATGCTTAGAGTTCCTTTCTGCTGAAGGAGCTGCTCATTTGTAAGTCATATAAACTGATGACCAAAATCAAGATCTAAAAATTTATTGTTGGAATCGAATCACTATGGTATATAGCTCCCATTAAAGTGTTTCTTTTTTTTACTATTTTCCTTGGAAATACGCTAAAATAATTCCCTGAAAATTTGAGCGCTTAATATTAATATTAAGTACTCGACCAAGGCATGTAAAGATTCTCCATTGAAAATACGCAATTTTTTATCTTTAAATTTCTATAGCTCAGAGGCATTTTATGGCATCGCTTTGACTTTAAACACGTATTCCTCAGAATTGAACACTCTACAAAAGTGCTCATTGCGACAAAGTTGTAGCTCACACCGGCGAGGTAGTAAAAGCCTCTAAACCTGATTTTTCCATGAAAATTGCATTTTTTTGTATTTATCCCGCAAACGACAAGAGCTGCAGAAAAAATAGAAATGACAAAAAATCAAATTTCCTACAAGTTCGTCATTTACATCTTTTCTGTAGATTTTTTGTAAGCTCCCATACAAAGTGACCGTTTGGAATAAAGATAAAGATCTTTTTAAACCTTGTTTAGTCAGTTCTAATTCGGATAAGTCCCTTAAATTTTAAAGTAAGAATTACTTAAATTTATCGAGCCGAAATTTTCTTTCCATTTCAAATGCGATCTGAACCGCATACGGTTTCTTTGACCACTGAGCCACTGCTTCAAGTATTCACACCACAATATACATACTTCAATATGGGTTTGGATTACTTGCGGCTCATATTCATGTATCTTTTGCGATATGATTTGGAAGTAATAAATTCTATGAATATAATTCTTTGTATATATTAAATTTGAAACTACTCTTCTTAGCTAAACAATTTTTTCGATGTTTCTATTTCACACCTCCGTGAAGTATTTTTAAATATATTTTCTATACAGCAATTCAGTTCAATGCACCTGGCTCCTAACTCCAAGTTTTTTGACCCACATTTCCTCCAGTTTGGTATTGGTTTATTTGGGTATACTTAAGTGCATTAAATGCACTATAAGTTGGCTGTATTTGTTGGTGCAAGCACATACCAAAATCAATAATGTTGCTATGAAGAGTGCGAGTCAACCATGTGGTGAATCGCACTGGTGAGAGCACTGACCAGTATCTACTGCAATTAGTAGCACTTACGGTTTTCTTCATAAAAGAAAATTCGAAAAAATAAGTAAACAATAGAATGAAAGGATTAACTACAATAAAAATTTTCAACAAAAACAACAATGCTAATAATAAAAATACATATAATTAGTACTATTATTGACCAGCTTAGACAAGCCCATTTAAATATTTGCCAACTGATCACTAAGTTTTGGAGATATCGAACTGAAATTTTGCACACATTTATTTCTCACTAATTAGGTGTTTATATGTTGGTATCGTGGATATTGAACCACTATATCATATAGCTGTCATACAAACTGAACGTTGAAAATTCAGCTCTTGTATGACAAAAATTTTTATTTGAATAGATATGTTTACGAAATTTTGCTATGAATTATTATACAAAGTAATGTTACAATGTCTGAAGAAATTTTTCAAATCAGACTATTATAGCATATAGCTGCCATACAAATTGAGCATTGAAAATTAAGCTCTTGTATGAAAATTTTTTTTATTTGAATGGATATCGTTACAAAATTTGACACAGATAATTTTCTAAAGCAACCCTATAATCTTTGAAGAAATTCTTCAAATCAGACTACTATAACCTATAGCTGCCATATAAACTGAACAAGCAAAATCAAGCTCTTGTATGAAAAGCTTTTTTATTTCTATAGATATCTTTATGAAATTTGCTATGAATTATTGTACAAAGCAATTACATAATGTCTGAAGAAATTTCCCATATCGGGTCACTATAACGTATAGCTGTCATATAAACTGAACACGCAAAATCAAGTTCTTGTATGGACAACTTTTTTATTTGAATATATATTTTTACGAAATTTGTTATAAATTTTTGCTTACAGAAACTATACAATATCTGAATAAATTTTTCAAATCCGACTACTATAGCCTATAGCTGCCATACAAACTGAACGCTCAAAATCAAGTTCTTGTATAGAAAACTTTTTTATTTGTCGAGTTACCTTCACAAAATTTGACAGAAATCAATAACCAAAGTAGTGTTATAATATGTGAAGAAATTTTTCAAATCAGACAACTATAGCCTATAGCTGCCATATAAACTGAACAAGCAAAACCAAGTTCTTGTATGAAAAACTTTTTTAGTTGACGAGTTAGCTACACCAAATTTAGCAAATATTATTATCCAAAGTAGCGTTATAATACGTTAAGAAATTTTTAGAATCGGATAACTATATCATATAGCTGCCATACAAACTGAATGCTCAAAACCAAGTTTTTTAGTAAAACTTCTTGATATGTGAAGGTAAATCTTACTACAGTGCAGCCGAATTTAACATGTTTGCTTGTTTTTCAATGAATTTGTAAATACACAGACACACATTTACATACATACATATAAATATAAACGTACACAAATGCGTTTCCCGGGTCATATCACCAAATTGATTCTACTCCTATACGATATGAGTATAATATATGCATTCAATTTATTCATGTCTCGTTTTGTTTACGCTTTGAATCAATTCACTTGTTAATGAATAGCAAATTAACGCAACGCCATAATTTATCACCACGAAACTGAATGGCAGTGGCTTGGTGAAGGGCAGGTACTCAAATACAAAAGCAAGTCCACATAACTATATTACAAAAAAAAACAAATTTGGAGTTCATATCGAAAATGCGTTCGATTTCCATAAGAAAAGCATAAGAACTAGATTTTGTTGCCACAAAGCATTGGAAAAGCGTTTGAATACAATCATATACGGCACTTAATACGCTTTAATATTATTAGTGGAATTGCTGTGCTACCATTTCTCACACAATGTTTAAATCTCTAGCACCTATTTAAGCCAGTTTTCGCGCAACTTTAGAAAAATTGTGTGCTAAAGTTTACTAATTGAATTTTATTTTGCGCCAAATATCAACTATAATGCTAGGAAACAAAAGACTTAAGCAGCGAACCTGACTTGACCATCTGCTACATTCACCTACTTTTCAAGCACACACACATACACATGTGTATATTGTATTAAATATATTTATAGTTGCCTCTATATATGTATAATTTACAACTTTGTTGAGCTTCTTTACAAAAACAAAACAGAGAAAAATTATGCATATAGAAAGCTAGCTGGCCGTAATAGTCAAAGTTTCAAATTGAGTGTTTGTGTGCTTAAGTCTTTGCCTTATATTAACAAGTTTTTGCCAAATTTTGTAGCGTTTATTCTTTTGTTAGCCCACTCAGCGCTCCAAATTGCCAACCTCTTGTCGAAATTGTCTACTGTTTCCCGCCATTGATTGCCTTTATTTGTGTGTTGCTTTGCCGTGTTGTTCTTGTTATTGTACTTATTGTCTTAACAACTCACTAGCCGCTGACGCTTCGTGCGCCTGCCTTATTTAGCATTTTTCCAAGCGACTATGTTTTTGTTGTTGTTTATGCGCCTAGCTCTGTTTGGCTGCGGGTAAGCTGCTGCGTGCTGGGTCTTCGATTTGTTCAACTTTTGTAGGCACTGAATGAATATGTGTTTTTTGTTCTTGTTTTTTTTTTTTGTTGTTTTGGTACACTAATTAAATTGTAGCGTTGAGCGAGTTAATTTTTCGCTTTTGACTTTTAATAAATTAATTTTTAGGCTTTTTTGTAGTGCCTCATGGGTTTATTGATTTCTTGAATGCTTGAAATTTTTACTACGTGCTATTGGGTTCATGTCTATGTTTCTGTTATAATTTTTAATGCTTTATAATTCAGCGTTGTTTGTAAAAGAATTATAATTAAACGTCAATACAACCCATTTCGTTTTCAATTTGCCTCAATGCGGGAGAAAAATGTGAAAAAATGTTTAACAAAACAAAATGCTTTAACACAAGTACTTGGGATCATCATTACTTTCACTGTGCACTTGAGGAAATCGATTGCTTTTTGTTTGTGTTTTCAAATCCGTTGACCAGCGGAAACTGAAGCTTAATAAAGTGAAGTGTTTGGTTGGGATTGAGTTGAGATCTGATTTTTTGTGGCGTAAAAAGTGAAAGCAATATCTGTGAAACAAAACTGGCTTAGCTGATAAGGAAAAAATAATAACAAATAAATCTGGTTGGTAGAGTTGAAAATAAATTTACACAAACTTCGTTTAAGACACATTACAATGGGTTAAATAAATTTAATTTGCGATTACATTTTGATTACCGGCAATACAGAGTATTTTACTTATAATTACTAACTAATAATATTTAGAGTTACGATTACATTTTAATTACCAAGAAGTACAATAAAATTTTAATTGTAATTACTGCGGTTTAACAGTTAGAGTTACGATTACTTATTAGTACACAAAAATTTAAATTATTATTACTGCAGTTTGGCGTTTAGAGTTCTGATTACACTTGGATTACCCAGCTAGAATTACACTATAATTATAATTACTGTAGTTTAGCATTTACAGTTACGATTACATTTAGATTACCTAGAAGTACAATAAAATTTCAATTATAATTACTGCAGTTTAGCATTTAGAGTTTTAATTACTTTCTGATGACCTTTCCATAAAACTACATTACAATTATAATTACTACAGCTTATTGTTTATAGTTTGGATTACGTTTTGATTACATTCAGATTACTTAGCAATAAAATGACATTCCAATTATAATTACTATAATTTAGCATTTAGATTTGTGATTATATTTTGATTATCCAACAGTACAATAAAATATCAATCATAATTACTTTAGTTTTTACAACGATTACTATAATTACCTTCATAAATACAATTGTTGTTATTGGAATTTATCACTTAGAGTTACGATTACATTTGGATTACCTAGCAGTACAATAAAATTTCAATTGTGATTACTGCAGTTCAGCTTTTAGAGTTTTGATTATCTTCTGATAAAATTGATTACATTCTGATTACTTGTCAAAAAGAAAAATATATTAAAATTACAATTACTGCAGGATAGATTTGATATTTATATTTAGTATATCACTACAATTGTTGTTATTGCAATTTATCACCTAGAGTTACGATTACATTTGAATTACCAAGATGTACAATACAATTTTAATTATAATTACTGCGGCTTAGCATTTAGAGTTTTGATTATCTTCTGATTACCTATCAATAAAATTGCATTACAATTACAATTACTACAGTTTATAATTATAGTTTGGATTACGTTTTGATTACATTCTGATTACTTAGCATTAAAATGACATTAAAATTATAATTACTGTAGTTCAGCATTTAGAATTGTGATTATATTTTGGTTATCCAACAGTACAATAAAAACCAATCACAATTACTGTAGTTTTTACCACGATTACTATAATTACCGTCATAAATATTTATATTTAGTATACCATTATTGCAGTTGTAGTTATTGCAGTTTAGCATTAGCAGTTACGATTACATTTGGATTACCCAGCGGTACAATAAAATTTCAATTATAATTACTGCAGTTTAACAGTAGAGTTTGGATTATCTTTTGATAAAATAGATTACATTCTGATTACTTGTCAAAAAGAAAAATACATTAAAATTATAATTAATGCAGGATAGATTTTCAAGTTTTGATTACATTTTCATTATCTAGCAATACAATTACTTGACATGTAGAGTAGTGATTACCTTGCCATAAAATGACATTACAATTACAATTACTAAAGTTTATCATTATAGTTTGGCTTCCATATAGATTACATTTCAATTATAATAACTGCAGTTTAACATCTAGAGTTGTGATTACAGTACAATATAATTCCAATCACAATTACTGTACTTTTTACCACGAATACTTTAATTACTTTTGTAAATATTCGTTATTTAAAAAAAAAATAATGTACCTTAACCATTGTATTTGGAATCATGAAATATTTGAATATAAAAAACAAGAAAAATACCTGTAATCATTACAAAATTGCATAGATTTCCTAATTACTTAAAACTTTTTAAATTACCACAAGTTTAATTGTAAACATTTGCTGCTTTTGTCATAATTTCAGTAATGAGTGTAATGTACTGTAATTGTAATCATTACTTTAATAATTATTACTGCAATATATTAAAATTTGAATTTTGAGCTACCTTTAAATTACAATTACTGCAATAATTAATATAAAAGTATATGATTACTGCAAAGTTTCTGTCAACACAAATAAATTACTCAAAATTATCGTGATAATGATTACCTTTAATGATGATAACAAATAAATTATTCGTAATTACTTTGTTAATGATTACTGTAATAGTGATACTTCAATTTTATTTGAAGTTTTTAATTGTAATTGCTACATATATATATATTTACTTCGTAATTAATTACCATGAGCACCGCTTGTAATTAAGTTTTACGATTACTATTGCCATTACAATATTGGTAATGATTATTAATCTAGTACGACTAAGAAATTATTCGCAAATATTCACTGATGATTATAACATTGAATTCTTCGTAATTAATTACCATGAGTACCGCTTGTAATTAAATTTTACGATTACCATTACCATTATAATTAATATTCGTAATGATTATTGATTTAGTACTACAAAGAAATTATTCGCAAATATTCATTGATGATTATAGCAAGAGTAATTGTAATTTTTTCAGATTACAATTACATTTAAGTAAGGTGTCGCAGCATTGTTTAGATGCAATAGCGACCATAACGTATGTATGTACTTATAGCTTGTATTTATAAGCGATATTTGAAATTAATTTAATATTCTTTGTCAAATCTCAAGCGACAAATTGCTTCATAAATCCCAGTCTCATCAACTTTTTACACAAATACCCATTCAGTCTTCCCAGCTACTGTGGCTGTCTTCTTGATAGAGATAACAGAATGTTATGATAATTATATTTTGTGTTGTTGTTGTTGTGCATACAAATTTGAAGCGTTTTGTTAAACTTATCAAGATTTCGCAGCCAAAAAACAAAATCACACGGGTTTCATTTGTGGAAACTTAATATCATGGCTTACTCACATTAGACCGTCTGCGCGTCCTCAATTCGGCTACTGTTGGCCATTGGCCGTTGGCACTCGGCTGACAGCTGCTAAGGCTCGATTAATTAATTAAAATCAGGTTGGATGGTGTGCTTCAGGCGTGAACAGTGTTCAAGTTGCTATACGCACACCTACACGTATGTATACAAATATCTTAAAAACCAGTATTCTTCGGGAGAATTTATGGACTTTTTGCAAAATTAAAAGACTTCTTAATTAAATAGAAGGGATGTGTAGTAAAAATGTAGTTTTTAAGTCGCATGCTTCATAGAGGTCTTCAGAAGTCAATATTAGATTATTTACTACATTTTGCTTTGAAAAAAGGTTTGGGCAAGAGGGTCACTGGTATAAGTATGGGATTTTTTGGAATCTAATCTTTTTTTGTTAAATCTCTGCTTTCTCTCTTTTTAAGCATGCTTTATAGAATGATGGGGAGAGCTAGAGTGTCATGAGTACTCTACCCCTAAACTCCAAATAAAAAGGATTTATTTTTAGTAGTATCCTTAGGTAACAGACAAAATCAGGAAATTTAAAACTTATAGGAGATGAGAGAGAGAGAGAAAAAAAGAGCAAAAAAAGCATACAACCAGATTGAGTTTGAAATATCTCGGTAGACACACACTTGGCGAACCTAACCAGTTGACTAAGATTGATATTAACCGCCTTATTAAAATTGTGGTAAGCACAAAACGCTTCGTCGATCGATGAGGTCCACCTTTTAGGAGTTTATAAGCAAAACAAAGGGGGAATATCTGTCCATGCGAGATTCATTGTTTTTGGATTAACCCTAGGACCTAACCTAACTCAGATACAAACAAGAAAAGACGTTAACTACGGACCGAAGCTTCGAACAAGCACTTGATTCCGATCGGTCAGTTTGTATGACAACCATATCTTATAGTGGTTCGGTATAGGCGAATTCAGAAAAATGAGTAGCTTATTGGTGGGAAAAGGACGTGTCTAAAATTTCAGATCAATAACTCAAAAATTGAGATACTAGTTCGGACATAGAGACGTATAGGCGGACGGAGAAGAAGACGGATATGACTAAACTGACTCAGCTCGTTTCCTTTTAGGTTTTACAAACTTCGTGGTAAACTTAATATACAAATACTTTGTTGATGAACTATATATTAGTATAGATCAAAAACTCATGGCTTTAATATAAAGTGAGTATATGTATAACGGGCTTTTCAATAAGCGCGCTACAAAAGTTAGATGCCATTGTATGTATGGAACTCGATTTCTTTTGCATGACCACCACGGGCACGCTTGTAGAGGTTCAGACGCTGAACCCAATTTTTGACGGTTTTCAAGCCTAAAACGACCAATATTGCTGCAATTTCACGTCCATCTTGACGTAACGTAGACCCACAGGAAATAGTCTGACGGCGTCAAATCCCACAACAGAGATGGCGAATTGACTAGGCCAGTTCGTAAGATAACACGTTCACCAAACTTGGTTTTTAATAAATGGATTGTGACATTCGCTGTGTGGCTTGTGGCGCCTGTTGGAACTACATATTGTCCAAGTCCATATCGTCCAATTTGGGCCAAAAATATTCGGTTATCATTGAGTGGTAGCAATTCCCATTCACAGTAAAGTGGCGGTCTTGATCATCACGGAAAAAGTACGACCCAATGATGCCGCCGGCTCATAAGCCGCACCAAACCGCAAATTATTCGGAATGTTATGGTGACCCATGGAGTACGTGTGGATTGTTGCCTGCTCAATAACCCATATTTTGCTTATTGACGTAGCCATTCAGCCAGAAATGAACCTCATCGCTGAAGGTGGTTTTTCGATGAAAACCAGAGTCATTCTCCAGTTGTTGCTCAGCCCAATTCACGAACATACGACGATTCTGGTGGACAAGTAGCTCCAGTTTTTGCGTAAATTTGATGTTGTAAGGATGTAGGCCAAGATCTTTTCGTAAAATTTGTCGTAACGACGTCACAGAGATTTCCAACGCTTGAGAACGACTTGTGAGAGAATGATTTTGGTTGATGCGCCAGCGGCAGCAATATGCTCGACACTTTGAGCACTTTTTTGTCTCACAGGCACTGGAACATTTTGCACTGTGCTTGTGGATTCGAATTTTTCCACAAGACGCTCAATTGTTGATCTGACAGGACGATTATGACGATCACAAATTGGACGTAACGCCGCACTTAAAGTTGATGCCACTGACTCCGAATTTTCGTAATAAATTTTAATAATTTCGACTCGCTGTTGGATCGTATGTCTTTCCATGATGAAATGGCAAACCTTCTCAAGAGAAATGTCAAAAGAGCGGTAAAAATATGGTGTCATTTGCTCTCGCTATCGGTCTACTTTTGTGGTGTCTCTATGAAAATACCTTTTAGTAGTTCGATATCAGTTTTGTACCAAACGACAAAACATCTGATTAATTAAAATTTATAGAAATCTCTATTTCTATCATTATTTCTCTTTGTGGTTTCTTCTTTTTCTTGGTCTAACGCACCTGATGCTGAGCAGTCAGTAGGTCTCCAGGCCGAAAAGTAAGGCATCAGAACTTCCTCTGTGTGGATAGAAGGATATCACTTCTATTATAGTCGTCGCTAGTGAACAATATTTGGATATTCAGAGAAAAGTCTTGCAGAATAACTGCCTTGGGCAGATTGTCTTAACCTGGTGCTGGAGCTGCCAGCTGACCTCTGGGCCGAGACGTTGGTAAACAAATTTCCTCTACTCATTTTCTCTCAGGCAGAACTTCCCAAACAACCAGATATCTGCTAACAAAGTATATATGTATAACCCCTATTTGACAACTCAATATTAAGCGCAGAATATTTGAAAAATGTGTGACTTGCTTTGTCATTGTTAATTTCAGCGGAAAATCATTAGTGTCTATTAATTTTAGTTTTGAAAGTTTAAATAAGAAGCAGTAATAACTCATCGGTCTAAGCCTGTCTTGCGGTGGCCTTCAAAGCGCTTGTTAATTATTTGTGCAAATATGTGACAATATTTATTTAAGCACACACGTACACGAATATACAAACGCAAATTTCGTTTCAAAATTTTTTTTAAAATATTTTTTGCTATTTGTTTTTTAAGAATTTTGGTTTCAAAAATAATCCGCACATAAATTTGTGCTTACTTGTTTTTAATTTGGTTTTAGTGATTAAAATAATTTAAATAAAGTATAGAAGATATTGGTATTTGTTAGATATTCTAGCGTTATAAAAAGATACTATCTATTTTGGTCTTTCGCCAATTAGCAATTCAAATGCGGTGGCACGATTTCAAATCATCTTGCGAAATATGCGCCATACCCCCTGCCCAACGAGCCAAACACGTGTGCCGCAAACAAACACCGTTACGCAGAAGTCTTGGAAGCGATGATTAGAAGAATTTTATTCACTCTTCAGTGGATCCCTTGATTTGTTGATTTGTTTGCTTAATTAGTTTTCTTAATTACATTAAAATGCGAGATTTGAATTTCGAAAGTTTTTTGACTTGCAAAATATTAATATATTTCATGGAATTCGATTATGTAATGAAGTCGAAATAGGATTTTTGGTTTAATTTAAACATTCGTGATTGCGAGTGTCAAATAGGCTTATACTACTGTGGGCAAAAAATAGTAAGACTTTTTAATATAAGCCCATTCGTCGAAATATTTTTTTTTCTGGGTTTATATGACTGTCAGTGACCACCAGTCCAGAGCCGTATGGAAGCTCAACTGGTAGTAGTTTCGGCTACGAGGTCTGACCGGAGACTTAATTCTGACCAGGAGCCCTTGGAGTTCGCTCCAACCTGCTCGTGCGGACTTCGGGGATATCGTGGAGGTTGTGGTTAAAACCCAAATCGCAAAAAAGTTGAATGTGGAGTTTCATTGCAACCGGGTGCCGGACCCAAAAAAGGGCAGAGGTTTTAGATGGGCCTCGAACCCTACCAAGGTGGTTAGTGTGTCCATTCCACACTGCCAATTGGTACTGAAGATGCTTGCATTCTCAGGGCGCTGATCAACGCATTGATTTGATCCGCTGTGCTTTTGAGCGCCGTGGAGTAAGGCTGTCGCCAGCAGGTGCCCACGTAAAACACACCGGACGTTGTCAGTGATATCTGTGCCAAATGTCAAATCAAAATAATCATTAGTGTTTAGTATACGCTTGTCTTTCTGAACTATATAAAGTGTATTCGGCGATTTTTACGTTGAGTGAAATTATTCAAAAAAGAAGTTCCATTAAAGTTTGTGTTCGGAATCCAATTTCTAGTAGCGAAACATTCAGAATTGTGTGTCGCGAGACAAGTGTTTCTAATTCTTATAAATTTTTCAAAGAGAGTCGAGAATATGTTGACGAGGTGCCACGTTCCGGACGGCCATCAACATCAATTGATGATCAATATGTCAATAAAATAAAAGAATCAGAGCTTGAGAATCGACGGTTAACAGTCAGAGATCTTACTGATATCGTTGGAATATCGGAAGGATCAGTGAAAACCTCTTTGAATGAACTTTTGGGCCTAAGAAAAGTGAAAGCAGGATTGGTTCCAAAATCGCTCCATTTTTTTCGAAAAACAGTGTTGGGTTAATGATTGTGAAACAATGCTTTTCCGACTACCAGAATGTCATGAAACGTATTATTACTGGCGATGAGTCTTGCATTTATGCTTACAATCCGGCAAAAGACGACCAATCGGCCAAATATCGTGGCAAAGGTGAGCCGAAGCCGAAAAAACCACACGAAAGCAGGTCAAAAATCAAGGTTATGTTGACAGTTTTCTTCGATTATCGAGGTGTCGTGCACTCCGAATTCCTTCCGACCGGCCAAACTGTCATCAGGAAATACTATTTGAGTGTTAGGCGTCGTTTTTGCGAAGTTATTCATAAAAAGAGGCCGGAATTAAGGGCCGACAACTCTTGGCTTTTGCACCACGACAATGCACCGCCGCGTCCTATATTGATTCTTCGTGAGTTTTTCGCCAAGTTTTCAACAGATATCGCGCCGTAACCATCGTATTCGACTGATTTAGCTCCGTGTGACTTCTGGCTATTTAGCGAACTCAAAGAATTTTTCTGGAGTAACCGTTTTGAGTTAATTGAAGCCACTAAATGTGAATCGCTACGCGCATTGAAGGCTGTTCCGGAAAATGCCTTTAAGAACTGTTGCGAGGATTGGAACAAATGTTGGCACAGGTTGATTAAGACTAGGCTAGATTAGTTTGAGAGGCACGACAAAGATTTTGAAGAATAAATTCAGAATTTTAAAATTATGAACAAAGCCTCACTATCATTTATAAAATATTTCCGAGCTAGAGTATAATCAATTTAGATAAATTTTCCAGTAGAGTTGCCACTTAGTGGAAAAATAATAAAATTGATTTAAACAAAGACATGATTGCTTCGGTAATTTCTTTTATTTTGCATTTGTATAGGTTTTTGAGTAGAGTTGCCAGCCATAACTATTTTATAATTTTCAATAGAGTTGCCACCTACCGAAAAATATATTTCATGAATTGAAGATTAAAAAATATAGATTGCTAAACAGAAAAGCTTTGAAGGAATTTCAGTCTAAACGTACATATTTTGAAATAGAGTTGCCATCCATAAAATCTTTAAACTGAATATATTAAAAAAAAGTAGTAAAGTACTAATTGAAAAAACAAAGATTTTGTTGCTTCAGGACATACTTCTACTTGTACATGTATATATTTTTGAGTAGAGTTGCCACTTATTGAAAGAATAATAAAATTTACTTAAGCAAAGACATGATTGCTTCGGGTGTTACTTTTATTTTGTATTTGCATAAGGTTTTGAGTAGAGTTGCCAGCCATAACTATTTTATAATTTCCAGTAGAGTTGCCACCTACCGGAAAAAAATTAATTGAAAATGAAAAACTATTTGGCAATCAAATAGAAAGCCTTTGAAGCTATCTGAATAAACATATTTCGAAATAGAGTTGCCATATATAAAATATATAAAAGTAAAATTGAAAATGCAAAAAAAAAGTGTACTAAAACTTTTATAAAATACTTCCGAAACGCGCTGGGGTATAAAAAATTTATACTAAGTTTCGAGTAGAGTTGCCACAAAAGAAAACAATGAAATTAACTTAGACAAAGAGTTTGTTGCTTCGGGTCATACTTTCATTTTGAATTTTTATATGTTGGAGTTGAGCTGCCAGCCATAAGTATTTTATAATTTTCGTTTAGAGTTGCCACTTGTCGAAAAAAAAATAAAATTGAGTTAATTAAACAAAGTTGTTAAGTGACAAGCTTTTATTTTTTATTTGCATATATTTTTAAATAAAGTTGCCACCTATAATTATTTTTGTAATGAATCAACTCTCATAAATGAAATAGCTTGGCAAAAACAAATAAATAATAGATCGACATAATCTCTTATATTGAGTTCAAATGTATAATTTTGTTTTTGCTTTTGTTTTTAAGTATCATGGCTTCATGATTTGCATGTTATAAGCAAAAGTCTGTTAAATGAGCTTCGCTTGCATATAAATCACTTAATTTATAGCGCTGCATTGAAATTTTATTAGATAATTATGCAGTTTATGGACAACTCTTATCTAATTTTTTTATTAATCGCAGATTTTGTCGAGACGAAGTTCACATAAAATTATCGCAAGCGATTTAAATGCGAATTAACATGCATGCTGGTCAAAAAGCGTTTTTGGAAGCAACAATGCAAGCGGTTACGATGATTTTGCATGAACGGAACACTCTCAATATCAACGCTATTTGCTCTCTGAAATGTTTCATTAGTTCAATTTGTTGAAATTCGAGCAAATCAAAGCTGTACCAGTACTCTATTTTCTGAATATTACCACCAAAGAGAGACGTAACCTCTCCAAAGTCGAAAATATTAATGGATGTTGAGATTCTCACCACTGGTTTTTCATTTTATTCCATATCTAAGATACTTCCAGAATAGTTCGGAGAATTTTGCCCACGTCGCTTAATCGTCGAAGAGAATTGACTCAATTTGTTAGTTAAAAACTTAATGCCAAAAATGAATTACTTACCTTACCTTTCTTACTTGAATCTCTAGTCAGTTGTGAGATACAAGAAATATGATCAGATCCTCTCTGAAAAAATATCAATTATCTCGAATAGTTAAGTTAGTGCCTTGAAGTTTAAATTTCCCAGCTATTCATCGTGGTATAACTCTTAAAAAAAGGAGCTGGCCCTTATTTTAGTAACAAGAACCTAAATGTTGAATCACTTTAGTAAAATTTACTAGAGACTAGACTGGCCCATATTAAACTTAACGTTTCATAATATTCTCTCTGTCTCTGTGAAGTCTCTTGAACGCTGAGAACCTGTACATGTATTGTAAACCGTCGGAAATATATCATATTGAGAACGAGGTTCGAATAATGATTATTGATACGAATGAGACATCAAAGGATGACACAGGAAGTCGAGCCAAGCATTACCTGAGTTGAGTGGAACATAATGAACCCTCCAAAATGAGTATTATTTCATGTCGTAATTATAACTGTATGTCTATAATTCGGAATAAGCTATTATTGAAGTGGATCACGTTGTACTCATTTTTTGCTTAAAAGCTCGTCAAGCTCGATGCCTTAAACTCTGTTAACTGTTATGCTATGGCGCTCATCGGCTGACTGGCTTGCCTTGCTGAAGGTTGACATTGATTTTTTAGTTGCACTGATTTCATTTTGCTTACTTTTGGGGAAGTGTGTTGTCACAGTTTACTTATTGTACTTTTGTGTCGTATTTTTTCGCTTAATAGCTTTGCAATTAATTTCGTTTCTTTTTCTACTTTTCGTCTCACTTTGCACGTAATTTGTTTGTTGACAAGGCATACAAAACACCAGAAGTGAACTTGTGGAACAGTCAAAAAATATGCCTGTTTTTCTTATGACAAATTTGTATGAAATGCATTTCACGACACGACACGAACAGTGCTACGTTCGTGAGCTTATAAGCGCGATTATTTATGTGCAAATCATCGACTAAATTGTCTACATAAATTGAACTTGGCACTTTTTGAAAATCATTTCACGTCACTATTTTTTTTTTGTAAATTTTTTTCAACATATTCGTTCTCGTACACACGTATTCCTCGCTGTTATTGTTGGCCGACTCATTGTAGGTGTCTTGTTTGTGAGTGCTGCGTACCTATCGGGTATCGAATGACATTTTAACGCCTCATTAGCTTTGCACAGCAACGGTACACTTAAACTTGAACTTGAAAGAGCGCACACAAGCGTCTCACTTAGGCTTGGATGATACTTGTGTGGGGACTCAACTTAGTTTGAGATTTACAATATACTTTACACCCACGTGTTGGAGTTAAGAGTGCTGCTAAAATTTTGCACACAAATGTACTGAAAAAATGCATGAAATTGTATACGCTGAGAATTGCATTGTCCATAATTGTAGAAAAAGTTGTAGTTATTGCGTAATGCGGTGAAAATGAAGCGCAGCGAAGATTTACTCGACAAAGTGTAATGTAGCACTCGTGTAAATTCGTATTTATTGTACGAGGGCACTCGTAAAAACTCGTATTTATTGTACGAGTGCACTCGTGTCAACTCGTATATACTGTACGAGCGCACTCGTAAAAACTCGTATATAGTATACTGTACGAGTGCACTCGTGTCAACTCGTATATACTGTACGATATATATACTGTACGAGCGCACTCGTGTTGAAAATACCATATAGGACCTTCTGACGCCTCTAGTGATCTACAATCCTTTGGTGTTCTATTGCTAATTTCAATGTTCTTTCTTCTTCATTTTCGTCTCTACAAACTTCAGAGCGTTCTCCATTAAGTTTCTTCGGACTTCTTATAAAATTTTTACCGATCTTTATTTGTATTTTTCTGTGCCGAAACTGCTTCAAACGGATAAGATCTGTATTATATACTTACACCTATTATGAAATAAGATAGCTTCCAAATATGTTTTAAGGCCTGACTATATCTTAAGTTTGAAAATAATATCGAAGCTTATTCCTATTTCTAGTAAGCTCTTGGATTGTTGCTCAGAGAAAACTTTTCACAGTCAAGTTTTCAGTCTAAGTTTTTTTCATTTTTCGGATGTCTGTCCCGTCCAACCGATCGGAGGTTCTGTAACCGGAATTGTTTTTTAATTGATAACATTGAATTTGGCATTGATTGTTGCTCCATAAGAAATCAAGATTCTTGGCGGAAACCGAAAACCTTGTCATTTTTATTTTAGCATAAGATATGATAAGATATCTTAGGGAGGGGCATTGTAATTTTTTTTTGGATTGATGTTGTTTTTTGTACATGATGTCAACCAAACCTCCGAAAATATTCAGGCATTTCCATATACAGTTTGGAAGAAATCGGAGCCACGCCCACTGTTGGATATAAAAGTGCTTAACCGACTAACAAAAAACGAGCACAAACATTTTCTTCTTCACCTTTGGCTCTATGATGGTGGGGTGCTCTCGGCCGAGAACACAAAGTTTCGCGAGTTGCCTCCATCCTTTGCGAGGTCAAGCGAGTTGTATATCCCGAATTCCAGATAACGCTATTTTGAATTTCATCTGATGCCTTTTCTGTATAATACGAGTATATACATTAGGAACCACTTGTCTTTACTCAAATACAGTATTTGAAAAATATGTAAATGACGGATAATGAAATCTCGCTTCCACACATGTTTTTAGGCCTGACTATATCCTATTTTGAAAATAATATTGAAACTTATTCCTATTTCCAGTAAGCTCTTGGATTGTTGCTCAGCGAAAGCTTTATATTTATAAAGCTCAAAGTTTTTGGATTTTTCGGAGCTCGATATCGGAACTATAACAAATAGCAGTTCGCAAATTCTTGTATGGAAAATTTTTTTATTTTACAAGATATTTTAACTAAAATTTGACATGGATTATTGCTCACTTGATTCATATTGTTTATGCCTCGAGTGTCATATAGTTCGTGGTTCCATATTCTTCGATATTCGTCGCTAACACGAACGGCCCCAAAGGTATTGCGAAGATCATTTCTCTTGAGTACTAAAACTGGTTTTTCCTTTGTCTCGGACTCCGCATCGTCACCTATCGTTCATTCAGGGTCTCGAATGGAAGAATTAACACGCGAACGGAGCATTCATTGGATGATATTGCGAAGAACTATGCTTCCATCCTCAATATTCGAATGCTTCAAATGTGTTTCTCGAATGCGGTTTTCTCGGCATCGTCCAAGTTTTTGTGCTGTATAATAGGACGAGAATAATGAGAGAGAGAGAGAGATCTGCTTCTCAATTGCCTACCAATTCCAAAGTAGCACCTGTTGGTTAAAGTTATTCGGTGATTGATCTCCAAGCTTAGATTTTTGTTGGAGCTTATGCTGGTTCCGAGACAAAGTCCTTAACTTTTTCAAATTTATAGCTCTTAATAGTGACATAGTTCCCAAGATGTGAGGAATATTTATGTATGCCTTCCGAGTTCAAACTGACCGATCAAAATCAAGATAAACATCCTTTTATACTCTTTTATGCTATAAGAAATGCAGCTGTGAAGGGTATTATACCTTCGGTGTTGCCAAAGTTAACGTGTTTTCTTGTTTAGAAACATTTTTTTAGCCCTTTAAAAATAAATTATCGCCTATTGCGACGCTGTAGCGGTTAACTGTTGTTATCGCAAATGTACAATAATTCTTTTATGTACTCACGGCTTGGTTTAATTGTTCTTTGAACACGATTTGTCAATTGAGTGCGGTGAATCGTTGCTGGGACCTCGCATTATTGCCTTCTTTTTCTGCTAAATATACTTATTTGCTTTAATGTTTTGCGACAGCCTTTAGCGATTATTCGTAATCGTCAATTGCTTTTTAAGTGACCGCTTATAATATGAATACTAAGTACCCGGCTACCATGGCGGAGCTTTGTCTATACCTTTGGGTGAAATAGTGAGTTTAAGCGAAAATCACTCTGATAATTTAAGTGCGAAGAATTCTAGGAAGTTATGTATGTATAGTAAAGCGATTAAGCGGAATGCTTAGTGCCGTAATCGTTAAATAAATATTTATCGGTTATCGTGTGCGAAAGTGTAGTTTTATTTGACTTAAGAGACTTGAGTCACAAACGGCCGCTTATGTGTTTATATTAGTAAGTTATTTAATTTATTGGTAATAGATAAATATTTCTTGGGAAATTCACTGTTCTATGATTAACGGGGGATATTCTTAAGCGTTCCAGTCAGGCGGAATAGTTTTAAAAGATAATAAGCAGGCGCTAAACCTGTTGGAGCTTACTCATTTCCTCTAAATTTTTGTGTTGAAAAGGCATATTATTGTTCTAAGCCGCGAACATTTGCTGTCACTGTACAGTGTACAAAGTAATGAAGGGTTAAGCACCATAGCTAGCTCTTATTCTATCTGCACATAACTACATAATGAGGTTTTGTTAGAAAAATCCCTTTCTATAGACTATATATTCTCGAGTTCTTAATAAAAACTCTAAGCAAAAATAAATGAAACACAAATTATTTTTCACGATTTGGATGACCCACGCATTTGTTGATCGACAAAAAATATGTGGAATACTATTTCCTATTTGAAACTATAACATTTTTCCATCTTTCTGCCAATTTCTGGACCACATCTGAAAAGAACTGCGCTGGCATGGCGGCCAAGAATGAATCAAGCCAATTATTGATTCCCTATCCTAATCAGAACCGTATTCCAGTGAGGTCGTTCTGTATTAACCCGAATAAATGGTAATCATAAGACGCACGTTATAGCCTTCATCGGATTAAGCGAAACCTCTCAGCCGCTATTCTCAAAATAGTTTTTAACCGGTTTTGTAAAATTGAGGCCGAGCGTTGTCATTATGAAAAATTATTGTCTCATGTCAAGTCGCGTTTTTCGGAAATCGCTCTCTTCAATTTGATGAGTTATTGTCGGTACTGTTCCGCATTAATGTTTTCACTGAACTTAGAGGCTCATAATACAGCACGCCCTTCTGATCACACTAATGACAGTACGTTACCTAGGAGTGATGGATATTTAGCTATGTCATTGATATAGCTGGTTTTCCAGGTTTCACACACGATTTTTCTTAGGTTTAAAGTTGTCGTAATGGATCCATTTGTTATCACCAGTCACATTCGATGCAAAAACAATTTCTCTTTGTAGCGTTAAACAACAGTTTTGACACGCCAAATTGTCTTTGAAAGTCTCTTCGCTTCATTTCATATGGCATCCGTTTTTCTTGCTTTTGAATGTATCCGGCTGCGTTTTGAGTGGCTTCCAAAGATCTTGCGAGCTCTTTTTGTATTCGAACAACAATCTCCTTCAACTCTCCAAGTTTCTCTGAGCCCTTTTTGTATTCGAACAACAATCTCCTTCAACTCTCCAAGTTTCTGCGAGCTCTTCTTGTATTTGGCAACAACTTCTATCAACTCTCCAAGTTTCTGTGTGGTTTTTTTGTGTGTTTTGGAAACAAACTTCACCGATTTTCACAGTTTCTGCGGGGTCTTCTTGTAACTGGCTACAACCTTAATCAAATAAGGACTACAGTTCCTCATCTTCAAACTTTTTTTCGCTTTGACTTGTTTATAAGTCAAGAAATTTTGAAAGATTTCAACAGTAAATTAGTAAGTTTAAATGTTTCGGCGAAGCTTGTCTTATTTAAATTCAATTCCAACAAGCTTAAATCGCTAAGGATCAGCTGAATCGGGTCAATACCGTTAAGTTAGAACCGACTGCCTCTGGTTACTTATAGAAATTTAATCGACAAACATGTTATAGATATATATGAGTCTCAGTGGAGTTCCTATCTTGCCCAAAAAGCAGACAAAAGTGGCCTGATTCCGCACCTGGCGACTATTACAATTTAAAGGAATGACGTAGAGGCTCAAGTAGGAGTGCTAACAAATCACTGTCGAATTGGTAGACCATTCCAGCAAACTAGGAAACCAATTACTATTGCAGAAGCTGTCAAGAGGTCGAAGAAGAAGAAGTGACTATAGAACATATTCTATGTGAATGCAAAACTTTGTATAGAAAAATAAACGCAATTATAGGTCGAGGCTTCCTGACGGTGTCTCGGAGGTTACACAGATAAAGCCTTCGCATTGATGAACTTCAAAAGAAGCACAGAGTGATTCAAAGAGCACACAATACGTGTCATGGGAATTATCTATGCTGTTTCTCTTAACTAACGATTTACCCAAGGAGTTCTAGAGCTCTACAGTAGGTACTAGCAAACTTTTAAAAGAACATATCTGACTTCAACGAGCTTTACATAACCAATCGTGGGTGGCATAAAGCTAATGTAAAAGTTGCTTCATATACTTGTACTAACAGCTTCCTGAAAAATGGGTTCATACTCTGCAGTCTACTCGCCTAGAAAATATTTCTTTTGATAATTTTGCATAAGTGAAAAATTTATTTATATTTACAGTACTGTCACGCTCTTACTCGCACGATTATTTGTAATGCGTGAAATGCTCAATTCATTAAAATACCAAAAATGTTTTGCTTGTCCATTCTGTAGCGCCTGTTTAATTTTTTTTTTGCTGTAAGTCGACAGCCTTTAGCGGGGTCAAACTCCAATTTCGGTTACTTAATGTTAATACACGCATGTCGTTGGCCTTGCCTGACCACACAATTTTAGCATTTTATTGCGTTTTAAGTGCTTCAATTTTGTATTAATATCTGCAGCCTTAAAAGGAGCTTATAAGTGTTATCTCCGATTGCGAACTTTCATGTAAAAAAAAAAAAATAAAATAAGGGAAATATTGCAAAATATTTTTTTGCTTTCAATTCATGCGCTCCTGTCCAGTGGATTGAGAGTCACCAAAATATTAACTGGCCTAACGAGAAATGTAGATATTAGCCACAATATATATTTTCCTTTTTATAGGCATAGACCCTGCTTAAGCGATTATAGCTGAGTTTACAACAACGCGCCAGTTGTTCTTCCTTTCTCGCTGTTTGCAGCCAATTGGAGATACCAAGTGGATACCAGGTGTAATCAGGTCCTTCTCAATCTGGTCTTTCCATCGGAATGGAGGTCTTCCTCTTTCTCTGCTCTCCCTGGCAGGTACTGCGTCGAATACTCTCTGAGCTGGAGTGTTTTCTTCCAATCGGACGACATAACATAGCCAGCGTAGCTGTCTCTTAATTTCCTGAACTATATCAATGTCGTCGTATATCTTATATAGCTCATCGTACCATCGAATGCGGTATTCGCCGTTGCTAATGAGCAAAGGACCATAAAGCTTCCTTTCTTCTCGCAATGAGTAACATATTTAGTTTGGGCTTTGTTTGTCGAGAGAAGACTTTACTTCTTAATTGCCTACGCAGTCCGAAGTAGCATCTGTTGATAACAGTTATTCTGTGATGGATTGCGAAGCTGACGGTGTTGGTGTTAATGCTGGTTTCAAGATAGACGAAATTATCTACGACTTCGAAGTTATGACTCTCAACAGTGGGAGTCAAGTCGTGAATGCGACGACTGTTTGTTTGATGACAGGAGTTATTTCGTCTTGCCCTCGTTCACTACCAGACCCTGTACTTCGCTTCTTTGTCCAACCTGGAGAAAGCAGAACCAACGACGCGGTTGTTAAGGCCAATGATATGTTGTGTCCTTTTCATTGTGGGTGTTTTTTTTACGTGGCGAGTAATCCAAAGCATAACCAGCGTGCAGCTCTGAGGACGGATGATTCGCCTTCTCACGTTAACTCAGAGATTACCCGGTCTAAGACTGAAAGTTGTGAGCTGTTTCAGCCATATGTAAATGAATCGACTCTGGCCACTTCCAAGTGTATAGCGTTCAGAGAACTTTTCACACTTGCGTGAGCTTCTACACATGGCTCCATCCTCCAGCCACAATATATACTTATGACTTAATTAGTTATAAGGAAGGTGCAACCCTTCAGCAGTGTTTTTAAGAGTTTATGTGGGTCCAGTAGTCGTTAAAATCTTAGCGATCCTGATCATCGATCATATATCAGAAAATATCAATAGTTAGAGCTTGTTTTTGATACATCTTCTTCGGAAAAATTGCTCTCAAGTTTCAAGAAATGCTGTGAACTTGCTATCAATATTGTATACACCTGAATCTGGATTCCGAAGTTGATGTCGAAGGGTTCTGCCACTGTGACCATCATTTCTTAAAGCCCTTTGTGCCTTGTCAACTCCAACTGGAAAAGCGGGTTGTCTCGGGAGACAAATCGAGAGCGAAAAATAGAGATATCGAGTTTCAATAACCCTTTCCAAGCTGAATAAAGAGAGCCATTAGATTACTACGCTCTTTAAGTTAGTTAGAAGTATCTGAGACTCTTTCTGACAGAACTTATATTTAGTTGAGAGCAGTATCGGTTGACAGATAGGTTCCAAACCTTGATAAGCACATCCAAATTATGCGCCTAATTTTTGGCAAAGTGACTTTTATACTTGCAGTGACTTCTAACCGTTAAAATATATAAATAATACATCATAAATATTTCGCGCAGGGCATTTTTGCTTGATTATGTACATATATATAATCGTTTTGCATCGATATGCGGCCTCAACCGCACTGCATTTTCGTTTTTAATGAGCCACAAATTTGGGCATTTTTCGTTCAATTTGGCTGTCTGGCTGTCCTCTGTGAAAAAGGTCAGTCAAACTTGAATCGCAAAAAGCCGAATCGCCGTCAACAACAAACTGAGGAGCTTTGCGACTGATGTCGGTCGAGCAGTCGACCTAATTGTCTGTCTCCTGACTCAAGCAGTGTGATCCTTAAATAGCCGCTGCGACTGACGTCATCGCCGCAGAGTGTGGCTGCTGTGCATGTGTGACTGTGTGTAGTGGCAACACACCCAGGTTCAAGGTTACGCGCTCTGCATATAAATTTCGACAATAGTGCGGGAGAATGATTCCCAAAAAGCATTTATTTGTTGTTTTTCTATGCTTGTGTGCTGCTTACTGCTGTGTTTCGATTGCATTTGATTTTATAATACCCTGCAGGAAATGTGGGAGACCGTTGGACATATATAAGAGTATATAAATGATCAGTGGGATGAGCTGAGTAGATTTAGACATGCATGTCTGTTAGCCAGTATCTATGCATAGTGTTCGCTCAGTTTTTGAGTTATCGATCTGCAATTTTGTACATGTTCTTTTTTCCGTAAGAAGCCGCTCATTTGTTGCAACTGATGATATCGGACCACTGTAGCATATAGCTGCCATACAAACTGAATGATCAAAATGAAGCTATTGTATGGAAAACTTTTTTATTTGACAAGATATTTTCACAAAATTTGGTATGGAATATTTTCAAAGACAACGTCATAATCTCCGGACATTATTTTTTAGATCGTGTCACTATAGCATATAGCTGCCATACAAACTGATCTTTTAAAACCAAGTCCTTCTAAAGAAAACTTTTTTATTTGACAAGATATGTTCACAAAATTTGGTACAGAATATTTTCAAAGACAACGCCATAATCTTCAAATAGTTTCTTTTAGATCGGGTCACTATAGCATATAAATACAAAGTGAACGATCTTAATCAAGTGCTTGTATGGAAAACTTTTTTTTTGTTGAGATATTTTCAACACCTGCAGTATTTACTATTTTTGACAAGATATAATATCAAGATATAATGAAGATCGTGTCACTATAGCATAATTACCATACAAACTGATCGTTTAAAACAAAGTCTTCTAAAGAAGACAAGATATGTTTATATCGAAGACAAGGACATAATCTCCAAACATTTTATTTTAAATCGGATCACTATAGCATATAGCTGCCATACAAACTGAACGATCTTAATCAAGTGCTTGTATGGAAAACTTTTTTAGTTGTTGAAATATCTCCAAAACCTACAGTATTTATTAGTTTCTAAGACAATGCTATAATATGCGAAGATATTGTGCTGATCGTGTCACTATAGCATATAGCTGCCATACAAACTGATCTTTTAAAACCAAGTCCTTCTAAAGAAAACTTTTTTATTTGACAAGATATGTTCACAAAATTTGGTATAGAATATTTTCAAAGACAACGCCATAATCTCCAAATAATTTCTTTTAGATCGGGTCACTATAGCATATAGCTGCCATACAAACTGAACGATCTTAATCAAGTGCTTGTATGGAAAACTTTTTTATTTGTTGAAATATCTCCAAAACCTACAGTATTTATTATTTTCTAAGACAATGCTATAATATGCGAAGATATTATGCAGATCGGACCACTATAGCATATAGCTGCCATACAAACTGAGCGATCAAAATCAAGTTAAAGTTGTTATTATACCCTTTTTATGCCATAAGCAAACCTGTGTAGGGTATTTTAGCTTCAGCTTAAATAAACGTATTTTGTTTTTTTTTTTTTAGTTTCACTTGTTGTTGTTATTTTGCTCCTCTTTTTGCGGCGACGCGTGCAGTGTATGGCAGCAATGCAGTTTTCGCTGTTGTGAGTTATGTTTTCAACCTCTTCGGGAGCTGCCTGCATATCGGCTTACATGCGTGTGTATGTATGTTATGTGCATATGTGTGAATAAGCGTTTGTGCATGTATGCAGCTGTTAATTTGTCGTAAATTTATTTCCATTCTAAGCGCATAAACCCATTTTAAACTTTATCGCTTTTAAAAAGCGCAAAAATAAAAAGAAAAGTTCTTGCTAAGCTTACACACATGCATACATATACATACATACATTTGGTTGAGAAATATATGAATGTATTGAATTTCATGTCATAATGTAAATATATAAATTTAGTTGTACACTTACATGCAGTTTAACATACGTTGCCACGCATGCGCTGAGTTGTAACTACTCATGTATATATACCTAAGTATATATGTCCATATGTATGGTTTATAAGAACATAAGTTTGTATACAATCACAAGTCAAGCTCAGCTATTTTATTTATTTATTTTAATGTAATTGCAAGTAAGTAGGTTTTCGCGATTCTAAACTGGCTGTCAGTATTTTGCTTTATTTGCTTTTACAATTTTACTTTTGTTCGACCGCCTTTCCTTTTTAAGCCAGCCAGCACATGTCGGAAGTGGAACGACTGCAAGGTCCACCA
Organism: Bactrocera neohumeralis; assembly: GCF_024586455.1. NCBI lineage: Eukaryota > Metazoa > Arthropoda > Insecta > Diptera > Tephritidae > Bactrocera > Bactrocera neohumeralis. Next base: position 71,692,914 of record NC_065921.1, read on the forward strand.
CGCCAGTGGGTACAAGTGTGTCAGTCGCCAATGCGCCGCTGAACAAATTTGGGCAGCACATTCGAAGTCGTACTTCATACCTACGCGCATGCGCAAAGCCACACGCATATATTTACTGTATGTATGCGACTGTATATTCATGCATTGTCCATTACATTGACGCACGTGTAATAAAAATATATATTTTTACAACTAAATTTACATAAAGATAAAATAAAGTATTTTTCTGATTTTTTTTTTGCATAATTTAAATTTTATTGTTTGATGTGATGCTTTGGCGTTGCTTAACTCAAAATTTTGAAATGTAAAGCGGCATTGATATTCTAAGAAAAATGTAATGAAAATTTAGTGGGTGTATTTACCATTTATAGAATCATCAAAAACCTTCAGAAATTCCATTGAAACGGTTGCACCGAAGCTTGATTACTATTCACAGCTGCATTTCCTATCGCAGCCATATATGTATATATGTAGGTTGATTAGGTCAGGTTAGGTTGTAGGGTTGATCCAAAAAAATCGATGGATTTCACTTGAACAAATATTTGTCCTTTGCGTTATCCAACAACTCCTTCAAGTGCATCGCCACATATGTAGATCGACGAAAGGTTTTGAGGTCACCACAAACTTTTTAAGACGGCCAATGTCAATCCCAAACATTTCGCTAAGTTCTCCAAAGGTGTGTCTACTGAGATATTTCAAACTCAGTCTAGGAAAAGCTGGGTAATAGAGAAGAAAGTCAGAAGATGATTCCACCTCCTCTTTCTTCGTGTAAACCTGAACAGTGTTCAGTCTGAATACCTAAAATTGCGGCAAAGTACACTGGAGGTCCATAGGTCCATTGCTAGAATGCAAGAGGACTTTCAAATCGACTCGCTTCCAATCGGATGATGTGGTATTTCAATCTCAGACAGTTAAAAACTGGGAAATTAAGAAGAAAGTCAGAAGATGATTCCACCTCGGCTTTCTTCGTGTAAACCTGAACAGTGTTCAGTCTGAACACCTAAAATTGCGGCTATGTACACTGAAGGTCCACATATCCAGTGATAGAACGAAAGAGGACCTCGGAATCTACTCGCTTCAATCTCAGTCTGGTAAAAGCCGGGCAATAGAGGAGAAAGTCACAAGATAATTACACTTCGGCTTCATCCAAGTAAACCTATTGGACAGTGTACAGACAGAAGACCTAACAATGCGAATAGATAGACTTTCCAAGTATTTGACAAGCCTGCCATGTTCACTGGTGGTCCATAGGTCCAGTGCTAGAACGCAATGGCACAAAGTAGCAGTCAGAGAAGCTAGTACAATTGCAGCGAGATTGACTTTGCGAGTAGTTCGTAAGACTTCTAAGGGTTTACTCTCTTTGGGTTGGAAGAATCTGGCAGTCACACAAGTTCAGTTTGTTGACCAGCGCTTGCCGAGCTTATTGGAGTTCCGTAGATATAGCGACTGAGCTCTAGATTATAACGGATTACCGACTCATTCACGATCTGATGAAATTGGAGTAAGGTTGCCCTACCCAGGCCAGCTCATCCGCTTTGCATTTCGACCATTCCACGGGGACCAGGCACTCATACAGGTTCGAAATGGAAACAGCTTGTAACTATTACTATTAAGGTTCTGAACTCCTTGACGGGTTTTGAGCGTACAGTCAGCGAACTCAAAGCTAGATAGTATAGCCGCTCGGCTATCGTAGTGAATATACACCTTTCTGAAGGCAGTCTAAACACTTCAGAGCAGTATATCTACAGCTCACTGGATGTCAGCCACCTTAGCTTGAAAGACGTTATAGTAGACTGGTGGCCTTAAACTAAAGTTGAGCTCTCACCAGCGTTCAAAAGCAACCGGATTCATTCAAAACAAGAAACCAGCCACCTTAGCCTGAAAGACGTTATAGTAGACTGGTGGCCTTAAACTAAAGGAGCTCTCACCAGCGTTCAAAAGCACGTTTGAAAGACGTTTGAAATTTTTCATGTCACAAATGCTGCTTTAAGGTTCAAAAAGAAATCGTTTTTGCGTCCGACTGCAACTGATGTTGAAAAATGAAACCATTTCGACAATCCTGAAAGCAAAACATCATTTCTGTTGCTGTCCAAACAGCCAAATCAATAGTCAAGCCGGAAATCTCTTCCGCCAAGGTAATGCTCTGAATTTGGTGTGATCAGAAGGGCATGCTGATTATGAGCTTCTAAATTCGGGTGAAACCATTAATGGAGAGCGCTCCCGAAAATAATTCATTCAATTTAAACGAGCGATGGCCCAAAATTGGCTGGAATGCTCGTCTACATACGAGGTAATAATTTTCCACCATGACTATGCTCGGTTTTATGATACAAGAGCGGTTAAAAACTATTTGGAAAACATCGTCTCAAAGTTTCAACTCATCCGCTTTATAGCACAGACCTAGCACCTTCTGACTAGCTTTTGTTCCGATCGCTGCAGAACGCCCTCTCTGGAAACAGTTCACAATAGAAGTGGAAATCAAAAATTGGCTTGGTTCTTTAATCCAGAGCGCCCTCTCTGGAAACGGTTCACAACTAAAGTGGATATCAAAAATTGGCTTGGTTCTTTAATGACGTGTTACGTGGCGCAGTTCTTTTGAGCTGAACTCCAAAAATTGTCAGAAAGTTGTTAACATTTTTTAGCTTCAGTTGGCCAAAACTTTGAATAACAAACTTGTACAGGCTTTTCTTAAATAAACATTATATGACACAACTAATGGAAGTCAAATTAGGCTTTCGACAGCCTTCTATTGCCTACCAATTAAATGTTAGCGGGTCAAATAGAAGAAATGGCACAACCAAATTAGTTTTGTGTTTGTACTTTTGTGCGGCTGGGCGAAAACTAAAATATCTCTTTCAGCATAACCAATAATTAATAACTCAGCATAGAGATCCACAACAGCCGAGCTTCGGCGGATGAACCAAATTATACGCTGCAGAACCACTAATTTCGAAACAAAAGATGTGGGAATAAAGTGAAATGCTGCGAAGCCGCCAAAATGCCATTGAAATGGGTGTCTTTTATGGTTATATAGTGGTTATATGGTCAAGCAAAAGCTTTATTGGCAATACAGCTTTTCAATAAAGTCATTAAATTGATAAATTGGCAGACGATGTCGTGGCTACACACAAACAAACACACACACTCACACACGCACGCACACCGATGTCAAAAAGGTGAAAGCAAACAATATTCTAACAGACTGATATGTAGGTAATATGCTGGAAATTTTTACCTGTAGGTTAACGCAATGTGCAACAATAGCGCTCGAAGCGGGCATAATAGAATATGCCATATATATCTACATATATACATATATACAAATGTCTATATAAATGTGTTCCTGTAGAGATAAAGAACCAGCCGTCTGTCGGCTGCGGCATTTCGGTAGTGTGTACGCACTGCGGTTGCGTGTCCCAATACACATACTCTTACACTTGTGTACGGACTTCCACACAATTCGTCGCGGCATGTGGCGCATGCGCGATTGATGAATCGATCGGTCAAGCCGGTGATCGATCCGCCGTTGAAGTACACATTAGATAGATCGCAGCTAATCGTGTTTGTTTTTGCACTCAACTTGGCCTAACACTTTTTTATGCCACGCTTATTGTTGTTATTGTTTGGGAGTGACTGCTTCGAGCTTATGTGTGGAAAGTATGCGATAAACATAAATAGCAGCACATAATAACGAACGATAATGGCGCAGACGACGACTTCTAATTAAATTTTACTAAGAACCGAAAATTTATGCAAGTTTTTTTTTTTTTTGGGGCTCAATAGAATTCAATTTAAAGTGATCTTCGGCTTCTTTCACTAAACGACAGTGTGAAATATGTGTTTGTAGATGGGTTTTGAGTTTGAGCGCGCGATAAGAAGAGCGAAGAATACGTAAGCGGTAAAAGTTGCAGGACTAGTGGCGTTTAACTTTGTTTTTGTGTCTGGCAGCTAGAGGCGCATTCAAATTAGCATACGAATGCGGGTGTCTCAGCTGTTAGGGTGCTTGTTTTAACGGTATTAAAACGATAATTTATGGATTTGGATCCAAATTCGAATTATGTCAAAGAATTAATTGGAACTGGGCTGCACAGGTTTCGGCACTTGTAACCAATTAAAAAAAAAAACAAAAAATCGGTTTGGAAAATTATTTTTATTTATTTTAAAGTACAAAATATGTGTAAAAATAATCATAAATTCAGGACCAATTCACTTTTGCTCGATATGACCACTTTTTGCCTTAACTATGGCCTTGAGACGGTCAAAAAACGAATCGCAAGCTGCCCGAATGTGACTTGCCGGTATTTTGGCCCACTCACGGACAATGGCCTTCTTCAGCATCTTGAGACTGGTGTATTTTTACTTCGGACCTTGCTCTCCAAAATGGCCCAAAGAGAATAATCCATTGGATTCGCATCTGGTGAATTCGAGAGCCATTGTGTGGTCGTAATGAAGTTCGGAACGTTGTTTTTCAGCCATTCTTGGTTCACTTGCGCTTTGTGAGACGGTGCTGAGTCTTGTTGAAACGTCCATGTTTTGCGACCGAAATGTTTGTTTGCCCACGGCTTCAAAGCAGCCTCCAGAACACTTTCCCGATAATGTGTCGCATTTACTTTGACGCCGGCATGAAAAAACTTAGAGCGCCCATCTGCGGTGACACGGCCCAAACCATTATTTGTGGCGGGTGCTGCCTCCTGGTGGCCAACCGACGACTTAGATTCGATTCTCGTATGAACGTTTTGAGAGTTTACGAATTGCTCAATTGGAAAAATTTTTTCGTCAGAAAACGCAATGTTCGGAATTTGACCGCTTTCGGCCAAGCGAAGCAACTGCTTCGCTCTCTCAAGTCTTACTTGTTGCTGCTTCGGTGTGAAGGGCTTTTTGGAACTTGTAAGGCTTGACCTTGAGCTCATTTTTCAATATGCGTCGGATGCTGCGGTCGGATATTTTCAGTTCTTTAGCCATTTGATTGGCACTTCGTCGTGGATTTCGCTCAAGTCGCTTCTTCACTTTCCGAACCATCTCACGTGATGTTGCAGTCTTTTGATCACCACCTCCATGGCGTTTTGCGATGCTACCTGTATCATTGTAAAGAGTGATGGTGCGATAAACAAAAACTTTATTCACATTAAGGTGTTTGAGCTCACGAACAATTGCTGGCTGTGATTTTCCAGCAAAATATAAAGCAATCACACTATTACGTTTGAATTCCATCGCTGATCACTTTTTTTTGCGTTCACTTTTGGCAAAACGCTTTTGTACACTTGTGAACAATACTCCGAACTGTCATTCAGCAAATTTATAAACAGCTGATTCCAGGGCGACAGCTGCACGAACGGTCGGAACGAGTGCCGGACCCTGTAGAACTAATGTATTTGTTATTACTAGACGTTATTGCGTGAAGTGGGCTCTAGGTTAGTTTAAGTCGAGTTTCGGGACTTCACTTGAACATATGAAATACAGGTTCTATGTGATGTCAAACTATTTTCGGTATAAATCAAGAAGCTCTCATGTACCAACGAGGCTCATGATCTAGATCAAGAGGCTCTTATTTAACAGCGAAGCTCTTGATCTATACCGGTTCCCATGCAACAACGAAACTCCTTGAACCCATCACAAATCCAATTTATCTTCTTATATGGGATAGTTTTTAAAATATGACAGATAGTTAGACCGGCGCAGAGACTCTAAATGTTTAAGACTGTTATGGAAATTATATTTAAATTCTAAAAGCTTAATTGCAGATGCACAAGAGTTATATACTTCTAAAGAGTCTTGTAAATCCAATGAGGCTAGTTGTTTTCGTCCTAACACTCCGAGTATCCGCATTATATACCGTATATTTTTCGGTTCCTAGATTCACTTATCCTGTAAACAGTCGAAAATACGATCATTATTCGATTGTTTCAAGAACTTCGGCGAACTGCTCCGGCAGTTAATGATATTACTATTCTTCTTTTGCGCTACAGTCCTGGATCGTTCTGGGCCGAGAATACAAAACTTTGCCGGTAGCTGCCACCCTTTGCGAGGTCACGTCGGTTGTACAAAGCAAATGCGAACCGGCCTTTATGCACTAGGTCATTCCATTGGATGTGTGGGCGCCTTTGCTTCCTTTGACCACTAATGGATCTAGTGTCGAAGTAGGTTTTCGCTGGAGTATCGTCTTTCATGCGAACGGCGTGGTCTAACCAGCGTTCATGATTCCATCTTTTTCGGTACTCTTCGGTCATGCGGATGGCTACAAATATTTATCTGAGAGTAGTTTTCTCGAATGCTTCAAGTGTTTTCTCATCTCGGTTCATCATAGTCCATATTTCTGTGTATAATATGATGGAAATAATGAGAGACCTGTAAAGCTTAATTTTTGTTCCTCGAGAAAGGGATCTGAAGGAAAGGAGGCAATTGAGGTTCCTAAAATAGCAGCTGTTGGCTAAAATCATTCTGCGCTTGAACGAGAGCAAAAACAGTATACCTTAGCCTGGAGATCTAAAATCATTCTGCGCTTGATCTCCAGGCTAAGGTATTTTGTTTTTGCTCTCGTTCACCACAGGACCAACATCTTTAACTTATACTTCTCGGCTGGAAAAGGATGCGCTGAGGGCTCTGTTGTTAAGGCTCCATGTGTCCATAATGTGGTGCCACAGTGGTTCAGATTAGTGGTGCGTCTTACTTTTTCCGGTATTATATTGAAGTAGGTGCACGAGAGGAAATCACTCCGTCTTACTCCTCCCTATCTGGTATATCCGGTTTCATACTTATATTCATATGTTTTAGCTGATCTCTCGATAGCAATTCCTTTCAATTTCTGGCATCAGTTGAGTATCTTTTTAGAATAATCAAATCCAGTGGCGGATCCACGGGGCAGGTTTTGGGTGTCAAGACCCTCCACAAAAGTGGACGATTTCAGATAACTTTTTGAAATAACATCAATATTAATAATTTGGTGGAGAGAAAAGACCCACCGCTCTTAGAAAGAAATTCAGGATCTGCCGCTGATCAAATCATATTCAGTTCAACGTTATCTGAAAAACTTCATATTCTGGATACTTGATAGATAACCCCTTTTAGTTAAGCTTTGACTCGAGTGCCAGCTAGCGCATTGATTAGCGTCTGGCCAAAAGTTTAGGCCGAGAAAATCAATAAAAAATGAAGTTAATTGGCGAATCGAATGCTACGAGTCTATGTAAATAGAAACTCCGCGCTCACCAAGTCCGCAGTCATGCATTAAGTAAGCGCCTGCCGGAATTTCACTTGCAGCGTAACTAATCGTGGGAATATCTTCGGTGCACTGCCAAATAAATTAAAAATTAATTTTATATACAGATAATGATCATGTTATATATATACAACAACAATAACAGTAAAATACAACAACAAAAGTACAACTATTGTACATACAACAATTTACATATGTTTTTTGTGCTAATAACTATGTACAACAACAATATTATGAAATCACTCCATGTTGTTGTTGTTGTTGCTATTCGTAATTCACCCATTATTGAGCTGTAATCAATTTAAGTGTCTCACATCTGCCCTGCTGCTTCAGCAACACAAACATTTTTCGGCATTTTGGGTTTTCTCTTGCTAAGCAGCTTTTAGCCGCTTCTTCTACAGTCTTCAAGTTGGCAAATTCGTGTCGATCGTTAGCATTATGATTGATTGTTTGAGTGGATCACTTTTTTTTCCAAATTCAATTTCCACTTTTACAAATTATGACTGCACTCCGCTTTACAACGTTTTCATAATTAATTTTAATGTTATTGGCCCGGCTGCAGTCGTTCAGCGCTTCGTAGCGTTTTGGTAGCTGGAGATTTTCAATTTCATGTTTTATTCATAATTTGAAGCGCTTTTTTTGCGGGTGAAAAATGTAAAAAAGTGGAGCATTTTGAACATCACTTTGGCGCTGATTTTGCACAATTTATTGCTGTTGTTTCTTTCTTTCACCATTTGGCTCCATTTTTCGATCGCTTGAGGGTTTCTGTGGTGAAATAGTTGTATGCTTCCGGTTTGTGGACCCATAAGTTGTGCTGGAGCCATAATACTCTTCACAAATAGTGATCTATTTCGAGCTTCCCTACTTTTTTAATGAAAAAACACAGAAACTTCAAATTTAATGGTGAATGTTTATAATCATTCTTTGGCATTCATTTTTTGAAGATGATCTCTTTCATATGTTGGCCGTCTCACATGGTCCATCCGTTGAGTTCAATTTTCGCTGAATCGTTCGAGCATTTTGACTGATAACTGGCGAATGACACGCGTGATGTTTTGTTCCAAGGCCTGAATCGAAGCGGGATTGTCCGCAAAGACATTAGACTTTACATATCCCCACAAGAATAGGTCTAACAGTGTGATATCACACGATCTTGGTGGCCAATGGACCGACCCAAAACGTGAAATTATCTGCTCACCGTAGTGTTCTCGCAATAAATCCATTGATTGATGCTATATGTGGGAAGTGGCGCCGTCTTGTTGAAACCAAATGTCGCCGAGATCACGAGCTTCAATTTCAGGCATAAAATAGTCGGTTTTCATGGCGAGATAATGGTCGTCATTGACGATTACGTTTTCGACGCTGTCATTATTGAAAAAATATGGACAGATGATTCCACCGACCCACAAACTACACTAAACCGTTATTTTTTCTGAATGAAATTTCAGCTCTTGAATCTCTTCAGCATGCTCTTTGTCCCAAATGCGGCAATTTTGCTTATTTACATACCCATTGAGTCAGAAATGGACCTTCATCGCTGAACAAAATTTGGTTCGAAATCGTCGGAACTTCTTGGAATTTTTCAAGAGCCCATAGAGCGAAGCGAAGTTGCTTGGAAAGTAGAGAAGTTTTTTATTCGATTGTTCAGCTTTCATTAGATTGAGGTTGATGAGTTTCCTGATCTCATACCTTCGAAAGACCGAGCGATTTGGCTAAAATCAACCTAAGTCGCCTCATAAAATTTGAGTTGGGATCAAAGTGTTTCCAGGTGAGATTATGAACTCTCAACTACACAGTGCTCATATTTATAAGTTTTGTGTATTACAAACTACCGGTGTTTTAACTAACTAAATGGGATCCTTATGTTCTTTATCATTATCATCATACATCCTATGATTCTTGAGTTCCCAACGCTGTAAGGGTTCTCTTGGCACAAATCTAGAAACCTGAAGAATTTAGAAATTAAAATACCATTATCTTAATTTTCTCCGATACTCGAGAAGTATAGTAGCTGTGTTTCGAGGAATTAGGTTAGGTTAAGAGGTCGATTCCTACAGTGATCTCACTTAGACAGCTTAAAACGCTGGTCCGGTTATGGTACCTAAAAGCGCTTATATACTGAACCAAAAGACTCTTTTTAAAGCGACAAAGCGCTTGTCAAAGCCTGTTACAGTACAGATTTGTTGAGACGGCTCGTATCAGTTTCGGTTATGTTTTCAGGTTCGCCGAATGAAAGATTATCCAGATTGCTTAACCCCAGTCTTGCAAATGCTGGAAAGTGAAGAAGAAAGTGCCTGTATGTGTTCACCTCAGTCTTCATCATACTATTTTGATAACTAGCTTGTGACAAGATTTTAAGTTGAACTTTGCTAAGGAAAGTAGTTCAATAGACCTTTTGTTTTCTGCTCTAGGCCAGTCACATAGGAACTTGCCTTCGTCTAACGTCTGCTAAGCGCACGCGAGGTCCATTGGTCCGTTGCTATAACACAAGACGCCAATGGAGATCCAACTCTGTTCCATGCCGATGTGAGCGGGGCCAGTTCGAGGTACTAGTTTGTATAGCTTCCTTCAACTTACTAAAACCGAAGCATTTTAGTGTGCTAAGTTTCATTTATAAGCTCTTTCAATACTCCTCACCAAGTGAGTTCTATCAACAACAGTTTTCGCTGTAAAGAAATTTGCTTGTGTTTCCAATATGAGCGTAGGAATCACACTATAGAATATTAGTGCTTACATATTTACATATTCACCTTATAAGTCTAAGTAGTATAAATATGTAGATGTCTCACTTGTTATTTATTACATTTTGTTTATTACTTATCATATATATTCCATATAAATACACATTCAAGTATGAATCTATTGCCTGACATTAGAAATGACATCACCAACCAGCGCAGCCCACACATTGCTCGGCCGCCAACAGTTGGAGTCAAGAACAGGCAATAATAACAAGAAATAGTTGAATGAAAGGCGTTCTGATACAAAAAATTTATAAGTAATCATATGTAAAGACACGAAAAAAAAAAAAAAAAAATACTTAAGGCAACGAATGGGTTTTTCGCACTGGTCGAAGTGAACGACTTTTGAAATATAACTATCTTATTAAAGGATTATATTCACTTACTTTACATAATTTTAAAATTCTCAATTTATTCTTCAATATTTATGTCGTCCTTCTCAAAGTAATCCCTCTTTTCGGCCCATAATTCCGGCTTCTTTTTACGAAGGGCCTTGCACGATCGACGAATAACACTCAAATAGTATTCCTTGTTGACTTTTTGGCCGGTGGGAAGGAATTCGGAGTGCGCGACAGCTCGATAATCGTAGAAAACTGTCCATATAACCTTGATTTTTGTCCTCCTTTCGTCGTTTTTTTCGGCTTCGGCACATCTTTGCACGATATTTGGCCGATTGATCGCCTGTTTCCGGGTCCTAAGCATAAATGTAAGACTCATTGCCAGTAATAATACGTTTCCTGATATCCTGGGAGTCAGAAAGCATCATTTCGCAGACGTAAACGCGAAGAACAGAGCTTCGCGTGAAATTTAAAATAAAAAATCTTACCATTTTTTGCCCACAGTAGTTCAAGTCAGAAAAACTGACTTCTTTTTGTGAATTTTGTTTAAAAATAATCGCTTAAAATCGACTTTTCGTTTAATCACACCATCAGCCGTCTACGTTGCTCTAAGAAATATACAATAACCTATGGTTTAATTGCCTTGTCTTACATTCTTACATATTTCATCACTCAACTACTTGTAGCCCGTCATGTTCTGTAGACTTATCACTACTTGAGGCCAATAAAATTATAAATGCAGAATTAGAAATTAACAAAAAAAAATTAGTAACTAGTAGTTAGTAATTGAAATTTATAGCTAAAGAACAAGTGTATAAAGTAATAGAAAAAATGTTTATTTAAAATTCATTGCACATCCGAAACGCTTAGTTTTGCCTTGATGCGATTGCAGCACGGTCATAAAATGAATTAAAAATGTATTTGCACCCACACAAAGTTATTCGCTTGGCCATTATTCAGTTTTTATATTTTCGAGCGTGTAAATATGCCGTAGTGTTTCCCAAAGTGTTTTTTGCTTTTTGTGTCGTGAAAAACAATGGAGACAACAGGCCAAAGTTCAGTTCGTTTTGCTTTTATAAATTATGGCGCTGTGAAACTATTGAATAAAATACTTAGCTCCAATGGTAGAATAGACCACGTCCAGCACGCAGTGAAGAAAATATAGCAGCCGTACCTGAGAGCATACACAAAGACCGTGGAGAGTCGATACGGCGCCGTTTGCAGTAACTCGGACTGACGTATGGAACGAATTGGCTAATTTTGCCGACGTTTTCGAGCAAAATTTTGATCAGGGATGAGGCCTGTGGGGATATGCAAAGTCTAAAGTCTATGCGGACGATTCTGATTCGATTTAGGCCTTGGAGTAGAACATCACGCGTGTCATTCGCCAGTTGCCGGTTGAAATGCTCGAACTTGTCATTGAAAATTGGACTCAACAAATTCGACGTAGCGCCGCCAACATTTGAAAAATATAATCTTCAAAAATGAATGCCAAAGAATGTTGCCTCGCATGATGATCATTTGAATGATTAAATTTTGAAGTGCTTGTGGTTTTTCTATAAAAAAGTAGGAAACCTAGAAATGGATCACTTTTAGTATATCATCTACCAACTCATCTATGCATTTTTTATATGTGACCTGATCTACGAAAAGGGGGCTAACGTGCGAAAACTAGTTTTCTGGGAAAAGCTGTTAAAAATAATCGTCAGTTTCTCGTTATCTCATTAATTGTTCTCCTTTTTTTTGACACCTAAGCCCCCTTTTCGTAGACCAGGTCACATATGTAGAATTATAGCTGTTTCGACGGTTTCGGACCATAGGAAGAGTGGTGTTAAATGTGTTGGTTTCATGTGACTTGCAAAGAGAAGTTTAGTATCATCCGAGGACTCATTGCATGCAGGACATAAGTTGGGTATGTCTAGGTCTATTCTGGATAAGTAGGAGTTTAACCTGCCACAATACACAGAGGCAACTTGCGTAGGGGTGACTCTTCTTTCACATGACAACTAGAGCTCTTGTTCTGTTATGTCAGGTGTTTGGACACCAATTCACTGGGAACGAGTTAAAGAAATTAATAGCTCTACTGTGAAAGACGTTCAGTGCCTGTCGGAAATTGGTCACTCCGAATTTTGGTCGGTATATTGTTCAAGTTCGTCGAAGAATGTTCTCCTGATATTCTTAGGAGGCGGTTGCGCTTCAATCAGGTAACTGCGAAACAACCGAGCAGAACCTGCTTGGAGCGAATTATATAATGTTTCTTTGCAAGCAGCATGCGGGCCCTGCTAAGAAGTTGCTCGATGAGTGAGATCAGGAGACATCCTTTTATGGTACGGAAAGCGTGTTCTAATAGTCTTCTGCTCCATCTGCTTGCTGCTGCATCCAGGTGATCATATTGGAGAGGCGTAGTTATGTTTGGCCGGCCGAATGATTGCTTTGTATGTTGACAACAACGTCTCTCTGTCCTTGACTAAAGCGACTTGAGGATCTTGTTGAGGCTTTGCACTTTTGTAACAATCGCAGTTGTATGCGGAGTGAAGGCGTGCAGATTGTCGAATTTGACGCCTAAATTCTAGGATTCAACGATAGGAATTTTAATATCATCAACGGATATGTTGCGATTCAGTCTGTATTCCTTCGTACAGTTTGTAAATAGAGTGGTGGCGGATTTAGCAGTGGTGAATTTTAGGCTTCTCGCAGTGAAGAAGCGAGCAAGTTCTAGGGAATAGGTGGCTACTTTCGACTCGAATGATAGAGCACGCTGTTACGAATATACTATTAATGTATCAGGTTCTCGTAGGTTGAACATAAATAGTATGTAAGTTTTTGTTAGGTTAAAGTTTTTCTACGGTTTTTATTGAATTAAATTTTAATTGCTAAATTTTTAGCGCTTGTTGGAAAAGTTTGTTCATTAGAATTACTAAAATTACTATAGAAACACTACAAACCGAACTTGTTTAGGATTAGAGTTGGCATTTGTAATTTTTTTCCACTAAATACATTTTTTACGAAAATAATATGAACTTGTTTAGGAACAGCGAGTAATATTTTTTGAAAAGTGTTGCCACCTGAAATTTTTTTTTCAATCAAATTAATTTTTTATGAACACAATGTGAGTAACAAAGTGCAGAGATTTAAATTGAAAGCAGATGCATTTTTTATAGAAGAGTTGCCACTTAGTAAAATTTTTTTTTTGATTGAAATTAATTTTTTACGAGTAAAATATGAGTAACAAAGTAGAGAAATTTAAATTGAAAGCAGATTCATTTTTTATAGAAGAGTTGCCACTTAGTAAAATTTTTTTTTGATTGAAATTAATTTTTTACGAGTAAAATATGAGTAACAAAGTAGAGAAATTTAAATTTGAATACAGATGATGTTTTTAATAGAGTAGCTGCCATCTAGTTGCAATTTTTTTTAATTAAAATAATTTTTTACAAGCACAATATTGATAACAAAGTACTGATATTTAAATATGAACGCAGATCACTTTTTTTATAGAGGAGTTGCCACCTAATTAAATTTTTTTTAAATGAAATTAGTTTTATGCGAATACAAGTTGAGTAACAATGTGCAGAGCTTTAAAATTGAATGCAGATGAATTTTTTTATGAAGGAGTTGCCACCTAGTTAAAATTTTTTTTAAATGAAATTAGTTTTATGCGAATACAAGATGAGTAACAAAGTGCAGAGTTTTAAAATTGAATGCAGATGAATTATTTTATGAAGGAGTTGCCACTTAGTTAAAATTTTTTTTTCAATAAAATTAATTTTTATGAGTAACTATGTTTAGAGATTTAAAATTGTATGCAGATGCATTTTTTTTATAGAAAAGTTGCCACCTAGTTAAAATTTTTTTTAACTAAATTAATTTTTTATGAATACAATGTGAGTAACAAATTACAGAGATTTAAAATTTATTGCAAATTTTTTTATAAACGAGTTACCACCTAGTTAAAATTTTTTCAATTAAATTTAAAAAAAATAAAAATTTAAACATTTTGTTACGTTTTAAGTTTTCCACGCATTTTAACGGAATCAACACTTTTTTTTCAAAAAAAAAAAAATAGTGTTTTGAAACTTCGAAAAAATGCAGCTTATGACTTATAAGTATTGAATTTTGGTAAATATAATATTTATAACTGAGTAATTGAAGTTAGCCAAAAAGTCATATTCAACTGCATTATTTGGGAACCACTGATTTACATATAGTACTTATACAAATACAGGCATGCAAGTGGGAAGTGCTGTAATTGCAGTCAACTTTTTATTGAATTCTTGACGATCTTCGCTCGTTCTCGGCAGTTGCGCTGCCTGACATATTCAAATAGCACTCGCAACTATCATAATTTATTTCAAGCAATAAATAAATGCGCGCTGCTGTTGGCCGTTGGCTGTCACAGTTGCTTTATGTGGTGTTAAAAATAAAATGCTGCACAACAACAATAACAATCACATTATAGCAGAAGATATTTAAATTTAGCATAGCATGGAAATAATTTCGAAACACAATTGCAGGCAGCAAAAATGATTTCGAAAAGCAATGTCATAAATAAAATATGCTTTTGAGTAATGGAAAACAAATGACAGCAAAGGCTTCCTCCCATTCCATGCTGGCGCGTTGGCGTGCTCTAGCCATAAATGATGAATGTCGTGGTGTTGTTGCTGGTTTTGAATATTTTTTTTTTTGTTTTTAATTTTTTGTGCTTTGTTTTTGCTTTTTTGTTCTTGCTTTTGTTTTTCTGCTCTAGCAATATCATCACGTCTGTCGAGCGTCAGCGCTGTTGACGTCAATTTGCAAGTTAGCAGCTTTCAAGGCAGCTAAATACTCGTTGCTTCTTGATAATTTCACAGGGACTAATGTAATATACTTCTGACTTACATATACACACATATGTTTATATAATGATATGCATATGTACGTAATATATGTATGTGTGCAAATAATTGTGTTGGTGTTGCTGCCTTTTGTCTTGACATTGCGGCTACCTAATAAGGCGCTGAGCTGAGTTGTGTCGCGTTGAGTGCGCGCACGACGAGGCGTTGAGAACAAATCAATTCGCGGCGTAAACGTCACCGTCCACTGACCGCCTGCCGCAACGAAATGTACTTGCCATACTAAAACGACGCACAGAATTTCAATTTTATTATTTCTCATTGAAATTTTTTTTTGCTCATTCCACACATCAATAAATTCGAGCGCTTAAATGTGGGTGTTTCATTATAAAGAAGACGGCATGAAAGGGCGACGCTGAAATGTGCGAGCCAGCAGCAATGCTCGTATAATATTGAAATATACTCATATGCGCGATATGTGTCAGCGTAACAAAAGACTGAAGCGACGAACTTGCATGTGTCAGCGAGCAGCGATAAGATCGTTGACTGTTTGCCTTTTCGGCTGTCAGTGCGTACGGGAAGAAGATTTTGCTTAATGATTTCAGCTAACTAAAAATACAATATGCAAATGTGCCAATGACTTTTTAATGATACGCACAAAATTATGAAATATTTGAATAAATCCAAATGGAAAGAAAGCATAAACTTGTGTGTTCAGCAGAATGGTTGTGGTTTAATGGTTGCTTCGGCGATTTGAGTTTGGAGCATCATTTGGAGTTTTTTGTTATATCACTGCTTAAACTTTTTGAAGCTAATTATACTAGTATGTGCTACGGTAGAGAAAATATTGTAAAATGTTTTAAAAAAGAGTAAAAAATAAAAGTCGATAAAAAATGTTGTGAAAGAAATTTTAGAAAAACCGAGAGCTAAATTATTTTTTATTCAAGATTATATGCAAAAAAAAAATAAAATAATGACTTAAAGGAATATATAGTACAAAGCTTTATAAGCTTAAGAAGTTAATTTGAGGCATTATTTTTTTAACGAAGACTTGCCACACGGTTGAAAATTTTATGCAAAAAAAGAAATTAAACCAAGAAGCATTAAAACCTGTTTAGGCTTAAGAAGAGGAAGACTCTTTGTAAAGAGTTGCCACCTATTTGAAAATAATATATACATATGTATATGTATTTATAAAGAATTCAAAAAGTATTCAAAGCTTTGCAGGTTTAAGAAGCTTAATGTGAGGAATTTGGTATATAGAGTTGCCACCTGTTTGAAAATGTTAAGCAAAAAAATAATAACGAGACCAAGAGGCATAACAAATTGTATAACTTTAAGATTTTTAAGAAGGAAAAGATTTTTTAAAAAGTGTTGCCACCTATTTGAAAATATTATATTTATTTAAAATGAAATCAAGAAGTATTTAAAGCTTTTAAGTATTTAAATGGTTTAAGAAGTTTAATGTGAGGAATTTGGTATATAGAGTTGCCACGTGTTTGAAAATTTTAAGCCAGAAAAATTTATGAAAGCAAGAGGCATTATACGAACTGTGCAATTTTAAAATTAAAAAAAAAAGATTTTTTTAAAAGTGTTGCCACTTAGTTAAAAATATTATATTTATTTATAATGAAATCAAGAGCATTCACAGCTTTGTTTTTGTAAGAAGTTTAATGTATGGAATTTGGTATATAGAGTTGCCACCTGTCTGAAAATTTAAGCCAGAAAATTTATGAAATCAAGAGGCATTACGAACTGTATAAAAGTGTTGCCACCTAATTGAAAATATTATGTTTATTTATAATGAAATTAAATCGCATTCGAAGCTTTGTTGGTTTAAGCAGTTTAATGTGAGATCCTTTTTATAAAAAGTTGCCACTTTGTTTGAACTTTTTAAGCCAATAAAAAAATTATGTAAACAAAAGGCAGTTTGGAGAAGCTTAAGGTTTCTCATCTCTCTTACGGTTGCAACCTATTTGTATATGTTATATTTATTAGTAATGAAATAAAGCGGCATTGAAAGCTTTACACTCTGTTTAATCTGGGGAATTTTTGATTAAGAATTCCCACCTGTTTGGAAATGTTAAGCAAAAATAATTAATGAAATCAGAAAGCAATACAAATTGTGTTGGCTTACAATGTTACATACTATGTATATGTACAATACATACATATAAACATATAACGAAAACAAAAAGCCTT
The DNA here is from genome assembly GCF_024586455.1 of Bactrocera neohumeralis. Taxonomy (NCBI): domain Eukaryota; kingdom Metazoa; phylum Arthropoda; class Insecta; order Diptera; family Tephritidae; genus Bactrocera; species Bactrocera neohumeralis. The sequence goes on from NC_065921.1 coordinate 71,710,240, forward strand.
ACAAATTGTAATGGTTTAAGAAGCTTTACATGCGGATTAGTTTTTAAAAAGCGTTGCCACTTGTAGGAAAATTTTATAATTATTTATAATGACAAAAGAAAATACAAAGTGAAATTTATCAGTTTTAAGCAGCTCAAAGTGTGGATTTTTTGAAGTGCTGCCACTTGTTTGAATTTGTTATATACATATACATATGTATATATATATATATTTTTTTTTAAGGCTTATTGATAAAATAAAGAAGCATTACAAATTATACCGGTTTAAGAAGCTTTATATCAGCATTATTTTTTAAAAAGAGTTGCCACCTGTTTTTTTATTTATTTATTTATAATGAAATAAAGAAGCATTACAAATTGAACATCTTTAAAAATTTAATGTGGACAAATATTTTCAAAAAGGGTTGCCACCTGTTTGTAAATGTAATATGTAATAAAATATATAGTAAGACAAAATAAATGCAATCTGAGTCAAAATATACAGAGGGTTAAAAATGCTTGCTCCGGAAATTATTCGGGAGGGTTGCCACTTGTTTATACCATAAATTATTGTTAATGAAGTTTTATAATATGAGTAGTAAACTAAAAATGCCTTTAAGTAGATTCTCTTGAACACAGTTAAAGAGCACAACTGAAAGAAATTCGACCCTTCAAATAAAAGAAAAACAAATTAAGAGAGCATAAAAAGACTAAGTAACTTTAAACCGTAAGCATTCAAATTAAAACTTTGAAATTATTTTAACTAAATAATATTAATTATCTTTATCGCAAATTATAAAAAAACATGGCATTTAACAACTCTCTCTCGGGGCACAATTTAGCTCGAAGGCGCTTAAAAACCATTTTTCAAATAACATCAATTGGCATATCACAAAAATAGAAACTCATCAAAAGTCTGTCAAAAATCCAATTTCACATCAATAAGCCTTAAAAAGAGAGCGGTTAGTGTCTGAAGATAAAAAAATGATTTCAAGTATTGATATGGCTTGAATGAAAGACAAGATTCCATACCAAACTTCTCAGGCAGTTTTTTGATAGCTTGACTCAATATTTTTTGAGTAGGCCTCAAAGATGAACACCACAGCCAGGTGCCTGGAAATGTGAAAAGTAAAAGGCTGGACGCAAAAAGTAGTTCGATGTATGGCAGCCATTAGATTAAGATCTAAATCTGCAAGCTAACGTAAAAAAACTTGCTAGATCGAACTGCCATCTCCGAATTTCCGCGGCTGAATCGCAAAAAAACGAATAGTTTCTGAAACGGCTGGTAGAGGTGTTGAAAAGTGGGTCACTTACGGCAACATCAAGTTAAAACGTTCGTGATCGAATCGCAGTGAGCCGGAGTTAACCGGGAATAAGCCAGGATAGACAACCAACCAGGTTTTGATATTTGTTTGGTGTTATTGGCAGGAATTATTTGCTTGAGCTCCTACGTTATAGTCAAACTAGTACTTCGAACTTGTACTGTCAGAAACTCGACCGTCTGAAGGAAGCAACCGCACTGAAGCCACCAGCTTTAGTCACAGGCCACACATATGAATATTGACTCGTCAGTAGCTCCGTGAGCTTAGTTGAAAGGTTCCCATGCATACATCTTAAAGTCCGTACCGGGCGCAAAGTGATTATCACTTATTCCTGAATATGGCGTAGGATGATGCTGGTGACAGATACGCCTCGAGAGACGGTTCCAGTGTTTTGCCAATAGTGACGAGGGTGTTTAGGAGAGTGGCATTCTGAAAATACCTTCAAAATTGTTGGTTTTGATCGATTTCTTCTTACTAAACCTTATCTTCGATCAACTTAGTAGAGCTTGATTTAGCGGCGCTCTTTTGGATAACCTATCAAACAGTAAAAAACTTGAAAGCATAATTGTTAATGGCCCAAGGAACCACTTTCACTTGGGACCTACAAAAATATTTCCGTAAAAAGCTAAAGTTATTGTGGGGTTTTTCCGTAGCCGCTAGACGATTTTCACGCTTACCCACAACTAATGACATAACACAATAGATAAGCTGCAGCTCGCTTTGAAATGCCACACATAACAGCACAGCACTAAAATCAACTAATCGATGCATGATATAATTCTTATGAAATGCAAACGTGCAACCAATATTTAGTATTACAAGGAACAGGCAGTTGGGCAAGCCACTTGCAACACGCAACTCTGTGCACACGACGCACATAAAATGAGCGCCCGAAATGCGCTTTATGTCCAAAGGCAGTGGACTATGGCGAATTACGCTGAATTGCAACATGCAAACGCAGGTGTGAGTGTGTGTGTGTGTGTTTTTGCAGTTTGCGTCTGCGCAAGTGAAATATTTGCGCCATAAACGCTTACGGCATCAAATCAATTCACGCAGGCGCTTTCCTTATCGGCAGAATGAGAGTGAGTGCCGCAATTTGGAAATTATGCAACCACTCACACATATACACACATGCATTGACTTGCATAATTGCAGTATGCGTAATGGTAATCAGTGAATAAATATTGTTTGGTTGGTATGGAATGCGGTTAAATAATTTTTGTTGACGAGAAATGGCGTTCTTTCGGCTTTTACTGTTAGCTATGCATTTACGAACACAGACAAACATATTTTTATACCCTGAAGAGGAACTTTCAAATTCGCCACGAGTTCATTTCTGGATGATCGCCCAGTTTGCTGCACTCTTCAGTGTGAGACTGATTAAATTGTCCGCGTTTATTGAGCCAACAAGGTCTTCTAAGGCGGTGCGTTCTCATTGCAATCGCACACAATCAAAGAACGTCGTCTTCTGTCGCCTCGTTATATAGGCATGACGGCTCCCCGACTTTTCTAATTCTGTGGAGGTACTTTTTGAAGTATCCAAGTCCGTATAACAGCTGAGTTATGTAAAAGTCGACTTTTCCGATTTTACGGCTTATCCATAAGTATAGGTTTTCCATTAGTCTGGCCGTCCATCTGCTGCGCCTCTCGTCTTTTTTGATTCGGTCAATTGCGCTCCTGTTGTTTTCGGATGTTTTCTCTAGCTTTCTCGTTTCGGATGCCAGAAGGTTAATTGGAGCATTACCGCTTATAGGTAATATTGCATCGCCTGACAATGTTTTGGTAGGCTGATGCAACTCTGAGGACTGCAGTGCGGTGCACTCTGGCCACTACCTTAAGTCGATTTTTCATTTTCAGATCACAGCTCCGTATAATAGGACGCTGATTGTCCTCGACATTAGAAGCTTTCTCTTGCCTTGGCTGGAACCCCTTATTTTGGCTATTAGTTTGCTAAGTTGGAGGTGATTTTCGCTATCTTTCCTGGGCGTGCTGGGTTGTGCCTAGAAGGTAAGTCTGTAGTCCAGTCTTACGCCTAGGTAGTTTACTGCCTTTTGCGTCTTAACAATATCCGCAGTCGTTCGCATACTTATTTCGAGGAGTATGAGCTTATTTGTTAGCAGTAGTAACTTTCGCGCTTCTTCTGTGCCTCGTGCTGTAATGTCGTCCTCGTAGCTAATTAAGTACGACTCGTCTGGCATTTCGAGCTTAGTATTGCGTTGCTCCACAAGCCTGGACTAAGAATTGAACCTTGTGCTGCTTCTGACGTGACCGCTATCTTTTGTGATTCCTCTCATATTTGGTACAGCAGTTTTCTGATCCTAATGCAGCTCCGCATCACAGCTCTAAGGTAGTCGGGGATTTTAATCTCTTTTTCGAGACCGTCGATCATATTCACCCATCTAAGGCTGTTGAAGGCGTTTTGGAAATCTAAAGTCGCCAGCTACAGTCGGCTGCTACTCTTTCATTGACGCTTTTTAAAGCTCCTAGAGTTGATCTGCCGGGTCTAAAGCCGTGTTGTCTAAGGGAGAGTCCTCCAGCTTCGTTGATAGTAGCTTCGAGTCTAGGTTTAAGAAGCTTTTCGTAGAGCTTTTCCGCTGTATCAAGCATACATAGTGGGCGTTATGCTGATGGCATGTTTTGATCTCTTTTTCCCTTACTGATTAGTACCAGCCGTTGCTTTATCCAGGGTTTAGGGAACATTCCGGCTTCGAGGCAGGTGTTGTACATATTCAATAGAACTTCCCGTCGTTCTGCAGCGATTATTTTCAGCATTTTTGCTGGAATCCCGTGCGAGCCGGGTGATCTGTTGGCTTTGAGGTTGCCAGTGGCTAGTTGCAGCTCTTCGAGGGTGAACTGGGGGATTTGCGGAAATCTTGGAGTCTGTTCTGGATCATTATTTTCCAAAGTAATATTACCGTCTCCAAATTTCTTTTTTCAGATTTAACTTATGTAGCATATAGCTGCCATACAAACTGACTTCTTTTTTTACCCTTTTATGCTATAAGATATGCTCCTATGAAGGGTATTATTGCTTCACTGTAGTCTAAGCTAAGTTTTCCTTGTATTACGTACATTTTTGAATTCATTTATGACTCGCATTCTTAGACTTCTGAGAGCAATAGTGCTTTGTGGCAGGCATTCCATTCTTTTCGTGGCCAAACACTTGAACCACAACTCGAAAAAATAGAAAACAAAAACGCGCAGCGAAATAGTTTAGTATTATAGCATTGTTGACACCTTACTTGAGTTTACATCATTCAGTTGTCAAAAGTGACAGGGCCATTGTGAACATGCGCACCTTTCAAAACGTTCGCCTCTCGCAACGGTCTAAACCCATAATTCTAAACTCAAATTGGTTTTACATGACTTAATAATAACAACAATAGCAACAAGCGTTTACGTGTCGCACGCGCGTGAGGGTGTAAATTATGCAGCAAAGTCGTGAAACATAACAATACAATATTATTTATTAAAGTCTTGAACACAACCGACCTTGTCGGAAAAATTTAGTAGGTTTAGAAAAGGTGCTTCATCCAAAAGTTAGGTGATTTATCGAAAAGTTAAGTACTTAGTTTTACTTATTTATAGAATTTTCAACTACAAAAACCGCTTTGAACCAAAATTATGCAACAATTTTCCTAGAGAAAAAAATATTCTGTACCGATTTTCGGTATGAATGTTAATATTTTCGGTATTGATATGTCGACAGAAAACAGGAAGCTTAAACTTTTCAAAGCTTTTCGGTTAAGTTAAAAAAAATATTTTGTACCGATTTTCGGTATCACGTTTAATACCAAAATGTCGACAGACAGAGAACAGAAAGGGGATATATTCAAACAATTTAATGGAAATTAAAAACAAGTACATACATATATTTTCTACCGATATACAGTGCCTAGTTTAATATTTTCGGTATTGAAATGTCGACTAAGGACAGAGAGTTACAACTTTTTTTTTAAGCTTTTCAGTTAAAATAAAAAAAAAATATTTTGTACCGATTTTCGATACCAAGTTTGATATTATTGCTACTAAAATGCCGACAGACAGATAACAGAAAAGCAGTTTTTTCAAAGATTTTAACATAAATGAAAGAAAAAATATTTTCTACCGATATACGGTATCAAGTTCAATATTTTCGGTTTAGAAATGTCAAAAAGAAACAGAAAAACGTGTTTTTTTTTCAAATGTTATAATTTAAGTGAAACAGAAAATATTTTATACAGCTTTTCTGTATATAGTTTAATATATTCGGTATAGAAATGTCGGTAGGAGAAAATCACATTTTATCAAATGAAACAAAAATTATTTTCCAGCGATTATCGGTATCAATTTTTATATTTTCGGAATAGCAAGCCGAAAAGCTAGTTTTTTTCAATAAATTTAATTTAAATGAAAGAAAAAATATTTTGTACCGATTTTCGATACCGACTTTAAATTTTTCGGTATAGAAATGGACGATAACAATTTTTTTAAATTTAATTTATATTAAGCAAAAATTAATGTATACCGTTTTTCGGTACAATTTTAGTAATTGCGCTACAGAACTGCAGGCTGAGAACAGCAAAATGATGTTTTTAAAGTGTAACGTTAATGAAACAGAAAAGATTTTGTACCGATTTTCGGTATCGATCTTAAAATATTCGGTATGGTAACGGAAGATAAACGATTTTTTTATTAAATTTAATTTATGTTGAACAAGAAATTTTGTATACCGTTTTTCGGTACATTTTTAATATTTTCGCTACAGAAATATCGGCGGTGTACAGCAAAACGAAGTTTTTCAGAAGAGTGTAATTTAAATGAAAGAAAAAAATTTTGTACCGAATTTCGGTATTTTTCTATCACTATATTCGCTACAAAAATGCCGACAGGGCACAGAAAACACAAATTTTTATTTGCATTCCAACGAGTTGCTAACAAAGGTGCAACGCAAATCGAAATATTACAAACAATTTTTTATAATTCTATAAACAAATAAATGTTAATATGTATGTATGTATAGTATAAATATATACAGGGATACATTCGCCTTTATAGGTTTAGAGTGGATAAAAGTGCATGCGGTTTTTATAAATTAGAAATGACAATGTGGTGACTAAGTGCCGCTAATGCAAGTGCACAAGCAACTGCTAATATATTCACCCACCCACAAAAAATATATATTATGTGTGTACATATACTTATATATCTGTATATGTACGCTATACAGATTTAGAATAGTCGCAGTGTGACTTTGAAAATGATAGGCAAGTAAATATCGCTGGTTTACTCACAGAGTGTCATTATCCGACAAATATTTAGAAGGCAACTAAAACTTCTCTTAGCTCTTTCAGAAAGTTTAATTAATTAAGCGTACAACAAATTAAAAAAAAAAAAAAACAATCAACTAAAATTTTAAATTAATATATCTCAAACAGTTTTTGAGTTGTAGCCTTCTAACGTCTAATCGCTCAGTCCAGTCGGCTAAATCAGTTTGTCTTTAGACGAGTTTTTCTCGAAACAGCACTTCGAATTTGCTTCAGTGATTGCTAGGAGACAAATGATCCAATCACTATCTTTTTTTTCGTAATATGGAAGCTTTTTACTATCTCAAAATAGTTCAGTTATGGACCTCAAACAGAATCACAGTAAAATTTAGCATTACAACTATATAGTTAGTGTGTTCTCTATAGATGTAATAGTAGTTGCCTTTTATCTCCAGACTTGATTTGGCAACCCTAATTTTTTAATCCAACCCAACTTTATCGTAAAGTTTGACATTTCTGACGTCATACATACTCAGAACATGTTCACATACGAGCGCTATTTGTGTTGTTTACAGTAACTTCAAATATTCAACTCGACCAAAAATTTTAATTACTTCTTTAAAATTTTGGCGCTGAAGTTCCATCAAGTATCAAGTCAAGTCCATCAAGCTCCAGTATTTATCGATGGTATGGTGAATTAAATTTTTGGCGATGAAGCTGCATCAGGGACCAGTGTTTCACGATGACATGGAGAATCAATCAAGGTTATAGATCACTACAAGACAAAGCTATTGAACCTTTCTTCTTTTCATTCCCGTATGTAAATAAATTAACAGGTCAACGTTCTTCGACCTCTGAAGAGACTCTTGATACTTTCAGAACGCATGTTTTGGAGATATCTCAATCAGAGTGGCAAAAGTGCTTCGACAATTGGCTCAAATGCATACAAACTGGAGTACTAAACTTGGACTGTTTCGACTTTCAGTGTTTCTATGGTTTATTTATTCCATATACTAATTTGTCTCTACTGATACGAAAGCCGCGTAGCTGGCCTCTAGTGCACCTGTAGACAATTCCAGAGTCGACACATACATAGACAGCCAAGCAGCAATGAAGGCAGTAATCTCGCATCGCATATCGGCCGGAAGTGTCTTAGGAAGCAGGATAGCAGTGGAAAGTGTTGCCAGAAGCAAGCCTCTTCATTTCCACTGGGTGTCAGGCCACAAAGGCATCGATGGCAATGAAGTAGTGGACGAGATTGCCAAGAATGGTGTACGGTTAACACCCGAAAACGTGAGCAACATTGAGAAACCCATGCATTGTCTATACGACGATCTGCACAACCGCATGTTAAAGAAAATGAAAACCCTTTGGAACGAGCTACCTGTCTGGTGGGCACACACTCCCTCAAATGACAGATCGTGACAGATCTAGAGGTCTGCATAAAATGTCTAGAGCAAGGCACCAGAGAAACAATGGATCAGCTCTTATGCACTTGTCCCGCATTGGCAAGACTACGCTGTAAGCATCTGGGGTCCCCACGGTATGATACAATGGAGGAGGTATCGATAGTGAGGTCACAGAGTCTGTTAAAATTCGCGTCAAGCACAGGCATCCTAAGGATGACTATTCCTCATGGACTTAGTAACTGAACTACATCTGGGTTCGCAAAGGACCACAACTGGGCTATGCATTACTCATTGGCCTACCAGATTAACATAACTAACTTAACCTAATAATATTTCGCTGAGCGATCGATATTTCTATTCAGATATTTCTCCTAAATAATTAACCTTCCGATTGCTTCGATTTCTCTGCAGCAATACTAGTTATAAACTCTACGTATCGAACTAGTTATATGCCGTAACCTTCTTATTTTACAAAAAATATTTTGTACCGATTTTCTGTAAAAATTTTAATATTGTCAGTATTGATATGATGATGAGAACACGAAGCTAAAGTTTTTTAACCTTTTCAGTTAAATAAAAAAATTATTTTGTACCGATTTTCGGTACAAAGTTTAATATTTTTGCTACCAAAATACATACAGACAGAGAAAATGAATGAGATTTTTTCAAACGTTTTAACATAAATGAAAAAAAAAATATTTTCTGCCGATATACGGTATCAAGTTTAATATTTTCGGTATCAAAATGTCGACAGGGAACAGGAAACTAAAATTTTTCAAAGTTTTTCAGTTAAATTAACAAAAAAAAATATTTTGTACCGTTTTTCGGTATTAAGTTTAATCATTTTGCTATCAAAATGCCAGCAGATAGAGAACAGAAATCGACATACGGTATCAAGTTTAATGTTTTCGGTATAGTATTGTCAACAGAAAACAGAAAAACGTGTTTTTTATATTATAATTTAAATAGCATAGAAAATACTAGTTTTAAACTAATACATTTCGAACTAGTTTGATGCCGTAATCTTCTGTATACTTACTTACTTATGTTGAGAATGCTCCACTTTTCATTGCCGTTCAATGGCATTTGACAAGTGTTATTGCGGTTTGCTATTGTTGTTCTGTTTATTTACACGAATCTCTATGAGACGCCGCCAAGATGCTGCAAATGTGTAGACACTAAAGTGAGGCATTTATTTATGACAAAATATATACGGTAACGTTATGTGAGTTGGCAAGGTCGTTGGAGGAAAATTACTTGTTGCAGATTCGCAAGCGAAAAACAATGGGTTTTCAACTAACAACAAAAACAACATGACAACAAAGTATTCAGAAAATAATTAAGCACATTATGGCAAATAGTAGGGTTGGGAGAAACTAAGCAGAGTTGCCACTGATGAAGATTTCAGATTTCTCATGACATTGGTGTAGAACACTACAGTTTCTCCGCGTGGCATTGCAGCGCTCAGCTGTAAATTTTATATAATTTATATATACATATATGTGTGTAAAGTTATTTTTATTTTTTCACCTTTTCGTGCTCTTTTGCGCACTGCCATTGCCTGCCTTTGCAATTGTTCGCTGTTTGCGGAAACATGATGCTGCATTTTACACCGTTTTTGTTCGCAGTTTTCCTGCCTTTGCATTCGCATTGTAAACTTTATTTATTGTTATAATTGAACGACACTTTTATGCTTAGTTATTGTTAATGACAACAATAAAAACAACAACAACTTTACTCATTTCAGCCACTAAAGAGTCGAAGTAAAACGGGCGTTACTTGGCGCTTCGGGCAAAACAAAGTGAGACGACAAAGGAAACGAGGAGGCGAGAGAAGCTGTATAATCAGCTTACAAGAGGTAAATGCTTTCGAATTGTTTAAGTAATTTATTGTGCTAGAAGGTTAAGTAACATGAATTTATTAGCGCGGCGCCAAATGAGCGTGTCTAATAGCTAAAGTAGCAGTAAAGTAATGTAAATTTTGGCTGCTTGAAAAAATCGAATTATTAAATCGTTGCCCGTTGCGTTGTGGTGTGTGTTAAATTAATTTGTTGATTTATGAAAAACGCGGAAACTATTATTAATCAAAATTTTTTTGTATTTGTTACAAAAAAAAATTGAAAATTATTTATACTCATAAAAAGGAGCAGGAAAGAATTGAATTTTTTTGTTGGATTATATAACTGAACGCAGTTAAAATAAGGATATTTGTTTATTTCACATATTTCATAAATTCCTTTTTTAAACTTATAGAAAAAAAATTAATCAAATTTAGAAAAAAAAGTTTAAATAGCTGGCAACCTTTCGCAGAAATATGTTCCATAAAAATAGCAGTGAAGCAACTTAGTTTAATAGATGTATATTTTTTACAATTACAATTATATTTCTTAGAATACGAAGTATCAAATAGGTGGCAACGCTCTTCACAATTTTATTCGATATGCTATACAAATATTTTAAGGGTACTTTCATATAATATATACATATATATTAGAGTGATTCAAAAAAAAATTTTTTTTTTTCGTTTGGTACTCGGAAAAATAGGTTCCTAGACACCTCTAAGAAAGCCTCTCCAAATATGAGTTTTTAATTGTAACGGGAAGGTCCTCCTACATACAGTTTTCTATTTTATCTTATTATCAGATAGAAAATTTATATCTCGCTTCCAATATAAGATTTTGTTGGAAATTGAATGCTCTACAATAAAGGTGTTTTAAGATTTTTTCGTAAACCCAAACGTTAAAAAGATATTAACAGTTAAAGTTTGACTATTTTTGGGAAAATTTTTTATTTCTTATGAATTTTATAACTCAATGAAAAGAAATTATTATTATTACTTTTTTCCACCAATTTAATATAAAATAAAATTTTCATTATGTGGCAACCCTCTTCAAAATTATAATTGGGATATTTCTCAAATTCTTCTTTTTATACCTAGTATAATGAAAAAACAATTCTTTTAAAATTTATTTAAGGAAATTTTTGAAATAGTTGGCATCCCTGCTCAGAAATCTATTCCACAAAAATATGTTTCACTCAATTTACTTTAATACCCATATACATACTAATACTTTTTTGTTTTTCATCAATTTAATATAAAATTAAATTTTTATTCGTTATGAAATATTTGGCAGCTCTGCTCAGAATTTTATTAGATAAAAATATGTAAAAAGCAATTTAGTAAAATACACATATACTAATATTTCACTTTTTTTCATAAATTTAATATAAAATAAAATTTTTATTAGTTGGCAACTCTATTTAAAACTGTAATAGAGATACTATGTCACATATTTTTCAAATTTTATCTAGCAAAATTAAAAAAAAAAAACAAAAAAAAATTTTTTTAATACCTAGTATATTGAAAAAACGATTTTTCAAAATTTATTTTTAAAAAAATTTGAAATAGTTGACAACCCTGCGCAGAAATCTATTGTACAAAAATATTTATAAACTAATTTAGTATAATATATATAAACAAATACTTCATAAAATTAATATAAAATAAAATTTTTATTAATTGGCAATCTGCTTCAAAATTATTAGAAAGATGTTATTTCATATGTTTTTCAAATTCATACTATTATCAATATTGAAATAACAATTTTTCAACATTTATTAAAAAAAAATTCCAAATTTCCAATTTTTCCACTTGATTATAATTATTTATATTAATACTTCACTTTTTTATCAATTTATTATAAATTTTTTTTTTATTAGTTGGCAACCCTATTCAGCATTTTGTTTTAACTGTAAGCTCCGTAAAGCTCTACAACTTGTTGCTCATAATGCAGATATCACTTATTTTTTTAATTTGTTGTTATAAGTTTGTTGTTTTAATGAAATGTTTCAAAGAGCTGGCAACTCTTTTCAAAAATAACTTCGACAAAAATGTTTTAAAACAGTTTAGCATTAAAATGAACAAATAACAGTTGTAATTTTTTACAATTGTATCAATTTAATAGATTGGGAAATTTCGAATAGGTGGCAACCCTATGCAAATTTTGTTGTAAGCTCCGTTAAGCTCTACCGTTTGCTGCTCACAGTGAAGCATAGTGCTCCTCATTACTTAAATTCACTGCTACAAGTTTTGTATGTCTATTTATATTTAATTAAAATTTTAAACAGTTGGCAACCCTTCTCAGAAGTACTATCTAAAATATATTTTTAACTCATTTAGCGTTATAATAAATGTAAAATAATTATAATTTTTTATTATTATATCAATATCAATACAGAACACGAAATATCGAATGGCTGGCAACCCTATGTAAGATTTTATTTTAACTGTAGGCCCCGCTAACTGCTTTGGTTTTATGCATATAATGAAGCTACTCTTTTTTATTTAAATTTTTCACCACACATTTTGAAAGAAATGACATCCTTCTAATTAATTTTGCTGGACATTTTGAAAGGTATGGCAACCTTTCAAACTGTTTTTTTTTTCATTTAATTAATTGAATTGTTAGCCTCTTAAAAATATTTTAGTTTGCTACCCACATTGTAATATTTGAAACCTAATATTTTCCACAGCGACCTTAATCCAATCTTGTGGAGTTACTTGCACCCTGTTTTGAGAAACTCCAGGTTCTTAATTGCCCAAAAGGAGGATTTGCTTAAACTTACTGTGACAATTTGACAATTCTATGCGTTGATGCTACGTCACGTCTTTGTGATGCTCGTAAGAACTATCATTTTATTTACCAGAGCACATTTCACTCATATGTAGAGAGCGCAAAAGAATGAACTCTCCCGGATGATTATAAAATATAAATTCATTAGGTTAGGTTACGTTGCACTGGCTGGCTGTCAAGCTATACATAGAAATTATTTCAGGTTTGCACCGCAACCTAATGTCGTACATAGACCCACAGGTCCTTTGTAATGCCAGTTAGAGGTTCAATATGAGCTAAAGTTTATGTCGTGCAGGACGTCAACGCTTTTTCCGAAATTGAATAGAGATTTAATATCTAATTCTGATACTTCATCTATTCGCTTGTACTGCGAAGCTCATAAATATCTAAGCCGAGTTTTAGATAAGAGCGGACATAAGCAAAGCAGTTGCTCCAGCGTCTCTCCCAAGCCTACCTACTTTTCTGCACTTTCTACATGTTTTATCATTGGTAAAGCCCATACGACTCTCAGTTGATGCCAGTAAGTTGTGACCTGTGACTGGTCTAACAATCGGCCTGCAGTCTTTTCGAGATCGTATGAGTAGAAAGCTTGCATGCTTGCCTTCCGCTCCCTTGCACATGTTTTTGACGATCTTGCATGCCCCTAAGGTATTCCATCTCACCTTGATCCGTTTGTCAGTCAGAAAGAACTTGTGGTCTGGAACCCGGTGTATTGATTTATGACATCTTTTAATAATAAAGAGTATTAATTTCAATTTCTCACCTCTTCTAAGTTTCACAACATTTTCGTGCACTTATTAGTCTATATGTATTAACTCGTTTTAACGCGCTCTAAATTGTAACTGAAATATTATCGTTTGTTGTTTAATTCACCCAAAAAATAAATAGATTTCGAAAAGTCAGCAACTGAATTGCTTCGGCGAAATAATCTAAAATGCTTTAGCTATAAAATGAAATTTTTCAATTTTGTATCTCAGCGATTTGATTAATTGCAGCGAGTAATGGCTCTAAATTGCTAAATGTCTTTAGTGTTCTTTTATTTATGGAAGCCATTAATGTTGCCGATTTTTTCAGTGTTTATCTAATGTATCAGCATCAACAAAGATACATGTACATATGTATATCTATAAAAAATACAAAATTGTCGGTATTTCTATTTAAACTATAAGAAGCTGGCTTAGTATTTAAGTTCTTTATTAAAAATGATATCGGATGGTATGTAGTTCCGCTTTTATAGCTCAGGTGCAGGTTAAAGAGGTTTGTCAAGGTCGACTAAATTTGAGATTAATTAGAATATTTTAACCTTTTTCATAAAATTGAATTAAAAAGTAAAAACTTTAAATTCGCCCGCACCGAAGCTGCGATACCCTTCACAGTTGCATTTATTATAGAAACTATGCTTTATGTTTAACGCAATTTGAAAACTAAACCGTTTCGGTTAGGTCTTTCGAATCTTCAAGTCAAACAAAAAAAAACAGAAGATTCCTGACAAGAATTTTGAGCGGACCGTTTGTATGGAGGCATATAGTATTCTATAAGGATTCGATCTGAACAATTTCTTCAGATATTGCACTCCTGTCCTGGACAAAACCCCGATTATTAGAAAAACAAGGATGTGTGGAAAATTTCAGAGTGATATTTCAAAACCTGAGTTTCTAGTTTTCGTATTAGCCGACTTAAAAACATACAACGTCTCGTGTATTTAACGTGGGTTACTGCTGAAGACAGTTGATCAGCGCCCTGAAAATGTCAGGCATTTCCTGTACCAATTTCTGGCTGTGTGAAAGGGACACACTAACCACCTTGGTAGGTTTCGAGGCCCATCTAAAACCTCTGCTGTACTTTGTGTTCGGCACACGCTTGCAATGTAACTTCACATTCAACTGAGTAATTGTCAGTTTTTCCTGCGCTGTGGTTTTATCCAAAACCAACACGATACTGCCCGAGAGGCCAATCCGCATGAGCAGGTTGGAGCGATCTTCAAGGGCTCCTGCTTCCTGTCTTACCAGAATTAAATCTCCGGTCAGACCTCTTAGCCGAAACTAATAGCAGTTGAGCTTTCATACTGCTCTGGAGACCAGGGGTTGGACCCCATACGCACTCACCACTCACACAAGAAGTTAACTCTAACACCTAGTTGAACGGCTTCGACGCCTAAACAATTCACGCGCAGACGACCCTAAGCTTTCGGCATTCCGACTAGTGGAGATCATACCGCCAACATCTAACATTCATCAGTCCAGCTAATCGCCATACCACCCAGATCCCTAATGTCCGAGTACATCAGGCATTGTAAAGACGGATAAACGGAGATAACTAACATAAATTGACTCAACTCACTGCTTGTTCAGTTCACGGACCGTTCCCACGACACTGGGGTCTACGTAACCGGAACGGGCTCGGATTTTTCGGCAGCATTCTTCAAAAATATTTTAGGAATGTTTTCTGCCGCCAAAACTACAATACGACAACCTAAAGTAAAAGGAAAAAGTAGTTTAGTAGCGCATAATGTGAAACGAAATGACTAATCAAATTTTGAAAGATGGCGGCCAACAAGTATAGGATCAGAACCATTCAGAAGTTTCAAATAAAGCTTAATAAAGATCACTTTTTACGGTATTCACTGGTCTCTGCAGACTAAAGTGACCAGTGCAATAAATGGGTTTTCGGTCGACGGAAAACTGTCGTTTATGCATCCCTGTGGCGAAGGCAACCGAAAACCCGCTCCACGCTTGCAAGGCGATTGCAAAAAGAAGCAGTATAGATAACTGAGTGACCTATTCGTAAAAGATTTATGTAGCCTACATTAACCGAAGTACAACGTTAGGCTTCCTTAATGCGCGGCGCTGGGTCTGAAGTTGAAATGAGTTGTCTCCTTACTCATTTCACAATTGAAGAAAGTTCGTTGTAGTCTTATATTTGTAACTAACTATCTAATCATACAATATTTAATTATTATCTGTGGAGCTACTGGTCTACTTCCACCTATTAATACCTTTCAAAGTGGACTGATGAGGTAAAGTACTTCTGTATGGCTGTTGGTGTTTGTCAAAGGCATCTTCATCCCTAATAAACTCAAAGTTTTTATTAAACATACCAAACTTTTATAATTTAGCAAGTTCGCTGAAGTTTTGTTGTTGTATCCATATCTTATGTACTTGCGCCGAAATCAGGTAAGTTTCATTAATTTGAAGCGCTGACAAGTTTTCACCTGAAATTGCGGCCAATTGCAACACGAAGTGGTCGTGAATTTTCCCTTTCCAGTTTAACCAGCTCCGGCGAACACGATTTGCTGCACCAGTTGCCCAGTTGTTCACATATTTTTAACAACTTAAATAAAGCAGCGAGTTTCACTTGTGCGATCCTGTGATATCGCAGCATCTCCCGCACATACCCAGCCACATAAGCAGAGACAGCCAGACAAATGTATAACACGAGTGTATGTGTGTGCGTGTACTTGTAGCGCATTCACTATTTGGACACTTATTAACGTGCCTACATAACTACAAACATACACATATATATATATATTTACATTCATACATATACATATACATATGTATATAAGTAGTTACATTGCGGCCGCGCAGCCAACGCAGTCTTTAACACGGCACAGTATAAATTCATTGAAGAGTTTACGCGCCCTGGCCACTCAGCGCGTTTCACTTTGCCGCATGCCACCATTATTACTCGCAGTTGTTTTGCGCTTATTTGCTGCCATGCCGCTTTGGCGTAATTTGACGTTGTCCATCTGCGCCAATATGGTTGGCGATAAGTGGCGCAGCTAATCTCTGATGTGAAAATTATCGGTTTACAACAGCAATAACAACGCCAACAATGCGCGCACACGGCGCAAAGGGTTGCACGGAGCCCTACCATTGTGTACACAGACGCCGCGCCGCGAGCGAGTGAGCGATAAGCCCAATAATAATAACACCAGATCTCCATGCAGCAACACACATACAGTACATACATACCGACATTTAGTTGTAACTCTAGGCGTTCGGACAATGAAACGGCATACACACAACGACGCGCGCGCTTACGGCGCGTAGAAGCAATGAGGCGCTGCACCACAATAAAGGTGGGCGCGCGCGCGCGCAACACAAAGCGCGCTACAATTTTTATGTTTATTGCGCCTTAATAACGCGTGTTTACAAACAAAACGCGTCCATGTCCGTCCGTCCACCTCCACTGCGCCGTGCCGGTCACGCTACCCTTTTCACTTTCTACCTTCGCTCTAGTTGGTAGACAACCGCGCGCGTCTCCGCGCCCTCACTTGGTGCCACGGTTTCAGGCGCGCCAACTGCACAATCAGTGGCCGACAATCATTGGCGCTGCGTCTGCTGTTTTGGCACTTTGTGCGCCAATAATTTGCGACTGCGCCTGGTGGCTGCGTCTGCGTGTTGCCCATAATGGCAGTGCGTTTGCATCTGCGGCTGTGTCTGCGCATGCGCACGCGCACGCGTTACACAAAACAAATTATAGGTTGATGCGCGCAATAAGTGTGCAGAAAGTGCCCGGATTTTATTGTATATTGGCAGCTGGCGGCGTTTCTCTCTATGCGTTTCTAGGCTTCTTCAACATTCTTCGTGTACTGCCGAGCGCCACCGCATAGTGTAACACAACGCGCTTAAATTGTACTGAATGTAACGAATGATGGGTCACAAGTTAGCGCTTGCGCTTGAAAATGGAGAGTTGCGTTGGATAGTGAATCTTTAATGCCTTATCAAAGGATTCATGTTATGCTGGAAAAATGTTCTTTGTGAGTCATTCTGAAAGTTGAGAGAAGATGAGCGCGCTTAACTAATAAGTTGAGCATCCGTTTTTCAATAACTTTTTTCGATCAAACAATTCTTGAACTCCATAAGGCCGTATCCTTCTTTGCTAAAACAACTGGGGGTATGCCAAAAACTCTGTCGGGAAACTTAACCTACATATCTCTATTCGTATTTATTATAGTCAGTATTATAGGTATGTAAAGATAAATTCGGCGAGATCTACTAACTCTATCATAACCAAATAAGTCATACGCCTAAAAGGTTCATAGGTCCACAAAAACTCAACGTGAGAATTATTGGCAATTAAAGTAGAACTGAGATTGACACCGAGTTTCCTTTGATGAGTTGCTTCTTATGTATAAACTCGTTGAGAATTATACACAATTATTCGTAAAAATGAATGAAATTAACGCAAGGTCCATGGAAGAGAGAATAATGAGTTATTTCTTATAAAACTGTTTGAGAATTGCTATAAAAAAACGAATGAAATTTAAATCAAAAAAAAAAATTGGTTAAAATCGCGTAATCCTGTATATTTTATTGATAAACGCCGCAGTGTACTTTGCAGATAGTGAAATTATTAGGGTTTTCCTAGCGGTGAAATTAGTTTCATGCCACATATAGATGCGTACGATGGCTGTGCGTTGATTGGATGCACTTTTCGTTTAACCGACAGTGCGTTGCCGAGAAATGAGATTTTAATAAATAAGTAGAAGCACTACATGGGTTTCTAGGGCAATTTTGAAGTAGCACCCAGTGAGCAATGAGTAATATGGTAGTGATCGAGATGGTGACGAGTTTAATGGTACAAAATGGACTACGTTCGAATAAGTGCTAGGGTTGATTCAAAGACTAAAGATTCTTCCTGATCAGCTTTGAACGCTGATTTTTTGTGATACTTTTAAAAATGATCTTGTTCACAAAACGACGAAATTTTTTTCCTAAAAAACTGAAAGTATGTCCACCGAGCTCTTTCAACCGCAGTTTGGCAAAAACCAGGCAGTAGAGGAGGAAGAGACTAGAAGACTCCACCTCACCTTGTTCCATACAGCTTGAAAATCATACAATGTATTTAGCTTCACGATCTTCCTAAGATCCCAAAAGCGGCGATTAGGAGCTTGCTAATGGCAAGTAATGCAGAGGACCTCTTATTTTGCACTCTGGTCTAAAAGGATCTCCCAACCGCAAGCACTTAAGCAAATCATATAAAAAAGAAGTCTGATATTATTGACAAATATCTCGGATAGAAGACAGAATATAATTGAGGTTTTGCAATGCGAGCTATGGTCTGTTTTGCCCTCTCCTATATCACATATGGTCACAAAGGTCCAGCACTCTGAATAGATGGATCCAAGAGCCTTCAGCCCGCTTCTACAAATTCTGGCCAATCTAGAATTAGATCATCTGGAGTTTCTTGTTCCACGTCGCAAAATCGGCAGTTTTCACAAGAGGCTATGCCAGTTGGACAAGTGCTTATTAGCCTGCAGAGCTCTGTATGAAGCGCGACAAGACCGAATTTGTCTCAGGGGAGATTGATCATATCACTAAACCTTTCCAGGATGTAACCTCCCAGTAGTAGCTTGGCGTGGCGTATTCCTGTTGCCTGCTGGAAGATCTCGGACACTCCTTCAATAGTGTTGAGCGCACTGTCAGCGAGCTCAAGGCCAGTAAGCTGAATTGATTAGATCTGTTCTAAAATCTTCTGATAGAATTATCTTACTACACAAAAAGAAAGGTTCGCCAAACTGCCGAGCTCACGGATCTTAGCCGTATAAAAATTCGCGCCCTTTCCGGTTGTGGAAAAATTAATATGTTTTTTTTGGTTTTTTTATTATTTTTATAACCATATTTGGTAGGCATGTTAATATCAACATTGAGTACTTACCAAAACTAAAGACTTCATTCCAACCAAGAACTAGCTTATGACTCTGACTTCTCTCTGACTTCAAATGAAAGTAAAAGTCCAATGGTAAATGTTTACTGGGTTATCGATGCCAACAATGATGCCAATAAGGCGTTACATTGTATTGGCAGTTCTAGGGCATATGCCGCGGCATTGGAACCCAGACGCAAGCATAGGGAAATAAAGGCGCATAAACTGCTGGTCACTGTGTGATGGACTCCAGGCAGGCAGAGGTGCCATAATAGCAGATCACTTTGTGCCACATTATGGCGTAAAAGTGCAAATCCAGTTCAGCGGTTATTCTCGTGCACTTATAATGTACTTATAGCACACATATTTGTACATATACAAACACACGGGTGTTTGTATGGATGGGAAGTCTGTTTAAAGACCCGATAACCGTTTCGTTTGATTTTGATTTTGACTTCATAAGAGTGACCATTTGAAAGGAAAGGTAGGCAAATAAATTTTTATATCCAGAAAAGGTAAATTCAAAACAAATTAGTCAGATCAGATCACTTTAAAGTACAGCTGCCATACAAACCGAACGATCAAAATATTGTCTTTATATATAAAACTTTTTTATTTGTTGAGATATCCTCACAAAATTTTGTAGGAACTACCATCCCAGGCAATGATATATTCTCCGAAGAAATCGTTCAGATCGGACCACTATAATATATAGCTGTCATACAAACCGATCAATCAAAATTATGTTCTTATATGTGAAACTTTTTTATTTGTTGAGATATCCTCATGAAATTTCGCGTGAATTACCAACTGGGTCAACGATATACTCTGTGAAGAAATTGTTCAGATCAAACAACTATAACATATAGCTGCCATACAAACTGGTCAGAAAAATTCTGTAGTTGAAATTTTTTTATTTGTTGAGATATCCTGATGAATTACTAACCAAGCAGGAATATATTCTCCGAAGAAATTGTTCAGATCAGATTATAAGATACATGCAAAAAACCGATCTAAAAATCATGTCCTTTATGCAAAACTTTTTATTTTTGAATATCCTTACAAATTTCGTATCCAAATAACAAAATATATTTTTCGAAGAAATTGTTCAGAATTACTATAACATAAGCTCATACAAACTGATCAATCAAAATTCTGTAGTTGTATGGAAAATTTTTTTATTTGTTGAGATATCCTGACAAAATTTCGCATGAATTACTAACTAAGCAGCAATATATTCTCCGAAGAAATTGTTCAGATCGGACCACTATAAGCTATAGCTGCATATAAACCGATCATCAAAATGTCATACAAACTTTTTTATTTGAGATATCCTCATTACCAACTAAGTCAACAATATATTCTCCGAAGAAATTGTTCAGATCGGGCTACTATAACATATAGCTGTCATACAAACTGATCAACCAAAATCCAGTATGCTACATGAAACGCTGCTGTGAAGGGTATTACAAGTATAGCTACGATGCGGCCGAAATTAATTTTTTTAACGTTTCTCACTGCTAAACTCCGCTTCAATTTCCATCAATGGATTTTCCATTTTCCAAAGAAATTTATAAACTGTCACAGCAGTCTGGTCACTCAATACTCGTACTCGCTTTCCCCCAACTCAATCGCTTTTTGCGCAAATTTCTTTCGATTTCCCATCGAACTATTTTCTCAGTGCAAACCAGCTCTGCTGCCTGCACGCCTGCCCGCTTGGCGCTGCTGTTGTGCGACACTTCAGTTAGTCAGTCAGTGAGTTAGTCGGTGAGGCTGCGAAGATTTGTAGCCACCACTGACCACACAAGCACACACACACACACACACACACACACACACACAAATATCTTCGTATGCATGCATTTGTAGTTGACTTCGTTGTTGTTGTGCCTTTTATTGCAATTTTTGTTTGTTTGTGGCATGCAACGAACTTAGCCCGCGGTGCATTGCATTGTTTATATAGACTTAATGACCATTCAAATATACATATTATCGCGTTTGTTTAATCTTAATCATAATTTTATTTTGTTTTTGTTGCGCATTTGCTCATAAAATATTTTTATTGCAAATTTCATAGTCAAATATTTCGCTCTATGCACACGCAGGCACATACATACTATACATATACAAACACAGCCACACATATGTATATGTGTGTGTAGTTAAGCTCAGGCTCTTCCATATATAGTGTGTTTGTAGGTGTTTTTGTTTCTTTGCGTTGCTGAGAAGCTGTGCCACTGCAGTGTCTGTGGTAGGTTGGGTCTTTAACTATTATTTGTTGCTGTTTTTGTGTTGGGCACACCCAATTTTACTGGCGATCTGTGCGAGTGCATCGAATGTTTGCGGAAAGAAATGTTGTGGCAAATAAAAGAATTGCTCAGATAAAAGCTAAATGTAACATAAAATCGATTTTATTTTAAGAAAAGAGCTAAAAGCCCATTCTAAGGCTTGCACTTGGTCAGCAAATGCCCAACGGACATACATACGAATATTTGTATTTCTATGCTGAAAACAAACACGAGAAAAAACCTTAATACGGTTGCACCGAAGCTATAATACCATTCACAAATACAAAGGATTCTTTAGAAGCTCTTGAATCCGTTCGTTCAGTTTGTATGGCAGCTATATGCTATTGGGGTCCGATCTGGTAGATTTCTTCGACGACTGCATCATTATCTTAGATAATTTCTTGAAGATATCTCTTTAAATGGAAAAGTTTTCCGTAGGATCCTTTAGTTCTGATCATTCAGTTTGTATGATAACTATATGCAATAGTGGTCCGAAAACGGCGATTCCGACAAACGAGAAGCTTCTTGAGGTAAAAAGGATCTGGGGAAAATTTCAGATCAATATCTCAAAAGCTGAGGAACTACTTCACGTATTGACAGACCGACAGACGAAAGAATATTCTTTGTCATTTATTTTTTGGAGATTGTCTCTTTTAACTATTGGCCGCGGCTTCGTTTCAGATCCTCCGTCCGTTGCGTCTAATTTTCGATGACTCGTTTTAGCATTTCGACTGGTAACAGGCAAATGAGACGCGTGATGCTTTGCTCCAAGGTCTGAATCGAAGCGGGAGTGTCCGCATAGACTTCAGACTTTACATATTCCCACAGGAAAGAGTCTAATGGTGTGATATCACACGATCTTGGTGGAAAATCGACTGATGCAAAACGCGAAATTATTATTACACCGAAGTGTTCTCTCAATATATCCATTAATTGATGAGATGTGTGGGAAGTGGCGCCTTCTTGTGGAAACCAAATGTCACCGAGATCACGAGCTTCAATTTCAGGCATCAAATAGTCGGTTATCATCGCGCGATAACGATCGCCATTGACGGTTACGTTCACACCGGCATAATTTTTGAAGAAATATGCACCGATGATTCCACCGGCGCACAAACCACACCAAACCGTTTTTTTTTCTGGATGAAATGACAGCTTCTGAATCTTTTCACGTTGCTTTAGTCTAAAATGAGGCAATTTTGCCTGTTTACATACCCATTGAGCCAGAAATGGGCCTCACCGCTGAATAAAATTTGGCTCGAAAACGTTGGATTTTCTTGGAACTTTTCAAGAGCCCATGGAGCGAAGCGATGTCGCTTGGGAAAGTTGAGCGGCTTCAGTTCTTGCACAAGCTATATTTTGTACGCTTTCAATTTAAGATCTCGATGTAAAATGCGCCAAGTCGTTCCATACCAGACCATAAGTTGAACGAAACATTCTTACGCTGAATATCTGATGGTCCCCTGTTAAAAGAAATAAGAGCGGACGAACTTAACACTTTCATTCTTATATTGCTTAAGCTGCGTTGTGTTAAGCTCGATCTTCTTCTTTTTAATGCCTTAAGTCCGAAGGCGGAAAAGCACTTTAAGTAGTTGAAATGTCTTGAGCTCTTCAAAAACTTCATTGAAGCTCTCATAGAAAGCAAAGCAGGCCAGTCGCATAGTAAAAGAAGTACAGTTCAAAACTTCTTAGCAGTTCTGATTGGATAAACCCTACTACATAGTGCATAGGCTCACTGCTATCCGAGTAACAAGTGCTTTCCGAACGATATTAAGCGACGCTGCTGAAGTTCTAGCTAGTATGTCGCCAATTGACATTCAGTGAGACGAATTCGCGCGATTGGACCAGCTATCAGAGCGTAAAAAAGAAGGGAGAACCAAAAGCATCACAATGTGGCAGCAACGGTGGCAAACCTCAACCAAAGGACAGTATATTAGGCAAGAGTCTGTCCGTATGATAGATGAGACTTAAAGTCTTTCTGTCTCCCATGAAGTAATACTTCATCCGATTCGTGGGAGAGATATGAGTTGGGAGTAGGTTAGGTTTACCGGTTTAAAATTCTGCAGTACGGCTTTCGTTGCTTCCTCCTACTAAAGAAAAAAACCAAAAACCCTACCATATGGGTACCAAAACAGTCCAGTCCAATTAAGACCAGTCATAAGACCTATTGGTACAGAAAAATACGATGCATTGCAAGAAGCTTCTCAGATAGGGACGTCTGGCAATCCTTAGCTAGTTTTGAACAAAGTTTTCATAACATTTTGCTCAGACCGTTTGTGTAAAAGCAGTATTCTGTATTGCAAGCGATGAACCGACCCCTAAAAATCTTTAACTGCTAGCGATGTTATTAGTTTCAGAGGAAAAATGGATGTTGGTGGATGGAAATCGGGCTCTTTCGGCGAATTAGTCATCAATACGATGGAGGGGTTAGGTTAGGTTAGGTTAGAACTCCCGTGTTCGGACTTACAGATTGGCGAAGCGCTTTGTAGCCAATACATAATTACACAGACGCTTAACTTCAACACCCGCCAGTTCGGTGGGATGTCCAAAGGTATGCGCCCCCAAGTGTCTAAGTCTTGACCTCCCAAACGCGGGACAGTCAAGCAGGAAGTGCTGGATGGAGGGGTTATAAATATTCCTTTTACGAATTCACTAGACTCGTAAAAAATTCGTTATCATACTACAGCTGATGTGTGTCGCCATTCGTTCTTTGTGAAATTTTTGAAAAGCATACAAAACATGAAAACCTGATGGGGCGCTCAAAACTAGTCAAGGTGTGTATGACCTCTGCATCAGTAGCATCAAGTTATTTTGTTCTTCAAAGAATTTCGATTTGAGTGCCGGGTGACAGCGGAAACTGCAATGTCGCTGAACTACCTAGAGACCGTACCCTTAACCTACTAATTTCATTAGATAGAGAACCTCCTGTGAGCTTGGCAAGCGGTGGTCAACACTCAAAATTTGGGAGGCAACGAGATGCTTCTAGTCCAGCGTGGATTGCAAAAAGTCCACTAAATTGACTGGATGCTGTTCAATAAGCTCAGAAGCAGTGAGGTTACACTTCCTATCGGCTGAAAATTGCCAAAGCTGTGTGTGGGAAAGCAAGTGTGCAATCATCTAGTCACTTTATTCTAAACTTTCGCCAGAGTGTGGTAGAAACAGCTCAGTAGACACACCTCCGTCAAATTTGACGAAGTGTTTGGAATAGTTTAGAGTCGCCTTAACAAATTTGTGTTAGGCTCAAATTGCTGCGGCGATCTTTCGAAATCACAAAGTACACGGGTTTAAAGTTGGTCAAGTAGAATCCTGCGTTACCTTTGTTCCGAGGATAAGCCTTACGACATAAACTAGTACAATCCCTAAGAAATATTTGCTTACAAGCTGCTCCTGATCTCAATATGCATTTACGTTGATCCGACCAAAGTCATGTCCATTGCAGCTTACAGTCAATTTGCTCATATTCTGATATCTTACTTTTACTTGCTTACATAATGAGTAGAAATATAGCTCCACCCGCCAGCGCTGTGACCCTAACAACCAAATAGACGTAAGCGTATTACATGGTAACAAATTTTTACACAATTTTTTTTATATAAGTTGTTGTTGGCATTGCTAGTGGCAATATACGCTGTGTGTGGTGCGTGTAGTGGCGCCCCAAACTCCATGGCACTCGAACTACAGCGGCTCGGCGGCTCGCTGCCGTCGACAGATCAATTGAATTGTGTTGCTAAGGTGAGTGCACACTCCCTTTCTTGCTCTGGCACTGGCTCTGGGCGAATTCTAACTTCGCTGACCTTTGAGGTCACTGCTCACATGGTGGCATACAATGGTGGTGGACAGCAGCTACAACTTGTTGCTGCTTTGGTGGGTGCAGTTCAATTTGTAAATTGATCGTGTTTTTATAAACAATGTTGCTAACGAGAGTATTATAGTTTTGTTCGCATAACGGTTGTTTGTAAGTCCTAAATCACTATCCTTGGCTCCAAAGAGTCGAAATAAGCCATTATATATTTTAGGGTTATATATACCAAAGTAAATTGAAGCTGTAACTTGAGTAAAAATTGAGATCGTTTAAAAAATCGACCCTCTGCCACGCCCACAAAATGGCGGGAAACCGCCTAAAGATATTAAAGTTCGCTTACTTTTTTTTGACTGGACGGTACTCGGTTTCGAGTTAGTCTAAAAGTAGGAATAAAACGTCGAATGTTAGCTGAGTAATCGCGCAAATAAATTTGATATCCACGAGAATTGGTGTGTTTAGGAGAGGAACATACAAATTTTCGAATACTTTTCGAAATTGAATGTTTCCACATTTTATATTAAGTCTATAATATTAAAATATGTCAGAGCAAAAGGTTTGACTCGTAAATCATATATTTTTCTCATAGTAAATAGTCTAAACTTTCTCAGAGATGAACTAAATTAGGGCCATCATTTCCAGAAACCCAATAAAAATATATTTTTACATACTGTTTCAATTCAGCCATGTCCGCCTGTATACACACGAAATGAGCTTCTAAGATATCGAACTGAAATTTTGCACACGTCTATTTCTCTTCGAAAGGCTGCTTATTTGTAGGATTCGCCGATATCGAACTGCTATAGGATACAGCTGCCATACAAACTGACCGATCAACATCAAAATAAAAATCTTCGTAATGGTGTTTTCTCTAAGGATGTGCTTTATAATTTATTCCAAGTTGACTAGGTAAACTCATGCCCTCAAAATTCTCATTACGATTTGCAGTATACTGAATTTGCCCTCTTATCGGTCGGCTTTGTTATATAAAACTCTTATTTAATAGATCATAAGACCCTTACAAAGCGCTTTCAGCCTATCACAAACTTATTGAGATGGTCAGCATATGTTTCAGCTATGTCTCCTGATTCGCCGAAGGCAAGACTGGCGAGATGTTTCAACCTCAGTCTTGTAAAGGTAGGAAAATGTCGTAAAAAGTGTTATTTCCACAACTTTCGTCCGTAAGCTGTTTTAGCATTACCGCAAAGTTGGACAATGTTCAGCAAAAACTACTATTAAGGCAAGGTGAACTTGGCTAAAGGAAAATCATTCAAATGATCTCCTGCGTTCTACTCCAAGACAAAAGAATGTAGCAGTTGATAGGAGCGTCAACCGGCGCCTAGGTAGCGCACGCGTGGTTCATTGATCTAGTACCAATGAAAATCCAACTCGGTCTCATTCAAAGGTAAGCGGGATGAAGGTATCCTCTCTGTCTAGCTCGCCAACATTGTAGTTTTTAGCGATTCCGCTATGGCCAGACGGTCATACGAGTCAGATGATGAAGTATCTTGATGCTGCTTCTAGTGAGAATAGACACTCCTTGACGTCTTTTGAAAAGACAGTTAGCGTGTTCAGTTCCAGTATAGTCGATCGGTTTTCGGAGTCCACCGCCACCGTAATAGCAGCCACTTCAGTCTGAAAAACAGTACAGTAGTCCGGTGGCCTAAAGCTAAGATTGACGGAGGGCTCCTTACAGAAAACTGAGCCTCCAATTTGAACGGGACTGTCAGACAGTTCTTCTTCTTCCATTTCGGCGCCAATTGGAGACTCCAAGTGTAGCCAAGTCCTTCTCCACCTGGTCTTTCCATTGATGTAGATATCTTCCTCTCCTTTCCTCGTCTGGTACTGCGTCTAATACTTTCAGAGCTGGAGTTTTTTCATGCATACGGAGGACATGACCTAAACAGCTTAGCCCCTGTCTCTTAATTCACTGAGCTATGTCAATGTCGTCGTATAACTCGTACAGCTCATCGTTCCATCGACTGCGGTATTTGCCGTTGCCAATGCGCAAAGGATCTTAAATCTTCCACAGAACCTTTCTCTTGAAAATTCGCAACGCCGACTCTTCAGATGTTGTCATCGTCCTTGACTCTACGCTGCATAGCAGGACGGGGATGATGAGTGACTTGTAGAGTTTGGTCTTTGTTCGTCGAAAGAAGACTTTACTTCTCAATTGCTACTCAGTCCGAAGTAGCACCTGTTGGCAAGAGTTATTCTGCGTTGAATTTCAAGGTTGTTGGTGTTAATGCTGGTTCCAAGATAGACGAAATTAGCTACGACTTCGAAGTTATGACTGAGTACAGTGATGTGGGACCCAAGTGACGAGTGTGAGGACTGTTTGTTTGATAACATGAGATATTTCGTCTTACTCTCTTTCACTATCTGACAGATGGAGCCATGTGTAGAAGTTCACGTCAGTCTGTAAAGTTCGACATTCACTTGGGGGTGGCCAGAAACGATACTTTTACATATGGCTTAAACAGCTTATGACTTTCGGTCTTAGACCAAGTTTCCTCTGGGTAGCCAAAGAACATCTGTTTGAAAGCGAGCTAAAGTGAGAAGCGAAACATTCCTCACCAGGGTCTTGCGCTGGGTTTGGGACCTGCTACGTAAAAAACATCCCTAATGAAGAGAAAAGAATGTATTCCATTAGGAGTACTAATTGTCTTAAATTCAACAGGAATCACACTAGTGGCCAAGCAAGTTTAATAAAAACTTCATATTTCTTCAAGTACCATAGGGGTATATACTAACATATATGAGCTTAGGCTTGGATGCGTTAAATTTATTATTTTTAATTAATATTTCATAGCTTAATGGCTTTGAATTAATTATATTTCACAATGGAATAATCATAACACTTTTTGCCATTTATTTGTCGCGTTCGAGTGACACAATACAAATGCTCACGCTTACCGCGCCACTGTACGCGCACAACTGCACCGACTGGCACACCAATGTAGGGCGGAGAGTTCACAGCTTCGCGATCGCATATTTAGTCATTCAAAAGCGCAGCATACTTCATTACTTTTTGCATTCGATTGCCGTCGCTGCATCGTTTTTTGGAATTCGCTTGGCAGTCTGCCGTTGGCCGCAGCGGCGGCGGCTTCCTTGATGACCACTGCGCGCATGCACCTACAAACATACTTGCCTCTATTTCTATATATATCTACCGATGTGTGCGCATATGTGCGCACTTGTCTTGTCTAGCGAGCGACGTTGGAATTTTTGCTATTTTCCGCTTTTTATATCGATTTGAAAATATTGCCGTTCTTGTAAAACTCACTGGCACATTGCTGCCGCAACTACTGCCAGTGCAACGTGCAACAAACGCTGCGCCACAGCCATGCGCGCGTATGTAGATATGTGCGCGTGCTCGCACACAAACGGTTAATTGCATTTTCGCTATCAATGAGGAGGCATCTCAGCGCGCACATTTGCTGTTTGGCTGACCGTCGCCTACTGCATTGCTTCGGTGGCTGCGACGACCAGCGCCAGCTCAAAGCCGCTAACGCCACTTGTAGTCGACAAAAGAGGCGGCTTTTCGGTTCGGTTACAAATCGATTGCAGACTCATTTCTCTTCGTTTGCGGTGTCGCGCCATGGTGGCAGCCTCCGCTACGTCTACTCCCGCTGTGCCAAGGCGTTTGCTGCGCGCTAGCGCTTATGTTTACATAGAATCGACTAATTGTAGGTCTCGCTGGAGTTTAAAGCATTTTTCTTTACTTTCCACTCGTCTCGCTGTTTAATTGTTGTTATTGTGTTGTTGGCGGTTGACGTTGCAAAAAGCTTTTAATTTCTTCTTTTCAATTTTCTGTGAAATGACAGTGCAGTGTTTCTTATGAATCTGAAATGGTGGCGATTTCATAGACCCCACTATTTTAGTAAAACTTAAAAAAGCTGTTAAGGATTAGGAGTAGACTAAAATATAACGCTAGTTCGAAAAGTCATTAATTCATTCTTCATTTCTTTTGATCAAGTCTGCTATATTTGAACTGCTCTACTTTTGTTCTAATGCTTGGGAACGTCTGATGAAGCTTAGGCCTACTTTACCTGTATTTCAGAAATGTTGAGAGACTTACCTCTTTACCGACTTTTTATCAGAAGTCGTAAGATACTGGAGAGTGTTTAACGACTCGGATCTAACTTTATAAATGACCACGTGCAGATGCCAAAGCTTTTACAAATGTTGCGAGACTTACCTTTTTCACCAGAAGTCATAAGGTACTTATCGTTCGGATGAACACTAAGCTTCTTTCGCCGAAAAGTCGGTTGAAATGATAACTCTTATCTTCTAAAATAAATTGAGCAGCTAGGGTGGAAATTTAGAAACTTTACCAAATTCGGTTAGTCTTTGAATGGTACTTAGTAGGGAGTCCATTGTGAGAACTATGAGCCTGGCTTGTGTGTGGCCTCTTGCAGTCAGTCATTCACTTTCAACCAACTATCCATATATGGGTTGAGAACACATTTCATTCATTTCGAAAAACGTTGTTTTCAGTTAATTTCGCAGCCGATCTCCAGCAGGATCTGCGGTTCATAAATGGATACAACCAGTTAAATACTGGAATATAAGTATTTTCAAAACTCTAACTCTTAAAATATCTTCCTTGAAAATAACTTCTTAGAAGTTAATACTCAAGTTGTAAAAAGTAAAATTGAGTGCCATTGGAGAGAGTCTACCGTTGACACCCGATACCCGTTGCTAGAGAGGACATTACAAAGAGAGTTTACTTTGAAAACACATTCAAAGTCTCGCTGTGCAGCAAAAGTGAATCGAAGGACACCATCTGTGAGCGGTACCTTCATAGAAGCGATGCAATGTTATACAGTTGACTCGAGAACGGCAGATGGATTTGGGGCTGGTATAGTGGGACCACGTACCAAATTGTCAGTGCTTATGAGCAGGTTTTGGCAAAACTGAATCGAATGACTACAGTCTTGAGGATTACCTTCAGAGAAGCGATTAAATGGTATACAGTAAATGGAATTGGAGCTAGTATAGTGGGACCACGTACCAAACTGTCAGTGCCCATGAGCAGAGATTATCTTAGAGAAAAACTATCTCGGGAACGAATTGTCATTCTCAGTGATAGTCCAGCGGCACTTCGGACAATCTTCTCCCTGAAATCAAATCAACAGTGGTACTTACTGTAGTGCATAAAAATACTTAACTAGGTTGCTACTGAAAACAATATTCCACTAGAATGATTCCTTCGGCAAAAACATCAGTGGAAATGAGCTAGCCGACCTCCTTGCAAAATAAGCTGCGACAACGAGTTCAATAGGGCCGAAACCGTTCTTCGTTATAGGCACCCACACTCTACGAGAGGCAAGAGGAAAGAGTCAATAAAAAAACTTTGACAACAAGTGCCCGGGCTTCGACAAAAGAGGGTATTTCGAGGAGAGTTCCATTACAAAAGAATACAAGAAACTAAGCGTTCTTCCCGGAAACTAAATAAGATGCTGCCTGAGGTTTTATGCAAGTTACTGTAGGCTGCAACGTCATTTGCACAGATTAAAGTGCTACTCCACGGATCTGTATCGCAGCTGTGATTTCAGAGCAGAGACACCAGTACACAAACTGCTGGATTGCCCCACAATCGTAGGAAAAGGAAGTAAGCTTATCGGACAATTCAATCCTTTTTGATCAACTTGGTAGTTCGATAGCATTGCCCTTCGATTGACCACTTACTAATCGAAGATAGTTTATGTTGAGTACATTCTTTGACCTATGAAAGAATATTTTCTCAGTTAAGAGGGGGCTTTCACCGAACCATTATATATGCTAGACTGTTTATAACTCAAATTTTTATACCTTGAAAAGAGTATGTTAAAATTGCCATGAAGTTTATAACTCTAAGAAGGAAACGTGGAAGACCCTATCAAATATATGTATGTATAAATAATCAGCAAGACAAGCTGAGTCGATTTGTCTGTCTATATATACGCGAACTGGTCTCTCAGTTTTTGAGATGTCGCTCTGAAATTTAGCCTATGTCTTTTCCTCCCAAAGAAGCTGCTCATTTGTCGGAATTGTTGATATCGGACCACTATAGCATATAGCTGCCATACAAACGTAACGATCGTTATCAAGTACTTGTATGGAAGACCATTTCATTTCTCGAGATATCTAGCCGAAATTTGACATGAATTATTTTCTAAGGCAATTATGCAGTCTCCCAAGAAATTGTTTAGATCGGACCACTATAGCATATAGCTGCCATACAAACTGACCGATCAAAGTCAACTTCTTGTAAGAAATCTTTTGTGTTTGTGAAGGGCATTATAAGTATCTTTGCTACCGAAGTTATCCGGCACGAGCTTTTGCCCACCTCACCTGTTGCTCATTTGTTTTATTATCATGCCATTTCATTATTAATGCCTATTTCATTAGCCATTTTCTACGCAATAACGCTTACAACAAAAATCTATTTACTCTGCGCTTACGCTCGGCACTAATGCGCGCTTAAAATGCTTTCAGCGACGATTGGCCAGCGCCTAATTACACTTATGTAAATGAAGAGAATTAATCGCATTTTAGCTGTAATTTGCACCCACGGCAGTTTGGGCTATTTCAAGACTCGGCTACGACGCGGCAAATCTATTACTTACATTCAGTTATCGCTTAGCGCTCAAATCTTTTAATTTACATTTGCCGTGCACAACACGAATTAGCATAAAATTTAGCCAACTTAAGGAAGGTGTTTAAATATGTATGTATGTGTGCGCGTTTGTTTGAGAAATAAAGCCGATTTTCAATCACAAATCAACAAGACGCTTTTGACGCTTCTGTATTGCTCAGCGCGCCTACCTGTTGCTCTATACAACACACTTATTTATGGCCGCGCGCATTATTTCCCAATCACTCGCTGCTCGGCGGCTATTTGAAGATAGCGCGCGCCAGCGCCACCGTCGCTGTGGCATATCAATCAAAGTTGGTTTGTCCACTTGGCGCATTTGCCTACAATAAATCATCTCGGCGGCTGGGGCACGGCGCGATCCGCACGACATTTCCATATTTTTAATTTGGACATGACAAAAAATACATAAACCGCCTCAAACGAATATGGGAAGCACAGCGCAACAAAAACAATAAGGACAACAGTAACGAGAGTGGCGTCGAATAAGCCATACGCGAGTCATAACAGAGCGAGAAACCAATAAGAATAATGGCAAAGAATAAGAGTAAAAGAGTTAAATAAATAAATAAATAACTACCAAAATAAATAGGAGTTGGAATGGTGGAAAAAAGTCGCTGCTGGCTGCTGGTTTTCATTTCAAAATCGTCTAGCATTCTAAACCACTTCAAACAAAGCGGCCGCCTGCGCTTACAAAAATATAAAAAAAAGTTAACGTAAGCAAACATACCCTTCACATGTGCATTTTAATACCACAAAGTAGTATGAAATGAGCTTAATCTTGATTTTGAACGATCAGTTTGTATGGCAGCTATATGCTATAGTGATCCGATCTGAACAATTTCTTCGGAGATTGCATTATTGTCTTAGAAAATAAGTCATGCCAAATTACGCGAAGATATCTCGAGAAATGAAAAGGTTTTCCATACAAGTACTTGACTATCCGATAGTTCCCTTTATATGGCAGGTATATGCTATAGTGATCCGACTAGAACAATTTCTTCGGAAGTTGCATTATTGTCTTAGAAATTAATTCATGCCAAATTTCGGGAAGATATCTCGAGAAATGAGAAGGTTTTCCATACAAGCACTTGATACCAATAGTTCAGTTTATATGGCAGCTATACGCTATAGTAGCCTGATCTGTACAATTTCTCCAGAGATTACACTTTTGCTTTAGAAAATAATTCAAGCCAAATTTCGGGAAGATATCTCGATAAATGAAAGGGTTTTTCATACAAGCACTAGATACTGATCGTTCAGTTTATATGGCAGCTATATGCTATAGTGGTTCGATAACGGCGGTTCCAACAAATGAGCGACTTTTTGAGAAGAAAAGGACGTGTGCAAAATTTCAGATCGATATATCAAAAACTGAGTGACTAGTTCGCCCATAAACCGACGGACAAACTGACATTTACTTGACAGAGCTCAGCAGGCTTATTATCATTAAAGCCGGTTCAAAAGTGTATGAAATCGGACCAGACCTTGCTATAGTTCCTAGTTACTATATACTTAATATAGAAATCTGTTTGATTTTGCCCATAAACCGACAGACGAACGGACGGGCAGATTTTTTGGTGCTACAAACTTCGTGGCAAGCTTTTTATACCATGATAAGGGCATAAAACAGCGTGAACATGCATGTACTTGTGTCTATCGGTACTCATATACATATACTCATGCATAAATAAATATTTACATATGTGTGTAAACGCGTGTGTCGCCAAGCACTTGAGCCGCTGGGGGCGCGTCGACTAGCGATCGCCAAAGTTCGGTAGTTACACAACAACTCTATACTAGTCGTCTGTTGCTGTTGTTGTTGTTCCTATTTGCCACCGGGGACTGTACACAATTGACAAGTTTTGGCCAGATTCTCTGCTTTTTACTTTTGATTTTGCATTTTTGCTGATTTCATTTCATTTACTGATTTATATTTTCGTGTTACGTCTTTGTTGTTGTTGTACTTTTTGGTTCGCCGCAGCGTGATTTGAATTTTTCATTACAATTCATTTCATTTCATATCATTTGGTTTCGTTTCATTGACTGTGTCCCCACGCGCACAACAACACAAAAGGTTAGGGCTCCCTAACTCCTCGGGGAATTAGTTTGAGTCGGTTGTCTTCTCAGGCGTTTGGGCTCACAAGTGTTTACAAATACAACTCTATATATATTTATGTATGCATGTGTTATTCTAACAAAAAACAAGCCACTTGTAACAACATTACTTCAACTCTAATTCGCCAGAATTGTTATTTTTATGCGCAGTAGCGTTAAAATTTACGAATAGGGCGCTAAAGGCAGACGCCAGTCACTTTGAGTGTTGCCGAAGTAGTTGTAATGGAAATTTTGTAGACTGGAATCTTAATCCAGTTGATATTTTACTCACTTTTTATGTGGCGCTTCAACTTGGCCAAGTTTAGCGGCATGTGTCTTTATAGTCTAATACGAGGAGTTGAGGTGTTGCTTTGATGGCAAATAGCTACCGAACAGCTTTATAACTTCCTCTATAACTTTTAAAATACAACTTACCAAATTGGAATAGAGTTGGTAGTCCGTTATCCTCTTGAACAACGCTGAATTATCTATGGTTCTCTTACGTATTTGGTAAGCGTCAACATCCAAAACCTTGGCGGCGTGAGACTCTTCTGGCCCAAAGTGAAGTCTAAGAGGTCTCCTGAACCACTTGATCTTAGCAAGGTTAATCTCATCACAATGGTAAGAGTTCTGACTGAACATTGTCCAATATATTTAGGCTCACATGCGGTGAGTTTACATATTTTATCGGCTGAAAATTGTCTAATTAGTATGGAAGTAGGCAAGCTGGAATCATCCACGCTCATTCTACATTTTTGTTCAACTTTTGCCAGATTGGGGTTGAAGCATCTTGCTATACACTTCCACGTTGTACCTATTGAAGCGGTTAGGCTTGATATTAGTCGCCTTAACAAATTTGTAGTAAGCTTCTTCACCTGAAATCTGCATTGTAGTGGGGGTCTTACTCTTGCTCTGCTTCAACCAGTCGAATACTTTCAAAACTGAGATGTTCTCATCAATCCGGATAACATGTCCTAGCCAGCGAAGCCGCTGTCTCTTGATTCGCTAAGCTATCTCAATGTCGTCGTATATCTCGTATAGCTTATGATTCAAAAAACTGTGATATTCGAGGAGACCAGCGCGCAAAAGACCATAAATCTTCCGCAAAACCTTTCGTAAGAATGGTCCTATCGCCGACTCAAGAGATGCGATCATTGTCCATGCCTCCTCACTATATAGCAGGAACGGGAATGATGAGAGCTTTGTAGAATTTGGTCTTTGTTCGTCCAGAGACTTTACTTCTCAATTGCCTACTCAGTCCGAAGTGGCACCTGTTGGAAAGAGTTGTTATGCGTTGGATTTCAAGGCTGACGTTGTTGTCGGTGTTAATGCTGGTTCCAAGATAGAAGAAATTATCTACGACTTCAAAGTTATGACTGTCAAAAGTGACGTGCGAGCCAGAGTGATGACTGTTTTTTTGATGACAGGATATATTTTGTTTTGTCCTCGTTCTAAACCAGAACCATTTGCCTCACTTCCATATCTAGTCCGGAAAAAGCAGCGATGTTCTTATGCCCAATGATAACAATATCATCGGCGTACGCCAGAAGCTGCGTAGTCTTATAGAAGATGGGACATTATCAATTTAGCTCTGCAGCTCAAATTATTTTCTCCAAGAGTAGATTGAAGAAGTCGAACGATAAGTAGTCTCCTTGCCTGAAACATTTAGTACCGAAAGGCTTGAGCGGTCATTGGCGATCCTGACGGAGTTTCGTATTGTTGAAGGCGGCTTCAAAATCGACGAAGAGGTGGTGTGTGTCGTTCTTATTTTCACGCGTCTTTTCCAAGATTTAACGCATCATGAATATATGCTCAATAGTAGATTGTCCAGGTCTAAAGCCACACTTACAATATTTAATCAGTTTGCTAACGCTGGGCTACAGTCTCTCATACAATATGCTCGATAGAAAATTATATTTAGGAGGTTCATCCCACGGTAAAAAGTGATAGATTTTGTAAGAAAAAAATTCGAAACAGACAGTCCCAAGAATCATTAACAGTTTGTATCTGAGTTTTCATACATAGATCCACCAACCCGTTTCGATCTCGAATAAGTTTCTGAGGAATCGCAATCATGGAACATTTTCTTATTTTAGTTTGAGTTTAACAGTGTTAATCATGTGTTTGGGTATTACCCGTACAACATTCTTGGCAATCACGTCCGCTCTTTCATTGCCATCGATGGAATTGCCTGCAGGTGTATTAGAGGCCAGCTCTGCTGTTTTCGCAATAGCAAAGACCTCAGCTTGAAATATACTGCAGTGATCCGTCAACTTAAAAGACTGCCTTATGCCTAACTCTACACCAAATATTCTCGCACCAACTCCATCGTCCATTATACTTACATATGGAGCTCTGGTATGGTGGCCAGCGCTAAACAAACAATACAACATTAAAAAATTAAATAGTATACAAAGAGCAGCATGTGCGGGTGTTACTGGAGCAATCAGGTCATGTCCGACTGATGCGCTCAATGTGATCCTGCATCAACTACCAATGGACATTTTTATTCACAAAACTGTCGCTATTGTGGCGATAAGAATAAAAGAATAGTGTTATCCTAAACAAGCTCACCATTAATAAATCAGA
This sequence comes from Bactrocera neohumeralis, assembly GCF_024586455.1. Classification (NCBI taxonomy): domain Eukaryota; kingdom Metazoa; phylum Arthropoda; class Insecta; order Diptera; family Tephritidae; genus Bactrocera; species Bactrocera neohumeralis. Next base: position 71,746,895 of record NC_065921.1, read on the forward strand.
CTACATTCACCCAAAGCTGGACTTCAATAGACACTTCCAGGTGAGGATGCCATCTAGACGAGAATGGAGAAGAGGTTCAATAGGAGAGGAGGATACCATCTCAGTCTATACCGACGGGTCCAAAATGGACTGCGGAATAGGCACGGGGGTATTCTCCGCTGATCTAGGCATATCTCTCTCTATACGTCTACCGAACTCGGCTAGCATCTTCCAAGCAGAAGTATTAGGCATAGAAAAAGCCTGCGAAGTTCTATTAGAAAACCACGGGAATATACATAAAGCAACTATATTTACGGATAGCCAGGCGGCGCTCCTAGCCTTGGCTTCACCCATGACAAATTCCAGCATAGTTCACAACTGCAAGAGAGCACTAAGCTCAATAAAAGACAAGCTCCAACTAAACTTGATTTGGGTTCCCGGCCACAGGAACATTTTCGGTAACGAAAAAGCAGACGAGTTGGCAAAGGCAGGAGCTTTCCTCAACGAACCCGAGGCGGAGCTAATACCAAGCCCGCTAGGATCGATCAAAGGAGAGATCAATAGACAATTTCAACAAGTTGCAAACAACAGGTGGAAAAACATTACAAAAATATGACAGGAAAAGAACCAACGACTTATTAAATAGGTCAAGAAAAAGCATTTACAGAGTAACAGCTACCACAACAGGGCACTGGCCATTTGGTGAACATGCATCCAAAATGGGTATGCCCTACAACGACATCTGCCGTGGCTGCGGAGTAGCAGGGAACAACTAAACTATCTTCCACTTTCTCTGCCCAGCTCTAGCACAGATCCGACACAAAACACTTGGAATCCATTAAGCATCAAATCTTGAATGGATTTCCACTAAAAGCATATCGGACATAAGTAGTTTCATCGAAACCTCAAAATGGTTTGAGAGAGAAGGTAAAACGTAATAGCAGATACAGGAGGTTCTACGAATAGTGTAGGGCTGCACTCCCACCTACCTACCTACATCGTCCATTTTCGAGCCATCCGTATAGATGTTTAGAGTCTTACTTTGAGCCTTCTTTCCCAGTTGAAAAGTGGGGTCATGTAGCCGTTGTTTGCCCAACCGCCATTACCCACCGAGCTATGCTCGAAGGTTCTATATGGAAATTCTTCTGCAGCCAGCAGTCGTTCCGCTACGCAGTTTTCAGCGAAGAGGTCTATAGGTGGTAGGTTTAATACTAGTTCAAGAGCCGCCGTTGGAGTTTTCTTAAAGCTCTCGTTCTACACAGCACACCGTACCCTTTACATTGGCTCCCGGTAGGTGGATTTCGCCGGCCTACCATACTACTGCACCGTAGATTAGAATTGGTCTAACAAAGCTGTGTAGCACCAGTGCATGAGAGAGATTATATTAATACGAGTAGAACCATTTATAGAAAGGAAGTTCTTTTAGATTATTACTTAAATGAAGTATGATCAAAAAGAGTCTAGAAGGTTGTGTTGTGTATCCTACTAACTAGCATATACGATGCTTTCTTAATCCATCAATAGTACAACCAATCACTCAAAAAATGTTCGGAGTTCTTATTTCAAAATAATTTTTAACCCTTAAGTGGTGTTCTTCAATCGGACTCTCAAATTGCTAAAGGTTAGAATTACTAAAACCAATCCTTGAGTTTTGCTATAATATGAACCGTCAAGATATCGTATGTCTTTAGCTTGTAACTGCCATACAAAATGAAAGATCAAAACTAAGTTATTCTAAGGAAAGCTAGAACTTGTGAAGGACAGCATCGGTGCCACAAAAATTAACCTTTTATTTTGTTTAATGTAATAACACTGTCTTTTTATCACATCTCCCTAAAAGCCTTTGGTATGGAAGAAGGAAGAAGGAGAAGATCATTTATTCTACTCTTCTTTACCTTACAAAAACAATACATCGAAGACGTTGATTGCTTCAATTTCGACAATTTAATTATTACGATATTAATATCAACCATCAGAGTTATCATAAAAATGTCCCCGACCGCAACATGTCTTCAGTTTTTCAGGTTTAAGGTGTAGTTTCGTTTCACTTGTAATTATTTGATAACCGCTTATTCTTGTGAGGAGTAAGAAATCATAAAAAGTTAAGTGAACTGCAATTTTTCACTTCGACAAAAACCGCAAAATTATTTAACGAAGGCAAATGGCTGACAATACACATATGTACATACATATATAATACATACACATTTACAAAAATTTTAAATAAAAAAAATTTCCTTAAATAACGTTGAAAGGTCTGCCTGCTCGCGGTTCGCTTAATTTTGCATTTTGATTTGCGGCATAAATTTTTGATTTTTATGACGTTGCCTCTTTCACTTTGTCATGAGCTCGTAAAAATACTTCGCACTCGTGCACATTTTAAAATATGCAAACATACTTGTATATACATATACATACACATATAAGTATAAACTTGCGTACGCCAAATTGTCGCTTTTATTATATTTTTCCAAATATGTGCGAACGAAAGCGAAGGAGCGACGCTTGGTCTGCATGTGTCCTGCGTGCTTTGGGTGTGTTTGCGCAAGCGCCTGTGCTGACCAGAATTTTAATTGACCACATACTAATTTTCATAAACCTTTTGTAACGTTGATGGAAAGTCTTAGAAATCAACGAGCAATATTTAATATTGCGTACATGACTTGGAGCACGATTTATTAGTTTGCGAATAATGTATGAGAGGGTGGATGAATGGACATGTTCACATGTCACTTCGGTTTGTTAAGTGTGTAGGAGCTTGTTTTGGCATATAAATATAGTCAAGGTTTGTCACACGAATGATGTTAGTGACAGCTTTCAAATAATTTGATCATGTTTCAATGAAATGTCATTTCAAGACCCGTGTTATAATGCACATACACACCTCTTCTTCTCTTTTATTGACGTAGACACGGCTTACGGCGTTATAGCCAAGTTTACAACAGCGCACTAGTCCAAACAGCGAGGTACAAATATGAGATTCCAAGGTTGATGGGTTTTGAGTTGCCTACGAGCTCAGCAGTAGTTATTAAGAGTTCGTGGACTTTCGTTATTTTAGTCTCTATGGTAGCCGTTTTTAGCGCAACTGTGAATGGCTCATCAAACACTGGTATTGGAACTCGTTAATCCAATTTTTGACAGTCTCTATCGAAAGACGGGAGTCGTTGTACACAGACTATAAGCATTTTTTGAGTTCACTGCGGGATTTCCCTTCAAAAATTTGCTGAAGTCTTTTATGTTTTTTACCCCGAATATGCCCTAAGCTTACCACAAAGTTTTTAACACCTAGAAGGAAACGTCACAGACTCCGAAAATATATATTCTTCTACTTCTTTACTGGCGTAGACACTGCTTAGACAGTTAGAGCCGAGTTAACAACGGCGAGCCAACTGTTCTTCCCTCTCGCTGTTTTGTGCTAATTGGAGATTCCAAGTGTAGCCAGGTCCTTTTCCACCTGGTCTTTCAAACGGAGTAGAGGTCTTCTTCTTCTTCAGCTTTCCCCAGCGGGTATTGCGCCGAATACTCTCAGAGTTGGAGTGTTTTCATCCATTCGGACGACATTACTTAGCCAACTTAGCCGCTGCCTTTTAATTTGCTGAACTATGTCAATGTCGTCGAAAGCCCATACAGCTCATCCTTCCATCGATTGTGGTATTCGGTGTTGCCAATGCGCTAAGGACCTCATCCGCAGAACCTTTCTCTCGAAAACTCGTAAGGCCGACAGGACGGGCTTTTCGTTTCAATTGCTTACTCAGTCCGAAGAAGCACCTGCCTGCAAGAGTTATTCTGCGTAGGATTTCGGAGCTGACATTATTGTTATTGCGAAGTTATTGAAAAATTCATTCGACTCCCAAAAGTTGTATTAGAAATTAATGCAGTTGTTTCCCTCAACATTTTTTACTTCTGATATTCACTTATCTCCATTAGAGTTTAACATTTGAAGTGCTTCTCGAAATGAAAAGTGTTACTCACTGGTCTACTATGCACTCGTAGAATACCAGGTTGCTATGCCGCAGGTTGCTAATTGATTTCAATTCGAATTTATTTCAAATTGATTGCTTTAATGAATCGAAGGTAATTCACGCTTTCACGGTTGGGTGGCATTTGCGCGGTGATACACATATAAATCAATACAAACACATAGCCATAGCAACGACCTTGAGCGAATACTCGCACACATGGCTGGTGAGTAGTTTGTGAAATGCTTTTAGAAGTGCCGCTATTAATTGAACTAAATAGTTTCGTTGTGAATTGTGTATTGCATTTCAAATAAAACTATTTTTTCACTTTTCTTTTCTACAGCTTTGGTTTGAATATAATATCCGCAGCTCATCTGAACGTTTATATTACATGCATGACCGAGTCATTAAAATAATTAATTCAAGTTCTAATAACACTGTGATATCGTGTTTACTTTTAAAGGTCTGTCTGTCTGTCTGCATGCATTCGAGTTCGAAACTGAGATCATAATAATGAATATTCATTCAAATGTGTGTTTTAGTAAACTCTACAAAGTCGCCAACAAATCATTTTTACACGCTAATGATGTTAACTCTTGATTTCCTTGTTTGCTGAGTACCGCAGATTTCGGGATTGTTGTTCGGTGATGAGTGAAATTAAGAGCACAATATTTTAGTGAGGTTTAGGAATTTAACTGCCGATGAAAATGGAAGAATTTTCAACCTTCAGCTTGATTTTTATCGGTCAGCTCATACGGCAGCTATATTGCAATGGTATTCCGGTTTGGACTATATCTTCGAAAATTATGCCGTCTCCTAGGAAATTTATACCTGGTGGACATGATTCCTACCCTTGTAGTAATCTAAAACAAACAAACTAAAAACATTTCTTTATTAAAGATGTCGCCATTGGATTGAAAATCGGTTTCTTAACAATATAAATTGTCCTTCAAAAGTATTTTAACTCGAAAATATTCGGGATCCCGATATTTTATTAATGTAATCCCTAAGATTCCGACACAAAATATAGAAAAATAACGTTCAACATCAAAGTCTTTTTCGGGATCCCGTTCTTTTATTAATGTAGTCCCGAAAATCCCGAAACAGAAAATTAAGAAAATTAACATGTGACATCACAGTCAATGGAATTTTTCACTTGAAAATATAAAAACGGTTCCTAGAAATTCGCTCAATTCGCTTCTTTATTAAAGATGTCGCCTTTGGATTGACCTTTGTCAAAGAAAAAAAATCACAAAACAGTGTCGACTTGAAAAAAAAAAAATAGTTTACTCCCTTTTTTTGACCGTTTTAACTTGTCCAGTTCCCACGACACTAAAATGGCTATTCTCCGAGGCTAGCCTGCATCTGTGTGTCGGCGGCACTTGAAGTCATGCTGGATCAACACAGCTCCACCTAGTCCTCGATCAGGTAGCCAAACACACACTGCTCCAAATGAAGTAAGGGTTTGACAGAGGTGAGATGATCTCTTCAGCGCATGAAGGACTTAAGTAGCGAAATACCATTATTATGATTAAGAAGTTCATGGTTACCCTCAGCGGTAAGGCTGACTGGAACAATTCCGTTCTCGAGCTACTTTTTAGGGATAGTACAATCAAATGGTCAATGACGACTCAAAAATGTCGTAGGGAATTGGCGCAGGAGTCGGAGGAACACGTACCAAAAACTCCTTACCTATGGAAAGCTTTCCGAGCACATTTCAAGCAGAGGCCTTTGCTATAAGTCGGTGCGTAGAGATAAACCTCCAACGCAACTATCGCAACGGACGTATAGTTAAACTTAGCGACGGTCAAGCGGCACTAAAAGCGATCTATACATACGAGATCAAACCGCTATTGGTGCAGGAGTGTATAGAACTGCTAAACAGTCTATCAGATCGTAACCAAATGTACCTTATCAGGGTGCCCGGTGACAAGGTACCACCAACATGGTAGGACCCAAACTTTCCATAACGGTTGGTCCCCATATTATAAAAGAACTGCTCCGCAAGGATAAAGGAGTGGGCAGGGAGGGATATTGGCAACGACTCCAAGGCATGCACCATGCCAAGTTGCTATGGGTGGTTACAAACTTTAAAGGTTTAAATATGTAAAGAACCTGCCAAGAGACAAACTGGAGCTACTTGACGCCTTCTACACTGGTCATTATAAACTCAAGAAGTAGTTATGTAACATGAGTCTAGCTTATTGTGAAAATTGCCGGTTCTGCGACATGAAGCCTGAAACTCCAGAACACTTGCTAATTGACTGCCAGCAGTCCTTCGGCGCAGGGTAAAGGCCTTGGATCCATGTTTCCACATAGAGATCACATCGCCTCAATAGCACCCGGTTTATTTATCAATAAGCTAGGGCTAAATGAGTCGTTGTGACTTAGAAGAGGGCACAATAGACCTTAGGTCGTAGAGCAAGCCTGATTTATTTATCTAATTTAAACATCGAATCTACTGCAGAAATACATACGTTGAAATTTGGGGAATAGATATTTTTCGATTTTTTTAAATTTCTAAACAAGAATATCGTGTGCGCATATAATATGATCCAATTTGACTGGGACTGACAAAATATATTAATATATACATATATGTACATATATATAATAATATATTTAAATTTTTTTTATATTTTTTAATACAACTCATTCCTGTTAATTTCAAAGTAGAACGGTTTGTTTTTTTACCGAAAAATATTCGCTTCCTATAAATAGTCACTCAGAAGGTATAATAGTATAACTTGTTCAAAAATATTGAAAATCTAAATCCCGAAAATATTTCGGGATCCCGATATATTTAAAATGTGATCTGAAAAACCCGGCATAAAAAATAGAGGAAATAAACATTCGACATCAAAGTGTATTTCGGGATCCCGTTCTTTTAATAATGTAGTCACCAAAATACCGAAACAGAAAATGTAGAAAATCGGTTTCTTAACAATATAAATTGTCCTTCAAAAGTATTTTCACTCGAAAATATTCGGGATCCCGATATTTTATTAATGTTATCCCTAAGATCCCGACACAAAATATAGAAAAATAACGTTCAACATCAAAGTCTTTTTCGGGATCCCGTTATTTTGTTAATGTAATCCCGATCCCGGAACAGAAAATTAAGAAAATTAACATGTGACATCGCAGCCATTGGAATTTTTCACTTGAAACCTAAATTTTACCAGAACTTGTTTTTAGTCATGTCGGACGAGATTTTCATGGTAACTAAGAAAAAAAAAATAATTTTTTTTTTTTGGCCCACCTTAATGTATATACATATGTATGTTTAAAGGTATGGCTGTGTGTATACTCTGTTTTAGCCATAACAAGCATGGCTAATGAGCCGTCCAACTGCACACCTGTGGCAATAAAAACGGGGGTGTTGGCGTGGCGAAATTGTTATTGTTTGTATTCACTCGCCAACGAACTGACAACTCACAACGCCGACTCACAGTCACTCCGTTTGGTTAATTCTAATTCTGAGACGTGATTTCTCATTTATACTACTTAATTCGATTAATGGCGTTTGTGCTTGCTTTTATATCGAAATAACTATTTCTAGACGTCTGCGCTTTTGTAACATTGTTCTGGCATTTTTTTCTTTTATTTTTGATTTTTTGATTTTTTTATTTATTTTTAGATTTTTTTCGTTTTAAATTTTGATTGTTTCTTTAATTTTTTTTTAGTTTTACTTTTTTATTTATTTTTAGCAATTATTTTTTATTATAGAATTTTTAGTTGCTCTTCAACCTTAGCGTCTGAGTATTATACAATTTGAATTTAATAGCGAAATTTACTATATACATATGTATGTATGTATATGTATGCCTAAAGCCCCATCGTTATAGCATTTCTGAACATTGTATCTCTAATTGTCAATAATAATCGCGAAATTGTAAAAATAATTTAATTGGCAGTTAAAATTGGCAATAACGTTCGCTTTGGGTAGCCGTTACCTATGTGTATATATGTATGTGTGTGTGTGGCTATTGCTATTCATTTCATTAATCTGTTTGCGACGCAATTTATCAAATAATTTGAATAGTGAGAACTGTCCGCATTCAGAACAGGAACTAGCCGCATGCGCAGCGCAGAAAAAATATCCAAATGAATCTGAAATTGTGTTATTAAAGACAGGTAGTTTTAAATAAAGCGGAAAGAAATTAAGTAGAAATATAAGAAATGCTATTTTTATATTTTTAGACTAAAATTAATCTTTCTTGTTGGTAATACCATATACATATATCAATATTTGAATAGAGCGATCATGCCAACTTAAGCTAGGCATATATCATATTTGGAGATTATTTCATGTGTTATGTCACACGCGTTATAGCGGTTATAGAACCCGGAAACTGTCTTTATATTGGGTAGTCGAAAAAGTATTTTCGTATTTCTAATCAAACTTATTTTTTTTATATTGTATTAGCTGGAATAAAATCAAATTTTACTGGGAATACAATTCCAATGTAAACAGGACTTAAAAAAACAGAACAAATTTTTTTTTCGACAAAATCAATTTATTTTATTCAAAATTGAAATAACAGCTTTTTACACGGTCCGAAAGCATGTCGAACGAGTATTTTAACTCGTTGGCCGGTATGGTCGCCGGAATGCCAGTGCAAGCCTTTAGAATGGCCTCTACGTCTGCCTAACGCTTTACTTTCATGGGCAAATGCATTTTTTCGAAAAGGAAGAAGTCGCACGGTGCCATATCAGGTGAGTACGGGGAGTGGTTAATGGTTAAAATGTGATTTTTGGTCAAATAATCGGTCACAAGCGTCGATCGATGAGACGGCGCATTATCGTGCAACAAACGCCAACTTTCATCTTCGCGATATTCGGTCCGAACACGTCAAATACGGCGCACCAAACGCTTCAAAACTACAAGGTAGAATATCGCATCAACGTTTTGGTCGGGTGGAACAAATTCTTTGTGGACAATACCCTGGGAATCATAAAAACAAATCAGCATTGTCTTCACTTTTGACTTCTCCATGCGCGATTTTTTGGGTTTCGGCTCGTCCGGTGCCTTCCATTCAGCACTCTGGCGTTTCGTTTCGGGATCATATTGGAAACATCACGTTTCGTCACCAGTCACAATATTGTAAAGGAAGTTTTTGTCCTTTTTTACCTCTCTAATGCAGTCCTTCGAATGTTGAATTCTGAGCAATTTTTATTCATCAGTCAATTTATGAGGAACACACACCTTTCGTAAGCCCAAATGTTCGGTCAAAATGCGATAAATCGACGTTTTGGAGATGTTCAATTCCATTTACATGAATTTCAATGATGATTTCGGCTGATTTTTGATGAATTCACGCACAGTTTCGATGGAATTTCCGGTGATCATGGATTTTGATTGATAAAATGTCATGAAATTCTCACTGCACAATCGATAAAGATAGCAGATTCTAACGCACTAGTCGACATATAAATGGCGCCACCAGGGGCGCTAGATTCCAAAAGTCCTCTTTACTTTGGAAAGCCCCTCGTATTTTATTCCAAAAACGATCGCATCTGGACAGACAATCCAGTGTAGCACTCAATGAAAAAGTTGTTCATAAAACTGGGTGGCTATATGAAGCCAAGGATAGAATAGTTTTGTTTACATAACGGTTTTTTGCAATAACTTAAAACCAAACAAGTTCGACATAGCGTAAGGTGTATCGAAAGGGGCGGGATGACGAAATAAAATGAATTCCGGATATCTGGTTGTTAAACTTCTGCGCAATCAATATCTAGAATTACTATAGAATTTATAGGTATTAAAAAACGGCATTGGTGGAAAAATCGCAAAGTTGGTTCATGTGAATAGCCAGAAGTTACATGACTTGGAGAAAAATAGTTTAACGATACGAAAAAAACGCGTAGTATAAATTAAAAATTTACCTTTCCGTTTTTCACAGTAATAGCATTGGTGGACATAACCGCGAAGGGTATGACCGCGAAAACTGCCCACAGACTTAGAGAATCTTCGTATTTAGAGGATTGCGAGCCTTGGCACTCTGGAATACTCACACACTTCGATTTAATGCCAAAAAAATGGTTTACAGGTCGCCGAATTTAGGCTGGCTGTCACTTCTCTGTTCACATAACTTCGAGTGTGGTATGGGAGGAAAGGACTCGCTGGTGGAGAGGGGTGGTGAGCTTTGTTATGGACAAGTACTAAAGACTCAATAAATGTGAAATGGGAACGGGTAGGAGTTTCGTTAGATTCCTTTGAACTGTTAGCTTGAAACCAACTCAGCTAACGTTGGTCAACTACCTGCAGCCGTGCAGTCACAAAGTGCTTCTTTAGAATATTTGTTTGGATAATGGACCAAATTAGGTTCATAACACTTGATAAACATATTTAAGTTATTATTAGAATATGGACAAAATCTGAGTATAACCACGTCCAAATTTCATAGAATTTGATTTCTATGGAATATAATAATCACTGCGAAAATCGCTGACTTTATACAGCAAATATCATTTAAATTGTAAGCGATTTAAATGAAAATAGGCCGACATTTTTTTCATAAATATAATATAGATCAGACTTTCCTCTAGCCCCTTTTATTCAAAATTATATTACTCTATAAAAACAAGAGTTTTTATAAAAAATATATCCGTCAATAAGTTAGGTTAGGTTAGGTTAGGTTAATTTGGTAGGCTCGTGAGCCACGCATAGACCAGTTTTGATCCTTAGCAAAGCTAGTTGGCCTGCTGTTACGTAAATGTGTTCCAACATTGAATTGCAGTTTTAAAAGTTATTTAAGATTAATATTTTTATAATTTTTTCAGTTGTTTTAGATTTATATGTTTTTATGATTTTAACGATTTCTTTATATTTAATTATATATTAATATATATAACTATTATTATTTTATAATATGAAAATATATACATATAATAAAAATATTATAATTTTTAAATATCATACTTGTTCTTGTATATATTTTCTGCACTTCTTTAAGCTCATTAAAACTTAATACCAATAACTTTATCTTTATCTTTAACAATTTCTCTTCTCGTCTTCGTATGGTAACTCTCTTTTTGTGCGCTACCTTTCTTCTTATTCTAGAAAAATAGCAAAAACAATAAACTTTTCAAGCGTAAGCTAATTTCATGTCTATCTACCTAAATGCATGTCTTTATAAAAGTGATTCTACCGCTAAGCAAACATCACATCTAAAAATACATAAATTAAATCTAACCAAATTAAAAATTAAAATTAATGAATATTATAAAATATTAAAAGGATATATTATTTTATTAAATTAAAGAAATATACATTAATAAAATATAAAAATTAAAAAATAACAATAAATAATAAAAATATATGAAACTAAAGATATAAACATATTTAAAAAAACAATAAATATATATAAAATGAAAACATATTAAAAAATAAAAAAAATTAGTTTTGTTAACATTAAAAAATATATATATTCCAATAAAAAAATGGTAATATTTAAAAAAAAAAGTTCAAATATACATATGTACATATTACAAATATGAGATTAAGACAACTAAAAAAATACAAAATAGGAAAATAAAATAAAAAAATTATATGAAAGTATTTAAAACATTAAAAAATAATAAAAAAAAAGTTTATTTGAAATAAAAAAATTAAAGAAAAAAATATAGATTTTATAACAATAAAAAACATAAAATATAAAAAAATAAATATTACATTAAAAAAAAAATAATATATTGTATTACAAAAAAATATTTAAAAAAATATATAAACTTGAAAACAAATTCGAATATAGATAAATAATACATATACGACTTTACAAAAAATAAAAAATTACAAAAATGTAAATAAAGACAATATAAAAATATTTAAACACAATAAATAAAAAAAGATACTTGAAATTAAAAAAAAAAAACAAAAAACTGCAATAATAAATATATAACTATAAAAAAATTTCAAATATACATTAAATTTAAAAATTTCAATAAAACATTAAAAAATAATAAATATTAAATATATATATATATATCTTGTCTTAAGAAATATAAAAAAATTGTAATATTAAATAAAATTATTTCAAAACATACATATGTATACAACATTTAGGAATTCAAAAAGCTTAAAAAAGTTCAAAAAATATAAATATAATAAAAATAAAAATATAAAATTAAAAAATAATAAACAAAAAGAATATTTGATTTACAAAATTAGAAAATTAAAAAACAATGTTATAACATAAAAAAATTAAAAAGATATATATTACAAAAAATATATATTATATTAAAAAATATATATTTATATTAAAAAAATTATCTGGAAAAATATATATATAATTCAAAAAAAAATTAATATAAACATAAATACCATATATATGAAATAAAAAAAAACTAAAATATTGCATAAAAGACAAATGAAATTAAAAAAAAATATTTTAAAAAATATCAAACGACAAAAATATAAAACATTAATTAATAATTAATAAAAAAATATGACATATTTGAAATAAAATAATAATAAGAATTAAATATGTGTAATAAATATAATAAATATATTACCTTAAAAAAATTGTAATATTAAAATCAAAATTATTTAAAAAATATGTATATAACATGCAAAAAAATGAAATTACACATACTTAGTATATTTATGCATGAGTTCAAAAAACTAAAGATTACAAAAAAATATTACTTAAAAAAAAAATAATTAAAAAAAAATAACATAAAAAAACTAAAATATTGCAAAAATTATATATAAAATTAAGAAAGGTAAAAAATGATATTAAAATAAAAAAACCTTTTAAAAAAATTTATGAAATTCAAAAAAGCACTAAAAACCTAAAAAAGAAACAAAAAACACGATATTTGAAATAAAAAATTACAAAAAATTAAGTGATATAAAAAACAGATATTTCAACAATAAGTAACATGCAAAAAAAAATAAAAATAAATAAATATAATAAAAATTAAAAAATTAAAAAAAATAAAAAATATTAAAATTAACACAAAAAATATATATATATAGTTTAAAAAAATTAATGAAGGCAAGTAGAATCAAAAAAAAAATACATATAACAATAATAAAAATATTAATTCAAACAAAAATAATTTCAAAAAATATATAACATAAAAAATCTAAAATATTACAAAAATAATAAACAAAATTAAAAATGGTACAAACATGATATTAAAAAAAAGATAATAAAAATATATAATAACAATAAAAATAAAAAAACGATATTACTTAAAAAATAACAAAAAAATTAAGTATAAAAACAGATATTTCAACAATAAGTAACATTAAAAATCTATAAAAAACAAAACAATTTAAAAATTAAAATGGTAAAAAAATGATATTAAAATAAAAAAAACTTTTAAAAAATTTATAAAATTCAAAAAAAATCACTAAAACCTAAAAAAAAAAAAAAAAACGATATTTGAAATAAAAAAATAACAAAAATAATTAAGTGATATAAAAAACAGATAATTCAACAATAAGTAATAAATAAATATAAAAAAATTAAAAATAAATAAATATATATATAAATATTAAAAATTAATTAACGCAAAAAAAAAATATGTATATATTTTTTAAAACAATAAAAAAATATAAAATAAATAAATAAATGAAAAAAAAAATTAAAAAATAATTTCAAAAAAAAATATATAACAAAATAATACAAAAATAATAAAAAATATAACATAAAAAAAAATATTACAAACAAAAATTAAAAATTTCAAAAAACCTTTATAAAATTTAAAAAAAAAAAAATCTAAAAAAACTTAAAAAAAAACGATGGAAAACAATTATATAAATAATAAATTATATAAAAAAAATCAAGTAGTCTAAAAAACAGATATTTCAAAAATAAGTAACATGCAAAAAAAAAAATAAAAAATAAATAAATAAATATAATTAAAAATTAAAAATATTAAAAAAAATTAAAAAATATATAATTTTAATTAACACAAAAAAATACATATATGTAATTTAAAATCATTAATAAAGGCAAATAGAATTAAAAAAAATATATACATACATATATCACTCAAAAAACAGAAATTAAAAAATATTTGACTGCATTTCGAAATCAATGGAAATTGTTGTGCAATAAAAAAGCATAACTAAAGGAAAATAAGTCTGTCTGTCTCAAACGACACATTAGCGAAGAGACCGCGCTAACCTAACTGTTTAACTTGCACGCGCTTTCGATAAAAGTCAAGTAAAAGCAATAATAACAATTATAATGAAATCATTAAATTTTTAGTTTTGAATTAAGACGTAAACGGAAACGCTGTTCAAATATTAGTAAACACCGGAAATGGCAAAAACTTTAATTAAGATAGAAAACTAATTCATATCATTACACTTCACCGCCTCATTTGCAATTCAATACTCAGCTAAAGCAAACCGCTGGTCAACGCAAACGCTTTGATTAAGCGAATTTTAATAACAACATGGAAACGCTCACCCACTCACTCAGTCAACTAATTACTCACCCAGCAAACAATAGCAATAACAATAACGAAAGTAAAAAAATTGAGAAAAAAAAACTTGGGAAAAAGTGAAGCCAACAAACTGTACTACTCACCGACTTAACGCATCACTTACTAAAACCGCTAATAACCAATAATATGTGAGTGTGTCTCACTGAGAATGACAGCAACTCAAAGTTGAAATTTGTTCTCTAAATTTCAGCACAACACGACATTTGGCCAAACGAACAATACCAAACCAACGAGCGACAAACGAACGCCTAAGCGCTGCACCAACGCTGATAATGAGCAATGAGTTGCAATGATGAAATGATGAAATGACGGGGCGCAATGCTGCTGACCGAAACGGAAAAGCAAAAAAATCTAAGTAACTGTAAAAAAATTTGAAAAAAGTTGGAAGCAGTTGAGACTGAAATGAGCCCACTTGCATACGGATATGCGCCGATGAGTGAGAGTAAAGTATAATTGAGCGCAGCAATAGATGAATAGACAGTCGGCTGCGATTACAAGTCAATGAGTGGCGACAAAAAAACACGATTGGGCAACTGGAAACTACGCGACAAAAACGACAGTAAACAAGAAAAAAGTAGTAAACGGAAGCGCTGGCCCCAAAAGCACGCAAATGAAAGTGTAAACGAACGACAAAAAAAAAAACTAAACGAAATTCAAAACGAAAACAAAAGCAGAGGCGAAAACTTAGCCGCATAATCTTGCCAGTACCAAGTACCCAGAACCTAGAGAAACTTTCGCGTGCGGCGACCGGGCGAAATTCGCATTTAGTACCTTCGGTCCAATCAACAGCCACACGAGTTGGCAGATCGCGTGCAACGCAGCCATTTCGTGCCAACGCTACTCAGCCAACAAAGCGCTGGCAGACAAGCGGTAATTACGACGGTTACACGTTTGGTGCGAAAGTGGTGATTTGCGCGCATGCGCAGTGTCCAATAAATCGCAACAATAATACGAAAATACGCGCAAAAGCGACAAAAACTGAAAAAAAATCAACGTTAATAACGAAAATTCAAAATCATAATGGCTGTGCAAAATCAGAACTTGCCACCAAAATCACCGCATTTGACCGCAAAAACCGCCACAGACGCCACAACAACAAACACACATACGAACGCCACACAACCGTTGGCGAAAACACGCACGAAATTCGGTCAAGCGGCAGCAGCAGCAGCAGCTGCAACTGGAGCCGCCACCGAATTGGGGCATAACACACAAGTATCGGGTGGCGCAGGTGGTGCTTCGATGATGCCAACGCCAGCGGGCGCAGCGGCGCCGACAGCAGTTCCGAATGGTGGTCCGCGCGTGTCATTCAATCGGGATGTGCATGTTAAACGAATCGGTTAGTAAGCTTAAATACTTGCTTTGTTTATGACCTAGTTTAAGAAAGAAGAAGAAAATATGTTAATTTCGTTGCGCCGAAGCTATAACACCCGCACAAATAAAAAATATGCCATACAAGCACTTGATTTTGATTGGTCATTTAATATGGCAGCTATATGCTATAGTGATCGGATCAGCATAATTTCTTCAAAGATTGCACCATTGTATTATTGTCTCATGCCAAATTTCGAGAAGATATCTTCTTCTTCGTTCTTCTTTATTGGCGTAGCCGCTGTAGTCGTTCTTCCTTTTCGCTGTTTGGCGGCAATTGGCGATTTCAAATGTAACCAGGCTCTTCTCCACCTGGTCTTTCCAACGGAGAGGTCTTTCTCTGTTTCCGCCGGCGGGTACTGCGTCGAATACTTTCAGAGCTGGAGTGTTCTCCATTCGGACGACATGACCTAGCTAGCGTAGCCGCTTAATTCGCTGAACTATGTCAATGTCGTCGTATATATCGTACAGCTCTCCAATAGAGTTTGGCCTTTGTTCATAGAGAGAGGACTTTACTTTTTAATTGTCTACTCAGTTCGAAGTAGCAGCTGTTGGCAAGAGTTATTCTGCATTGGATTTCGAGCCTGACATTTTTGTTGGTGTTAATACTTGTTCCAAGGTAGACGAAATTATCCAACTTCGAAGTTATGACTGACAACAATGACATCCGGTCTAACTTTTGTGGATTGGGCAGAGCACACTTAAATTCTAATCGCCCGGCCATCTTATACAAAGGAGCTTCTTATCAGTTCTTCGCCATCGTATTTCAATAGCTCGGCCGGCAATCCATCGGTCCTCGAACTGTTGTTCTACAGTCGGCTAATTGTGTATTCGAACTTCTTCATGGTCGGGCAATGGATTGTCTACTCCATCGTAATTGGGGAATCGGGTTCGCCTTCTTCTGGCGTTATGCTTTCACTGCCATTCATCAGGCTGGAGAAGTGTTCCCTCCATAATTTTAGTATGCTCTGACAACAGTCATTAAATCACCGCTGAGGGTTCTACAAGATTATGCTCCTGTCGTGAAATCTTTTGTTAGTTGCCGAATCTTTTCGTACAATTTGCGAGCATTACCCCTGTCGGCCAGTTTGTCAAGCTCTTCGTACTCACGTATTTCGGCCTTTCTCTTTTTTTGTCTGCAAATGCGTCTCGCTTCCCTCTTCAGCTCTCGGTATCTGTACCATCCCGCACGTGTTCTGGTCTATTATGAAATTAACTGAAATTAGGTTATATGAAATATCAAACACAATGTAGGGATGATTCGAAATTATTTATTTGAAAATCCGTAGAATCTTCTCAAGTTTTTGAAAACATGTGTCTAACTTATACAATCTGCTCGTTGGCAAGGCGCACAATCGCACCGATAACTCCTCTATAGAGCGCACCAATCTTTTCAAAAATAACTTTTTTGTATTTTTCCGCCTTCTCAGTACTTTCGAGGAGTATTAAATACCCAAAACTTTGAGTTATGACCGCTTCCTAGATTATTATGTGTAGCGAATACCTTACAGTGCTCTACACATTTTCATCGGAAAAGCGTTCTCCATTTCTCCCTCTTACACACTGGTTATCGTCAGCTCCGTTAAGTTTAATTTTGCGTTCATCCGAAAATATAACGCTCTCCCATTCCTCACAGCTCCACATTTCGTTGTACTGAGCCCACTCTCTCCGTTGTGACCTCATTTTCGCAGTGAGAAGAGGCCATGTCGTTTAATCTTCTTTGTATCGTGCGTGTGCTGTAGATGCTTTTCAAGATGCCAAGTAGTTTCTCTCGAAGTCCGGCCACAAAACGCTTTGGACTGCACACAATAATTTAAAAACCGCTTTACTGATGATAAATAACATTGAAATCGTCTTTAAATATTGAGGCATAATTGCTTTAAATGTTTCTCTTGGCTCTTCCTCGGTCTCTCGGGGTCTTCATTTATAAGTCCGGCCACAAAATGTTTTCGACTGAGCACATTCCTTTAAAAACCGACCGACAGATGATCAGTGACATTGCAAACGCCTTGAAATATCATCATTCGAGGCCCCAGTCTTCTTTGTTTACTTTCCGCGCTTTCTTATTGACTGAATTACTAAGCACCTAAGTTTAGAAAGCTAATCTAATAACCCCAGATATAACCTACGTAATTGACAATTACAAGTAAAACTTGTCAAACGATAAAATGACAAAAATATGGATGTTGCACTAATAGTGTCGCCGACTGTATATACCCATCGCTGCAAAGAAAGAGCTTCTAATTCCCTATGTGTATAAAAACATCACTCTGAGCAGGGTATATTAAGTTTGTCACGAAATTTGTAACATCCAAAGGAAACTATTGGATACCCGATGGAAAATGTATACAAATTATCAGCATGACGAGCTGAGTCCATTTAGCAATATCCTTCTGTCTGTCCTTCTATTTTTACGAGAATTAGTCCCTCAGTTTTGAGATATTGATCTACAATATTGCATACGTCCTTTTCTCACCAAGAAGCTGTTCATAAGTCGGAGCCGCCGATGTCGAAATACAATAGCGAATAGCTGTCATACTAACTGAACGATCAAAATACTGTTTATTTAAGGAATATTTTGTATTTGTGAAAGGTTTTATAGCTTCAAAGCAACTGAAGTTAGCGATTTTTCTTGTCACTGATTTCCGAATAGTCCAGTCATTATTGTACCCATTTATATGTCTGTAAATACTTCTATATTGGCACCCTAAAGTTGTATTTACAGACATATGTATAAATGGGTATATCGAATTCCGAGATTCTTACCTAATTTAAGCTTAAATGACTGGACTAGAAGTGTAAGTCATTTGTACATATAATATACACATAATTTAGGCTTTATATTTTTTATAATTTTTTTTTCTTTGATTGGGCTAAGACTCTAATTTTTGAAGGTGGGATGGTATTGATAATAATAACTTAATGATCAATCCAATCGCCTGTTACCAGCTATATCTTCTCGCAAGTCCAAAAATTTTAGTTTTTTTTTTTATAAAAGTATGTAACAAGAAAGTTACAGTTTGACTCAATAAAAGAGAGTGGATTACACATTAAATGAGTATAACAGATAGCTCTTTTCAATCGATGCGGCGAGATGAACTAAATAGTTTTCGTCACCTATGGATGTCACCCTGTTTAGGAGCTAATAGCAACCGGAGGTGACACTTCTGCACTGAAAAGTGTTGTATGGGCGATTGAAACGACCTTAGAAAGGTCATTAAAGCGACTGGTATCTCTGATGACCGTGTACCTGCGCGACTACATAAATTTTATACAATATTTTGTTTCATACAGGTCACCCTGTTTAGATTTATTGGTTCGATTCGCCACTCTTCAAAGTTAGGAGAATTGCAGCTTATATTCAAATATTTTTATAATCGACCATAATATTATTTAGAGTCTATTTTATTTGAGTTTAAGTTTACGTTGAGCTCAAGTCTTAAACAATCTATGCTTGCCATAAGAGCACCTGCTGGTTTTACAGCATTCTTTACGCTCAAATAACAAGCTTTATTATGTAACTAGAAACTAAATCGGATATTATTTTTTATAGAAGGAAATTCTTTAATATACTTATAAGTCAAACACCGTTACTTTATATTGCTTAGGCGACCTTCAGAAAACGCTAAACTTCTTAACGGCACTTTATGACCAAATAATTATCGCAACTAGTATTTGCAATTAAATTCCAGCGATAATAATGAAATATTTTGTATCAACAACCTCACAAAGACGTTGAAGTGTTACCAGGTGGTAATAAAAACAAGCATTCTTGTGCGAAATGGTTAAGATGTGAAAAACATAAAAAATCAAAATGTTGCGATCAAATAACGGCCTATATAAGTATGTAGCATACATATATGTACCGCTATTTGCAACTATTTTAATTAAATATAAATGTGTATGTGTGTATTAGGGTGGGTCATAAAAAAAATAAATAATAAGGCATAATTTTATTGGTAGTCGAAAAAGTCTTTTCGTACTTTGTCTATATACATATGTTGTTGCAGTAATATATCCAGTGCTACCAATCACATTGAGCCATACCATATACAGGGTCCGGCACTCGACTTGTAACCAATTAAAAAAAAAACATAAATTCGGTTTGGAAAATTAGTTTTATTTATTTTAAAATACAAAATGTGTGAAAATAATCATAAATTCAGGACCAATTCACTTTTGCTCGATATGACCACCTTTTGATTTAACTATGGCCTTGAGACGGTCAAAAAACGAATCGCAGGCTGCCCGAATGTGACTTGCCGGTATTTTGGCCCACTCACGGACAATGGCTTTCTTCAGCATCTCGAGACTGGATTATTTTTTACTTCGGACCTTGCTCTCCAAAATGGCCCAGAGAGAATAATCCATTGGATTCGCATCTGGTGAATTCGAGAGCCATTGTGTGGTCGTAATGAAGTTCGGAACGTTGTTTTTCAGCCATTCTTGGTTCACTTGCGCTTTGTGAGACGGTGTTGAGTCTTGTTGAAACGTCCATGTTTTGCGACCGAAATGTTTGTTTGCCCACGGCTTCAAAGCAGCCTCCAGAACACTTTCCCGATAATATGTCGCATTTACTTTGACGCCAGGCTCGATGAAAACAATTGAAGAGCGCCCATCTGCGGTGGCAGCGGCCCAAACCATTATTTGTGGCGAGTGCCTGGTGGCCAACCGATGACTTAGATTCTCGTATGAACGGTCGGTCAAGTAAACCCTATCGTTTTGAGAGTTTACGAATTGCTCAATTGGAAAAATTTTTTCGTCAGAAAACACAATGTTCGGAATTTGACTGCTTTCGGCCAAGCGAAGCAACTGCTTCGCTCTCTCAAGTCTTACTTGTTGCTGCTTCGGTGTGAGATCATGGGCCTTTGGAACTTGTAAGGCTTGACCTTGAGCTCATTTTTCAATATGCGTCGGATGCTGCGGTCAGATATTTTCAGTTCTTTAGCCATTTGATTGGCACTTCGTTGTGGCGTTCGCTCAAATCGCTTCTTCATTTTCCGAACCATCCTCCAGCCTGGTCGAACGATTGATTGATCTAAAACATTTTTGTGGGACTGGAAACAACTGAAAAGATTGAAGCACGCAATCGAAAAAACGGCCAGAACTGATCGACAGAAATTGATTCGTCTTCCATTAGGACAACGCTAGACCACACACATCTTTGATGACTCGACAAAAAATGCGAGAGCTTGGCTGGGAAGTTTTGCTGCTTCCACCATATAGCCCTGACCTTGCAACATCGGACTGCCATTTGTTTCGGTAAATGCAGAACTCACTTAATGAAGTAAAGTTGGCTTCAAGAGCAGCCTGTAAAAATTATTTGTCGCAGTTTCTCGCCCAGAAACCAGAATAGTTTTACATTGATGGTATAATGTCACTGGCGGAAAAATGGCAAAAAGTGGTCGACCAAAATGGTACATATTTGGTTCACTGAAGTTCATTATGAATATAAAAGAAAATAAGTTGAAGTTCGAAAAGAAATACGAAAACACTTTTTCGACTACACATATTTGTTATGAAAAAGGCAAGAAAAATCCGTTAGGCGGAGAACCCTTCCGTTACAATTAAGAGCTCATACTTGGAAAGCCTTTCTTAGAGGTGTTTATCAAAAAAATTTTCAGATTACGAAGCGTAAAAAAAACAAGTAAGGAAGGGCTAAGTTCGGGTGTCACCGAACATTTTATACTCTCGCATGATAAAGTGATAATCGAGATTTCATTATCCGTCATTTATATATTTTTCAAATACCGTATTTGAGTAAAGTTTTATTCTGCTATCATTATTGGTTCCTAATGTATATGTTATACAGAGAAGGCATCAGATGGAATTCAAAATAGCGTTATATTGGAAGAAGGTGTGGTTGTGAACCGATTTCACTCATATTTCGTACATGTCATCAGGGTGTTAAGAAAATATTATGTACCGAATTTCATTGAAATCGGTAAAGTAGTTCCTGAGATATGGTTTTGGTCCATAAGTGGGCGACGCCACGCCCATTTTCAATTTTTAAAAAAAGCCTGGGTGAAGCTTCTTTCTGCCATTTCTTCCCAAAATTTAGTGTTTCTGACGTTTTTTGTTAGTCGGCTAACGCACTTTTAGTGATTTTCAACATAACCTTTGTATGGGAGGTGGGCGTGGTTATTATCCGATTTCTTCCATTTTTGAACTGTATATGGAAATGCCTGAAGGAAACGACTCTATAGAGTTTGGTTGACATAGCTATAGTAGTTTCCGAGATATGTACAAAAAAATTAGTAGGGGGCGGGGCCACGCCCACTTTTCCAAAAAAATTACTTCCAAATATGCCCCTCCCTAATGCGATCCTTTGTGCAAATTTCACTTTAATATCTTTATTTATGGCTTAGTTATGACACTTTATAGGTTTTCGATTTTCGCCATTTTGTGGGCGTGGCAGTGGGCCGATTTTGCTTATCTTCGAATTTAACCTTCTTATGGAGCCAAGAAATACGTGTACCAAGTTTCGTCATGATATCTCAATTTTACTCAAGTTACAGCTTGCACGGACGGACGGACGGACGGACAGACAGACATCGGGATTTCAACTCTAATCATCACCCTGATCACTTTGGTATATATAACCCTATATCTGACTCTTTTAGTTTTAGGACTTACAAACAACCGTTATGTGAACAGAACTATAATACTCTCCTTAGCAACTTTGTTGCGAGAGTATAATAAAATTTGTTCTTTTTTTTACCCACCCTAGTACAAACATATGCATGTGTCGGTATTTTTATTGTCATTCGCTTGTGTTGACTGCAAGTCGTTTTAGTTGATTTTGCTTCGTCGATATTTGTTGGTATTGCATGCAGCCTTGAAGCCCCCACATTTGGCATGCCAATTCGTAAACGACTTTTAACACAAACACAAACACACATACTCACATGCACATACATATAATCAATATTTTGCCTTTATTGTGTATTTTGCTGTGTTTACTACTGCCGTTGAACGGTTTGTTATTTTGTTCTTGATTTGTTTATGTATTTCTTTGTGATTTTTTGTTGTTGTTGTTATTTTTGTTATACATATGTCCAGCCACTTGCCACTAGTCGCATTATATACATATGTATGTGGCCGCATTTAAGTGCTTTCAATTTGTTTATTTTATCGCTGAATGTTTTTTAATTTGACGCGAAATAGAAATTAGATTGTTGTATTACTTCTTGTTATTGTTGTTGTTGCTTTTTTGTTTGTTTGTTTGCTTATTTCGCGTTATGTTTTTATTGTGGAAATCGAATATTGACGCCTACTTAGGAAGTCAGCCAACAAGTCAAGTGGCCAGCGGTCGAACTGGTCTACTCAATGGCAAACACACACGCACACATACGAACTCAAATATGCATAAACACAGAGTTCAAGTGTGCGTAAATAACTTTTATTTTCGAATTTCATTTAATGCCATTAATAGCGTTGTTAATTTACGTAATTAATTTATGTTGTATCTAAATTAAGTTCAACTAGTTTTTGACGAAAAACATAAAAGTTCGTTGATTTATTATTATTTTGTAGTGTGGCATCCTCTTTAGCCACTCAAGACCTCGCTACTCTTGCGAAATTTAATTATTTCAAGGTCACGCAGCATTGTTTAACTGTTTGTTTGCAATTTTTGTTAGTCGGAAGATTTCTAGTGCGCCATTTATTGGTTTGGCTTCATTATGCTCGCTTCGAAGTGCAAGGGATGGAAGTTCGAAAGTTGAAACGTGACTTTGAATTAGTGCTGAATGCGAAAATAATTTGCAATTACAATTTAATTAAAGAGCTTTTGATAGCATTAAGTTTATTGTTACATTTAAAGATAAATAAACATCTAATTGAACGAGAAAATATTTCAAATAATACAGAATCTTCTACTTGATATACTACATATTCTAAATACATTTGAAATACAAGTTGTTCAACGCTAACTTTCATATGGATGAGCGACCATACAATACGTAAAGGGTGATATGTTTCGAGGTTCTCTTCTTTTTCAAAGAAAACTCACAGAAATTTCAAATTTAATGGGAATGTTTATTATCACTCGAAAGAACATTCTTTGGCATTTATTTTTTGAAGATTAGTTCTTTCAATGGTTACCGGTGGCTACTTCTCAAATGCTACATACGTTGAGTCCAATTTTCGATAACTCGTTTGAGCATTTTGACTGGTAACTGGGGAGTGTCAAGCGTGATGTTTTACTGCAAGGCCAGAATCAAAGCGAGATTTTCCGCATAGATTTAAGGCTTTACATATACCCAGAGAAAAAAGTTTAACGGTGTTATCATACGATCTTGCTGACCAATCGACCGGTCAAAACGTGAAATTATCAGCTCACTAAAGTGTTCTCGGCCCAAGAGCGGCCATATTTCTTGTTTACATATACATTGACCCAGAACTGGGGCTCATCACTGAATAAAGCTTGGCTCAAAAACGTCGGATCTTCTTGGAACTTTTCAAGAACCCATAGAGCGAAGAGTTGCCGCTTGCACTAGCTGTATTATCTACACTTTCAGTTAAATATCTCGACGTAAAACGCGCCAAGTCGTTCCATACGTCAATCCGAGTTGCTGCGAACGGCGCCGAATCGACTCTTCACAGTCTTCGTGTACACTCTCAGCTACGGCTGCTTTATTTTCTTCACTGCGTGCTTGACGTGGTCTATACGATCGAATATTATACAATAATGAATGCTGAAGATGGTTGATAGTAGGTAAAGTTGAACGATTTGTAGGCGATGTTCAGGCATAAGTCTTTCCATTATGAAATGTCAAACAATGCTGTACAAAAATAATATGACAGCCTGTGACAACTCGCGCATATTCTGAAGAAAGTGCCTCTACTTGAATCATCCATTATATAAATATGGACAATGCACCCATTTTTCATTTTCTGAGAAAACTTACCTTAGTGCTATAAATATATATATCAGACCGTTAAACGATTTTCACGAAGAAAAAGACCACCAACATAAAAAAAGATTTCACATTAAGAATTTTCCATAAGCCAGTCAGTTCTCTAGCTCTGTAGTACAGAGTCTGTACGCCGTTGTGTAATGGCTGGTGCGGTCAGAAGCGGCCGTTACTGGTTTGAGTTCTAATTGAACCTACAGTACATCATATTTTATCTTCTCTGCAACAGAACTGTCGTGGGTCGTAGTCAACAGAGGCACCCAGCGAGATGGCTCCTTTACTCTGGGTCTTAATGGTGAATGACTTATTGAAAGAATTCGAGGAACGAGACTGTCGAGTGAAAGTCTATGGAAATGACGTTGCTGTCACGTTAAAAGAAAATAGCATACCTGGTGCAAAATTTTGCGAAAAAAATACAAAAAAAAACAAGAAAAAAGTTAACTTCGGCTGCACCGAGGCTAATATACCCTTCACAGGTGCATTTCTTTTAGTAACTATTTGTCCAGTTTGTATGGCAGCTATATGCTATAGTTAACCGATCTGACCAATTTCTTCGGAGATTACATTGTTGCCTTAGAAAATAATCTATACCAAATTTCGTGAATATATCTTGTCAAATGCAAAAGTTTTCCATACAAGCCCTTGATTCCGATCGTTCGGTTTGTATGGCAGCTACATGCTATAGTGAGCCGATCTGAACAATTTTTTCGGAGATTATGTAATTACCTTAAGCAGTAATTCATGTCGAATTTCGTGAAGATATATCGTCAAATGCAAAAGTTTTCCATACAAGACCTTGCTTCCGATCGTTCAGTTTGTATGGCAGCTATATGTTATCGTGGTCCGATATCGGCAGTTCCGACAAATGAGTAGCTTCTTGAAGAGAAAATGACGTTGGCAAAATTTCAAAACGATATCTTAAAAACTGAGGAACTAGTTCGTATATATACAGGCAGAAGGACATGGCTAAATCGACTCAGCTCAACATACTAATCATTTATATATATACTTTAAAGGGTCTCCGACGATTCCTTCTGGGTGTTACAAACTTCGTGACAAACTTTATATACTTTGTTCAGGGTATAAGTATGCTTTTGCTGCAAATGATGCGACACGGTTTACTTTGTCGCTACAAGGACATTCCACATACGCACCGCATTCCAACAAACAACTGAGCGCAACGATACCGATATGTCGGCATTGTTAGAGCTGCAGTTAATCAAGCTTGTATGAAGCATGTACGCGCTTTAGTGTGTAGCCACTCAGCCGCTCCGCCGCTCAGCTGTTCAAGGCAAACTTCATTCTGTCTGTTATGTGTGATGTACCCCGTTGCATTAGCACGATCAAGAAGTGTTGACAAATGTTACGCTTTTGGCTCATATTGTGGCATTATTTACTTATGTAATCGACTACTAATGCGTAAGTAGCGCAAACAGTTTAACTGACAGCTCACATAACATAATGATATCATTATCTAAGTATCGGCAAGTAAAACAGTGTCACATATGGCATACGAACTACATATGCAAAGAGATCAATTGAGGTATTAATTAAACGAACTGGTACATATATTTTATGGAAATGTTTAAATGTAATAACGGCACTTCTAGATCCTTTATATCATCACAGCAGATCTCGTTTTATCAATTATAATAGTTTTCTACAAAGACTGAATTTTGAGTGGGTCGGCAAATACCAAGCGGAGTATCGAAGGATTGCGATTTCAAATTCTAGCAAAGATAAAGTCTAAAGATGTACTGTCAGTGTCACCTCTACCAATTTTCATTGCTTCGAGTGTATCTTTGGCTCGGAAAAGTTACGCAATAAGCTTATATATACAACGCTATTCCCTGCTAACTGGATAATTCGGACAATATTTTAACTATTTTAATTCTTTTGGTTTTTTAAGAGAAGTTTTTGTCTGGAAGACTCTTAATTAAATCTCAAAAAAAAAAGGATATCTAAATCATATTGATTCCAGAATAACTAACAAATTCGATTCTGTAAGGAAGTCTGAATGTAAAACTCAAAAATATTAAACGCAAATATTTCAGTAAAATATGTTCTCGACAGCATACCAAGCCTTAAAATGGAAATCTGCGCTATTGTCACTTGAATTTTTTGTCATCATCATTCGTACTGGAACAGCTATTCATACTTTGGTTCTGATTCTAAATGATCTACAGTATACTATATAGTCCAGTCATTATAGTAAGTTCACCTCGGAATTCGAGATACCCATTTATATGTCTGTAAATACTTGTATAATGACACCCTAAAGTTGTCAGAGAAACTATTTACAGACATATCTTTCTTGTTTCCTTACATTCTCTGAGTCATTAAAAATAGTTTCCTTAAAGTCATTAAAAATAGTAAATTCGATAGTTTTTCGAAATTAACGAGGCAAAGTATCAACAGAAAAATAATTTTTTGGCCACAAAAAAGGAATTGATCTTATAGCGTACAACGCCAGCCAAATTGTGTTCCTCAGCAAGCTGTCTAACTGATGGCTATGAATGAATTCTTGCCTGCCACCGGCTTCGTTTACGTTTTTCGGTGTTGGCTGTTGCTTCTGTTGTCTCAGTTGACTGCATCTGCAGTGCTAAGACTGTAGAAAATAAAAATAAAATTGAATATGACAAATGCAAGGTAATAAAAATTATTCAAATATTTCGCTCTTTGTTGTGGTCCAGCGAACACAAGCGCCTTGTAAATCCAACGTGATTTCATGATTTCTTCTCCTTTTGTTTGGAGTCTTTGTGGCGTGCGAAATACCTAAATACATTGCTAATCAAAAGTTTGAATATTTAAAATCTGCAACTGTATTTCACACTCGCTAATTTGCAAAGTTAATTATGCTATTTCGTTCACAAAAATTTGAGGTCATTTTTTGTAGGAATTTTGCTTTGATAAAACAAGAAAAAGTTTTGTAAGAAAAATCACTTGTTTTCATTGAGAATATTTGCAATTTTTTAAAATACTTAAGATTTTCATTAATATTTGTCTTTTGAAGGATATTTTTTAAGTCTCCCACAATAATATGCCGGGTTTACTGTGCTCCTTTGATAGCGCTTCTCTATTAAGTAAATACCCTGTTGGCACCTCTCGCCTTGTTCGTCAGTCAAGGCACCCAAATTTGCCAGAAACCTAGGTGAAAGTCCAGCATATTTTTTTGAAGGTCATAGTATAGCCCAAAGCTTTTTATAACATTATAATTTCATTTATTAAGTCTTTGCAATTTATCCATTTATGGTTTCCTAGAAAATTTTGGATAAAATTAAAAAATATTTCCAAGCGAGTTTTTTTCTGATCATTCAGTTTTTCTTCAAAGCTCTTATCCTTTATCAGTTGCCCTATTTGTGCGTCTACAAATATTTCGTCTTCAATTTTTGCCTCGCTCGGTTTGGGGAACTTCTCTTTCCGATATACAAATCCACTATTTTTGGCTTTGGTATGGCAGTTCGGCGATAAGTACGATGGGTTTGTTTGCTGGAGACAAATTTGGATACTGGGTGGGTTGTTTGGACCTGGTTGTAATACCTTTTGTTTGAGTTAAACAAAAATAACAATTATTTACAAGATCCTTTGTTTCGCTTCAAATGTCATATGTCGAAATTCTTGTTCACCGCAACCTAATATCAGCTTCTCCCATTTTATACAAGGTTTATGTTCTCTCTATTCTAAGAGAGTGTTTTCATCCATTCCGACCACATGAGCTTACCGAACTACATATATATGTATATCAATGCCGTCATATACCTCGTACAGCTTATCGACTGCGGTATTCGCCGTTGCCAAAGCGCCAAGGATTTTAAATCTTCCGCAGAGCCTTTCTCTCGAAAACTCGTACCGCCCACTCATTAGATGATGTCGTCGTCCATGCCTCTGCACCATACAGCAGGACGGTGATGATGATGAGTGTTTGTGTTTAGTCTTTGTTCGTCGAGAGAGGACTTTGAGTTTCAATTGACTACTCAATCTTTTAGCACCCGATATAAAGGATTTCGAATGACTTTTGTTGGTGTTAATTTGGTTCCAAGATAGACTTATCTACACAAGTGATGACTGTCAACAGTGACGTGATCGCGAAAGCAATGGCTTTTCTTAGATGACAAGATGATATTTCGTCTTATTCGCGTTCACTACCAGACCCATTTGCTTCGCTTCTTTGTCCAACCTGGCGAAAGCAGAACTAACGGAGCGGTTGTAATGGCTAATAAGATCGATGTCATCGGCGTACGTCAGCAGTTGTACATTTTTTTAGAAGATTTTACCTTCTCTGTTCAGCTTTGTAGCACTAACTGTTTTCTTCAGCAGTACATTGAAGAAGTCACATTAAAGGAGGCGACACCCTCTCTAAAACCTCGTTTGGTATCGAACGATTCAGAAAGCTTCTTCTTACACAAAGTCAACTTCTTTCAGTGGTGTTGAAAGCATTTTTTCTAATATTTGGCGCATGGTGAATATCTGATCAGTTGTTTATATTCCAGGTGCTTGATTCCGTAGCCGATCTTAAGGGGTCAGTGGGGTAATCTTTAATTTTTTTTTTTTGCATTTTCTGTTCCTTTATACACTTGGAATTAATATAGAAACCCACTTTACCATTGGAAGGTTTCGAAAAAGGCCCAAAAATAATAATACAGAACGTTCGGAGCGCTCTTGGCAACGCGTTTTTCTCAAAACACACATTTTTAAACTGGCGAACATGATTCCTGCGAACTATTCAACCGATTTGCTTATTTTTTTTTAATGTACACAAAACGCCCAGCTATCGTCCCTACCAGATTCATAATTTTTTATAATTTATTGACAATGTTATGACAAAATTTATGTAAAAAAACATGGAAAAAAATTAAAAAAAAACTTTAACAACTTTTTTTATCAACATTTTTTCATGATTCTGGTAGCGACGTTAACCATTCACGTATATTTTAAGAATAAACTGGATTTTTGTGCTTCAGACGATCCAAACATGAGAAATCGTGTCCGCCAGTGAAAAACGCATCTCATTCACCCTGCTATTTCTCCGACAGATTTCAGCAAAAAATTCCGAAAAAATTTGTTTATACACTCCACGATATACCTCATGATATGTGAAAAAAGTGCTATTATAGAATAATAATTTCTGTGAAAAAAATGTAAAAAACCAGCCTAAATTACCCTACTGACCTCTTGAGGAAATCCTTCGAAAAATGGTGCCAGACGTTGAGTAGAGTTTTATGCTTAAAAAAATATATATATTACTGCAATAGAAAAGTTCAGTGAATCGAAAGGATCGAAGGAATAAAAAAAAATTTGATTTTTAACGAAATGGCAATTTCCCCCCCAAAAAAAAAAAAAAACAAAGTGAAAAAGTTTACATTTCAATTAGCTTAAATTTACGGAGAATATTTTCAAATGTATGTATATTCGAAAATTTATTTTCAATTTTATAAATAGCAAAGGGATCCGGCCACGCGTTGCTGTGGTATTCATTTTATATTCATATAATAAACTATTCAATACAGTGAAAATTTTATTTACGAATAAAGGCGAACACGTTTTTGTCGGTATAAGAATCCAAGGGATTGTAGTTGAGGCTTAATTTTGAATATGTTCATGCAGATAAATTTCATTGGAAAAAATATCTAATTTAAGGCTGCTTTCTCAATGTCTGGTTACCAGACTTTCTGTCCAGTTAATAGAGTTGTCCGCTTAATAGATTGTAGTTTTCACTGTATTTTTTATTTATGAATTGTTTTTACTATCCAATCTCCTAAGTTGGTTCGAACTGGACACAGTGTGCTGAATTTTACTAAAATCAGTTCAGCAGTTTAGCAGTCCATTGCGGACAAACAATGTGACACGTGCTTTTTATATATAAAGACGATTATAATTCTTTTTTTTCTGAAGTTTATCAGTCGATATAACATTTTAAAAAGAACCACCACTATCAAATGTAAGTAACTTCATGTTGACACACCATGAAACAATCTCGAACAGTCAACATTTGTGTGGGAGTTATTTTGTTTGTCATAAAGATTTTGCTCAACACAACGCAAATAGATTGAGAAACTCTAAGTTTGTGCAAAATATTTGTTTTTTGTCCCTTTTAATCATTTGAGCCAACAAAATTAGAGTCTCCAAACATTTGTTTTCGGCATATTGTTCGCTTAATAAATATTTGTACGCGCTGTTTTGCACACGGTCACACCTACCCAGCTAGGTGAGCAAACAGATTGAATAATCTAGGCGATAGCAACAGCAACAACAACAGCGAGGTGTCATTGCGTGTCAAGTGACGGTGAATTATCGAAATAAACGCTTCTCAAATCCACCGACAGAGGCATGCGTGCGTTTAGCACGGTGATGTACCGTGTTGGATATCCATACATACTAGTATACATATATGTATATACTATATAGTATATACAAATGTACGCTTCGCAGAGTGAAGTGTACGGATTACCTCGGTGAAGTCATTACACACCATTAAATTGGCAAAACGACAATTAATTTGGCTGTCATAAGCACACATTTAATAGACGCTGTTGTTATTGTTGTTGTGCGTTTAAATGTATGGATGTCTGCATGTGCAACGCTTACATGTGAGTTTGTGTGTGTGTGTGTGTGTGCTCATGTGGGTAGGCAGACATGTAAATGCTGCTAATGAGTTAATAACATCTGTTTCGTTGGCATTCTGCGCTGTTCGTTATGCTCAGCCGACGATGCACGACGCTCAGGGTTGTTAGTGATGGCTGAGGTGATGGCGTTAAATGCCGTTTAATTTATTGCGACTATATTTAATTTGTTACCCACATATAATTAGCAAGCGCTAGTCTTTAACGAGTGCACATATTTATATAGGCGCGAATGGAGGGAGGAGGACGAGCAGGCTACAAATTCGCAATTTTAGATTATCTCTTTTTTCAAAATAAGATATAATCTTATGTAAAGGAATGTGTTGTTATGTAATGTTATATAATTTCTTCATTTCAATTCTAATCAAAGCCGCTCTCATCTAATGCAATCTGAAGTAATCTAATGTAATGTAATCTAATTACTCTAAGCTCTTAAAGTGTCTTAAAGTAATGTATCTAATCACTCTAATGGAATCCAATTAAATTTAGACTGATCATACTACTATATTCTTATCCGTTCTAATATTATGTAATCCAGAGTAACCCAGAGTAATCTAAGCTAATGCAATGTATTATAATCAAATATAATCCAAGTTAATCTAAACTGAATTAATCGAATGATAAGTAGTCTTAATCTAAATCTAAATTTAGTTCTAAATCTAGTTCTAGTCTAAATCTAAATTTAAATCTAATTCTAATTTAAGTCTAAATTCTAATTCTAATCTAAATCTAAGTCTGATTCTAATTGCAATCTAAATCTAAATTCAAAT
Organism: Bactrocera neohumeralis; assembly: GCF_024586455.1. NCBI lineage: Eukaryota > Metazoa > Arthropoda > Insecta > Diptera > Tephritidae > Bactrocera > Bactrocera neohumeralis. Next base: position 71,778,979 of record NC_065921.1, read on the forward strand.
CGAAATTTAAATCTAAGTCTAATTCTAATTCTAATCTGAATCTAGTTCTAATTGTAATCTAAATTTATGTCTAATTCTAATTTTAATTCCAATTCTAATTCTAGTCTAATTTAATTTAAATCTATCTCTATCTAATTCTAATTTTAATCTAAATCTAGTTCTAATTCTAATCTAAATCTAATTCTGATTTTAATTGCAATCTAAATCTAAATTCTAATCTAAATTTAAATCTAAATTTAAGTCTAAGTCTAATTCTAATTCTAATTTTAATTCTAATATAAATCTAGTTCTAATTGTAATCTAAATCTAAGTCGAATTCTAATTTTAATTCCAATTCTAATTCTAGTCTAATTTAATTTAAATCTATTTCTAATTCTAATTCTAATCTAAATTTAGTTCGAATTCTAATCTAAATCTAATTGCAATCTAAATCTAAATTATAATCTAAATATAAATTTAAATCTAAGTCTAATTCTAATTCTAATCTGAATCTAGTTCTAATTTTAATCTAAATCTAAGTCGAATTCTAATCTTAATTCCAATTCTAATCCTAGTCTAAATATAAATTTAAATCGAAATCTAATTCTAATTCTTATTTTAATTCTTAGTATAATTCTAATGTAAATATAAATTTAAATCTAAATATAAGTCAATTCTAATCTAAATCTATGTCTAAATTTAAATTTGAATCTAAATCTCATTTTAATTCTAATAGAATTCTAATTCTAAATCCAAATTTAAATCTAAATCTAAGTCTAATTCTAGTTCTAATCTAAATCTAAGTCTAATGTTCATTCTAATTCTAATTCTCCTTCTTTTTCTGATTTAAATCCAAATTTAAATTTAAATCTATAGTAAGTATAACTTTGTAATAAGTCCTAAGTTTTTATCTTGTCATATTCTGGTCATATCTGTTTCGCTGTTCTGCATATTTGGTTGTAGATTTTCATCTTTTTAGATATTTTTTTTGATCGTTGCTGCCGGATACGGTATTATCTCAGCTTTGAATTCTTCTAGAGAGGCTCCTGATTTGGCCAACTTGTCTGTTTTTTCGTTACCGAAAATTTTCTTGTCATCGGGGGAACCCACATTATGAACAAGTAGAGTTGACCTATCAATGAGTTTAGAGTCTCCATCGCTTTTTTTATTAAGCTGGAGTTAATCTTTGACGACGACTACAACAGTATTGCCACTTCGCAGTCTGTGTAGATGGTCGCTTTCTGCAACCTCCCGTAGTTGTTCAGCAGAACTCCACAGGCCTTATCTATGTTTAGTACTTCCAATTGGAAGATGCTGGCTGAGTTTGGTTGATGATGGGGAGAGACATATCAAAATCCTTGGAGTATACTCCTGTCCCTATAACGAAGTCAATTTTGGATCCGTCGTTATAGATTAAGGTAGTATCCCCTACTAAATCTCTTCTTGATTTACGTCTAGAGGGTATTCTCAGCTGGAAGTAATAAATTGAAATCCAACCTTGGAGGTTATAGTCTGATTTATTAATACTAATATAGAGCTGGTAGAGAATTTCGCTTTGCCCATAACCCAACTACCAATCTTCTTAATTGTTATAACAGAAAATGTTGGCATTTTCCGTATGAAAACGTCTTTGGATAGTTCGTATAGGAGCATATTAACTGCGTTATTTTGACATAATGTATGTATATGTAACCCCTGCAGAAGCCACCTAAATCTAAAAACATCTGTATATGTATTTCATTTTCTGAAGTTATTGTTTTTTCTTTAATGCTGGACATCAAACCGGTGCTCCATCTGTAAAATTGGTTTAATAACGGACGGTCTAATTTTTGTTGTTGTAAGTTTCAATATATTTATATTTATTTATGTTTAAATATAAAAAAACAATAACTATTATGTTTTTTATCTATATGACTATATTCGGTTTTAGGCCTCAATAAATACTTTTCTATATTCATTTTCCAGCTCAGTTTGCTATCTATTTCGAACACCATATATTTTTCTAAGGGGGGCGGAAAAATCGTAGTACCACCGAGTGCAGGAATTTGAAATTGAAATAGTTTTTGTAACCTTTGTGAGGCTCTTTTTATAATTTTACTGATTTTGGAAGGGACCAGCCCTGATACCCACCCGTTGAGTTGAAGTATTATACCGTGCAGTGCCACCACCCATAAAAGCGGGGAAAGACACCTTCTTGAGGAACGCCTCTACTTATATAACTTGTTCATGTCACTGAGCTTTGCAGTGCTATAAAAATTCTGTTCATAGGCGTCGATTGTATCCATATTTTGAGACTTAGTATTAGTAAAAATATTTATTTGGAAAGCAACTACAGCTGATATCCGGGGGCTCCTGTCAAAAAAGATGTTTTGCGGTGACCACTATGTTTCTGAACTGGATTCTCTAAAATTCAGAAAACAAACAAATTTCGTTAAAGTAATGTAAAATCCAGAAATTAATCGCAGGAATAACAAAATAAATTTTTTTTTTGACAAAAGGCGGCTTATCAAAAAAAAATTGTATTTTAGCCAAAATTTTGGTTTTAAATTTTTATTTAAAAAAAATTTTTCGGTGAAAAAAATCTTGGACTAATTACTAAGAAATATATTTAAGTAGCTCGTGTTATTTAAGACTAATCGGTTTAGCCATTTTCGGGCAATGTTTGTCGCAGACTTTGTAAACACCATTTTGAGAAAAACGTTTGAATGCATTTGGCCTTGTACTTCCAAGCACTCTGAAACGCGTTTTCAAATTTGTGTATAACTTTGAAAATATTCACCGGAACAATATGAAGTTTTCTGTGTGTATTCCTAAATACCTGTATAATGTCATCTAAAATGCAAAACAACGAAACACATTTTCACATTTCATAAGTTTACAGGCGAAGAAAAACAATATAATAGAATTCACTCATACTGAAAAAAAATTTTTGTTTTGGGTGTAAAATGGTTAGATATTGGTTATATATTGGTTATATATGGTTATATATTGGTTATATATAGGTTATATATGGGTTATATACTAGTTATGCATTGGTTATATATTGGTTATATCAGTCAGCGGAAACTGAAAATTTTATGCTACATATACTATACATATGTAATGTAGTGAAACCCTGATTTCGATGTTTTTGATGATACGTTGTTTTGCATTTTAGGTGAGGATATGTACATTAAGAAAATAAAGTAAAAAAATCAATTTTTTGAAAATTATTACTGTATATAAACCTTTAATTTCTTGAATGCCTCTTCAAGACAAAAAAAAAAAATCTCAAAAAATTTGGTTTTTTTTCTTACTTGCAGTTGTATATAATCTCTTGAGATACTTGGTTCTTCAGGTTCAATGAGATTCCTGCTATTTTTGCTTGCTATTTCTTTGAATTTTTCATTAATTGTTATTATTATTCTTATTTTTTTGCATAACTATTAGTTTTTCAGTATTCTACGTTTCATTCATTAAAGCAATTCACTTCATTCACAAAACTAATTTGAAATGTTCTACTTTTTTTCTTTCTAGGTATGTACTTTATAGAAGAAATATCAGAACTTCTGCTGGCAGCTGCGGTAAGAAATGTAATCGCCGCATTGCGTGCGCTGAAATTATTGTATTTATATAAATGTACCTCCGTTTTTTAAATATATGTATAACATACTCATGTTTAATATTTTTTGCGCTAAAATTTACGCAAAAGCAATTCGCAGCCTCCGAAGTCGACCACGCAGCTCAAGTAAGCCAAATCAAATTGCTGTGTATTACGTTTGGCATTTATATTAAGTAGTTAATGAAATAATCTCGACAAGAAGGCATAATGCCAGCGGATGCCACAGCAAAAAGGCAGCGTCATTAACCAAAGCTGGCAAGCGCTGTGGCAAAGAAGCTGCACTAATGTTACGGTAGTCTCTAATAATTACATTTTCGTGCTGGTAGATATGTATATATGTACATGGATGTGGATATGTGAATGTGTTTGTATTAGTGTATGTGTATGTATAAATGCATGTGTTTGTATAAAGGTGTGCGTTTGTATAATTGTATGTGTTTGTATACATACATATGTACATGTATTGCTCTGTGTGTTATTATCATTAGCGCGAAATTGCTGCAGCATCAAATAAATCACCACTTCAACACCAGCCGCTGGTTGCAAGCGCACCGCCAACTCACTTACAACAAAACTATAAACACTAAAGCAACAACAAACAATGACAACAACTTGCAATCACTGCTAAATGCATAAGCATCTTCAACTAGTATGTAGAACAACAAATTAGGCAATTAAAAGTACATTGAAAGTGGCTTGAAAATGGCAAGCTGGTGGGGAGGAGGCAGGGGTGTTAGCTGAAATTACAGCAAATTGAAGTGAGCGCACTGCCAATTACACAAAGTGGCATTAGCTACATAAATACGGCGAAATAAAAATGGCTCAATGTCATTTCGAAATTCGCAACAAACAAAAAAAAATTAAATAAAATTAAAAAAAAAAAAAACAAGAAAAAAAAATTAACTACGGCTGCAGCGAAGCTATAATACCCTACACAATTGCAATTCTTATAAAAATAAGGGTATACACAAAGCTTTATTTAGATTTTGATTGTTCAGTTTGTATGGCAGCTATATGTTATAGTGGTGCGATCTGCGCAATATGTTCAGAGAGTATAGCTTTGTTTTAGATATTAGCCTGTACCAAATATTGTAAAGATATCTTTTTAAATAAAAAAGTTTACCATACAAAGACTTGAGTTTGAACGGTCAGTTGCTATGAGAGCTATATGTTATAGTAGTCTGATCAAGAAAATATTTTCAGAGATTGTAGCATTGTCTTAGCCAATAATATTTACCGAATTTCATGAAGATATCGTCTCAAATAAAAAAGTTTTCCTTACAAAGACTTGATTTTGATGTTCAGTTTATATCGCAGCTGTATGTTATAGTAATCTGATCTGTACAATTTCTCTCGATATTGTAGCGCTACCTTGGAAAATAATCTGTGCTGAATTTCATGAAGATATCTGCTCAAATAAAAAAGTTTTCCCTTACAAAGATTTGAGTTGAATCGGTCAGTTGCTATGGGAGCTATATGTTATAGTAGTCTGATCAAAAAAATTTCTTCAGTAGATTGTAGCGTTGACTTAGCCAATAACCCTTACCGAATTTCATGAGGATATATTGTCCAATAAAAATGTTTTCCATACAAAAACTTACTTTGGATCGTTAAATTTGCATGGCAGCTATATGCTATAGTGAGCCGATCTGAACGATTTCTTTCGAGATTATAGCACTGCCTAGGAAAATAATCAGTGCTGAATTTCGTGTGGATATCTGCTCAAATAAAAGAGTCTCCCATACAAGAACTTGATTTTGATCGCTCAGTTTGTATGGCAGCTTTACGCTATAGTAAGCCGATATCGTTGCTTCCAACAAATAAGTAGCTACTTGGTGAGAAAAGTATGTATGCAAAATTTCAGAGCGTTATCTCTTATACTGAGGGAATAATTTGCATGTATACATATATGCTCCGTACAGGGTATAAGAATTCAATAAAACAAAAACAACAATAAATGCAACAGCTTACTCGTCTTGCTGCATTGCGGCACCTGTCAACCTTGCCAACGACAAATTCGGAAATACTTCAACTTGTGCGCTACAAAAAAAAAAAACACACACACATTCATATGCAGTTGCTAAATGTTGCATGTTTATGTGTATGCGCTGAGAACTCACAAGTATGCACTATAATGGCAAGTAAAATGAAAAGAAAACCGCAGCCGGCACACGTAACACCGGGCATGCGTCATATTTTAGGCGGTTTTTTATGGCCTGGCACTATTTATAACTGGTTTCTTGGCATGTTGCACGCTCGCTAATTGCCCAATACACACACACACACACACATACCCAAGCACGCACATAAACCACACGCATGCATGCATTTAAATGTGTGTGTGTGTGCGTAAGTGATTATTAAAATGCGATTTGTGTCTATTGGGTGGGGCTGTGCGACGTCTGTTGCATGCAACCGCAGCATAGTTGAGTCGCGCAATGCGTTACTTTTGCCAGTTGATGACATAATTTTACGCCACAAATGAAATAGGAGTAAATGCGGCATTTTACGCCGGCGCGCTCGTTCGCAGCATCACTTACCCACTTCACACATTGCCATCTTCAGCTGCAACAACAATAACAACAACTGCAACGGCAGCTATTTAGCTGCAATCAAAAGCGAGCGCGCTGTGGCGTAATGTTGCACGGCAGCGTTTTATTGTTTTATTGCGTGTCAGGCATATTAGTGAAATGCAAGTAACAAGTTCGTTGCTTAAGTCTTTTGTTGTGGCTGACGCTTGGCGTCTTTTGTCTCATGCCGTTTGCCTTGTTGTTGCGTGCAACCTTGAAAGGCCTTGCCGGCTGAGTCTCCGTTGCACGCATGCCCTCCATCAGCCACATACACACCATACACTCACACACACACACATACACAGTTGCCGTGCCAACTTGCACTTGTTACTTTTCTAATTATGTTTATTATTTCACATTCGGTCTTTGTTAACAATGGGCGGCAAAATTGCCTTGGCAATGCGCCTTCTGATGCCAAATGCGAGTGACGAGTGTGCGAAAATCATTTCGAATGCATACTGAGTGCCAAACGCTGAGTGAATGCATGGAGTCAAGTACAAGGTGGTTGGCGTTGTAATTTATTCGACGGAGTTGAGCTAAATAGAATATTAATGCAGAATTATAATATTTGCAGAACCGTAATTTTTGGATTGGTTACAAATTTTGTTGAAGAAGTAGTAATGGAATCATAACACTGTTCAATTTGATTTTCGAAAAATAGTAATTTTTTTGTTATTCGAACTCAGCTTACAAAATTGAAATAAAAAGTCATCTCTCCTATATTCGAAGTTGGCAAGGGTATGAAAAAGTAAATTCTCCGTTTTTCGAAGTTAGCCTCCAATAGTAAAATAAAAAGTTTTTCCTCATTTTTCGGAGTTAACTTCCAAAATCGAAATATTTGCTTGCGATTTTGAAAAAAAATTATGTCTCCAGTTTTCGAAGTTAGTCTCCAAAATCGAAAAAACTTCGATTCTTAAGGAAAGTAAGAAAGTAATTTCTCGGTTTTAGAAGTTGGTCTATGAAATCGAAATCGAAAATAGAAAAAACTTGACTTCGATTCTTAAGGAAAGTAAGAAAGTAATTTCTCGGTTTTAGAAGTTGGCCTATTTCGATTTTTGATCGAAAATAATTTGTTAACTTTTCGAACTTAGTCTATAAAGCCGAGATAAAAATTTTGAAACTAGCTATCGATTTTGGAAAAAAATCAATTTCGAAACTTTTCGAACTAAGTCTCTAAAGTCGAAATAAAAATTAATTTCTCCCCTCTTCAAAGTTAGCCTCCAAAAGCGAAATCTTTTATTTTGATTTACGGAAAAACGTAATTTCTAAGTTTTTCGAACTTGATTTCCTAAGTCAAAATAAAAAGTAAACTCCCGTTTTTTGAGCCTACAAAATCGAAATATTTGCCTTAGAGTTTTGAAAAAAGTAATTTTTAAACTCATCGAAGTTAGTTTCCAAAGTCGAAATATTGGCTTTCGATTTTCGAAAAAGGCGATTCTTGAATTTTGCGCAGTTAGCTTGCAATTAAAAAAAAATATCTTTATTCGATTTACGAAAAAAGTTCTATGTTTCTCAACCGTAGCCTACGACATCGAAATACTTGCCTTGGAATTTAGAAATTAAGCCCAATGAGAACATTAATATTAATCACAGTATGTAAGTTCCTAAAATGTTTTCGTTTTACGAAGAAAAGTAATTTCTACGTTTTTCGAACTTAACCTCCAATCGAAATATTTACATTCGAAGCTAGCCTCCAACATCGAAATATTTTCCTTTGATTTTCGAAAAAGATGATTTTCCGTTTTTTCGCAGCTTTTAAGAAATATTTTCATTCGGTTTTCGAAAAAAAAATTATTTCTATACTTCTCAAAGCTTGCTTTCGAAATCGATATATTAGCCTTCGAATTTAGAAATTAAGCCCATTGAGAACATTAATATTAATCACAGTATATAAGTTCCTAAAATGTTATCGTTTTTCAAAAAATAAAAAAATAATTTCTACGTTTTTCGAAGTTAGCTACCAATCGAAATATTTACATTTGATTTTCGGAAAAAAAATTTTATGCATTTACATTTAAATAATTGCCTTTGATAGATATACATATATACATACATACATACATACATATGTATGTAAGTTCCTAATTTTTTTCGATTTTCGATTTTTTAATTTCAACGTTTTTCGAAGTTAGCCCCCAAAAAACCTATTGAAGACATTAATTTTAGTCAGAGAATTTAAGTTCCTAAACTTCCTTCAATTTTCGAAAAAAAAAATAATTTCTACTTTTTCGAAGTTAGCCTCCAATCGAAATATTTATATCAGATTTTCAGAAAGAAAATAATTTCTACATTTCTCTACACTTACATATGTATGGACATCTACATACATACATAAGTTCCTAAATTGTCTTCGATTTTCGAAAAAAATAATTTCCACATTTTTCGAAGTTAGCCACCATTCGATTTTCGAAAAAAAAACAATAATTTCTACATGTTTCGAAGTTAGACTCAAAAATTTAAATACTTGCCTTTGATAAATTGTTTTCGATTTTCGAAAAAAATTATTTCAATGTTTTTCGAAGTTAGCCTATTGAATACGTTAATTTTAGTCAGAGTATATATGTATGTAAGTTACGAAATCGTTTTCGATAAAAAAAATTACTTGTACGTTTTTCGAAGTTAGCTCCCAAAAAGCCCATTTAAGACATTAATTTTAGTCAGAATATATGAAAGCCAAAATTGCTTTCGATTTTCGAAAAAAGTAATTTATCCTCTTTTTCGAAGCTCCTAAAAATATGGATAGAAATATGGACTTTTTCTACATTTTCCTCGAAACGATGATGTATAAAATGATATATACATAAAATGTGTTGATCAAGCGTCTAAAGTTGGATGAAGATTTTCGAAATATGTTTTTTTAATTTTTATTTTTCTTTATGATTGAAATAAAAAAGAAATGTACTTATGGAGTACACATATTCCTAATTCTTAGAGGTCAATAGAAGCATAGCATATCAAATTTATACTAGTCTGATGGCGAAAAGACTCCTTACCTGGTAGGTATTCCTTCATATGCTTAGAATGTATGGTCAGTGAGCTCAAGTAGTAGACTATCGTTGACCTACTGCCAGAGTGGAGAGTTGCTACTCTGAAGGAGGTTACACTCTAAAGCAGTACAGCTACTGTTTCCTTAACGGCAGACACCGCGGCTTGAGAAAATGCTGCAAAACTGAGAAAGCTAGAATGGAATGAATGATTAAGTGCATATTTATTTAGAATGACCAGAGCTTATATTTAAAGTAAGTTCTCCTGCTCTAAAAGGGTGCACTGCAGACTAAAACAAAACTAACAAAAGTGTGAAGGAAATATATACTTATACTCTCTTAGGGGCTCAAGATATACTGGTTGCTACTAGCACACAGATTTCCCATCTTCCTAAGAGAGCATAGTCTTATAAAAACCTCTACAAATTTAGAGGATAAAGTTACTACACCAAAAGTGGCTATTTCAAAATAAGTGTGAGTCTGTTTCCTCAGAAACCCCAAATTGGAAGTTTTGTTGTAATAAAATAAACTTATAAACTCGCATGTACGACAACTGAATGACAACATTGTCTAACTTTTTGCACAAAACACCTGCTGTAGAGCCGCATACATCATACAAAGCGCCCACTCATATACACACACATACATAAACACACAGCCTCAGCTAAATACATGCATACATTGAAGATATGACTGAATTCGGCTGATATTCACTCGGTTCGCTTGATTGCGGTCTGCTTACTTTTTCTTTGGTATTGAGCAATTTATGAAAGGTTTTTGGCATTCTGCTGACAGCAAGCGACAGCTGAAGCTAAGAAGAAATGGAGGCAACAAAAATTGTGAAAATCAACTCAATAAAGTGAAATGAAGTGGCATTATGCAATCAAGCGCCGTGAATGCCATGCGTAATGACTTGGCCGTCCGGGCGCATAAGTCGCTAGCTGACATTACAACAAACACGCGCGTAACAACAATGTTGCTTATAGCAATTGACCAAAAGCGAAAGAGCAGCTGCGGCATAAATTGGTTAATTTGTTGGCGCAAGCGCGTTTCCAGTTCAATTCGCAATACAATTTGTATGCACAGTGATACATGCTCACAAATACATACATATATACATGCAAGCAAACATATATATGTATATATAGTACTATTTATAATCAGCATGACTGCGACGCGCAGTTGACAATATCACACAATCGGCGCAACATTATCGCTATGCTGCAACAACTTTATTAGCTGACGCTCAGCATTCGCGCTTGTACCGCGGGCCATTGCGACGCCGACATTTTCATAATCTCTGACGAAATGCCGTGCAACATTTCGCTTCTTCGTTGATTTGCCTGCCTTGGCGGCGTAGATAGCAACGCTTCCCACAGCGTTTGGTTTGCGTTGTGCCGACGTCCAGCAGCGTCTATCGTTATAACATTACAACAACTACAACAGCAATGTAAACAAACTTGTTTGACAGCAAATGATGCAAAGCTTTTCTAATCGCCAGCCGCCAACCGCCAACCGCCAACCGCCATTTATTGCAATTCTAAGCCACAATCTCTTGTGCCATTTGTAAGCACACACACACTCACATACATACATACATATATAGATAACAGCAGAAAAATGGTAAAAGTTAAATAATTAGCGACAACGCCTACATGAAAGTGGCTGGCTGATATTTGCTACACGATGACGCAAGACTTTCGAAGAGCACCTGCTGTGCTGATATAACAGTGATATTCTATGGAGTTGTAAGAAATTTCACAAATTTTAGTAAATCTTAGTTTTTTTGCTAAAGTTTTTTCGTTTAAGTTCATGTCGAGCTCAGAAATTGTTCTACCGATGTTATTGGCTAAATTAAGGTGTTATTTTAAGTAGAGTGTGGTATCGAAGGCCGGTGTGCGGCACTTTAATCTGCAGTCTAACCTATTCCAACTCAACACTCTTCCATAAAGCCAACTGCTTAAGTATTGCTTCGTGGTAGTGTTATACCATTCAAGTCTTCTCTACAGACTGACGCTTGCATAATCTGCTCTATATGTCTCAGTAATGCCATAATTGAGGCTACCGTTTCGCTGACTGCTTTCCAATTCTCAGTGCACTGACACATAAGTGTCGTTAAATTTGGGGAAGTCGTAGGAAACATCGAAAGCCGGAGTACCGAACTTTAATCCGCTAAACCTAACCTACTTTCAACTCATATCTCTCCCACGGAACCACCGCGGTGCATTTAGTATTACTACATGGGAGAGAGAAAGACTTTAAGTCTCATCTATCATACGGACTGGCTGACGCCTAATATACTACTTCTGTTCATATGTTTTAGTTTTGTCGTAATTAGAAGTGATGCTTCGCTGACAGCTTACCATTTACCAGAGGACTGACACATGCTTGCTCTCAAACCGAAAAACTACCACCAAGTGAAGTTTTTAACTTTTCTCTTGCACCTGAAAAACGAAGTCATTGAAATAATACGCGCTCAGAGTCTTCTATGCAGGCTGTACAAGTCGGACAGTACGGACTAAGGTCATGATGGATACGGAATAGATAATTTCTAAAGCATCCATCTCAACTCGGTATTTGGGTTAGGTGGAAGTTTGGATCCCTATATTGTCTATCTATTCACGAATGGACGCCTGGGATTAGTCTGTGGCTTCACCGTCCTTAGGTTGAGGTTTGCCACCGTTGCTGTCACATTGTGAAGCTTTTTGTTTTCTCTATTTTCTTTACGCCTACACACTGCTCTGATAGCTGGTTCAATCGTGCGAATTCGTCTCTTTGGATGCCACTGGACGGCATACTAGCTAGAACTTGAGCAGCGTCGCTTGATATCGTTAAGTCTCATCCGTCGGTCTATACACGAATGAATGGCCGGTATCAGTCTGGGGGTCCACTGTTTTTGGGTGACGTTTTCCAACGTTGCTGCCACATTGTGTAGCTTTTGAATTTCTCAGCGCTTTGGCTTCTAGAGATGGCTTTGATAACTTATATATGAATGTACTCACGCGAATTCGTCACTCTTAATGTTGATGAACAGCATAGTGATTACTTCAGCATCCTTGCTGATTATTATACCCTGAAAGAAACGTCAGTTACCCCTAAGATATATATATGATCAGAGTGACGAGCAGAGTCGATTTGGCTATGTTCCTGAATATTCGCAACTTCACTATTTGAGGTTTCGAGCTGAAATTTTACAAATGACTTTTTTCCCCAAAGAAATTACTCATTTGTTGAAACCATCATTATCGGACCACTATTGCATATAGCTGGCAAACAAATTGAATGATCGGAATCAAGTGCTTGTATTGAAATCTCTTTTACTTGACAAGTTATATTCACGAAATTTAGCTTGGAATATTGCCCAAGTCAACGTTATAATCTCCGAATAAGTTGTTCAGATCGGACCACTAAAGCATGTTGTTGCCATAGAAACTGGCGGACCAAAATCAAGATAAGGATAATTTTATGCACTTTTTCGCAATTTTTCACCATTGGACCATACTTCTCCACTGGGGAATGAAAATGTTGTGTTTAATTTTAAATTTCTCAATGATCTCATTTTTCGTTCGCTTTGTCAATTTAACCCAAGCTCACTCACAAAGTCGAGTATGATATCATAGCTGTAGTGACGTCCATTCTGCTCCAATGGCCGACTCGCCCTAAGCATTGCATCGTACATCACTAGAATATGTATTGGCCGGTTACCGAGGATAGCCTGCAAAGCCTGTGTGGATGTAGTTTTCATTGCGGCCATAATGCCCAGCTGGCAAGCCCGTTGAACTTGTTCCAGGGGATTAATCCGACACTCTTTCGATAACGCCATCATCCACACTACCGCACCGTATGTGGGTAGTGGGCGGATGATACTTGTGTAGAGCTAAACGCCCATATGGGTTCCATGTAGACCATATATTTTGATTCAAGTGTTGCAGATTCGAAGGAAAGTCCTACTTTTCAATGTGTTTTCGTCAGCTCAATTTTTCATCCAGTATAACTCCGTGAGATTTGGCAGTGCTCGAGAATGCAATAGTTCTACTTCTTAAAAAGGTTAAAGGAGTTGAGATGTGCAATTTGTGTCCTTCTTGTGAAAAGACAGATTTCTATATTTTTCAGATTGACAGTTAAGTCGTGACCATCCGCCCAGTTGGCGGGTGTATCATATATCAAATATAATTAAGATTCATCGCTGAGTAAAGTGAAGCAAGGTCTTCCGCATAGCAGACCAGTAGTGAGCAGAAGAGCAAAATTTTTTGTAGGTTTTTAGAAGTGAATAAAAATTAACTGAATGTGTTTCCTTTATACTTGCTACTTACATGTACATTAGGGTGTGTTTTTTTTTTTTTTTTTTGTGAACTATAAATTTTTTTCAGTCCCGTCACGAAATTTCCTTGGAAATACCCTAAAAAAATTCCCTGAAAATTTTAGCCCTTAATATTAACATTAAGAACTGGACCAAGGCCTGTAAAAATTTTCCATAGAAAATACACTACAATCATGAGTTCTTATCTTTAAATTCCTACGGATCAGAGATATTTTATGGCATCGCTTTGCCTTTAGACGCATATTTCTCAGAATTGTTCACTCTACAAAAGCGCCCAGTGCAACAAAGTCGTAACTCACACCGGCGAGGTAGTACGGGGCTCTAAACCTGATTTTTCCATGAAATTCGCATTTTTTTGTATATATCTCGTAAATGACAAGAGCTATGGAAAAATGTTCATCACAAACTTGTAGGAAATTTTATTTGCTACAAAAAAGGTCCGAGGTCAAAATCGCTATCTTTAATACTTCTCGAGATATTCAGCTTTTTAAGTAAGGCTGTATGGAATTTTCATAGATGGTATGTAATAAAAAAATTTTCGTGACGGGACTGAAAAAAATTAATAGTTCAAAAAAAAACACCCTAATGTACATATACACAAATGTATAAACTAGCTTAAATTAATGAAAATTTAATAAATTTTTCGATTAATAAATTCCATTCTAAATTTTTACGCGAAAGCAAAATCAGCTGAAGACGTAGTAAAAAAGCTGGTTTCTAGATTTACAATCAATTGGCATTACAAAGTACGCAATATTTCAAATTCGATCAGCATTATTGGATTTACTGAGCATTGAACTCCACTAAACCGGTATAAATGTTTCAGAATTAAGCGGTTGAAAAACGGCAATCTAAATTTTATTCAAATTTTACACATTAAGTGGCAAAAACAAATTATTAATCTTCTAATATATAGGCTTACGAGCAATATTATAAATCTAAATCTGAGTTCAAGCACCTAGCCAAGATTAGCACGTTTAATTGTCAGAACTGGAGAAAAAAAATAAAAATAAAAAATTATAATAAAAAAATAGAAAAAATAATAAGAAAAATTAAAAAAATTGATAAAAAAAAACATATACTTTGTTCAGGATGATAATTTAATTTTGTTTTTTCGTTCTGCGCAGCATAAAAATCTCCTTTGTTGTATTTAATTAGAAATAAAATGGAAAATATTTCCTTATACATTAATATTTATTTTGTCGCCTTCAAAGTAATCCTCAGCAGATGTTCCATAAGCACTTTTTGGTATAGCTTTCAGCTCCTTCAGCGAATTTTGTTTTATCCTTCGATCGACTGAAAGCGGGTTCCACGGAGCGATGATTTCAGTTTGGCGAACAAGCAAAAATCACACGGAGTCAAATCTGGTGAATACGGTGATTGATCGATGATATTCATTGTGTTTTTAGCTTTAAATTCGGTCACAATCGTCGCTCGATGCGATGGTGCATTATCATCGTGTAAATTACATTAATTATTCTGTCAAAATACCGGCCATTTTCGACGGATGTTTTCCCGCTAACACCTCAATACGACCAAGTAATACTTTTTATTGACCGTTTGTACCCCTGAATTAAATTCATGTTGCACCAAACCACGAATATCTAAAAAAAACAATCAGCATTACCTTGATTTTTGAGCAGCTTGGCATGGTTTTTTTGCTTTCGGCTAGTTTTTCCCCCCATTCCAATGATTGTTGACTTTTTTGCTTATCAAACTCATAAGCTTATGCCTCATTGGCAGTTATGATCTCCCTGAATGTGGGATCGGAATTGACACGATCAAGCATGTCCAAAGGGACTTGTTTATGATATTCTTTTTGAAGATAATTCAGCTTTATCGAAACGAATCGCGCAAGAACAGGTTTCATACCCAAAATTTCCATCAAAATCATTCGAAAGGACTCGAAGATATGTTGAGCTTTCTTGCCATCGCTCTAACGCTTGCCTGACGATTTTCGAGTGCCCTATTCTACACTTTTTTAATATTTTCATCAGTTGAAGAGGTTGAAGGTCGTCCAGAACGAGGAATGTCTTCAACGATCTCTCGACCGTTTTTGAAGGCTTTGTACCACTCGTAGGCTTTTGTTTTTGATAAAACTGAATCACCATAAACCTTTTCGAACATTCGCAATGATTATGCACACGAAATTTGGTACGAAATACAAAATTTGATGCAAATTCTCTGTTCGATATTTTTGTCCATTGTAAAAATCTGAAATCTACTGTGGGGTACCGACATAAGCAACTGCAAAAAACAAATTGGTTACAACAGATTGCGCTCATATTTGGCATAGGTAATTAAAAATAGATTGACAAATAGAAGCGTTTCCTACCAACTTTGCAAAATACATTTTTTTGGAATATCATTTACGCTGGGAATTTAATTACAATTTTCCCGTGCTTTTTGGTCACAGTGTCTTTTTGTAGTCCGCGTTTTTGGTAGTGTTTTAAGTCGTAGTTTATAATTTTCATTCCATTCATTTCCAATAATACGACACCGAACCTCAAGGTGTCTTATCTCATGCCATATACTATATATACCTAAAAATATTCAAAATCTGTACACTAACGTTTTTAAGGCCATTCATTGGTCAAAGCATTTCCAATCGCATTAGAAAAGCCTACACACCCTCTAAGGTCCACTGCATCTCTGTTGAGTCTCATTGCATAACAGTCTTATCTCATATTGCCATAACTATATATATGTTAGTTAAATAAAAATAAGTTTCTGGTAAAATTTGACCGCCACCTAGCGGCGTTTTTTACGCTTTTCTTGTCAGTATTGACAGTATTTTTATTTGACAAAATATGGTATATATGTATTTTTAAAAAGGTCCCTACAGTTTATTGGCAAGGCAGGGCTATAATCTCGGAAGAAATCGTTCAGATCAGACTACTATAGCATATAGCTGCCATACAAACTTAAAGATCAAAATCAAAAAAATCATCTCGTAAGGTTTTTTTCGTGTTTTTTTTGTTTTATTTCCAAAGTGGGAATCTTCCAAAGATATTGCCAGGGTGAAACTGGCAGGCAGCATGAACGATTCATATTGTCCGCTAAAGTACACTTCTTTCGGGACCAAGCCCAGACTGTATTAAATAACTATTCTGGACTTGCAGAACAGTATCTATGCCTACGTACTAAGTCCCTAACTCCAGCTGCTGTAGCTTGTATTTGAATATTCGGAACTGACGTTAAGCACACTACGCAGGACCAAGCTGAGCGATAAATGCCTCTTCACATTCTACCTGCAGGGTTATTCATGTGGTCCTTTGCTTCTCCGCTGCCTTTCTTACATTCTTAGCTCTTGGAGCAATATTACGGCCCATTCTTTCATTTTAGCCCAATCATTCCACCCCTGTCAATCCGGCCGGTACATTCTTAATTAGTCTATATGTTCTTCTTCCTTTATCTGCCGCATCCCATTGCTTTTGTCACTTATCGAGACTTGTCTTTCTCTCCTTCTTGCGTTCGTCGGCCGTTAGCCGCCTATCCATGGCTTTTGTTTCACAATAGGACTTTACTTAACTCAGAGGCCATAATATTCGGTGACATAAGACCGGATATGATAGCAATCGTTTCGTGCGTCACCATTTTAAACGCACAGGCAACTCTAAGGGCGCATAAACTGGACAGAGCCTTTGTCTTATTTACACATATTTTTGGCGCAGAGTTGTCCCCCATATCCGGGCTGCATATATAAGCATTGACTGGCTAATTTTAGCTAGCAGAGCAGCGCTGCTTTGTCTTGGGCCACCAATATTTGCCATGTTTCTCGACAGGACCGCAGTCACAGTAGCAACCTTATCACAGGCCTTTTCAATGTGCGCCTTGAAATTGAGTCTCGTATCGATCAAAAAATGCCAAGGTACCTCAATGAATTTTGCGTTTCAACGTTACAGCCATCAAAGTTCAGTGTGACCGTTTCTAGCCTTTCTCTGCTCGTGCCTCTGTTTTTATACCCCGAACAGGGTATATATTAAGTTTGTCACGAAGTTTGTAACACCCAGAAGGATGCGTCGGAGACCCTATAAAGTATATAATAGGTTGTCAAAAAAGTCTTCCAGTATTTTCGCTAGTTGGCGCTGAAAGCGCGTAGTTCTAGTTTTGTTAGCGCCCTCTATCGGTCAATCTTTGCAAAATTAGCAATTAATTACAAATGAAAAATTAATTTAAAAAAACATTTTCCAGTGGACCAAATTGTGAATCTAAACCATTCTCGAATCTCCTTGAACACACACAAAAATTTTCATCAAAATCGGTCTAGCCGTTTAGGAGCAGTTCAATTACAAACACACGGTCAGAAGATTTACATATATAATAAAAAGATGATCAGTATGTTGAGCTGAGTCGACTTAGCCATGTCCGTCCGTCTGTCTGTATATATATAGTACGAACTAGTCCCTCGGAACGGCTGATTTGGAGACTATAATGAGCCATACAAACTGAACGATCAATTAAGTTCTTGTATTTTCACATTTGACAAGATATATTCTGCTCATAATTGTCGGAACTGTAATCGATAGAAATTGTTCAGACCACTATAACATATAGCTGCCATACAAACTGAACGATCGGAATCAAGTTTTTGTATGGAAAACTTTCACATTTGACAATGTATATTCATGAAATTTGGTATATATTATTTTCTGAGGCAACAATTTAATCTCCGCAGAAATTGTTCAGATCGGTTAACTATAGCATATAGCTGCCATACAAACTGAACACTTAGTTACTAACAGAAATGCACCTGTGAAGGATATTTAGCTTCGGTGCAACCGAAATTAACGTTTTTTCTTGTTTTTACATATTTCTTAACGCATATTACAGTTATGTCTATTATATAATAACGTTTTTGTGCGACTTTGATTAGTCTCAGTTAGTCTGAGTTAAAGCATTTTTATGTAAATTTTGTGAAAAAGTATTTCAATTATTAAGTAAAAAAGTTGGAATGGATTTTTCACAACGTTGCTTGCCATTATAATACGTTTTTAATGCATTATAATTTATATAAATGTATGTATGTATGTAAATGTGCCTGCTTGTATGCAAGTGCATAGCAACGCTGCAAGCCGACTGACGCGCGAGTGGCACAAGCGGCTGATGCAATTGTTGAACCAGTTATTGCTCCGCCAGCGGCTTGCAAGTGTCTGCCACAATTCAATAGTACGTTATGTAAATCATCTGCACTCGACACACTTACCTACATATTAAAATATTTATACACAATAGTGATAATACAAACCATAAGCAGCAACAACAATAAGCAGCATTTCGAAAATACGCGCCGTGAATATTGCAAAAAGAAATGTTATGAATAGGTATAGGTATAATATGCATATAATTTACATATTTTGAATATAGATATTTATATATATCTGCATTTAGTATATCTATATGTACGTTAGCACATTTATGTCACAAAGTGTGTGCATTAATCTCTTTCTGACGTTTATTGCATTTGTTTGCGCTGCACTCAAAAATTTTCTCGTTTATACGCCACTTTAGATTATTCCAATTGCCTTTCAATGTTTTTTTTTGTTTTTTTTTTTTACCATGCATATTTATATACATATTTATAGTATGTATATTAGGGTGATTCAAAAAAAATTTTTTTTTTTTTCAATTGGTGAATATGAATGATGAAACTCGCAGTTTTGTTGGAAATTTACTGCTCTATAAAAATGGTCTCTTATGATTTTTCGATTAAGTTAAGCGTTTACGAGATATTCATCGTCAAACATCAATGCATATTAGGGTGGATGAAAAAAAAATTTTTTTTTTCGTTTGGTACTCTGAAAAATAGGTTCCTAGACACCTCTAAGAAAGCCCTTCCAAAAGTCTATTCATAATAATTTTTTTTCATTGAGTTATAAAATTCATAAGAAATAAAGAATTTTTCCAAAAATAGTCAAATTTCAACCGTTAATATCTTTTAAACGGTTGGGTTTACGAAAAAATCATGAGAGACCATATTTTAGAGCATTCAATTTCCTACAAGATATTTTTTCAAGTATTTGGAAGCGAGATATAAATTTTTCTATCTGATAATAAGAAAAAATAGAAAACCGTTAGGCGGAGGACCTTCTCGTTACAATTAAAAACTCATATTTGGAGAGGCTTTCTTAGAGGTGTCTAGGAACCTATTTTTGCGAGTACCAATTGAAAAAAAAAAAAAAAATTTTTGAATCACCCTAATGTATATAGTTGCTGCATCTCTGTAATGCAATTTGGTGATGCGTTTGTTGGCTTGCCTTTCACCAAACGTCGAAATTTGCATTTATTGCGACGCAAATATTTCGCTTTGCTGGATTTTGACTCACAAAAAAACAATTTTGAGCAACATATATTTGTCGATATGAAATAAAACTCATTTTAATTACAAAAAAGTTTAAAATTCCTACAAAGTGATATTAAAATTTACGCCGCAGTCATAAACTCGGGTTTATTGTTTATTTCGAGCTTTAAATTTATACTAGACAGCTCTCTAATATACAGTTTCAGCTGGATATTTGTTTTTAAATGATGTTAACACTTCAATTTTTACTAATGAAATCTGTTGTTGACATATGTTTAATTACGATTTTTAAATAGTTGGCAACTCTTCCCAATTTTTTCCACCTAAACGCTCCTTAAAGTTTGATGTTTCCATACCACCGAAAACCAAGTAATGTCGAACGAAGTTCGGCTGTAACTCAGCATTTTATATGCTTGCAACTTGCCAGAATCAAAGCTAGGGATATGTCTTAGGCACAACGATAGCTTGAAATTACAAAAACACACTCTCACAGTTCTATTAAAATATCTCACAAATTCACTGCTAACGTACGCCGCTGACATCGATATCAATCGCCCGTTAGTTCTGCTTTCTCGGACAAAGAAGTCAAGCAAATCGGTCTGGTATTGAACGAAGGCAAGACAAAATACCTCGTGCCATCAAACAAACAGTCATTGGTTTCGCGACTTGGCTCCCACGTCACTGTTGACAACGTCCGGTGTGTTTACCTGGGGTACCTGTTATCGACAGCCTTACGGCGTTCAAGAGCAGAGCGCATCAAAACAATGCGTTGATCAGCGCGCTGAAAATACCAGGCATTTTCTGTACCAATTGGCAGTGTAGAATGGACACATTAAACACAACCACCTTGATAGGGTTCGAGGTCTATCTAAAACCTCTTCTGTACTTTGGGACCGGCTACCGATTGCAATGCAACTGCACATTGAACTGACAAAGTGTCTGGTTTTCCCGCATTTGGTTATAAACCACAACCACCATGATACTCCCCGAGAGGCCACTCCACGTGAGCAGGTTGGAGCGAATTCCAAGGTCTCTGCTCCCCGTGGTATCAGAATTAAGTGTATGGTTAGACCTCGTAGCCACAACTACTACCAGTTGAGCTTCCACACTGCTCTGGATAGGTGACCCGGGGTTGGAACCTATACGCATATTACACGCACAAACCATTTACACAAGAAGCTAACCCTAATTTTCAGTTACACGCCTTCGCCGCCTAAACAATTGACCCGCAAACGACCCTAACTGTTCGGCATTCCGACTAGTGGAGATCACACCGCTAAAAACTAAACAACAAACAATATAATGTCCGAGTACACCGGACACTTCGCAATTACATGCACCCAGTTCTCGACCCGCGCCCCACAAAAACACTCCGATCTATCAGTTAGGAGCCTCTGATGCAAAAATACATTCAGAGGTCCATGTTTCGTAAACAGAAAACCCAGACTCGGACAAAACCTGTAGTCGCGTTACCCCCAACAAACCTAACGTCCCGGAGATATTCGTAAATCACTCCATCGTTTGAACTATTATTGTTCTTCAGGCGAGTCATCGGCCTCATCATAGTTTATTTATTCCATCGTCATCGATTGGTGAATCGGGTTTGCCATCTCCAGATGTTACACTTGCACTGCCTTTCAGCAGGCTAGAAAAGTGTTCCTTCCATAACTTCAGTATGCTTTGAACATCAGCCACTAGAACACCATTTAGGGTTCTACAAGAATATGCTCTGGTCAATTTTCGAGCATTACCCCTGTCGGCCAGCTTTTCATACTCACGCATTTCGGCCTCTTTTCTTTGTCTGCAAATGCGCCCCGCTTCCCTCTTCAATTCTCGGTATCTCTCCCACCCCCACTCCGCTTGTGTTGTGGTCGATATATAACTTCACATTTATCTCGATTAGTTTTAGGTGATACGAACAACCGTTAGGTGAAAGAAACTATAAAAAAATGTATAATATTTCTTCTGGAACAAAAATGTGACTTATTTTATGTTTTTTTTTTTTGCAATTTAAATTTATGAATCCCCAAACTAATTCCGTTACGTAAAACCACCCAACAATATATGTACATATGTATGTGCTCGTATATAATGCCGAACGACTTGCCTGGTACAACTTTCTTCTGCTTACCAGCACCAGCGGCCGGCCGTGTGACCATTGGCGAGCAATTCAGAAGTGGGGCACAATCGCAGCAATCGCTTTGCCATGCCATGCTCTGCTATGCTATGTGGTGCAATGTAATGTAATGGCTTTTATGCAACTACGAAGTGCAGTGCTTTTTCAGTGTTAACGCGAGCGCTGTGCTGCAGGTGTTTTGCATAAATTTCCAACACAAATCTGGTGAATGTGTCTAATCTAAGAAATTATCATGCGAGTTTATTGTTCATGTTGTTGCTTTACATTATGCTTAATTGCATTAAAGCAGTCGGTTATTATTGCTTTGCGGTCGCTGCAGCCAAGATATAACAGGATATAAATTCCTGTGCGCAATGTGAAATATGCATGTCTATCTCTATATGTGTGTATGGCTGTGTGTTAATAATAATAAACACCTGCGTGGGAAAATACCGCAAGCTTGACATTATGCAATTTCTTGTGCAATCACAGCTGTGATAGCGGAGCAGTTGCTTGGCTTATGAAGGTCGCAACGCTAAAAGAAAACATTGTGAGAGATGGTTTAAAGAGAAAGGAAAGAAATGATTGCTGCAAGGAAAGCATAAATAAGTCAAGTTTTTCATTTTCCTTATAAAATAAAATAAAGCTTTTCATCTAGTAAAAATGTTTGAAAATATTTTGAAATTCCACTCTCGAAATCACAAAAATTGTGTTTTTTTGGCGCTTGTTGAAAGCTTAGACCCAAGCTCTGTGCCCGCTAGTTTTCTGGAAATTAAAAAAAAAGTGACAACGGACAAATGACAAGCCTTAACAATACCAAATATATCTCATATAAGTATTTTTTAACCTCTTTAGTTAGATATTTTATGTATAAATTTAAAATTATAAACAGGTGGCAACTCCATTCAAATATTTTCTTGAATCTAAACCTTTTTAAAAGCATTTTTCTTTATTTCGGTGCAAAAATTACTATTTTATATATTAATCATTGTTTATAAGTGGCAACATCGCTTCTTATTTTCAAATATATGTAATACTAACTTTTCAAACTTATTAATTTTGGCCCTTTTTAATAACAAATTTCCTTTTAAGTATCAAAAAAAAAAAAAATTCGGTGCAAAAATTATTATTTTATATAATAATTATTGTTTATAAGTGGCAACATCGCTTCTTATTTTCAAATATATGTAATACTAACTTTTCAAACTTATTAATTTTAGCCCTTTTTAATAAAAAAAAAATATTTTATTATAAGTCTTAAACTCATTAAGCTTTATATGAACGAATTACTAATTTAAAATTGTACACAGGTGGCAACTCCATTAAAATATTTTCTTGAATCTAAACCTTTTTAAAAGTATTTTTATTTGTTCGGTGCAAAAAGTATTATTTTATAAAATTATAATTGTGTATAAGTGGCAACTTCGCTTGACATTTTCATATATAATACTACCTTTTCAAACATTTAATTTTAGCCCGTTTCAATACAAAAATTTCTTTACAAATTTTAAACTCATTAAGCTTTATATAAGCAACTTATTAGTTTAACATTGTATACAGGTGGCAACATCATTAAAATTTTTACATGAGTCTAAACCTTCTTAAAAGAAATTAACTTTGTTTCGGTGCATAAATTATTATTTTATATAACAAAAATTGTGTACTTATTAATTTTACCCATTTTTAATAAAAAAAAGAATTTTGCAAATTTTAATATTTTTCAGCTTTTAATAAACATCT
Organism: Bactrocera neohumeralis; assembly: GCF_024586455.1. Taxonomy (NCBI): domain Eukaryota; kingdom Metazoa; phylum Arthropoda; class Insecta; order Diptera; family Tephritidae; genus Bactrocera; species Bactrocera neohumeralis. The sequence continues at coordinate 71,802,591 of NC_065921.1, forward strand.
CATTATTTAAATATTTTACACAGGCGGCAACTCTAATAAACCATTAAAATTATTTATATGTGCTTTAGCACATAAATTATTCTTTATATAAAAATATGTAAGGTGGTTGCCACCTGCATGCATTATATTGTGCATTATATTTTGAAGTACATATACTAATACCTTTTAAGCTTAAATTTTTAGAGTTCTTATCATCGCAAAAGTTTCTAAAAAGTTCTTTAGCTTGATATACATATACATCTTATTAATTTAAAATTGCACACATATGGCAACTCTATTAAAATATTTTAGATAAGCTTAAGCCTTTAAACTATTTTTATGTGCGTTGGTACATAAATAAATTATTATTTTAGAAAATAATAATTATATACAGGTGGCATCTCTGCAATATAGTTTAAAATACATATATTATTAACTTTTAAGCTTACATTCTTCTAGTCCGTAAGAATACAAAAATTTCTTATACGAAACTTATTTAGTTTTATATATGTACATATGCATTCTATTTATTCAAAATTTTACACAGGTGGCAACCCTATTAAAAAACTTGTTAACTCTGTCTAGGCTTTTTAAAAAAATATTTATCTTTGGTTTCGTCCAAAAATTATAAAAAAAATGTTAAGCAGGTGGCAACGCTGCTTCATTTTTTCATATATGTATGTACATATGTATATATGTACATACCTTTTGAACTTATAAAATTTGAGCGCTTTACATTGCAAAATGTTTTTATACAAATTATAAAATATTTTTTATTTATTCATTTTTTTAATAAGTGGCAACCACCTTAAAAATTTTTTTAACTAAGTTTAAATCTTTTAAAATATAATTATCTTTGGTCCCGTCAAAAAATTATTAAACAATCATCTTAATCAGGTGGCAACTCTGTTTCATATTTTCATATACATATGTACATACATATGTATATATACATCTTTTAACTTATAAAATTTGAAGGCTTTGCAATACAATACAATATGTTTTTCTACAAATCATACAATTTTTTTATTTTTCTATTTATTTTTAAAAGTTTAAAATTGTGAACAGATGGTAACCTCGCACAAAAAATTTATGTAACTTTATCTAAACATTTTGTAAATATTAACTTTGGTTTGCTCCAAAAAATGTTTAACATTAATTGCAAAAGGTGGCAACTACCAACTAAAAACTTATTTTTACTACCAAATGTATTAAAACCTTTTCCAATCTTAATCAATTTTTTTACCAAAAATTTTTCAAGTGTTGCCATATTTTTTAACATTTATTGAGAATTTACAGGGCTCAGAGCTCGTTCCCATTCCTTTTTTTCTACAAATTGTCAAGTGTTGCTACATATATTTCTTAACTTTTGTTGAGAACTTACATGGTTCAGACCGCTTCTTGAGTTCACTTTGGGCCAGAAAGATCACACCTAGTGCTGCTGTGCTGCTTTTGTTGTTGAGAGGTTCATAGAGGAGGATTTCATTGTGAGGTTCATAGATCCAACTCTAGAGCGCAACTTTAAATTAGGCTGCTTTATCTTGCAAGCTCATCGATCTTACAGTTTCCAGTGATTCCGCTTTGACCCAGTACCCAAATAGGCCGTATAACAAAGTAGCTTGAAGTTACTGATAAAGCGGTCCAACCCTTTTTTACTTGTCGTGTGTGTATAGTCAGCGTACTCAAGGTTAGCATTTCCGCTCTTCTATCGGAGTGAGTACACAACTTTTCGAAGAAAGCAGCATTTTGAAACAGTACATCTATTGCTAGCTTGTTGGCAGCCACCTCCGCTTGAAAGGCACTGTAGTGGTGTGGCAATCTGATGCCACAGTTGATGGACAAAAGACAGAAGACTTCATTAACCAACTTTCTCTTCACTTCAATCCAGCCACGAAAAGAGTATGTGCAGCTCTTCTCCAGCGGCTTCGCCTCGTCCACATACCTGTATCCCTGCCTGGAATGTGGGAAAGGAAACAAAGGCTCATATTGGCTAGTCGAAAAAGTCTTTTCGTATTTCTAATCAAACTTGAACTTATTATTTTTATATTCATACTAATAATTATTTTTCATAAGAAAATACAAATTAATTTCCGGAAATGACAATTGGGAGTTCTATCTTTAAAAAATTAAATTCTATTTTTTCTATTTAAGAGAAAGTCGATTTTACTTTGAAAAACTATTTGCGTCACTTCTTCATATTTTTTGACTCAATTTAATGCCTTTACTTAGAATTAGATGCGCTAAAAAATCGAACATCGAAACACAAATTTAGCCACCCACTCATTCTAAGCGCATATGGCACAGCCATAAGCTAACAACATGCTAATTCTAGCAATACCATTAACTTTATTGCCTTTTACAGCCGCCGAAAGGTGCGAAAAACAAACGAGTGTTGCTTATGTTCCTACAAGTATTAGTAATCAATCAATTCTTTGCAGAGTTATTTATGCATTAGCTCCTAAAAAGACACGCCCAACTGTGCAAATATATATGGGTTATAAAACGCGCAAGAAGAAATTAACAAAAAGAAAATACAAAAGAAAAATAAAATTACCACAAATTAATTACTGCCGACTTTTGGCCAAAGGCTAGTGGGTGTTGTGACTATTGCAAGATGTCGCCTTTACTAAAGCAGCTCCATTTTTATTTCCCATCTCATGAATGAGATCATCCGCGCCGCCGCCGCATAAGGAAATGTCGTCATTTTTGATGACAATAATTGGCCAAGCGATTTTTCGCCATTCAGCGACTGTAGACTGTAGCTACATGTTTGGTAATTAAGGCGAGCGACCACAATGAAATCACAACAACCAACAACAACAACAACAACAATAATAATAAATAAATGCAACATTTTAGTTTAATATACGGAGAGCGAAGCACATACACACACACACTAACACATATTTAAAATTAGCAACTTTAATAGCGGATATATCTCGGCATATATATTTTTTTTGTTAATTAGGGTGGTTCTTAAGTTTTTGAAAGTCTGTGATTTGTTTAAATATAATTTTTAAATATTTAAAAATGAGATTGGAAGTTAATGCAATATTACTCTTCGTGAAATCTTTGTCAGCAAAGCGCCACCTACTGCAGTAATTTTTGAATGGTTGGGTTTACTTAACTCGGCGGAAAGTACTGGCTAAGCAGTCAATTCAAATAAAACTAAATTGGCTATATTTAAAACGAGATATAAAATCCTCTTATCTCATTGCGGTGTTCTCGACTTCACCCAGTGTAGGAATGTGTAGTACTTGAGCCTCCTCCTTAATATAAAGCTATCTTGGAAGCTCAATGTTGAGAAGAAGTGAAAAAGGAGTCATTGGTTGCCTTATATTGTATTGATGTAAAGACACCTGTGGGATCGGTGGGATCTCTTAAAAAAAGTAGTGTTTTGGCTTTACGAAACCGCAGTTAAGACGGTGAACTCAAAGTTGCACCCAAGTGGGGTTGCAAAAATCTTCTGTTTCAGAGTGGAATGGTCCATTGAACAGCTAGCTCACAACGCCGCAGTGATAGGCGTCCTAGCTGGTCACTTTCCCGTTGGTACTAACGCGGTGAGGCTTTTTAAAGGACGCAACTTGTCAAAGTGGCAATGAAAAAGTTGCAGTAAAAATATCTACATCCATATATATTTTCTATTCCATTATCGGGCTTTCGCAAAACTAAGCTTGAAGTTTCACGATTGCGATGCTTTTTATAAACCTTCTAATCGGCTGGGATTCATATTAGCCGCCTAAATAATTTTGTCACCGGCTCTAGGCGTTTTGTCAATATGCGACGGTCTTTTTGATCCAGAACCTAGAAGCTCTGGGCATCATTACAAAGAAATGTCAACTTATTTACCCAACTTAAGGTTTACGATGGATTTATAAGGGATTGTTTTTGGTGGAGATTAAAATTTTTTATTAATATACGATATTATGTTTCAACTAGTTGATATTAAGAAGTCAGTTTCTATTTCCGGCAATTAATCTTACTTTCTTCCTACTAAAGAGTATGAAAAAGATCATAAATCTCAAAATAAGATCGAAGACGCTAAAGGTCACACCCATTAATATGAATCAGCATGCTCTGTACCAATTGACGTCCTACAAAGTTCACTGGATAGTGTAGAGCTGATGCTATGCTCCTCTCTAGGCATCCAAGGTGATTTTAACAATAGGTGTAACGAAAGTGTGGCAAAGTCACTGGAGAAAGGGAATGTGGCAGCAACAGTTTTCGACGGTTTCAAGCATAAATCGGCTGATACTGCTGCAATTTCACTTTCGATATTCGTATGAAGTCCATGAATATTCGCCTGCTTGTTGGCATAGACCACATAATTTACGTAGCCCCACAGGAAATAGTCTAACGGTGTCAAATCGGACGACCGAGGCGGCCAATTGACTGAGCCATTTCGTGAGATAACACGTTCACCAAACTTGGTTTCCAATAAATCGATTGTGACATTAGGTGTGAGGCTTGTGGCACCGTCCTTTTGAAACCACATATTGTCCAACTCCATATTATCCAATTCAGGTCAAAAATATCATTGAGCGGTAGCATTTCTCATTCACAGTAACGTGCCGGTCTTGATCATCATGAAAGAAGTACGGCCCAATGTACCCAAATATTAGCTAAAGGACACACTCTGCGACATCTTGCAAAAAGTCCCTGCTCAGCCCCAGGAATTTATCACTTGGCGGCTGAGAGTGAGAGGTGACTTATGTGGACAAATGTCTGGGTCTCACTCTGGATTCTACTCTTCGGCGGCAGCAGCATGTGAATTTGACTATAGTCAAGGTTACAGAAGTACTCATGGTGTGCAATCAACTTGCCGGCAGATCGCGGGGCTGCAAGTCGAGGATTATCAGAGGGATGTAGACCATCCTCTTGTGCAAACTGCCGGTTCTGCGACATGGAGCCGGAAACTTCTGAGCACCTGGTCATAGATTGTATGGCAGTCTACAGATACATGCTATGAGAGTCGTTGTGACAGAGAAAAACTCACAATGGACCTTAGGTCGTGTTGCAAATCTCATTTAATATCTATCTATCTGATCTTAAGAGCTTGGAGAGAATTTTTTCAGTTGTCTTGGACGGAGTATATAGTAGTATACATAATCCAAATATGTGCGCCAGAATCGAAATATCCCTAAAACTCGTATTTATGGTCAGTATTGGTTCATATTCTACCAGACATATATTACGCTGCTATATTGTTAGGAAAAAGGTTGCCAGAAATCGTAATTATATTACGTTATAATTTATATCACAGAAAATAAGAGTAATTATCTGTACCAAAATCAATCAAAACCAAGTTAATGTAACCTCAATGACTAACAAAAACTACATGCATGTGTCAGACAAATCCTATGGCACGACCCTAATGTTGAAGCTTACATGCAAATATAAACACACCCGCAACTACGAAGATATTCGGATTCAGCGATGCTAGCAGTCTAGTTGCCCGCCAACACTTCCTATTGCACAATTTCATACGCATTCGCATTCATTGGCAAATCTCTTGCTTGGTGCTTTAATTAAATCGTAATTTGATTTCGCCTTAAACACACTGATTTATTCGTGCGCGCAACACCAACGCGCTCAGTCTAACACGACTATAGACGCTTTTGTGAGCTTAGAAAGTCAAACATTTAAATCTTCATATTTATTGCTCGATTTTGCAAATACACATACCATATACCGTATTGCTGATTATAATTAATTAAGTTTTCGTGCGTTTTTTGTTGTTGTTGCAGCCAAGTATTCTGTGTGGCCATTTGTATTAATATATTTGACTTTTTTACCGCTGTGTTATGCTTTTCATTAACTTCCACCTTTGTTTGTTTGTGTTCACACTCTGCTTCTTCTCATGCTGCTACCACTTTAGAGTCGTTGCTTGCCATTGTGCGCGGCTTGGCGCGGCGCGTCGGCCTTTGCCAGTATTGCCTTCAGCTGGTTCTACCACCTTAGATGCCGCAGACAGCTCAGCGCTCGGCTGCTCCTCCCAGCATACGCACCTTCTGCGCAAGCGCGCACTCTTCACGTCACCGCCCCGGTTTCAACAGCTGCTGTTCCGACTGCTGCTGTGCTGCCGCGCTGCTGCTAGCGCGTCGTCTCAGACATTTAATTCGACTATTTTTATTATGATGACTACTGCAAATGACTATTTTTGTGGCCGGTATATGTCAGTGGCTCATAAAATGTTGCTACGCTGTTGTTTTCTTGCTTTTGGCACAATTCATTTGGGTGTTAAGCAGCTGCTGCGCGGCGGCCCTGCGCGTTTCCAGCCTCTAAGCGCTTCGGTAGAGCAAGTGCTGAGCCGCGCAGCGTCTCGCGAATTTAACATGCAAATTATGCGCGCCTCACTGTGTGTGTGTGTGTGTGTATGTGTATGCGCGTCTATTTAAATGAGAGTATATACTTACATATGTACATATGTATATATATATTCATATATGTGCTTGTACTTGGATTTGGTGCTCTGCGGTTGTGACAGAGCGCGCGGCCTAATACGTCTCCAACGGAGGCTGACTGTGGTCGCTGCTGCTAGCTAAATGCGAGCGCCTCTATCTTAGTGGCTTGTTATTCACAGCTTTTTTATGCATGCCGTTGTTGCTATTGTTGTTGTTGTTGTCATACAAGTTTTATATATACATTGTTGACTTTATTGCTGGACGTTGTCTAAAGGCCGCAGAGCAAATAATAACGCCACACCGCTCGAAATCTCAGCGGCTTTCAGTTGCTTAAGTCAGGTTCTTTTGAGCTGACGGCTTTTTGGGTGGCTTCTGATCGCGCACATTTTAATCGTGTTTACGCTTAGTTTTCGAAAGCAAAAATCGACTCGTAGGTACGCAAATATTTGTTAAGTGCGCGATTTCGTTTAAGCGAAGTGGACTTTGCGGTCAGTTTTAAGGCGGCGAATTATGTGTTTTGGAATTTTTTAATCTAAAAATTTATTAAATTAAGTAATTAAGTGCAGAGTGCGAAAGAAAGCCATTGTACGTAAATAAAAAATTTGATTAATAATAAATGATTAGAAGTTGCAAGTAAAATAAATAAAATATATGTAAATTTGAGTGAAAAATAGTAAGAAATTCAATAATAACAAAATATATAAAAATGAAAAAAAGGGTTTTTGAATATAGTCATTAGTAAAAACACATTATTTTGTATAAAAATAATAATAAATACAAATAAGTATTTAAATAATGGCAAAATAATTAAATTGGTGTAAATGACTGAAATAATCATTTCCAAAGAGTAAATGAAATGCATCGTTAAAAACTTTAAATTACTTAAATAAAATTTCTTACACGAAATATAAAAAAAAAAATTTAGAAAATTTATTAAATTAAATCGAAATTGAATAAATGTATAAAAAATAAATAAAATTAGTCAAAAGAGAGCAAGGAAATAGAATAAAATAAAATAAAATAAAATAAAATAAATGAAATTAAATTAAAACTAAAATTAAATTAAATCAAATTTAATTTAAAATAAATTAAATTAATAATTTAAAATAAATTAAATTAATAATTTAAAATAAATTAAATTAGAGAGTTTTTTGCCATTTAAGATCAAGCGAAAACAACAATATTTTTGATTTTTTTATAATTTTTTCTATCAACATATGAATTTGTAGAATTAATAAGAAATAAACATAACATACAGAAATGTATGAACAAAAAATTTAATAAAATTAAATAAAAATATGTTAAATTACCTAAAACTAATTTAAAATAAAATGTAATAAAATTAAATGAAATTAAATGGAATTAAAATAAATTAAATTAAAGTTATCTAATTTTAATTAAAAATTAAAAAAATTAATTATTAGTGCTATATATATAAATTGTAATTGTAATTAAATTACATTTTCAATTTAAAAAAAAAAAAAAATTTTAAAAAATTCAATTAAAAAAATTAAAAATAAATTAAATGAAGTACATAAATAAAGAAATGTGTGCCACAAGAGCTTAGGTTAAAACAACAATTTATTTGATACTTTTTTTTAACATAACAAATAGAAGTGTTTGAACAAATATATTTTTAAAGTTTTCAAACCTTGATAAGTTTAATATTTACAAATTAAAAAATAAACCATTAGAAATTAAATATATATATATATATATATATATATATATTAATATAAATAATGTCAATATAGCAAAACACATTAAAAAATATATAAAAGAGAAAGACAGAAAGATGTATTAAGTAAGAATACTTCAAAAACCTAGAACTAAAAAAAAAAACAAAAAAAAACGAAAATAAAATTAAAATAAATAAAAAAATATATATTTTTAAATACGAACAAAGAAAAATTGTACATGTAAAATCTAAATAAATAAAAAAATATATGTAAAAACAATAATAAAAATTAAAATTTGGATATTCAAAAAATTAAAAATAAAAATTAATAAAAACAAATTGCAATATTAAAATTATTAAAAAAATAATAATAAAAATAATACAATACTTAAAAAAATAAATTTAAAAAAAACTACAAATATATGCATAAAGACAATTAAAATCTCCAAATTAATAAAACAATGCAAAAGTAAAACCAAAAAAATTGCAAGGGAATAAAAATTAAAATAATAGAAAAATTAAATTGAAAAAAGTACAACTAAATTCCAAAAAAACACCTTTTACACTTAAAATACAAAAAATATTAAAAGCATTAAAATAACAAAAAAAAACATATAATAATCATGACAAAAAAAATTTTAAACTAAAACAAATAAAAATAGAAAACAAAAAAATGAAAGTTTGAAAAATAAAATAATAAAATTACAAAAAAAAAAAAAATAAATAAAAATCGAATATACAAAATTTACAAAAAAAAATTAAAATAAAAAATATTTTTACATTAAGAGAAATAATAATTGAAAATATAAAAAAGTACAATTTAAAAATTAAAAAAAAATTATAATAATAAAAGTAAAAGATTTATATGAATAAATAATTTTCGATATTCAAATAATTTTAAAAAAAGAATATTAATATATATAATATGAAAATAACAAAAATAAAATAAATTAAAAACAAGAAAAAACTAAAACTAATATACCCTTCACAGGTGCATTTCTTTTAGTAACCATGTGTTCAGTTTGTATGGCAGCTATATGCTATAGTTAACCGATCTGAACAATTTCTTCGTATATTACATTGTTGTCTTAGAAAATAGTCTATACCAAATTTCGTGAATATATCTTATCAAATGCTAAAGTTTTACGAACCAGCACTAGATTCCGATCGTTCAGTTTGTATGGCCGCTATATGTTGTAGTGGTCCGTTGTCGGCAGAAAAAATGTTAACTTCGGTTGGACTATAATGATTTTGATCGATATTTGATAATATATACTAGCAGTTCTATACTATAGTAGTCCGATACCGACGACTCCGATAAATGAACAGCTTCTTGGAGAGAAAAGAACATATTATGTGTATGTAAATTGTTATTAATGCAAGGATTATTGCTATAGTTCAGAAACTTACCTTTTTACCTGGCTCTTGACTGATGATATAGGGCATTATACCAAATACTTGTAAAATTAAAATAAATTACTTCAGGGTGTCCAAAATATCAGAATAAGTGTTGATGTAGTATTGGGTTTCTTCTACCAGTTAGATCGAAGAATCCTATGCAAGGTATAATAAAATCAAATAAATTAAAAAAATATGAAAATACATAGAACGAAAAAAATTAAAAATTAAAAAAATATATATGTATTTATATATTGCGTATATATTAATAAAAATGTGAAAAAAATAAATGTAAAAGTTTATAAAAATTAAAATTATATGTAAAAATTATTTAATTGAAAGAAAATATATACATTTTACCCATATTAATAAAAATTGTAAAAAAAAATAATTGTAAAATATATGAAAAAATAAAATGGAAAGAAAAAATATATATAATACTCATAATACTATAAAAGTGGGACGTAGGCCTAAGTAGCCAGTTCCCTTAGTTTCCTTAGTTACAGAAAGACTGTAAATTTATTAACAGATCATATTTAAATAAATAAATATACGAAATAAAAATGTGAAAAAATGCAAAAATAATTCAAAAGTAATATAAAATTCAAAAATCATTTAATGAAAATAAGAAAAAATTACACAACTGCAAATAAAACAACAAAATAAACTAAACAAAATTCATATTCATTTTCGCATATTTACAGTGTGTACTATATATCCGGTTTTAATACGTATCAGCAAGCGATTGCGATTTGTGCAAAAATAAATTCAACGTGTCAACATTCACTTTCAGAAAATTTAAATATCTCCACATATATGCATATATATAATATATATGCCTGAATCTGTGCATGTGTGCATGTGTAGGGTGTAGTAAACGCCGTTATAGTGTATTTTATAACCTGTCTTTGCGTGCTGGCATAAAAGCGGCAAGTGAGTGTGAAATATATGACCTTGAACTTTTCACTTTTCCCATTACAAACGCCAGTCATTAAATACAGATGCGCTTGAGAGCGCACAACGCCTACACACATACATACAGACATAAGCGAGTGTGAGTGCAGCAGCAAAATTGTGTTTAGCGGAAACGGCGAAAAGGAGAAACAATTAAAGCGTGTTGGCTTCTAAGTGCGCGCTGTGCTAAAAATATATGTATATATATGTGAAGTGGTAAAATTTTTAACGCTACCAGCAACGGCAATAAATCATAAAACGCATAAGCGCTTTAACGCGTTAACGCTACGAAGGCGCTCGTACTAAAAAGGCCGCGCGCCGCTGCAGTTGCAGCTTCCTTTTACGCTGTTACAACGTCAACTAACTTTTAACAGCTGAGCGCGTCACTTGACTGTGCGTTTCCTACGCTTTTGCATGCCAGCGTCTGAAGCGCTGACAGCCAGCAGCAGCAACAGTGGGAACAGCGGTAACAGCAACAACATCAACAACCATAGCGCTGTGTGTAGCAGTTAAACAACAGGTATGCCGCGACGAGCATATAAATTATGTTTTTATTTTACCGTTATGCGGCTGCAATGCATTTCAATGCAGTTGTAAAGCGCTACATACATACAAACATACTTATCTCATACCATACACCGCCGCGCGTCGCGTCCCGCTTCAAACATTTGCATTTTATTCTTCATCTATATGAGTTTGCGCGTGTGTGCGCTCATGTTTCTCAACTTTATATGCCATTTTATCGCCTAATTGCCTGCAGAGTTGTCACCATTTCCTCGCAGCTGCCGCGCAGGCTTTCGCGCATAATTACGTGATTGCGCGCTAAGCGACTTTGTTGTCAACACACGCGGCATTCATGCCAAACAGTCGCTAGCCGTGCGTCGCTGCGCAATTTTGCATTCGACCAGCTTAAGACACTTTAATCAGCTTAAAATGAAACGCTGGCAGCATTTAGTATTCATTTCTATCATTTACATTTATCAGCGTTTTGTTCGCTGCTGATTGCGCCGTTCACACACTCACCGGTTGGCAGGTTTGTGGCTTAAGTCTTTCGTTTTAAATTTCCATGTAATCGCCAGCGTCGTCTGTGAGTCTTTGGTTAATTTTTAAATGATTGCGTCATTTATTGACACTCGATTGGTTTTCGCATTGCGTGCGCGCTCTGTGGAGCATTGTGTCGAGCGCGCTTTTACACTTGTGTGCATGTATGTGTGTGCGCTTGAAGCTAATTTAGTGTGCGCAAGAACAAGTTTGTCGCCAAACACTTCAGCGCTGGCAAAACGACTCATTTTTTGGCCGTTGCGCTGTTGGCAGTACAGCGTTTTGGCAACTTTCAGCTTTGCCTTTCAGCGCAAGCGCGTTTTCAGCCACAGCAACATAGACACATATGGTGCGCATCTTTAGAATTTACCGCAAATGGTGCTCGAAGGAATTAGAAAAAAATAATATTTATGAAATTCTGGTGAAATATAAACAACACTAAGTAAACACACCCACTCAATGGAGCAGGTTGACGAAGAAGCGGCGACCATTTATGGCGAAGGTTATGGCAACGAAGCCAAAAATGATTTAATTTTGTTGTTTTGGATATTTAAAAATCAAAATTATAATATATTAAAACGAATGAATTATTTTTCTACTAAATGCATATAAGGTCTTCAGAAATGTGGTGATTTTTCAACCAAACACTTCTTAATTTTTTTTTAATAAAATTAAGATTTACAAATTTAGTCTTAAAAACTAAATCCCACCACTTAATTGTATATATGTATATTCGTGAATTCGAAGAAAACTTATTTGAAGAGTAGGTGCTACTTATCTAATTATTTTGTACATATTATGAAATGGTGTTGCCACCCGTCGAGAAATTAAATAACGATTTAGCATCAAAAACACTTTTGTTATATCAAAAGCAGCTCAGCTAATTAATTTGTGCAAACATATTTCGAAATGGAGTTGCCACCTGTTTGAAAAAATAAACAGCGTTTTAAGAAGTAATTTTTTGATTAAGTAACTAACGATTTGGAATCGAAAAAAACTATGTTTTATGTTAAAAGCTTCTCAACTAATCAATTTATGCATACATAGTATGTACTTCGAAATGGAGTTGCCACCCGTCTAAAAAAATCAAAACCGTTTTAGAAACTGTGCGCCAAATATGATTTAATTAAGGCGCTCGAAAAATACTAAGGCCTTAAAAATGTTTTGGTTCAGTGTTGCCACCTAATGAAACACATAAATACTAGCAAGAACTCAAGCAATGTACATGTACTATATATAGAACATAAAACGTATAAGAATGCATCTCGTGGCTTACTATAAGCTCTCAATTAGAAAATTGGTTCTTTTAGATAAATAGTGTTGCCAGCTATGAAAACAAATAAATATCAGTTAGTTTTTATAAAATGTGTAGCAAACATAAAGCGTTTAAGAATGTCTTTCAAGAATTATTAATGAAGTCTTCAATTCAAAAATTATTTGAAATGGAGCTGCCACATGTCAATAATAATAATATGTGCTAAATTTCACAAAATGTCGAAATATGTCAAATAGAAAAGCCTACCAAAAGCTTTCAATTAAAAAAAATTTACTTTATCTAAATAGATATAATATGTAAATAGAGTTGCCAGCTATAGAAATAAATAATAATATAATAGTTTTTTTAAATGCATATCAAACATAATGTGTTTAAGAATGTCTTTCAAGCAATATACTTCAATTAAAAAATTATTTGAAAAAGAGTTGCCACATATCAAAAAATAGATGAGCAAAACTATAGCAAAAGTCAACAATATGTCAAATAGAAAAGCGTCCTAAAAGCACTCAATTAAAAAAAAAAACATTTTTTTTTATTGTAAAAATAGAGTTGCCATAAATATCATTTAGTTTTTTTTTTAAATGTGTCTCAAACATAAACATTTAAGAGTGCTACTCGAAAAATATTATTGTAGCCAGCAAGCAAAAAATTTATTGAAATAGAGTTGCCACATATAAAAAAAAGTAAAATAAAATAAAAATGTGCTAAATTAAAGAAAAGCTAAAAATGTACACAATATTCTGAACGATCAATTATTCTTTGTCGAGTTTACAACACCGATCCAGTCGTTTTTCTTTTCGCTGTTTGGTGCCAGTTGAAGATTCCAAGTATAGCCAGGTCCTTCTCCACTTGGTCTTTCCAACGGATTGGAGCTCTTCCGCTTCCTCTACTTCCTCCTGCGGGTACTGCGTCAAATACTCTTAGAGCTGGAGTGTTTTCAGTTATTTACGAGTTATTCAGTATTGTTAACGAAAATTAAATCTGAAAGTTCATTATTACTTTACACAACAATTATTTCTTCGAAAAATTCAAAACTTTTTTTCGCTTTTAATCTACCGAAATCACTCTCTTTATCTCTTTCTGTTCTCTTTCTGTTATTTTTCACTTCTTTATTTCTTTATCTCCATCGTCTTTTCCCTCTTCAACTTTATATAGATCTCTATATTTCTTTAGCTCTATCGTGGTCTTCGCTCTCTCCCTCTTCTTCTTCTATCTTCTCCTTCTCTCACCATTTTCATTATTTATCAAACAGTAATGTACAATTTACAAGAGTATTCAGTGTTCGGAGAGTTGTCTGAACTGAATAGCTCTTTTTTTCGCAGTTTTAGGCCGTACGGAGCAGTAGTCTACTTAATAATAAACATAATGAGGGATTAGTTTGAAAATACCGCTGTTATTATAGCGGTAAGATATTCTACAAAAAGTTTTGAACCTGCTAGTACTTCCTAAGATATAATTTTGGTGTGGCACTAATGACTTCAACCTGACTGCCATTAGGAAGATTTTCTCTGCCTTTATTTGGATAAAGCTTGTATCAGTGGCACATCCTCGTGGGTGTTTGGGCGTCAAACAATGCGATATTTTAATTCAAATCTGGAAGTGTTTTCAAAATAATATCAATATTTATTAAAATAATGTTGGAAGCGAAAACCCCGAAAACCTGATTTCACCACTAGTCTATAGATATTCACTGATCATATGCTTGGAGCTATTCCAAAAATATATAGTAATGAAAATGCTGGTTTTCCAAAAATCTTCATATATGCCATTCAAACCGATATAATCACCGATATAACCACTTCTATACTCATTTATAGAGGAATATTTCAAAATATATATATACGCTGCCCTCTTCACTCTTCCACACGAAATTGTTCTTTGCTCCCCCACTGTGCATAATGAAAATTCCAACTATGTGCATAAATATTTGCATGCGCTTGGGTATTATTTATATCTTATTGCTCTAGCTGCCGCTTCTGGTAACAGCTAAACAACCTTCAAGGTCCTTCAGTGTGCGGCGCATACGTAGCACATATTTGAATGGCCAAGGACATTGGCAACAAAAGCGCGGACAACTTATTGATACAATGTTGCAAATCGCTTAGCGCGCCATGCAGCGGCTGTAAGCTCATTATGGGATGCAAAACAGACGTTGTTGTGTCATTGTTGCTTTCAAAGCGTGCCGCCTGCGCGCGTCTTCCACATGTCGCGGCATGCGGCGGCACAAACTCGTTGGCAGCGCGTGCGTGCAACTGGCGCGGCTGATAATAAGCCGCGGCTGCACTTACAGCCATTAACACTATTATCGACAGCCACCCCACTGACACGGCATCAGTTGCGTAGCAGACGCGCGCACATGCTGTGATTAGGATTATCAACGACGCGACAGTAGTCGCTTCGTACCACTTGAAATTGAAATTTCAAAGCATTTTATTTTTACCTAAAGAGTAGCGCTACTTACTAGATTAAAGCGTATTTTGCTTTAGTTTCACTTACTTCTTCGGTAAACAGACAATATGCGGGTATTTGGGGAGCGCGGCGATTAGGCAAGACAGCGCTCAAGTCGGCGACCGCAAAGCGCCGCGACCTTAAGTCAAGGTTGCGGCGGCGGTTTTGTCAGCTTTGAGTGCCCACTGATCGGCGGCGCGCATATGCTGCGGCGCGGCAGGACAGCGGCAATAAACAACTCGCAATGAGCGCAAATATTTAGATTTCTCTGACCACAATGGCGGCTTAACGCACGCCGCGCCAGACTCATTTGCTCGAACGCATATTTGCGTAACGAAAATGTCACGCTGCATTAACTTTGAGCATACACAGACACAAACTATATGCGCATGCGCTTGAATGTGTAGCTGTGTGGACGCATTGTTATGAAAAATGCATTGGGAATGCTGAAACCGATGCTATATATCGATAATTTATATTCACAAAAATAATTAAAGAACTGTTCCAGCCGGTAAATAAATTGCTTTGACTTATGTTATTCACCACACCCTTACTTACCCAGATGTGGTAAGCTCCCACCAAACGCTGTTAACTAACATTTTATGAGCCATAAAAACAACAAATCAACAATCTATCTGCCTAAGCTTTTTTCGGCAGACATAGTCGAATCTTTAAGTCTTTTGTTGACATAAATTTTGTATTACCATAGAATCTCAACCAGACCTCAGGCATAGGTCTAATAATGGGGCCTCAAGAGCTTAACCGACAGTTTATAATCAAAGCATGTAGAGTTATGTGCTTAGAACAAAAATTAGTCCGTAATTAACTTAGACATATTTCAAAACTTAACTTACGACACATTTCAAAATGGAGTTGCCACCTGTCGAGAAAGCATGCAAGAGTTTTGAGCATTTGTGTTAAACAAAAGACGTTTAAAAACGGCGAAAAACATTAGATAAAAATAAATTTAAAAATATTTTGATTTTAGAGTTGCCACCTGTCGAAAAAAATAAAAATGAGCAAACAATTATACAATATGGTTTTACAATAAGTATTCAGAAAACAAAAAGTAGTAAAATAAAGGAAATAAAAAATTTTGGCGTATCGAAAATAGAGTTGCCACCTATTGAATCAAGTAAATATAATATTTTAAAAAATGTGTATCAAACATAAAATGTATAAAAATATATTTCGATAATCAGTAGTAATAATTTTTAATAGAGTTGCCATATTTAAAAAAACAGTAAACTGAGCAAGATTTTATAAAACACCAAAAATAAAACAAGAAACCCTTACAAAAAGGTCTCAATTAAAAAAAATTGTTTATATTAGTAGAGTTGCCACCTATAGAAACAAGTAAATAATAAAACTTACGAAATGTGTTTGAAGCATAACAATGCCTTTCGAAAATTATGAAGTCATAATTCGAACAATGACTTAAAATAGAGTTACCACATTTAAAAAACAGTAAACTGAGGAAGTTTTTGCAAAATGCCAAAAATATGACAATTAGGAAAATTTTACAAAACGCTCAAAGTGAAAAAAAATATTTATTTTGTATAAATAGAGTTGCCATCTAACGAAACAAGTTATATAATACTAGGAAGATCTAAATTATAATCAAAATGTGTTATTACACGCAGTAATGAAAACAGTCTTAAGTGTAGTATTAGTAAAGTCAACAATTTAAAAAAATATAGAGTTGCCACATATATTGAAAACGATAACATTTAAAATTTTGCACAACATTTCAAAATGCTAAATACGAAATGAAAAAAAGCCCTTCGTGAAGTACTAGAAAAGTTATCACTTAAAAAAAAATTACAGAGTTGCCACCTATCTAAAAAACGAAAATATTAAAAATTATTACATGCTAAATTTGTATATCTGTAAAAAAAATTTTAAAAATATCTGATATATGGTAAATAAGAAAGCAGAGCTTCTGAAAAACTTTCAAATTCAAAATGTTTTTCAATAGAATTGCCAGCTAACGGAAAAATAGGAACTGAGAAAGCAGTTAATATTTTTGTGACAAAGTTAAAGTAACAGAAAATTTAAAAAGCTCTCTGCTTAAATTTTTAAACTTATTTTATATATGTAAGTGGAGTTGCCACTTATCGCAAAAATGTAAACATAGCAAAATCCAATCAAAATGTGTAACAAGACAAAAGAGTGGAGGAAAGTCTTGCAAGTACTACTATTAATGTTAATTTTTAAATTGATGAAAAATTATATCGAATAGAGTTGCCACATATCTAAAAAATTAAAATGTTGAAATAAAAAATGTCTGAAATGTGGCACAAAAAAGGCAAAGAAAACCAGTCGCTAATTCAATTTAAAAATAACTTTGAATAGAGTTGCCATATAACTAAAAAATTAAATGTAAATAATTTTAAAAAGTGTCTTAAATGTGTCAGCAAGGAAGGCACAGCAAATCTGTCATCAATTCAATTTCAAAATAATTTTGAGTAGAGTTGCCACAAATATAAAAATTTAAAATTTTAATCATTTTAGAAAGTGTCTGAAATGTGACAAAAGAGAAAGCAAAGTAACCCAGTCATCAATTTAATTTAAAAATAATTTTGCATAAAGTTGCCAGATATCTTAAAAAATAAAATGTTAATAACTCTACAAAAATATCTGAAATGTGGTAAAAAGGAAAGAAAAAACAGTAATCAATTTAATTTGAAAATAATTCTGAATAGAGTTGCCACATGTCTAAAAATTTAAAATGTTAATAATTTTAAGGCAAAGCAAACCATAAGTTCTTGGATTGGAATGGCAAATTTTAGAGCAAAATGCTTCTCATAAAATCTCTTAACTATTTTGGGGTCACTTTGAAACCTATATGATAACCTAATAATTGTTATTAAGTCGTTGACTAAAAATGCAACCCAGCTATACATTTTTATTGCTTTACCAATTTTTGAGGCCTTATGCTCCACTTGGATATCATAGGAAAAAATATGTATAGTATAATAGATATTTATTATAGTATGTATTTGGCTTGTTCTCCTATACAGATCCAGCAAATTGGCAAATATTTGAATTATTGTGTGCTCTTTATTTCTTAATTTGCAATCTCTCATATTTCTGCAAACAAATATTATTTATTTTTATATACTTACGCAGCACATGTGGGCATATGGAATTCCAAATTGATTTTCCAGTTTGCGTGCGCTGCGCGTTATTTCTTTCATGCCACATTGTCTGCGCTGTGCGGCTCCCACAATCTGTCACTGCAGACCCTAATCGATTTATCCATTAAGCTGCTGTGACTTTTCCACTTCATTTCCATGCAACAAAAAAAGTAGCGCGCAATCTGGTCACAACGGCACACAAGCACGCGCACACACAGCCGCGCATATATATAAGACAACGCTTCAATGCGCTTACAAGCGCAACTCTCGTTTTTCGAGCTTTGCCACAATTACGCGCACTTTTGCTGACGGCACTGCAGCCAAGTATGTTGCTAGTGCAGGCGTGTATGTGTGAGTGTGTGCGAATTGTTGCATAGACTTGACAATGGTTATTGCCGTCACAGCGCCGTTGCGCTGGCGATTCTTAATGGCTAAAACGTTTTGGCTGATAGACCAAGTGGTTGCAGCTGATTAACGCGACACACGGTTGCAGCAGGCCGCCTCCAGCCGCATGCCGTCATGCCACCAGCCAGCGGTAGACAACAGGCCTCCAATAATAATTGCGTGTCGCGTGTCTGTCTGTCTCACCGCGCTGTTGCGTCGCGATCAAAGCAACTTGAGCTTGTTATTGTTGCGCTTGCCGTGCACTCTCTATTTTATTTCTTTGCTTTGCTTTGGGTCTGTTGCCATACGCTTGGTCACACGACATACAGAGATGTCATCAACTTTGACAGGCGCACATGTGACATGCGTTTTAGTGGCCGTCGCGATAGCGCAACGCGTCAACCTGTGCCCACAAGCCAGTGCCGGCGCGCCGCTTCTCTAGGCGGCTCATTCGTTGTTTCGGTCGGCTGTGGCCGTTTGACTGGTTGACCACGGTTGATCGAATGTTCATGCTCAGCGCATGCCTGTGCGTGGCTAAGCAGCTGCGTTGATTTGTTTGCTGAGTTTGTGTATAAACAAAATGAAATTAAGCGTCAATGAATGCAACTCTGAAAGTCAAGTCTGTGTGAACTCGCGCTGTGCGAAATTTCGAAAGACGACGTTGCGTAGGTTGCGCCTGTGTGTGTGTGTGATTTGAATGGATGCGCTAATAAATGAAATGGAAAATGAAGGCAAAGATGGCGTTGCTTTTATTTGCTAACGCTGCGCAATATTGACTAGCGCGTTGCTTATTGTTGGTCTACATAATACTACAGTTCATTCAATATTGATTTATATTAAGAGCTGATCATGATTCGTCTTTGTTTTGAGAAAATAGAAACCTGACCAAATAGAAAATCAACATCAACATAAGTAAAAATCAACAAACTGGTTTTGGTTTTGTAGCAGATAAGTTCGATTCCGGATAATTAGGAGTTTAACCTGCTAGCATCCAGTAAGAAGTTTCGCAAGGGTCATACCAAAGTCTCGAGGCAAGTGGAGCTCTTGATCTTTTGTTGTTGTGTTAGCGGCAGAATTTTGCCGAGTTGACAGCCCTTGACCGGATAAAAAAGCCGGGTCCGTTCACGTTACGTACACCCGACTATCGAGAGTACGAAGCTCTTCGTCTGCAATGGGTAATGGCCTGATTCCAAGTACGACATTCACTGAGAAAGCTATTGACGTGTGATGTTGTTCCACTATGAATGGCGGTCAGTGCGTGTCTAAAGCTTGTTGCGTCCAAAGTCTGAACAGCGTACTTTTCGATGCCGTCGACGTAATCAAGTGAAGACCTCTTGATTTTCTCAGATTAGTACGTGTCTAAAGCTTGTTGCGTCCGAAGTCTAATAAGCGTACTTTTCGATGCCGTCGACGATCAAGACCTCTTGACGTTCCCAGAAGGCGGCTCTGTTTTCAACAAAACCTGCTACTTGTGTTCCTTGACTGGAAGTATGCGGGCCTTGTTATGTAATGTTAAACACTAGACATCAAGAGGCATCCAGTAATCGTTCAGAGTGCAGTATTTTCACACATCTGAAGCTTTTTCGTCAGTGTTTCACTACATTCACAGGTGACTATATCGGTGCAGCGTAATCTGTGACCGGTCGAGCAATTGCCTTGTGTGTTGCCAACAACGTATTTTTGCCTTGAGCTGCCGATTAGGGACATGAGAATTTTGTGTCGTCCTTCTACTTTGGTAGTGAGAAGTGAAAGAGCACAGGCTGTCGAATTTGACACCTAAAATTTTAGGGCTGTTGACAGTTAGAATTTCAACACCATCGGCTGTGATTTTAAAATCCAGTCTGTACTCCTTCGTCTAGTTATGGTCTCTGTAGATGATGATCTATAGAAACTCTGGCGCCTATTGTCAAAAACCTGAAAGAGTTTATTTTCACATACTTCGCTTGAGGCGATTTTTTTATTAGCAAAATTATATTTAATCAACAGGAACAGATAGTAATCACTAGCTGCCGATACGAATGCATCAGAATCTTCTAGCCAAGCTCCGGAAGCTTCTGGCAAAGTCACTATTTATGTGGGTGCCTAACTAGGTTCTGATTCCTCTTATATTAGCCAAAGTTGGCCATTTCTCAGCGATTATTGACAGCACATATCCGAATTAATAGTTTGGGAGTAGCTCATAATACCTGATTTCCTGCCCAATCCCACCAAACATATAGCAAAACCTTTCTGACCGTCAATCCTTTCTCGGCAAGCGTTGGTCATCAACCAGCACATAGCTCACATTACCGCAATGACAAACGTCCTAACTGGTCACTCACGTGGTGAGGCTAAAGATTTTGGATGATCCAACTTGTCAAAGTTGCAATGAGGAAGTTGAAGTGGGAATATCTGAATGCCTTCTCCTCTACTGCCCAGCTTTCGCCAGACTAACGTTGAAACATCTTGGTTGCTATAATTTCTACGAACACGGAGTGTAGATATTATCTGGCTCAATATATTTTTATTTGGCTCTAAGCGCTTTGTAGATATAGGAGGGTCTGTTTGATTCAAATTTTTGGTGTTATAGGCATCATAACGGATAAGTCTTTAGCAGTTCATGTGGCATTATTCGTGGCTTCAGGAGAAATCAGCCTATTTACCTAACCTAACTTAATCTAACCATCCGCTTCGGAAACGGACCGATTTTGTTGCGTTCAAACAGATGGAAATTCGGTTCATGAGTTTTTTATCATGTTAACTTCATACTCAAATGGTTCGAACATATTTCTTAGAATGTTTACCTCCTGGGAAATCCAATCAGTGCTTACATGGCATTCGAACTCGATGATTACTTTTCTACTCCAAACAGAATTACTTTCGATTTTCACACCTCAAATTGTAACAAACAACCGATTCATTTTATAATACAATCTACACAAATAAACTAAAAAATGCTGTCGCTCGGAAATCTATGTAATTTTTTTACAGGTATATCTAGTATCTCAGTACCACCGCACAACAAAAGCAAAATCGTGACATTTTCTGCAAGCGCTTTTGATTTCGTTGCGCGTTTAATTTAGCACATTTTTTGTGAGCATTTTCAAGGAGTTTTGAAACGTTCTTTGTGTTCTAAGAATGACTGCGGTCACTATGCGATTAATTCTGTTTTCATTTTCATTCGTTTTCCGCAGCAACCGCTCTTGTGTCCATGTCCGCAAATCACTGAGTGTGTCTGTCCGTTGTACGCGTATTTCAACTATTTTAATGACTGTTTTTGTGGACGATATATTCAACGCTCCGCACTCTGCTGGCATACCTTTGAATACGCCTCTCTTTAACTGCTTGTGACCCCCTTGGGGGCCATTCTAGTATTTAATCGTGTTGGGCGCGGTTCGCGAAATGAACTCAATGCGCAATTTTGCTTACTTTCAATTTCAACGCTGGCCGGTGCTTGAAGAGATTTAATTCTTTGACTTTGTCTTTAATCATCTACAAGCATGCACTTGGCATTACATATACAAACATACACACATATACAATTCCAAATACAAACACATGTATGCTATACTTCGCTAAATAAGCTTGTATGCTTGTTAGTAGAATAGACGCTAAATTTTCATCTCCAAAGCTGCGTTTCAATATTTGAGAATTGTTTTTAATGAAGTTCACTTAAATTTGCTGTTTTAAAAGAAAGATAGAAGATGTAAATATTTAAGAAAATGTTAAGTCAACAATTTTATAAATAATGAATAAAGTAAAGTTTTTTCAAAGACCTGCCACCTTTTTTCAATAAAACTGATATTATTTTACATTCTGGCTTAAGAAGATGAGCATTAAAAAATATTTTTTGTAGTGTAACCATATGTATATAATTTATTAAAACATATGGAGACATTTTAGAATTTCTTATTTAATTTTTAGGAGTTTCTGAAGGGTTGCCACCTATTATTTTATAATTAATTCATTACAAATGATGTATGTATATTTAATTCTGGCTTAGGAAGGACAGCTTTAGAAAAAAATTTTAAGGAGCGTTGCCACCTAGCAATATAAATTATAAAAATAAAATTCATAAAAATAAAAATGAAATATTACAATTAAAAAATTTTAGTTACATTATTTTAAAAAACATGTTTGATTTTCATATTTGAATTTTACCAATTTCTGAAGGGTTGCCACCTATTATTTTATAATTAATTCATTACAACTAATGTATGTATATTTAATAGTGGCTTAGGAAGGACAGCTTTACAAAAAAATTTCAACGAGTGTTGCCACCTAGTATATAATTTACAAAAATAAAATTCATAAAAATAAAAATGAAATATTACAATTAAAAAAATTTTAATTACATTATTTTAAAAAACAATTTTCATATATAATATTAATTCAACTTGTAATAAAACTCTGACTTAAAAACTCAGCTTTACAAAAAATTTGTTTTATAGTGTTGCCACCTAGTATATAATTTATTAAAATAAAATTTATAGAAAATTAAATGGTACAATTGCAAAAAAATTAAAAAGTAAAATATTCGAGATATTTTGATAATTTATTTTCAAAGCGTTGCCACCTTTCTCAATTTAATTATTCAATTCAATAAAACTGATGATTTTAAAATTATGGTTCAAGATGGAAAGCAATTGAAAATTTTTTTGCGGAGTGTTGCCACACATGTATGTACATATGTATGTATGTCATTTATGGAAATAATTTAGAAAATGATATATAGGGACGATAGGGTTGCCACATATTATTTTAAAAACAATTTACTATAACTGATGTGTATAAAATTCTGGCTTAGACAGCTTTACAAACAAAATGTTAACTAGTGTTGCCACCGAGTATATAATTCATTAAACTAAAATTTATAAAAAAAATTTATTAAGTAAAATATTCTAAGTATTTTTAAGAATTTCTTTCTTTCTCATTTAAAATGTTCAACTAATAAAAAAAAGGATTTTGTAAATTCTGGTTCAAAATGCAAAACATTTTAGAATTTTTTTGAGGAGTGTTGCCACACATGTGATGATATTAAAAAAAAATAAGAGATTGCCACCTGTTTTTCATATTAATCTTTTTTTAAATATTGATGATTAATTTTTTTCTGAAAATATTTTGCAGAAGTGTTGCCACTTTTTAATTTATTTAAACAAACTTTATAAAATATGAACCGTTACAATGAATCAATTTTAACATCAAAAAAATTTTTGAGATATTTTTATAAGATTGAGGTCGCTTAATGGTCCCAACAAGGTTACGCCGAAATTCTCTCTTCTCCAACTGCATTCCTGGAAACTGACATAGCTCACTGCGTCACCGAGACTACTTGTGGCGGCTTTTTCTCTACTCACATACCGACTACATAGGGATATGTGGATGCGAAGAAGTAGCTGGAGAATAGGTGCAGTGAGCTTTTTTACGAATGTGTGGAAGTCAAGAAGGAAGGGAGTTTTCTGTAAGAAGCATTGGCATTCACTCAGAAAGCAGAGCGACAATCTAGCGCTGAGCTCGTTAACTGTGCGCTCAAAGCTAGTCAGGGAATGTCTGTCTTAACTAGAAGCAGCAACAAAATACTTCATCATCCGACTCGTTTGGATGCCTGGTCATAGCGGAATCACTGACAACTGCAAAGTCAATGAACTAGCCATTGTGGGCACTCTTGTCCCGCTCATATTGAAATATGTTTGAGTTGGATCTCCATTGTCGGCTTGCGTTCTAATCCTGGATTAGTGGACGTCACGTATGCTTAACATGCACTCATTGACGACCCATTTTGCAAGATACCATACTTTTGGCCTAGATAGATTGTCAATTTCTAAGGGTCTTTGATCTATTATATAGTAGTTTCAGTTTCACTATGAACTGGCGTTCTAAGCATTGCAAATGAGATTCCTGCTGAGATCGAAGTTTATGGTACGATTCTAAATTCAGAAAATCTATGTTAAACTGTGCTAATAAGTCTAGTCTTGCGATTCCAGTCGAAGAAAATTTTTGAGTTCTTTATTTTTGGACCATTTAAAGAAGAGAGGCTAGAGAATAGGTTGCAATACACCAATACACAGTGTTGCGTCTCTATAAAAAGTAGTCTTAACACTTTCATCCCCCAATATTTGAGAAGTGTTTACTAAAAATTGGTTTGAATGACGTTATAAAAAGAGCTTCAATTTCGACAAAAACAGTTAACAATATTATGAATAGGTAATTCTATATTGTCTTGTAGTTTGATTGGATCTAAGTTTTACCACGGAGCTAATAATTGATTTCAACAGAAAAAAAATTTGTTCTAATAGCAGACCTTCGATATGAGCCAACGAAAAATCGTCCATAATATTTTTGAAACGAAAAATTTCTTCATAAAACTCTTCAGACATTCGGAGTTGGTTTTGAAAATATACATACATATGTATGACCTTACTTTCATATATACAAATATATGATATATATATATGTATATTAAAGCTCACGTTGTGTGCCAAAGCCTGTCTCGTCTCAAAGCTTCAATCACTCAGTACAATATGTTTGTACACATGAACTCTAAAAGCATGAAGGTGTCAAGAGCCATATACCGTCTAAAGCCACATCTGCAGCTGCTTTTAGGCAAATAACCAACGATCGCATGCAAATACAAAGAATACCACAGTATGACTGACTTTAGCACGCGAAACTGCCATAAACAGCAACCAAATTATGGACAGCCAAACAGAGATGTTAAAGTTGAAGATGAGCTCACCAGTCTCGGCGTCCGCGTCACCGAAGGCACAAAGCCACCAAAGCGGAATTGTCAAAAATACTCACGTAAATAAAAAATAAATCATCGCAAATATTTGTTGTTACGCTAAACGCAACATGTTTCTGACTGATTTATGCGACAGACAGCCGCTGGTGGCAACCACGGCGCTGGCAACCAAATGCAAAGCGCGCTTGTGCAATCGTCATAGCTGAACGAGATTGTGGCTGTGTGAAACGCGGCAGCGGCAGCGGCAGAGGCCAAAACGGGACACAAACGCGTTGGACTGGTTAGTAGGTCGCTTGGTCAAAAAGCTGGCGCTTGGACGCTTGGCTGTCTGGCGACTGAGCGCTGCGCGCCATGCTGCAACTGTTGCAACTGGGACATGCTGGGCCATCGCCAAATATGGCGTTGCCCATAAAGGAAAAGTGGAAAGTGAAACTGAGCGCCAAGCGCTGTGTGGCAACGGCGATGCGTGCCACAGCACTAAAATGTTTGCATGCAACACAACCGTTAATTTTCGCCGTAATTCATTGAATTTAAAGCAGCCTTTTAGAGAGCGCTCGCAGTATGCAGCGCGCCGCGCGGGAAATTTCCCAACTTATTTAATTTATTTGACAAAAGCGTGTGGCATGCTGTGCTGCGTGCGCTGTGTGGCAGAGCGCTACACAAATATTTACTAAACGTAGGTAAATATTTTGCACAACGCTTTGGCTTGTCTGGCTTGCGCAGCGCATCGTTGGAAGCGCCCCACAGTGAACGCGCCGCGCTGCCGCTCGAACGCTGTGTGTTGGAGCGCGCGGTGGTCGTCTCTGTTTGAAATATATTTGCCTTTATGTAGCTTAGGAACTTTCTTTCTTCGCTTATTATGCAAAAATGGTGTCAACAGTTTGCTGGTTAGCTATTTTCGGTGTCTGTTTTCACCGGTAACCCACAGCTGTGCGTCATATATATTTTATTTCGCATTGCTTTTTTTGCCCTCCAATTTGTTAGCAACTAATAATTGGCTGAGTTTCGAACAATTTCTTCTTTCTCTCGGCTTTCTTTTGTCTTTCTGTTCTGCTGCTGCTTGTGAACCTAAGCTTTCTGGTATAGTATTTGCTAAAACAAAAGCAAAAACAACAACAACAACAATCACAACAAACGCTGTCATTGTTGCGCTGACCAATTAACTTATCAAACGAAATGACAGCGTCTCAGCGGGCAGTGGCCCATACAGTTACAACAAAAAACAATAAAAAATCATAATTAAAATATTTAAAAGCTATTATTTTGGTCAAATGAATCAAGTGAGTGATGATGTCACCGCATGCAAAAATTCACCGTATGCAAAATTAGCATTTATGAAAATAATAAATCGTTTGGCGTTTCCCACAAATAATTATGGTTTATAGTCGAACATTTTAAAAAATGCAATTTGATATCAAAAGCACAATTTTTGTCTTATTTTCTTTAACTGCAGCTGTTTTAGTTCATCAAACATATTTTTTTGTTGTTTTTCTAGACTCAAAACACCGCATCATTTGTATTTGCTCGTAAGCGCTCAAGTACGTTTGGCCGCCAAGCGCTGCTCACCCTGCATAGTTAACAGCGAAATAACTGTAATCAACGCAACACTTTAAAATCACTGCGTCTGGGCGCTTGGATTTTGCGATTTTTAATAAATCGTTGCAAGTTATTTGTTATTTTTTTATTCTTTATTTTTTGCCTTGAGTAATCAGAAACCATCAATTTGCGAAATTATTTTGCAATATTTAATACCGACTCACGTGTGTACGTATGTACATATGTATGTAGTAGGGTGGGTCAAAAAAGATGTCTTTGCGCTGGGTGGTCAGACCAAATAGGTACTTAGACACTTCTACGAAAGTCTCTCCAAGTATGAGCCTTTAGTTGTAACGGAAAGGTATGCCGCCTTTTGAGTCATACATTTTATAAGAAAAATGTTTTCTGCTAGAACTCGGTGACAGAGTGTCTTTCCAATCATGAATCCCACTCCGAATTTGCGCTCCTTTATATGGCCACTGTAATAACAGCCATAAGTGTCCACTCATCTAAGTCTTTGCCGCGTCCAACGCATTTCTTGGACGGCGGTGATTTAATTTTACGGGGACCGGACATTCCAGGTGCATACCCTTAACCGTAATCCTTAATGAGTTTGTCGTGGTCGTCATCAAAAGAAAGGGCGGTCTCTCATCCAAGGCTGTTTTGTTCTTTTCATTGGGGGCGTTTTTTACGTGGCGGGTGCCAAATTCAGCGCACAACCCTGAGGAGAGATGGTTCGCCTTCACTTAAGCTCGCCTTCAAACGGATGTTTTTTGGCTACCCAGAGGATACTTGGTCTAAGATCGAAAGTCGTGAGCTACTGGAGCTATATGTAAAAGAATCGTTTCGGGCCAATCAGAAGTGAATAGAGCTCAGAGAACATTCTTCACTTTCGTAAACTTCTACACATGACTCCATCCCTTTAAACGGTTAAGTTTACAGAAAAATCTTCGAGGCGTTTTTGTAGAGCATTCAATTTCCTATAAAAACTATAAAATGATATATTTTTGTCTAGTTTGGAATTAAGATTTGAAGTTTTCTATCTTATAATAAGAAATAAATAGAATACTATCTGAGATAGAGACCAAGACAGAGTCAGAGACATTCATAGGAAGAGAAGTCAAAGAAGACAGAGAAAGAGAGAGAGAAATTGGCTTAGATTGAGACAAATGAAGAGATAGTGCCATTGATTAGAAGAGAAATAAAGAAAGACAACGAAAGACTGATAGAAAGTGTCAGAGATAAAGACGGAGACAGAGGCAGAGACAGAGATGGAAACAAAGGCAAAGGATTACAAAAATGAGGGAGAAGAGTTAGAGACATTGAAGTAAACGACAAAGAAGTAAAGGAAGACAGAGAAAGAGAGATAGAAAATGGCAAAGCTAGAGAAAAGAACAGACACAGAGACAAAGATAGAAATAAAGACAAAGGATTAGAAGATAAGTAAAGAAAAATAGAGGCAGAGGGAGCGACAAGGACAACAGAAGAGTTAGAGACAAAGGCAAATACATATATTAGCACCTTCCCGTTACAATTAAGAGCTTTTTATATATGTCTAAGAAAATATTTTTCAGAGTAGCAAGGAAAAAACATGTATTCGTATTTTTTTACCCACCCTAGTATAAGTATATGCAACTCTGTGCAAACTTTTGTCTAGTTTTTCATGTTAACCATCCGCGAGAGATTATTGTTATTGCTACTGAGCCAGTTTTAATAACATATTTTAGTGATGGAAATTTATGCACACTGTAACCTTGAAATAATTTTTATATATTATGCCGTAATTTCGAATGTATATTATGGAATCGTATTAAAAAAAAAACAAGAAATAAAAAATATTAAAAAATAAATATAAATAAAATAAGTAAAATTTAGAACTTTTCATAAAAATTGAAGAGCTTTCGAATAAGGCAATTGAGCCGTGCTTGGTGCTTGCGGCCAAAAATACCGAAATTTCTTACGATCAATTCAACATTCTGAACGGTTCTGAATCCTACTATTTATTTCAAGAAGAATTTCAAATTAATTTTTTTTTTCATAAACTTCACTTGAGTGTCCTAAAATTAATGTCCAATTTGTTGGCAGGTGAGAAAATATTTTCCTGTCCAATGCACTGTAATGTCAAAGTGCTTGCCTCAGTCAGCTTCTACATGTAATACTTTGAATGCTATGAAATACAGTTTGTGCATGAACTGAAGCCGCTCGACCTTCCCAAGCAACATCGCTTCCTTCTAAGAGCTCTTGAAAAGTTCCAAGGTGATCCGAAGTTTTCGAGCCCAATTTTGTTCAGCGATGAGGCCCATTTCTGACTCAAGGGATATGTTAACAAGCAAAATTGCCACATTTGGGTCGAAGAGCAACCTGAAGAGATTTAAGAGCTGCCATTTCATACATAAACAAACAACGGTTTGATGTGGCTTGTGAGCCGGCAGAATCATTGGTCCACATTTCTTCAAAACTGATGTCGGGGAGAACGTAAGCGTATATGGAACGTTATCAAGCCATGATAAACGACTATTTAATGCCTGAAAGTTAAGCTAGTGATCTCGGCGAGATTTGGTTTCAACAAAACGGCGCCACTTCCCACACCTCGAATCAATCAATGGATTTATAGCAAATAATTTCACGTTTTGGATCAGTCGATTGGCCACCAAGATCGTGTGATATCACATCGTTAGGCTTTTTCCAGTTGGGAAATGTAAAGGCTAACATCTATGCGGACAATAACGCTTCGATTCAGGCCTTGAAGCAAAACATGCCATTCGAAGTTACCAGTCGAAATGCTCGAACGAGTCATCGCAAATTGAACTCAGCGGATCTACCATCTGCGACGTAGCCGCGGCCAACATTTGAAAGAGATAATCTACAAAAAATTAATGCCAAGGAATGTTTATTCGAATGATAATAAATATTCTACATTAAATTTGAAGTGTCAGTGTTTTTTTTTTTAAAGTAGGGAAGCTCGAAATGTATCACCTTTTACATATAGTAGCTATAAGAAAGGCAACTTACGGAGTATTATAGTTTCGGTGCAGCTAAAGTAAATTTTTTATGGTTTCGTATTTTTTTTTAATTTTTTTTTATTTTTTTTTTTATTTATTTTTTTTTAATTTTTTTTTATTTTTTTAATTTTTTTTTATTTTTTTTTTTAATTTTTTTTTTTTTTTTTTTTTTTTTTAACTTTTTTTTTTTTTTTTTTTTTATTTTTTTTTTTTTTAATATTTTTTTTATTAAATTTTTTTATTAAATTTTTTTTATTAAATTTTTTTTTAATTTTTTTAACATTTCTAATTTTTTAAATATTTTTTTTAATTTTTATTTTTTTGGCTCTTTTTTAGCTTTTTCTTTTTTTAATTTTTATATTTATTTTACCTTTTTTTTTTTTTAATTTTTTTGTTTTTATTTTTTTTTTAATTTTTTTTTGTTCAAAGGTTGAGCTATTTTTGACAACTCCACATTTTACGAAAATTTAGTTTCAAATTAAAAACATAAGCACTTTTACCATGTTTAATGTCGAAAGAGGAAGTGATTTCCTCAATTTGCTTCGAATATAATGACTTCGCAGTACCACCGTTGCACGTATAAGGCAACTTGATAAAGTTCGTTACAAAAATAGCCACGATTTTGTATACGAAATGTCAATAAAATATGACCCTTATACACACAAATATGTATATATATACAATAATGACTGAAAGAGAGATGTAACTTTCGAGAGAAATTGTTATTATTAGGTCTTCTTTATGTCGCAAAACAGAACTAAGTCATTTTATCGCGTCTCATACCGAACAGTCTTTGATAATAATGAATAAAATCTTTTGATTAACGATTTAATATAAAATTTATTTATATATAACTGACTTATGTATATGTAAAACTGACAGAATGTGGCGAACTGGGTTTCTTTTTATTGAAACTGGACTTAATTTTGACAGTCGTTACATTTTCTTTAACAAATAAACTTTTAATATATATTTTGTAGTATGTATTATAGCATATTTATTTTTAAATAAATAAAAGCTTACACAACATTTCAATAGAAAAAAAAAATAATAAAAAGATACCATAAGTGGCCTCTCGGAAACACTGAACTGTGTGTTGCGGAATTGTTAAAGCGTCTTATTGGTATATGATACATATGGCCGAAAATAATTCTACTAAATATCTATTGTTTCTGTAGCAAGTAAGAATAACCGTTTATCAAATTTCCATACAAAAGTGAACAACATGTCAAACTTTAGAAGAAACTTCAACCTTAATCCCAAATGCGACTCGTGCGAAACAAAAGACTTCAGCAACAAACCCAAAACAAGTGTAGCACTGCCTTGACGTGGGCGCGCAATGTGTCAATTCACAATAATTGTGCTTTGTCTAAGCACAGAAAAACAACAAGCAACACACACACACAAATAAATTCTTTCAATAAGAACTTTGGCGCTTTCTGTTTATGCCACAGCGTTGAAGATAAAGCAAATTAGCGCAGCGAAGACAAAAAAAAACAACAAGAAAATAACAAGATAAATCGTTTGGAATGGCGAAATAAGTTATGACAACGACAGGCGAGCGAGCAACGCCCTAAATGCTTTTCGGAATGATTTGTAAACAAAATTAACAAATTTACTAAATTTGATTGTGATTTGGCCGCAGGCACTGACAGCCGAAAATTCTAATTTGGAATTGCGCACGAAAAACCGATAAACGAAAATGAAAATATTAGTGGCAAGCGCATAAGCGCTGAGAATCTGAGCATACTTCTGCTGGTGGCCCACCTGATCTGCGACGCAGCCTCGACTGGGTGATGTGGGAGACGCTGTGGCAGAAAGAGTGGCGCATGCGCTTGAGTGTTACATGCTTAGCGTTGCTTAGCGGTGAACTGACAGCGCGACACATGGGTACGAGGGTTAAAGACGCTGGCTGGAATTTGACTAAACGACTCAATCGTGGGATTTCGTAATTTGCGCCTTTTTGCTAAATGATTTGCGTTCGAAAACTGAGCGCTCAACTTATGAGTGACTGACTGACGTGCCACAAAAGTCAAAATTGCTTTTCTGTGTGTGTGTGTGTGTGTGTGTGTGTGTGTGGTGTGTGGGGGTGAGTGAACTGGTGTTGGTAAGTGCTGGCGTATAGAGTTCTAAGAGTAATAAATGTCAGTCGAAATGACAAATCAATTATTTCAAACGAAGTGCTGCTTTAAGGCACACACACACACACACACACTCATGCATACAGGCACATTCACCCGGCGCACAACTCACGCAAGCATGCAAAGCGCTGTAAATTATCTCTTGTGTTTAATTGTTCGCCTCCTTTCAGTTTGCAACACGAACAGCATAGCTTTCGGCGACACATCGTAAATTCTTACCCGCATTGTTGTTGTTGTTGTGTCGCTTGTTTGTTTTTATTTTTAAAGTCTAGTTGTGGTATAAAGGCATTTTTTTTTTATTGTGGTTGTTGAAGTGGCCCTTATTTAGTTACTGTCATTTGGCTCATGATGAAAATTATGCACGCATGTATGGGTGTATATGTGTATGTGTAAATGTAGTATATTTCTTTTGTAGATTTTGTATATTCTTACCTGACGTGTCAAAGACAAAAGCGCTTGATTGAATGTGACTCGTACACGATTTATGCCTGTAATGATTATTCTTCTATGGATTACCCTTTTCCATTTTTTATTTATTTTTAATTTTTAATTTTTTTTTTTTATTTTTTTTATTTTTTTTTTTTTTTTTTTTATTTTTAATTTAATTTTTTTTTTTTTATTAAATTTTTTTTTTTTTTATTTTTTTCTTTATTATTAATTTTCATTTTTTTTCTTTAATTTTAATTTTTATTTTTTTCTTTATTTTTAATTTTTTTTTTTTTAATTTTTTTTTTTAAATTTTAATTTTTTTTCTATATTTTTAATTTTTCTATTTTTGTATTTTTTGTGATTCTTTACGTTCCAGTGTTTGAAGTTCAGAGATGAGTATATAATAGTTTAAATTTTCACAACTCAGCAAGTTGAATAATTGATTCATTCAGAATTTTATTATCGAAATTAAATACTCACTTGAATAACTCAAGATTCGAAATTATTCGTGTTTCTTTATTTGTAATCGGAATTGCGCTAGAGCAGAGTTTTGATTCGACACACGCTGCAAATAATTTTCAGCGCTTTCCAATAACGTGGAATCGGTGTGATCTTGGTGGTCAGGAATCGGGTAGGCTGGTTTTAAGAACACAAAAGAAACGTTAAGTTCGGCTGCTACGCAGTTGAAATATCCTTAACAGCTGAATTTTATAAAGGGTGATCCATTTCGTGGTTCCCAACCTTTTTTTTTAAATAAAAAACACAGAAACTTCAAATTTAATGGTGGGTGTTTATTATCATTCGAAAAAACATTCATGGCATTTATTTTTTGAAGGTGTGATCTCGGTGGTCAATCGACTGGCCGAAAACTAACTATGTGCCAACCGAAATGTTCTCTCAATAAATTTGATTGAAGCCATGTGTGTGAAGTGGCACCATCTTGTTGAAACCAAATCTCGCCGAGATCACGAGCTGCAATTTCAGTCCCCAAATAGTCGGTTATGAGGTAGCGAGAAAGGTCTACACAGACGGTTACGTTCTAACCGGCATCATTTTTTAAGAACTATGGAGCGATGATTCCACCGGCCCACAAACCATCCCAAACCGTTCTTTTTTCTGGATGAAATGTCAACTCTTGAATCTCTTTAGATTTCTGTTCGTGCCAAATGTGGCAATTTTGTTTGTTTACATAACCATTGAGTCGGAAATAGGTCTCATTGTTGAACAAAATTTGACTCGAAAACGTCGGATCCTCTTGGAACTTTTCTAGAGTCCATAGAGCGAAGCAATGTGGCTTGAGAAGGTCGCGCAGCTTCAGATTTTGCGCAAGCTGCATTTTGTACGCTTTCAATTTAAGATCTCGACGTAAAATGCGCCAAGTCGTTCCATACTTCAGTCCGAGTTGCTGCAAACGAAATCGACTCTCCATGGTCTTCGTGTACACTGTCAGCTGCGGCTGCTTTATTTTCTACACTGCGTGCTGGATGTAGACTATTCGGTCAAATATTATCCAGCAATGCATGCTGGGTCTCAAGATGGGTGATAGTGTTGCGAATAGTACGTTCTGTAGGCCTTTTATGTTCACCATAAGATGAGTCAAATGCGCGAAACATATTCTTTACAGAACGTCAATTTTCGTAATAAAGTTGAACGGTTTCTAAAAGGTGTTCAGACGTAAGTCTTTCCGCTTTGATATGCCAAACAATACTGAACAAAAATAACATGACAGCTTTGACACAACTCGCTTGTGATCTTAAAAAAAAGCCTTTTGAAAAAAGTTCCTCTTGAATCACTATAAATCTGAAAACGTAGCCGTTTAACAATTTACAGCCTCTTAATCGAATGAAGGTTACTAATAAGGAGAAGACGATATTTATCCTGATTTTCATCGAATAGGTTTTGTGGTAGTTATATGTTAAAGCGATCCGATCTGAACAATTTCTTCGGATATCATAGCGCTGTCTTAGACAATAATCCGTGCCAAATTATGTAAAGAAATCTTGTGAAATAAAGAAGATTTTCATGCAAGAATTCGAGCTTAATCGGTCAGTTTGCATGGCAGCCTTAAGCTATAGTATTCCTGAGGAATAAAGGATGTATGCAAAATTGTAGATCGATTTCTCAAAAATGAGTTACAAAGACGCATATATTAGGTTATCGAATATCTCCCTTTCGCTTTTTTGCTCTTTATTCAATACTTTATAAAAAGTGTTACAGTGATCGGATTTAGTTCAAATATGCGCCGTTTCGTTCGTTAATCTCTTTCCGTCTAGACGGCAACTTCATGATACCCCCTCGTAGAAGCTCCCTCCTTATTTGCGAAGAACTGGGACAGCCACTTTTCACAAGCCTCTTTTGAGTTCAACTTTACACCAACAAGGGCGTTCGCCATGGACAGGAACAGGTGGTAATCACTTGGCGCTATGTCCGGGCTATATGGTGGATGCGATAAAACCTCCCATCCGAGCTCCCGTAGCTTCTGACGAGTCGTCAACGAAGTGTGTGGTCTGGCGTTGTCCTGGTGGAACACACTACATCCTTCCTGTTGGCCAATTCTGGACGCTTCTGGTCGATCGCCTGCTTCAAGCGGTCCAGTTGTTCGCAGTAGATGGTAGAATTAAGCGTCTGGCGCTCAAAGTGGATGATTCTCTTCCACTCCCACCAAACTCACAGCAAAACCTTCCCAACTAGGCCACTGTTTGGGCCGATTCACCGACTTTCATCCACAACCGTTTTCGCTTGATATTGTCGTATGTGATCTATTTTTCGTCGCCAGTCACCAGTCATTTCAAAAATGGGTCGAGTTCGTTCCGTTTCAGCAGCATATCGCAGGCGTTGATTCGATCCAGAAGGCTTTTTTGTGTCTAATCATGCGGCACCCAAACATCAAGCTTTTTTGTATATCCAGCCTTCTGCAGATGATTTAAAATGGTTTGGTAACTAACTCCCATCCTCTGGGCGATGTCATGTTCCATGATTTGATTGGTATTTGTCGTCACAGGTCTTCCGCCGGCTGGCTTATCAATGGTGTCGTTTTCACCCGCTCTGAATCGTCGAAACCATGCCTTCCTCCGCTGTTCGAAGTGATAGAGTACCATGCCCCAAAACACCGGATTTGCTTTTAACGAAGGAAAACTTTAAAAAATCCATGTTCACATGTCTATAACTGTTGAACGCAATATACAAGTTAGTTTTGTAGGTTATGTCAAGACCTTTCAAAGATGTATAGTATTGCCAGATACGAGCTCTGTAGCGCTTTATACATAGCCGCGAAATTCAAAAGACAAAAGGCGGAAGGGAGATATTGGACGACCTAATATACAAGGTCTGTCGCAAAAGAAACAGAACTTTTTAAAGAAAACTCTTTCTGGTGGCGCCACCTATTGGTGGGTATATGAAATAAAAAGTTTGATCTCTTGTTGACATTTTGTAAAAATTTTAAGACAATTGGATAACTACAATCGATGTTATCGATCAAAAAGTGACAGCAGCTTTTAGTCATCGGTCGTAAAATGCAAAGAGAAAATATTAAATTTTGTTTTAAACTTGGGAAAACGTTTTCTGAAACATTTCAAATGATGAAAAAAGTTTATGGTGATCAGTGCCTATCCCGTAGTAATGTGCATGAGTGGTTTAAGCGATTCCAAGAAGGTCGTGGGGACCTCTGTGACGATCAGAAGTCGGGCCGGCCAAAATCAGTGATTACCCAAAACAATATTGAAAAATTGCAGAAATTTATTAAGAATGAGCCGAAATCTTCTTTGCGTTACACGGAAATGGAGTTAAGTATCACCAAAGACTCAATTCGTCGCATTTTGATAGATAAATTGGGTCTACGGAAGGTGTGCTCCAAGTTTGTTCCGCACAAATTGACTGAAGAGCAAAAATTGCTACGAATCCAACATTGTAAGGATTTGATTAAGGAGTCGAGAAAGGACATAAACTACAAATATTCGATTGTGACTGGTGATGAAACGTGGTGCTTTCAATATGATCCCGAAACCAAACGTCAAAGTGCCGAATGGAAGCATCCAGACGAGCCATCACCGAAAAAAATCGTCTTCAGAAGTGAAAAATAAAGACAATGCTGATTTGTTTTTACGATACCGAGGGTATTGTACACCGAGAGTTCGGCGCACCTGGCCAAACGATTAATGCTGTGTTATGAAGCGTCTTTTGTCACGCATTCGTCGTGCTCGACCACAATACCGTGAGGCAGGGTCCTGGCGCCTGTTGCACGATAATGAGCCGTGTCATCGGTCGACGTCTGTCACTGATTTCTTGACAAAAAACTCTATATTAACCATTAATCACGCACCCTACTCACCTGATTTGGTACCCTGTGATTTTTACCTATTTGGAAAACTTCATTTGCCCATGAAAGAACACTGGTTTCAGGACATTTCAGCTATCCAAAAGGCGACGACCGATATTCTCAAGAGCATTCCGAAAAATGACCTTAAACACTCATTTGAAATGCTAATTGACCGGGCTAAACGCTGTATCGAAGCACAAGGAAACTGCTTTGAATAAAAAAATATAACTTTTGAAAAATATTAATTTTTTGTTGTTTTTTTAACAGTCCTGTTGCTTTTGCGACATACCTTGTATATGCCTAAATCGACTTAACTCATCATGCTGCTGATCATTTATATAGGGTCTCCAACGTTTTCTTCGGTGTATTACAAACTTCGTGGCAAATTTCATATACCATGTTGAGGTTATATAACAACGTAAATAAATGACTGTTAGAAGACACTAAGTGCCATAACTCATTCAAAATCTCAAATAACCATACAAACTAAGGAATTTATCACTATCCCGGCTTAAAATTGTTCTTACTACCTGTGCTCCCATATTTATGCTTAATACTGCGACATCTCATGGTCTACCCCACATAGTTGCTCTCACTAGGTCAACATTAAAACATTCATTGACCTAGTGAGGCATTAAGTAATGCTGAGAAATGCAGAATGACAACAATAACAAAACAAAAATTTCATAATCAAATACACCCAACATAACTGTAACTATAAATAAAATGAGACGAGCAATAAATTTCGCCCTTTGACAAATAAGTGGAACATAACTGAGAATGCAATCTAACGGTAACTTGATTAGAGGAATACAGCAACAACGACGATGTTAACGAAAAGCACCGAACGTTAGCTAAAAATAGAAAATAGTGAAGCAGGCGATAAAGTGATAAAAATGGCAAAAAACAGTGTCAGGAAATGTGTCAAGGCGAAATGTTGACATGAGACGGCATCCACGATCCACAGCGAAGCGCTGGTGGCGCAAAACGATGTGGGAAAGCGGAATGCGATGGCAGAGTGCACAAGGTAAGCGGATGTGAGCAGCAGCAACAATGCAAAAAAGAAAAATTGCAGCAACAACAACAAGAAAACTACACAACAAAAACAACAAAAAATGCGAAGGCAACGGCATAACCGTCAACGAGCTGACATTCATGTCTAACATTGCCGACAATACATCTTTACACTTGAATGTTGCTGTTGCTGTTGCGCCACCGCTGCCCCATTTGTTCTCGCCTGTCGCGCACAATAACCGACTAACTGAGTGACTGACTGACAGACGGAGGCTGCACACGCCGAGCGCAAGACAAAGCCGGCAATCTATGCGTGTCATGTTGCTGTTGTTATTATTGTTGTTGTTGTTGTTGTCGATTGCTGTTGCCAATCGCTGATGCGCATGCACATTGTTGTTGCAATGTCATTGTTGCCGGCGTTGCTCGTGGCCGCGAAGGCGATGCAGTTGCTTGGTTTTGTTAGAAGCTATTGTTGTTGTTGTTGTGGTTGATATTGCTGCTGCCGGTGCTGGCATGCGCGCACAGATTTCCGCTCGTTACTGCATCACTTGTGCGCGCGGCGTGTGTGCGTTTCGCTGCCGCTGCGCC
Organism: Bactrocera neohumeralis; assembly: GCF_024586455.1. NCBI lineage: Eukaryota > Metazoa > Arthropoda > Insecta > Diptera > Tephritidae > Bactrocera > Bactrocera neohumeralis. The sequence continues at coordinate 71,841,039 of NC_065921.1, forward strand.
ACCAAGCTGGCGCGTTGGTGTGGCCCGCGTGCGCGCGTGTGTGGCACGTCTTGTTGCAGCAAGCGAGCATCGCAAGAAAGTTGCAAAACGAAAAGCAAAATGCGCCAAAGACAAAATGTGGCGAACACGCGCGGCCGCCAACGTCATCGTTGGGTGAAAAAGTTAAATGTGGAAGCAGGAAAACATAAATCCATCAAAGAAGCGACAGCTTGCCGCTAACAGTTGTTTCTCGCTGTTGCCATTGCCGCTGCTGCTGTGCTTGTTGGTGTTGGTGTTGTTGCTGTTTGCATAGTTGCATTGTCTGCGGTCGCAAAGAACTGCAAGCTGGCGAAGTGAAACTGAAATTTATATGCTAAATAACGGTAAATGTAATGTGCCTCGCTGGAATGTGGCGTTTTTCGCAACCATTCTTCCTACTAATGCATAGTTGCAATTGCTATTGTTGTTGTAGTTGCTGCCTGCTGTTTTTCAACACTTAATAAAATCAAATAGAATTGTCTTCGTTGCTGTGGGTGCCGTGGTTCGTGCCAAAGAATTGTGATTGAATGAGTGTGCTAGCGAAGTGTCTGAGCTTATGTCGGTGGCGTGGTCTCGAAAGATTTCTTTGAAGAAGTAGAGTTTTGTAATAATTAATTCCTAGCTAACTAAAGTGGCAATCTCCTTCTGGAAAAGTAAAGAAATCAAAATGTTTTTTCTTGTCCTTACAACTTTTTATACAAGTACCTGAAATGTATGGCTGATGAAGCTGCCCTCAGCCTAATATAATCTGGGTAATAAGATGCCTGGGAGGCTGGGCACTCTGACATCCTTCTACACTTCGCTTAAATACCAAAAACTTGAATTACCGGGTCACTGAGCCCTTGGTGTCGTTTCGCTGCTCACATACCTTCACGGAAGGCATGAGTGGTAAAGACTCGCCTTCGCCGGTGCCCGAAATATTGTTATCTGTAGCACTAGATTACAGCATAGGAAAATTCATCAAGCTACCTGGGTGTCACCGGATCGAAAAACCACCAACCAGATCGATCATGTTGTGGTAGACGGAAGCTACGTCTCCACTCTTTTATACGTGCGTACGCTCCGAGGTCCTAGCATTGACTTGAACCACTCTCCCGTTGCAGCCAAGATGCCCACCTCAGTGCAGCAAAAAACGATCGTCAATAGACAAAAGCTGTCGGGAATCTTTTCATCAGCTCCAGTTTTCAGCTAACCCATTGCAGTCCTCTCTCGACGAACAAAAGCAAAACTCTATAAGTCACACATTATTCCCGTCCTGCTATATGATGCGAAAGCATGGACGATGACAACATTTAATGAGTCGACGTTACGTGTTATCGAGAGAAAGGTTGTGCGGAAGAATTATGGTATTTTGTGCGTTGGCAACGGCGAAAGCGAATCAAAAGAGAGCGGCTAGGTCAGGCCGTCCGAATGGATGAAAACACTCCAGCTCTGAAACTATTCGACGCCGTACCCATCGGGGGAAGCAGAAGAAGACCTCCACTCCTTTGGAGGGACAAGGTGGTGTAGGACCCTGCTTCGCTTGGAATCTCCAATTGGCGCCACCTTACGAAAAGAATAAACGACTGGCGCTGTTGTCAACTCGGTGATAACCGCATAAGCGGTTTCTACGCCAGTAAAAAATGAGAAGAACCCTCTGCAACGGCTTCCAAGTGGAGGTGACTGCAATAAAGTTGCCAGTTTATTTACTGCTTCGGAGCGTAGCCTCTTTTAAAGTGGTTATTATCTACTCTAGGCAGGCGATATTAGCTTTGAGTTCACTGACTGTGGATCCAAGACTAGTGAAAAGAAGTCTAGACTCTTTTTCTCTAGCATCGAGCTGTTTTACGATTAGACCGGTTTGGGTGTCTGGCCACAACGGTGTTGCAGTAAACTGTAAGGCTGATGAGCTTTCTATAACATATACGTTGGTCTTAGTAACAGCTGATAGGGAACGGATAGGAGCTCCGTTGGTTTCTTGTGGTTTCACTTAATAATAAAACATATTTACATTCAGACGCGAAATCATTTTATTGTTGCTGTTGTAGCGGTAGAAAGCATTCCTGAACTAATTTCGAGGCATGGTGCCAAGTTAGCTGTCTTTGGCCTGATAAAAATCCGGCTTCGTTCCGGTACTTAGACCCGAGTAACGTGGGTAATCAATCTGCGATAAACGTTAAGCACACTTCCCTCATGTCGCTCACAATATCGACTGTGAGTAATTCTCTAATAGCTGAGTCAACAAGTGTTTCGTAATAATGGCTCTAGTAGAGTTTACGCAGCTTTAAAAGCCGTCGAAGCAATTGTTTATTTATTTATTTTTATAAACACTTATACTACCAAAAGTGTATTTAGAATGACTTCACTGTTTTAAAGCCCCGGCACGTGCTCTTTTATTGCTTTTTTATTAGTAGTCGTTACTATGTGATATTAAAAACAAGTTTAACTGCCTGCTACAACAAATTTCTGCGGAATGACAATAATTGGGGTCTCGGCTAGTATTACGACAAAACGCACGAGCTTAAAAAGTCTTAAGCTTTGTATAATACTGCGGCGGCTTTATGGATTTGCAAACCCACAGGCGGTAAGACTCATTCGTGAATTTGCGCAGATGCTTGTTAGGTAGTAAAGGGGAAAGATAGGCGGTAGGTATGAAGGAAGAAAAATTTTTTTAAAAAAATTAAAAAAAAAATAAAAATAATAAAAAAATAAAAAATTAAAAAAATAATTAAAAAAAAATTTAAAAAAAATCAAAAATAATAAAAAAATAGTTTGAAAAAAATTAAAAATAATTAAAAAAAAAATTAGTTTAAAAAAAATCAAAAATAATTAAAACAATAAAAATTAAAAAAATGATTAGGAAAAAAAAGATAAAAAATAAAAAGAAAAATTATTACGGAAAGTAGGAACGAATAGTAGTTTAAAACGTAAAAATAAAAATTATTAAGAAAAAAATTACAAAAAAAATTCAAAAATAATAAAAAATATTAAAAAAGTAAAAATAATTTAAAAAAAATTGTTAGAAAAAAATTAAAAATAATAAAAACAGAATAAAAAAATAAAAAATCAAAAATAATTTAAAAAAAATGTTTGAAAAAAATCAAAAATAATTTAAAAAAATAAAACATTAAAAAAATTAAAAATAATTTAAAAAAATGAAAAAAATTATTAGGAAATAAAAAGATAAAAAAATAAAAAAAATTATTAGGGAAAGTAGGAACGAATAGTAGTTTAAAACGTAAAAATAAAAATTATTAAGAAAAAAATTACAAAAAAAATTCAAAAATAATAAAAAATATTAAAAAAGTAAAAATAATTAAAAAAAAATGTTTGAAAAAAATTAAAAATAATAAAAACAGAATAAAAAATAAAAATCAAAAATAATTTTAAAAAATTGTTTAAAAAAATCAAAAATAATTTTAAAAAATAAAACATTAAAAAAATAAAAAATTAAAAATAATAATTTAAAAAAATTAAAAATTAAAATAAAAATAAAAATAGTGTAAAAAAGATAAAAAATTAAAAAATAAAAATAATTTAAAAAAGTAAAAAATTAAAAAAATAAAAATAAAAAAAAATAGTGTAAAAAAAGATAAAAAATAAAAAAAAAATTAAAAAAAAAAAAAAATGATTTAGAAAAATCGGAACGAATTGTAGTTAAAAACGTAAAAATAAAAATTTTTCAGAAAAAAATACAAATAACAACGAAAAATAGCGAAACTGGAGCAAAGATCGCTTATCTGTGCTGTTGTACACGCCAATAAAGCTGCTTAAGTGCCGAGATTTGAAAAACAGCGCAGACAACCGGCAACGCCAAGCAACAAAGCAGTCAATCGACGGCGGCAGTAAAGCCTGTTATCAGCGAATTGTATCGACAATAGTGCGGCGAAAATAGTGTAAAAGCGCAATTAAAAAGCGGGTGAGCTGTTGCGCGAGTGTTTTGGGTTCATGTAATTTCTTTTACGATTTTTTTCGCGCATTTGCTGCTGCTTGCAAATGAACATGTAAGCCAGCAAAATGCAAGCAAGCGCTTAATTTCGCCTTTTCCTTTTATTTATTTTTTTTTATTTTCGCTTTTGTTTTGCCTGTTGTCCAACAAATTTTGCAGTTTAATGATTTGCTCGCTGCAAATTGACACCATATTTATTTATGAATTGACGCGGCTTGACGCAAATTTTCGACGGCTATTACACATTTGGGCAGTTTTTTTTCCGCGCGGCTCTTGAATGGCTACAACAAATTGCCAAACAAGCGGGCTAGCAGTACAACAGCTCACTGATTATTAAACTTGTGCGTTTTATTTAGTGTGTGTTTGTGTTTGCTGGCATTTATTTAGAGACGCTTTTGTGGTTTTTTTTTTCTTCAAATTTTTCTTCACACATTAAAGAAAAAAATAAATTTTGGTAGAAACTAGTTATCGCACTAATTGATTTTAAATGAGTTGCTCATTTTGTATATACATATGTGTGTGTTTGTATATTGCTTACATATATATTTGTTTATTTAAGCACAAGTTTCCGCTGCCTCACTTCCAACTGCGTGGCGGCTTAATTATGCATACAATAACGCATAGCAGCCGTGTGTCCCTCAGCTTGCTCGGCGACCAAGTTCGTTGCTTAAGTCTTTTGTGTTCGTGACCCGACTGCGCGTCATTTAAGAATATTTATATACACTTTTGGTCATTAAACGCGCTCGAAATTCAGACGATTTATCAATTTCGCACCCAATTTATTGGCAGTCATCATTTGGCTGAAAAGGTTAACCGTCGTTCAAAGCAGTTCATCGCCCATTTGGCTGCAGCAAGCAACGATTTTATATCTACATTTGGAATACGCAAGCGTTGCAAGCTGCTCGCTGACAGCCTTTTGATGGCATTTTGAAAAATTACAGGCGTGGTCGTTTCGCGCTCAATCTAATGCGCGCACACACACACACGCACTTGCAATATAAACTAAAATTATTACTTCTGGCGAGAAATTGAGGAAGTAAAATGAAGAATAAAAGCAAATTTTTAGCAATTTTTGTTGTTTATCAACGCTAAATTTGCCTAAAATATATCACGTGACATACTACATTCAGTTTAAAGAGAAATTAAACAGTTTAGTATTGAGATTTTGTTTTCTTCACACGAGATTCATTCTAACTTTGATCGCTCAGCTTGTGTTTAGCATAATAAACTCCGTGTTTAAAGTAGTGTTTAGTATTATACTCCAAATAAATTAACTCGAGCTTATGACGCTGCACCAAAATTGCGTTTTGAACAGTGTTTAATATTAAACTCGAGTTTATGGCCAGCGAAAATATAGTTTTTATACAAAGTTGTCGGTGTAAAGTGTATTTAAGAACACTTAACGGACAATATTTTGCCAATTAAAATACGTGTTTAAAGTAGTGTTTAAGCTTAAACTCTAAATACATGAACTCCAGTTTATGGTACTGCGAAAATATGGAATTTGGAGTAGTGTGTAATATTATAAACTTAAATTTCTCATAAACTCGAGTTTATAATAGTGTTTAATATTAAACTCGAGTTTATCATTTTCACAAATTTGTGTTTAAGTTGACTTTGTGTTTAAGTTTCATTTCGATATTTTGTAAATTAAACTCCCTTTTTAAAGTAGTGTTTAGTATTAAACTCTAAATAAATAAACTCGAGTTTATGGCATAGTGAGAATATAAACTTTGTAGTAGTGTTTAGTATTAAATATTTAAATTTATCTTAAACTCGAGTTTATGACCAGCTGGTATATTGAATTCAGAATAGTGTTTAATGTTAAATTCGAGTTTATCATTTTCAAAAATTTGTGTTTAAGTTGATTTTCATTTCAATATTTTGCACATTAAACTTCCAGTTTAAAGTAGTGTTTAGTATTAAACTCTAAATACATATGTATACTCGAGTTTATGACATAACGAGAATATAAAGTTTGGAGTGTTTAATATTAACTAACTAAATTTAACTTAAACTCGAGTTTATGACCAGCGAGGATATTGCGTTTAGGATAGTGGTTAATATTGAACTCGAATTTATCATTTTCAAAAATTTAAGTCTAAGTTGACTTTCATTTCAATATTTTGCAAATTAAACTCCGTGCTAAAAGTAGTGTTTAAGCTTAAACTCTAAACACATAAACTCGAGTTTATGAAACAGCGACAATAAGGAGTTTGAAGTAGTGTTTAATGTTAACTAACAAAATTTACCTTAAACTCGAGTTTATGACCAGCGACGATATTGAATTCGGAATAGTGTTTAGTGTTAAACTCGAGTTTATCATTTTCAGAAATTTGTTTTTAAGTTGATTTTCGTTTCAATATTTTGCAAATTAAACTCAGTGCTAAAAGTAGTGTTTAAGCTTAAACCCTAAAATCATAAACTCGAGTTTATGACACAGCGACAATATGGGGTTTGAAGTAGTGTTTAATGTTAACTAACAAAATTTATCTTAAACTCGAGTTTATGACCAACGAGGATATTGAGTTAAGAATTGTCTTAATATTAAACTCGAGTTTATCATTTTCAAAAGTTTGTGTTTAAGTTGACCTTCGTTTCAATATTTTGAGTTTGGTATAAACCCGAGTTTATATATAAGTTTGATGTCACTGTTCATATGCCACAGCTATCCTCCATAAATCTTGAAACTGCTGAAAATTTTGTATTTTCGAGTTATGCCACTTTTATAATTAGTGGGCTTGACAATTCCAACAGCACCTGGAAATTTAATATAAAACTAAAACGATATATTTATTCAATGAGCCCGGTAAGGTAAGACTCACATACAATCGAATGATTTCACTTTTGAAATGAAATTTTGAAAATGAAAATTAAATTTTCCCCAGAAAAGTGGAGTCATAAGTGATGTAAAAAGCACAAGCGACTTACAGATTAATTATTTTTGTTAAAATATATAAAACTCGATCTATAAGCCGAAGTAATGCCTCTTGAACACGATTCCTGCTAGAAACACTTTTTATTTTTGCGAATTTCAGAAAAAAATGCTAATTTAGAGAAGAGAAGCGCCAGAAGAGCTATTAAATGTACGCGCACTGCCATCCATTCAACTGCAAGTCCAGTAAAATTCCACACATTCGCTATAGCACTATATAGCAGCTATTGCCTAGTATTTCATGCTGTCATCATATATGAATTTATGATTTTCTAGATCTTATTGCCGAAATTGTTTGCCCACTTCGCTGCCAAGCGGAAGCCATTCTACATGCACGAAATCGCCAATGCCAACGATTTGAAAGCCACAGCGCGCGTATCACGTAGCGGTGGGAGGCAGCAACGCTACCGTTTCACACACAACCAAACACATATACATACATATATAACGTGCGCGTCAGTGCTGGTCATTCGCTTATGCGCCATCAGCTGAAATTGGAAGACTTTCACTATGAGCTCAGCTCGTTTTGTTTTCGAAATTGGTGAATAAAAAATGATTTGCTGATTTCTGCAGTAGTCGTGTTTGTTAGCGCCTTCTATTGTTGTAAGCGTGTGTTCTGTTTTTGTTTATTTTACATTGTAGACGCGGTTGATTGGCTTTGTCATGACCGCGCTAACGCGCTAGCCGGTAGCGCATTCAACTGTGCGCGCATGCGCACACGCGCACTCATTTATTCTTATCAACGATCGCTGACAGTTAAATAAATTGTGTTGTTGCTATTGTTGTTGCAATTGTTGTTAATAGCTTGCTATTCGAACGCGGCGTTAGCAAGGGCTTATACGATCAACAATATTGTCGCTCATTTATCAAAGAATTCAGCGCGCCGCCTCACATGCGTCAGCCCGCCATTGGCGGCGATTCTCAACAAGTTGATAAATTTGCACCACCGGCGCTTTAGCAGCCTAATTTATGCGTACATATGCGCGCATATTTATAAGCGCTTCTTAGAGAAACGCCCACTCACGGCTTTCTTTTGGCGCTTTGCTAATTTTTTCTTTCATTTTGCGCTGGTAAATTCTTAGGGCAGCGCTGAGTATTAGGCGCAAATATAAACTTGTTTACACACCTCATATTACATGTGTTTGGTGGTGTTGTGGCTTTAGCAAAACATGAATCTTCAATTCCCACATCATGTAAGTTGCCATTTGAACACGAATGCTCTTATTAAAAGGCGTCGAACGCACATGCCATATCATTGTATTCGGAGCGCACCCCAGGGCAATGTATGAGCTTGTTGTTTTTGTATGAAGAAATTTGTAAGCATTTTGTTTGTGCATAAATTAAAGTCGCATAAATTAGCACCTCAAATAATACTTGGGATTTGACCACAGTTTTGACCTCTCTTATGCTTAGTCTCTCTCTTTTTGGGTTCTGCGTCACTTCAAGATATCATGACTTTAGAGAAAAAGTGATTTCGCTTGCCAGTATTTTGATTACAACAGAGAATCTATATAGAACAATACTACTTAGTGCCAAAATTAATAATAATAGCAAGCGGAAACCGGTACCAATATCACCAAATATACAAATACAAACAACAATACCAATACTTATACAGTTTCCAATATCAACTGCAAACGCATTAACAAAACGATTAAAAATATATTTATCTTTACCAATACCATTACCATTACAAAATATAAATACAATTACAAAGACAAATACATATACGATTACAATTAAAAATAAAAATACAAATTCAAATACAATTAGAAACACAAATACAATTACAAATTCAAATACAAATGCAAATAAAAATACATATACAGATACAAATACAAGTACAAATACAATTACAAATTCAAATACAAATACAATTACAAATACAAATAAAAATACGTATACAAATACAATTTACAAATACAAATACAAATTCAAATACAAATACAAATACAAATACAAATACAAAAATACAATTGCAAATGCAAATACAAGTACAAATGCAAACGCATAACTAAAACGATACCATTATCATTACCATTACCATTTGAAAATACAAATACAAATACAAATACAAACAAATACAAATACAAATACAAATACAAATACAAGTACAAATGCAAACGCATACAAAACGATACCATTACCATAAAATACAAATACAAATATAAAAAGTACAAATACAAATACAAACACAAATAAAAATACAAATACAATTACAAATACAAATAAAAATACGTTTACAAATACAATTACAATTACAAATACAAATACAAATACAAATACAAATACAAATACAAATACAAATACAAATACAAATGCAAATACAAATACAAATACAAATACAACGATACCATTATCATTACCATTACCATTTGAAAATACAAATACAAATACAAATACAAATACAATTACAAATACAAATACAAGTACAAGTGCAAACGCATAACCAAAACGATACCATTACCATTTGAAAATACAAATAGAAATATAAGTACAAGTACAAATACAAATACAAACACAAATAAAAATACAAATACAATTACAAATACAAATAAAAATACAAATTACAAATACAATTACAATTACAAATACAAATACAAATACAATTACAAATTCAAACAAATACAATTACAAATACAAATACAAGTACAAGTGCAAACGCATAACCAAAACGATACCATTATCATTACCATTACCATTACCATTTGAAAATACGAATACAAATAGAAATATAAGTACAAGTACAAATACAAATACAGTTACAAACAATACTAACATTTTAACAATTTTGAATATAAACTGCAGCACAACACCAACGGGTCCTAATACTTTTTACTTTACCAATATCATTACCATTACAAATCTTATCAATCTTAATACGCATACAATATTTACAGAATATACAAAAATTACAGAAAACTACTGCAATACTACGAGCAACAACAACATAATTACCAGTATTAGTACCAACAAGAATACCGATGGTAGTAGCAACAGTGTAGAAAAACAATTGTCAATAACATTAATGCCAATATCAGTACCATTACCATTACCAACACTTATACAGTTTTCAATATCAACAGCAATGTCAGAATGAAATGTAGTGTCAATAAAATTAACATTACCAATAACAATACCATTACCAATATCAGTAACATTACCATTAACAATACTTATAGAGCTTTCAATATCAAAAGTTATGTCAATACTAAAACTAGTGTGAATAAAATTGGCATTACTAATATCATTACCAATATCAGTATCATTACCATTACCATTACAAATACCAATATTCATACATATAAGAAACCCATCACAATTACAGCACATTACTATACAGCTATAATACAATGAGGAACAGCAATACAAATATCAGTACCATTACCAATACTTATACAGTTTTCAATATCAACGGCAATGTCAGTAACAAAACAAGTGCCAGTAAAGTTAACATTACAAATAGCAATACTATTTCCAATATCAGTATCATTACCAATATCAGTACCATTACCATTACAAATACCAATATTCATACACATAAGAATCCCACCACAATTACAGCACATTACTATAATACAGTGAGGAACAGCAATACAAATACCAATATCAGTACGAACAACATTACCAATACCAATACTAATAGTTACTTCAGCAATGTCAGTACCAACGAGTGTCTTTAAACATTAATATTATGATTTCCTATATCATTACCATTGCGTATATCCAACTTCACACATATAGGTATACGACTACCAAACCCATCATAATTACCAATAATTACAGCACATTACTATAATACAAAGAGCAACAACAATGCGTACATTATATTTGTAAATACCGCAAGAAATGCTAAAAATATTACTGAAAATATTAGCAACATCAACATTTCTTTCAATAATGGCATACACCATTACACCCTTACAATTCCGCATGTAAACATAATTATCAATACCAATACATAGTTGTAGGCATATGAGTATATGACAAAATGTTTAAAACACATGTTATCCATTTTGTTGTGCTTGGTAATTAATTATCAGAAATTGTTGATGTGCCGAAATTTACACTCGCAAAAAGTGAAAAACCTACGAACCAAACAACTCAACACTAATGAACGCACAAACACACTTACAAAAACTACAAAGGTGTAAGATAGAAAGGTGAAGAAGATGAAGCCTTAATTACCATATTTCAGCAGCAAACACACTCGCACACGCACACGTAATTACTGGACCCGATCTCAACGAAAATAAAAGCAAGTGGCGAAAAAGTGAAAAATTAAAAGCCTATTTAGATAGAGGTCTAACCAAAAATGAGCAAAAATTTTTTGCTTTGCTTTTTGAGACAACAGAAAAGCTTACTTTGCTGCTTACTATTCCTGTGTTTTAATGAGGACTAGTGGGTTCCAAAAAATTGCCTTTAAAAAATAGAAAATGAGGAAAAAATTATTTTGAAATTTATTTATTTGTATTGAGAGTCTGCGCTATCTACTGTCGATTTTCGCAAACACTTTTTCAACAGCAAAATGAAAAAAAAAATAATTAACAGAAAGCTTGGTAATTACTTACAAATTTTTGCTTCCACCGCACCGAGATTTCTCTTGCAATTACAAAGTATTTGTTACTGAGAACTCTAAATCTGCATAAACCAGAAATAATATATTATTACATTGGTTTTATTCTATTTCTAATTAGCTCTAGGGTTCGATGTAGGAAAATTATAAAGTTGTTATGCCTTTCGAACCACCTCCAGTTAGTTTTTTAGCTCAATAATCACGCCTTACCCTCCGTTTTACATATAACCATTTCAACGTTCCTTCTCACACCTTTTAATTCTACTTTGTATATTTCTATTTTATGTACTATATATTTAATATTTTTCTTTTATGTTTTTTCCCTAACTAATATTTATACCGGTGTTCTGCTCAACAGCTTGAGTTGAGCTCTTCTTGAACTTGAAATTGTGTTAGCGCCTCAACGCGCGCCACACAGCTACTGTCCTCAGCTGTCCGGCTCTTTTTCTTAATTAATGCTACATCGTTTGCTTATTGCTAATTAATTCGATATTACAAAAAAATTTGTTTCTTTGGTTTTTTTGTTCATATAAACCAGATAAAACCTATAAACCGAATAAAAAATATAGGAAACTGGCAGAAGCTGCTTATGAGTTTAAGAATATGATTCATACCCTTTCTCGTCATCACTCCTAACACTTAGTGCATTAGCGGAGAATGTTAGGTTAGATGGATGTTTCCGCAGCAAAGCTGAGAGGAGAAGGTATTAGGTAGAGATGACAGTCTTTGGCCAAAAAATTATATACACAGCCGTTAGGGAAGAACTGAAAAATCGGTAATACCCGTTGGGTCAAAATAAATCTGCGGTGACTTGCCACATAATTCCAAAGAATGCGTCAATTACTTTAAGTCACACTTTTTGTTAGCTCATTATAATGAAGCTAAACATTGTTGAGAGAGTGAGGAATCGGTAGCCTTACACTGTTTTAAAGGACCAGTTTGGAAGAGTTGGGTCCTCGTACTAAAAGTGGTATTCTGGCTCTATGAGATCGTAGCTAAGCCAGTAATATTTTATAAGGTCGTTGTCCGGCGAAGTCTGCAAGGGAAAAACCAAACTAGCTTAACAGCTGGACCGTGATCAAAGAACGGCCCTCATCAGCATCTGTGGTGCAATAAGAACAACCCCAGCAATGGCACCAAATACTGTAAAGGCTTGATAGCGAAGGCATGCTGTAGACTAAGGGAAGCTAGGTATATAGTATACAAGACTCCGTGCAGCGACACAAATAAATTCCCCTACACTTCTCCTGGCGGTTCCCTCTTAGCTCACGCACCTGCAAGAAATTTGTGGGCGGAAGCCGTTGGAGTAGGTGTGAAGTGAACTTTTTCACGGTTGAATCGAATTTAAGATGGAAAGAAATAGTGAAGTCTCTATTAACTTCGGAGCTCGCAATTCACTCCAGTTTAAGACTATCAGACCACCGTAGCGTCTTTCAAGTAGAGGTGACTGCCAACAAGGCAGCAATAGATCTAGCGCTCCAAAGTGCACCTGCCTTAAGAGAGGTGTACTCAGATTACAAACTGGCTCTGCTGTTTCTGAGCTCGCTGAGTGGGCGCTCAAAACTTGTTAGGAATGCATGACCTAATTAGCAATATCTGCAAGCTTATTTCATATTAGACTTGTATGGGTCTCCGATTACAGCGGAACCCCGGACACTGGAAAGCCGTTGAGCTTGCTAGGGAGGGTACCCTTTCTGCAATTTCAACCGATTGGAAGCGAGTCGGATTTTCCGATGTCCGATCTTTGGACCTCCAGTAAGATCAGCAAGCGCTGATCAACAACCCGAACTTGTGTGACTGCGAGATCCCTCTGTTCCAAAGTGACCCGCAAGAGGTCCTCCGAACTACTGGCTCTTAGCAAAGTCAATTATAAGTGTTCTGACTGTACACTGTCCAAAAGGTTCACAGACTGAAATTGAAATATCTCAGTAAACGCACCCTTCGGTAACCTACCGAAGTATCTGAGATTGTTATCATCCATCGTAATGAATTTGTGGTAATCTCAAAATGGTTTGTCGATCTATAAAGATCCTTCTTTAGAAGTTTATGGGTAACACAAAGGAAGAATATTTGTCAAGTGATATTCATCGATTTTGGAACCATCCTTGATGATTTTTGCGAAAATAAAATACTAATTTTGATTGGGAAAGTAACACCTTTCTGGCAATTTGACCAGCTTTCGGACGATTTGTGGATACCATGTCAATAGAAATGTTCGTCTCTTGAAGCAAAGCAATCAGACAAAGAATTTTTGACTTCTGGTACTCAACTAAAAAGCTGAGATCTCCACCTTGAGCCCAAAAATCAAAATATCTGAGTAGAATTTTATGTTTAACAGGTTTTCAAATTTAGAGCAACTCCATTATTTGGACCACAACTGTACAGAGACAGGTATTACTTATGAATAACTACATGAATCATCATCTGGTTGAACTTGCTGGTTATATTATTATTACTTATTATATAATAATTTTATTATATTAACAGCAAATATATTAAAATACTTCACAACGCATTGTTGCTCCGCATTATTAATCGCTAATTTTCCGTGTTGTTTTGTTTGATCTTCGCCAACACTCGAGGGCACTTCGCTGCTAATCGCGGCGCAGAATCTACAACTTGGCTAATTTGCTGCCTTAGTTCATTGTTATAATTTAATTTTAACGCGATTATTGTTATTGTTATTGCTGTTGTTGTTTTTTTTGTTAATTTTTAATACAAATTTACACGGTTATTCCGGATTTTATGTTTATTATGAATAATGGCATGGAAAATGCGCTACAATTTTATTGGCGAACTAGACGCCAGTGCCACTGAGGCATGTCGCTTGAACTCATGTTTGTCTTATATTAACTATAATTTTGTTGTAATTTATTTGTTTTTTTTTTTTTCGTTTTTTTTTTGTAATTTTTTTTTTTACTTGTTTTTGTAATTTTTTTTTTTTAATTTTATGATTGATTATACATATAACATTTGTTTTTGTATTTTTTAAAAATTTTTTTCAAACTTGTTTTTGTAATTTTTTGTGTTAACTTTTTTTATGCTTTTCAAATATTTCTTTTTGCAATTTTTTAATTTGTTTTTGTAATTTTTATTTTATTTTCTTTTTTTGTTTTTATTTTTTTAAATGAGTTTTTACATTTTTTTAGTATTTTTTTAATTTTTCCTGTCTATATTTTTTTAAATTTATTTCTAAATTGTTTTTTAATTTTTTTTACTTATGTATATGAAATTTTTATTTTTGTTTGTTTTTTGTATTTTATTTAGCTTTTTTTATTTTTTTCAATATTTTTATAATTTTTTGTAATATGTATATGTTTTAAATTTTTGTATATTTTTTGAAATTTTTTTGTAATTCTTGAATATTTGTTTTTGTATTTTCTTATAATTATATTATTTTAATTTTTTTTGTATTCGTCATTGTTTTTCTACTTTTCAATTTGTTTTTGTAATTTTTTCTGTAGTATATATATTTTTGTAATTATTTTTATATTTGTTTTCGTATATTTTATACGTGTTTTCGTATTTTTTTTTTATTTTTTATGCATTATATTATATTTATATTATTTTGTTTGTGTTAAATTTTTTGTATACTTTTCAAATATTTCGTTTTGTCATTTTTTAATTTATTTTTGTAGTGTTTTGTTTGTTTTTATTTTTTAAACTTGTTTTTATAATTTGTTTGTATTTTTTTTTAATTTTTTATATATTTTTTTGAATTTATTTCTAAATTGTTTTTTATTTTTTTGTAATTATATGACATATCTTTTTTTATTTAACTTTTTTTAATTTTTTCCAATATTTTTATAACTTTCTGCTATATGTATATGTTTTTAGTTTTTGCATATTTTTCTTTTTGTATATTTTTGGAAATTTTTTTGTTATTCTTGAATATTTGTTTTTGTATTTTTTTATAATTATATTATTTTAATTTTTTTTGTATGCCTAATTTTTTTCTATTTTTAAATTTGTTTTTGTAATTTTTTCTGTAGTATATATTTTTTTGTAATTATTTTCATATTCGTTTTTGTATATTTTATACGTGTTTTCGTATTTTTTTTTAATTTTTTAAATATTATAATTATATATTTTTTTATTTTTAATATTTTTTGGAATTTTTTTTTCTACGTTTTTAAATTTTTTTTGTTATCTTTGTTTTGTAATATTTTTATATATTTGTTTTTGTAATTTTTTATATTTTCTTCGTTTTTGTTACCTTTATTTACGAGCTAATTCTTTTATATTTTTTTCTGAATTTTTTAGTGATTTTGTATTTTTTTAAATTTTAATAATTTTTTTTGTTTTTTTTTAATTTTTTTTTAACTTTTTATATTTGTTTTTGTATTTTTTTATACATGTTTTTGTATTTTTTTATTTCTTTTTTTATTTTTGATTTTTGATTTTTTTTTAATTTTTGTAATTTTTTTATATGTTTTTATGTAAATTTTTTTTTTGTATGTGCTTTATATACTTTTTTGTAAATTTTCTTCGTTTTTGTTACCTTTATTTACGAGCTTCCTCACTTGTAGTCGTTCAAGCATCATGCCGACACCTTTTAACCTTGAAATCGTGCACGACGATTTTCGGTGTGTTGCTCTCGCTTGCCGCCTTAATTTCGTATAATCTTCAGCTTTTTACGCGCTTTTTGCTCATGTTTCGGCGTAAATGTCGCTACGTCCACTTGTTATGTGCCAACGCAAATTAATTGTGTATACATACATATGTACACATATATATATATATATTTGCTCGTTACTTACTTTCAAGTATTATTCAATTAAGTGCAATATTTTATTTCCTGAAATTTAATCGTAATTAGATTTAAAACATATTTATGTACATATATACCATATATACATATCTACACTGTACGATATGAATTTGCGCAGTTAATTTCCTTCATTTGTCAAATTAAAACACATTAATTGCAAGTAATTTATTTATTTTTTGTTCAAAAGCGTAAAAATTGCGGAAAAATTTTCTGTAAATGCGACTCCGAAATTTTGTCTTATGTCACCAAACAATTGACTGTCACTACGTGAGCTGGATTTTCAGACTAAATTTGTTTAAAATTGAACAAAATAAAACTATAATTCAGTCTTATAAATCATGCTTTGACAGTTTTGCGAATTTAAATTTATTTTCTTAACTTCATAGAGAGTTTTTGAATTTATTATGAAATGGCATAAGTCATTCCTTACCCTCTTCAAAAAAAGCTCATTTCAGTTTAACCTCACGATAATTAATCTAATATAAATAACCGTCTTAATCTCGGCTTATCACACTTTTAGCGAATCGACCAATGGCGCATCCCACGAAGCCGAACTTCGCCTGTCAGCAACAGGAAATCACAGGTTGCTTAAATGGCGAAAAAGCGGCGGTGGGTTGATACTACACAAAAAGAACGTATCTTAATTTTGATAGTTAAGTTTGTATGACAGATACATCTTTTATGCTACGATCTAGACGATTTCTACGAAGATTGTAGCGTTGCCTTGGGTGATCCATTTCGAGGTTTCCTACTTAAAAAAAAAACAAAGAAAGTTTAAATTTAATAGGGAATATTTATTATCACTTGAAATGTCATTCTTTGGCATTTATCTTTCGAAGATTGTATCTTTCAATAGTTGGCCGCGGCTACGTCCCAGACAGTCCACCAGTAGAGTCCAATTTTGGTGACTTGTTCGAGCATTTCGACTGGTAACTGGCGAATGACACACGTGATGCTTTGCTCCAGGGCCTGAATGGAAGCGCCTGAATTGTCCGCCAAATTTTGTGAAGATATCTTTTCTTGTGTGGCGAGACAATAACTTGCTTGATATCGATCGGTCTGTTTATATGACAACTATACGATATAGTAGTCCGATCAGAACAATATGTCAGCTGAACTCGTCACGCTGATTATTTACATACATACAGAGAAATCTCCCAAAAGCGGACACTGGAGCAATCTTTCTGTCCGATTAATGATGTGTTCTCCACTAGTCGAACAGTTAGGGTCGTTTGCGCTTGAATTGTTTAGGCGGCGAAGTGTAAGGTGCGTATGAGGTCCAATCCCTGGTCACCAGTCCAAAGCAGTATGGAAGCTTAACCGCCCATGCGGACTGGCCCCTAGGGGAGTATCGGAGTATCGCGGGGGTTGTGGTTAAACCCCGAATACGAGAAGAAGAACTGACACTTTGTCCGTTGAATATGGAGTTCCATTCCAACCGAGTGCCGGAACCAAAGTATTGCAAATATTTAAGGTGAGCCTCGAAGCCTACCAAGGGGGTTAGTGTTGCCTTTCCACACTGACTATTGGTATTGAAAATATCTGGCATTTTCAGGGCGCTGATCAACGCATGGATTTGATCCGCTGTGCTATTGAGCGCCGTGGGGTAGCAGATATCCTCATTGAACACACCGTACGTTGCCCGGTTAATGGAGATGTCCGCTTAATAGAGCGTCCATTTAATAGAGCTTTTACTGTTTAAAGAGTCTCCGACATTTCCTTCTGGATGTTACAAAATATTGAGTGTACCTAGTTTGAATGTCTTCACTATCTACTGTTGATTTTCGAAAGTGTTGATTAAAAGTCATTCGCCATGGACAGAAAGGGGTAGTAATTACTTGGTGCCAGCATCAGAACCTTCCAAATAAGCTTCCGGAGCTTCTGGTGAGTCAACATTGATGTGTGTGGCCTAACGTTGTCCTAGTAGAACACAATTATTTTCGTCTTCCTTCAAACGGTCCAATTTTGGCCGTAGGGAAACATCTTATAGTAAATCTTCTTATTTACTGACTGCTTACACGGTTATAGCCGTACTTATAGTAAATCATTCCCTGAAAATCTAAAAAATAGGCCGATCTTATGTTCCCTATATCTTTGCATAGTATTTTTAGACTTTACTCTCTTGTAAAGTAAAGTAAAAAGTAGAGGGGCCTTAACTCCATTGGGCAATGAAAAAGTATAGGTCTCTTAATACTATTAGTGACTCTTAGGCAGTGTTACCCAGCTCTCAAACAAAGTGCGAACTCTACTTCAAAACTCGTTTTTGAAGTGACAAAAACGATTGTTACATTTAAGCCGTTTATTAATTATTATTCGCTACATATTCTATACTTTTAAAGTCTTGTATGAACACAAAAACCCCTCTCACTTTATGACTAAGCAACTAAGTTCTAATATTTCTCTCATCTCTTTTCAATTGCAGGAAAACATCCAAACGAACTAACGAATTACGAAACAACTAATTTACAACCACCACAAAAGACCATACCATCGTACCACCAACTGCCCGCAGACCTCTCCGAAGAGAGCATACGCAAAGAAGCCGCTTTGGTACTCGCACAAGCCGAACGTCATAAGAGCAAAGCCGAGAACGGCGATAATATACCCACATTTAAGGTACGTACAAAACGTAGCGGTGATCCGAACCCCAAGAAGTTCCACTCATTACCCACACGCAAAAAGAAGTCGCCCGCTAAGCCAGTATCGCGCAGCGTAAGTGACGCAGCTGCCAAAAAGAACGCGAAACGGCCATCAATATTCAATATCTTCAGTCGACGTAGCGATACGAATGTCAATCAGGTGGACCGTGATCCACGATTCGAAGACAGCGGCGGTCGACGTTTAGTACGTAGCAAGAGTGATGTTGGCTCTTACAATAAAGAAGAGCGTAAATACAAGAAATCTTTGAAGGAACCCAAATCTAACGCTGCTGCACAGGGTGGACTGCAGACATTGAACAGCTCCAGTAAGCAACAGCTTATCAACACACCACTCAGTCCCATAATTGAGAACGCGCAGAAGGAGGACTATTTTGCAGAGCAATTCAATAGGGAGCGTCGCAAATCGGAGGCTATAACTGAGCGAGAAAAGCATGAGAGTGGACTGAGTGAACTGCTCGAACGCAGTCGCAGACAAGCTGAAGAGGACGATAATATTTTGGGCAAAGGCCATATATCACACGCGATACGCGATAAAATACTAAGCTTACAATCCAAATCACAAGACAATATGCATAGTTCACAGTTGCCGGCACAAAAGTTGCCGCTCACCAAAGGTGTCACCGTGAATGGCTTAGCGAAGCGTTTGTCAATGGAACGCTTCTCACCACCACCGCCACTCTCCGGTCCAGCCTTCTCATATATACGCCCCAATGAAGGCATTATGTATGCGCAGTTGGATCATAATGAAGATGAAAATCGCTATCGTCGCGAGTACATACACTCGCCCAACAGGGAATTGCGTACACCCTTGCGTGAATATCGTTCACCGGCACGTGATATACGTGATATGCGCTCACCGGAACGCGAGCTGCAAACACCCACAAAGACGCTGAGCCGCCAGTCAGTCGACCGCACTGACTTCACTACTAGTCAAAACAATCTTAAGAATGCCTACAACTACAATACGCATAACGGTCGTATCGGAAACGGCAATGGCAGTCGCATTATTATTGAACAATCGACGACGCGTGCCTCGCCAGGCACATATGGATCACCTAACGGCCAGGTAGGTCCAACGACTATACGCATCACAAACTCGCACTCTCCATCACCATGGCAACAGCTCAGTCCACGTAATTTGAGCGATGAGGACGAAGGATTGGGCATTGAAACACGAAAATACTACGAAGACGAGTCTACAGCGTTGACACAATCGCGCAGCAGCAAATCGCCCGCTGAACCACCAATTGTACCGGTCATACGTAGCATTACGCCGACGATCGAAAATGACTATGACACGCATGGCTATCAATCGCCGACACGTGATGAACCTATGAATGATATTGGATATCGACGTGCGCGTCTTGAGTCGCGCATACTAACGCGACGTTTCGGTGAGCCGACGACATTGGAACGTAATGGCTACCACCGTGATGTGGAAACCTCACCGGAACGCTTCGAACGCAATGGTTATCAACGTGATATAGGCGCATCACCAGAACGTAATAGAGAAGTACGCGAGCAGTCCGCATATCAGCGCTACCTCAGTCCCGAACGCGAGAGAGAGTCATATGAACCACGCTTCCATAAAATGGAAACTTCGGAAATATTAAATAAATATTCGCCGGAACGTTCACATCTGGATATCATCGCACCAACAACGGTGCCGGTTACAACACCATTGATGGAGAAAACGTCTCGTTATAAGCACACAAAATACTATGACGACGGACGTGGCGGTGTAAAAGAAGTTTATGAACGGGAAACACACTTGGATGCCGATGGAAAACCACATGTACGCGAGACACGTCACCGTGAACGCATGGACGGCTCTATGGAACGTCAGCAACTGCAGGACTATGAGCCGAAGAGCTTGGATTCACAGCTAACAAGCACAGATCAATATCGCTCCTCACCCGAAAATATGAAACGTTATGAAATGGGCACGGCACACACACAAGATTGGCATGGCAGCAGTTTGAAGCGTGACAAGCTCCAACAGCGCAGCTTCGACAAGGGAGACTCCGGTATTGAGAATGACTTCCGCAAGGAATCCTTCAATGGCGAGCTCACATCCAGGTAAGTTTGCTTAGAAATCTTTTATTGATTTTGTGCGACTATCATTTTATTTTATTTTGCACGCAGATGGCGCAAACGCACCATTGCCGACGACATAAAAGCCTGTGAGGCTTTCCTGCGTAAGGAGCGCCGTCACATCGAGCAGCTGCATGTCGCACGGCGTCGAGATAGTTATGTCTACCGCGAACGTTCCATCGATGATGGCTCACATTACGATCCACACTTAGACAAATATCCCGCTGCAACGAGTACGCTGCGACGCAAGGATCAACAGTCACAGACGGCCGGCACGGAGACGCTGAAACGCAACAAAAAGCTCGGCGGTTTCGAGAAGGTGAAGCAACTCTTCACCGGCGGCAGTGGCGGCGGTGGCGGTAGCGGCAGCGGTAGCGAAGGTGGCAAGTCGGGCAAGAAGGATGGCGACCGACAAGCGCGCGGCAACAGCAGTACCGCCACCAGCAGCAGCGTGCAGACCACAAGAACGGGCACAGCCAAAGACAAAGACAGCAGTGGTGGCGAGAAGGAACGCCCTCGTTACATGGTGAAAGAGGAGGAGATGCGTTCGCGTTACAGTGAGCATCGCGGAAGTGCCGGTTCGGCTGCGTTAGCAGCAATGCTGCACGATGACGCGTTGCGCGAACCAAAGGTGAGTAGCAAACGAATTGAGTTGATGAGAAAAACGTGTATGTCTAATTAGAAAATCATTTACAAACGCCAATTGTAATGGTTCAAATTCAGTGTGGTGGCGGCAAGTTCAGTGTCCGCGCTAATATGCGAACTTTGTAATTATTATCGTATTGATCTTTAATTCAATGAAGCGCTTGGGAACCTTTTACAGCGCAGGCATATTAACCTTTGCTGCTGTGGCCCTGTCATGCCTGGTACCGCTCAATACAAAGCCCGTCTGCATGCGCTGAATTCTATTGTTTGGCCATTTTTTTATCTTGTCTATTCAATGAAAATGTCTTCTTACCACACGCACACTTAGGCGCTCGCATGTCTGCCCGTACAAGTGTCAATGTGTTGATTCCTGTAACTTGCGTAATACTCGCAATGAAGTTTACTTTTGAAACTATTCAAGCATTTCAAGTATTTGAATGACGTAACAGCTATCGTTACTTCGACAGCTATGCTCTGTCTGCGCTTGCTGTTGGCGCGCATCACAGACATGCAACATGAATATGAATGCCAGACAATAGACGGACGGCTACAAGTATGGTAAACATGAATGTTTTGTTGCAAATACAGTGGCGGTCAATGAAATATGCACATATATATATTGGAAGCATATTACTTTACTAAATATAGTTGGAATATTAGAGGCTTGAGTCCAAATTTTATGTACCTTCTTCTTCTTCTTTATTGGCTTACGCGCTTATAGCCGAGTTTAGAGTAGTTCGCCAGTCGTTTTTCCTTTTCGCTGTTTGGCGTCCATTGGAAATTATAAGTGTATCCAGATTCTTCTCGGCCCGGTCTTTCCAACGGCGTGGACTCTTCCTCTGCTTACCCCGGCGGATACTGCTGGTTCCAAAATAGAGGAAACTTGGCTACGAGCTTTTCGCTCATAATTTTTAAACTTTGTGTGGTACATAAAGTCGTCCAAGGCTGGGTGAGGTTATGAATCGCACTTAGAAGATATTTGTCGTTTATATCTCCCAAAAGCTTTTTAAAGTGCATCTCCTCATAGATCGTCGAAGCGCTTTGAGCTTAAAATAAATTTATTAAGTCGCTTAATATCAATCCCAGCCGCTTCGCTGGATTCTCCAAAGGTATGTCTACCGAGATATTTCAATCCCAGTCTACCAAAAGCCGGTCAAAAGAAGAAAAAGTGTTAAGGTGACTCCATTTCGGCTTTCTCCATTCAACTTTGGCAAAGAGGGTCCGACAAGACATTTTGTCGTACCGTGTATGTACCTATTATGCAGTGTTCAGGCAGAGCATCTGTAATAGCGGTGAAATTGACTTTGGTAAAGTAGTTCAAAGAACCTCTTACTTTGTACTTTGGGCCAGAAAGATCTCGAACCAACGCCTACCAAGTTCACTGGAGGTTCATAGATCCAGCGCAAGTAAACATCGATCAGCTTGAAGTAAGCGTGCCCTCCTTAGCAAATACATCTGCTTTGCAATTTCCGGCGATTCCATTGTGACCGTCTAAAATGGAAAAAACTTGAAGTTATTGCTAACGAGGTTAAGCACTCCCTGACTAGTCTCGAGCGCACAGTCAGCGAGCTTATGAATAAATGAATGAATAAGGCTGCACTTCAGAGGTATTTGTGAGCGGAGCGAAGACTTTGGAGAAAACGTTCAGTGAACTTCTTCATGGTTTCTTCATTTCTTCATGAATGGATCGAAGTTAATAGGAGGGTTGGCCTGGTAGACTGAAGCTAGAGTTTATGGCAACCTCCCAAAAAAAGCTTCTACATCGAACCCTCCCTCGCAACTTCGATCCATCCGTGAAGAAGCTCACTGCATCTCTTCTCCAAAGTCTTCACCCCGCTCACAAATACCTCGCAGCTGTGACCGCAAAGAAGGTTAAGTAGTTCGCAGCACCTCTTACGGTTCACTTTGAATCAGAAAGATGTCGAACCAACGCCGGCCAAGTTCACTGGAGATCCATAGATCCAGCGCAAGAGAACATCTATCCACTTGGCCAACTCCGCTCGAACGTTACAGTGATCTGGTAGCTGGAGTTTATGGAAAGCTCTCGAAAGAAGATTCCCCCTCCAACCCTCCCTCTTAACTTCGAACCATGCGTGAAGAAGCTCACCTCACCGTCAGGTGAAGGTTCCGCTATGCAGTGGTCTGAATTGTAAGGGAATGCAATAATACTTCTTTAGTTTAATAAAAAAAATGTTCCATACACTTAGTCAACCACGAAATCCAGTAGTTTGAGAATCTAACTTAGTAACTGTTTAAGATTGGAACTAAATAAAAAAGTTCTTTCTCGATAGTATAAAAAATTGAGAAAATTGACTACGCGTACTCACAATAATGGCCGCCACTGTATGTAAGCATAAGATAGGCATGAACTAGCGGCAAATTGCTTCCTCATGGCGTGTTGGCGCTCTGGACGCACATCACATCGGTTTGGCAGACCGCCTCCGTAGTGCGGTGACCGACAGCACTTGATGTGAGGCGCTACTTGCGACACGGCGCGGCTTCATTTCATTGTGTTGTGTGTCAGACTTTTGCTATGCACCGCCTGCCGCCTATCGCACTTCCGCAGCCGCAGCCGTAGCCCATTATAAAGTGGCATGCAAATTGCTATCTCGTAACGTGTTGCAATGCGGTGCGGCATGATGATTGTGCAGTTGTAGGTAGGTGACGCTGCATGCCGCATGTTGCATGTCGCACCTACAACTAACTAACCAACACCAGTGCGCGCGCAACAATTCAAAGCAAAGCATCATCATTTCCACTTCAGTTTTCCGCCACTACTGCTGCTGCTGCTTCTTCTTCTCACTGATTTTGTTTTACTTTGGCGTTTGTGTGCATTTTTTCTTATGTCTAGTTAAGGGCTTCGACATTTAAATACAGTTAGCTGTGCGCTAAGTAGGCGCTCGTTGTGAGCCATGAATTGTTTGGGAAAGGTCGTTGCGGTCAGCTTATTGTGGCACAACTATTACCGTACACTCATAACTAACAAAGACACCACTCTTACGCAAGCAGTTGATTCTGTTTTTTTTTATAGTTTTGATCAATAAGAAGTGTATAACGGTTGTGCAGTGTTGCATATATGTGAATATGTGCGCTTGGACCAAGGTAATATGCGTTGTACGGTAATCAAGCAAGCAAATGATTGAAGAAGTGGCGACATCATAGATTTCGAAGCAATTTGATTTTTATTGAAGTTGGATTTTGAAATTTTCGACTCCGTTTTTGTGCCACGTTGAGTTGTGGAAGCCTTATATATTGTTATTTGAAGTTTTAGGCTTCAATCATTTTGCTGTATCCGAAACAATTCTCTTCTAAGAACCCGTAACCCCAAAAACTGCTCCTTGACCGAGGTGTAGCAAAGTTGTAATTTATAATTTACGCCCCTCTGCGAAACCGTAAATGGGAAACCGACTCCGTAATAGTAAATATAGCTAAAAGATGAGTTGAAAATTCGGTCTTTGAACTTAAGACTATCTGCGAAACCTCTTACCTCGTCTCTCAGTGAATCAGCAATAGGGGATACTAACCGAATCTGTAGTAGTAAATAAAACTATACGATGCGTTTCAAAATTCCGTCTTCAAACCTAAAGTCTAACTCCGAAACCTCTTACCTCGTCTCTCAGTGAATCACCAAATAGGGGATACTAACCGAATCTGTAGGAGTAAATAAGACTACACAATAAGTTTCAACGTTCGGTCTTCAAACCTAGTCTAACTCCTACTTCGTCTCTCTGTGTATCAACAGTAGGATATCCTTTCTTCGAGTCATCGATTAGTTCTGAAACCTCTTACCTCGTCTCTCTGTGCAAACTCTGGCCGCAATCGTAGTAGTAAATAAAGCTACACGATTAATTTCAAAGTTCAGTCTTCAAACCTAGTCTAACTCCGAAAACTCTTACCTCGTCTCTGTGTGTGTTAGGAATAGGAAATCCTAACCGAATTTGTAGTAGCAAATAAAACTTCTCGATGAGATGTTTAAAAGTGCGGTCTTGGAACCTTCGATTAGTTCCGAAACAGCTTACCTCCTCTCTGTGTTAATCGGAAATAGGAGATCTCTAACCAAAACCGTAATAACAATAAAGCTACACGATGAGTTTCAAAGTCTGGTCTTCAAACGTAGTCTAACTCTGAAACCTCTTATCTCGAGCGCCAGCAAGTCAATTTAACTACCGGTACGGAAGGAAAAGCAGAACAGGCAAAAGTAAATACGCCCAATTAGAGAGATAATAGAACTCTCAACTTTTAATCGAATGATAGCACGCTTTTCGTAGCTGTTTTAGGCATACTCTCAAGAACATTTAACATATTTTCTTCAGAAGATTTGCGACTAAGATTTCATTAAGCTCGAACTTTAGTACCGTTCACAAAAAGGCTAGCTCAAGAAAAACGGAGGCAGTACGTTCTAAAAGCTCCCCACTTTTGTCTAGAAAACTAGATGGACATGTAACGATTGTAGAATAAAGAAACTTCCCGAAAAAAATCTACAATCCAACTTACTAAATACTACTTTACATTATTGAGTTCTGGTATTACAGAAAAACCAACTGTAAGGACTTTCGGTCCCAAACTCTTCACCTGCAAATTGAATGACAAAACGGCATTACTGAAATATATTAAAGATGAAAGCTCTTACATTTTCTGATGAGCACTTTGACTCCATGAAACACATTTTTCACAAGTATTTTTGAAGCCGTGCGAACAGACGACATATAGCCAGCACAAGAAATGAAAAAGCGTGGGAGAATTCCCGGCCAACATAATTAAATTGCCATAAGTCTGCACTTAGTTGAATTTAGAATGCGAAATGCTTATATGATGAGATGAAAACGCAAAAGCAAAATCAACAGACCCACCGAAAAAAAATCAAACACACACAAAACACATCTTTCTACAAGTCTCAGCCTCCGCAAACAGTCAACATTATTCTCTTTTTTCCACGATATAAATTTATGTAAAATATCAATAATGCGTGGTATCGATTATATGTACATTTGTAACCACAACAAAAGCAAATGCGAAATAAGTAACTGGAAGTGAGTTGCCGTTTTGATTCGCCCAAATACAGTGTACTCTACATAGGTGAATCCGTAAAAAATCAATTTAAATAAAAACTGCTAAGTTGGCGTGAAGTGTTAAGAATATACTTACATATGTACATGCAAACAATTTATATATATGTACCATATAACCGATACTCGCCGTAATACGAGTATTATGCCCAAACGCCCACAGAGTAGGCCAAAGTCTTCGGACTGCGGCTATTGAACTGCAGAAAGCCAACGCAACCAAATTGGTCTCGTACATACCTACATACATATAAACACGCAAATATAAAGTTTGTAAGACCAAATGACAAAGATTTACTCATACTTACTGCAAAAAAAATATTAAGCAGGATCGATGCTAGTAGATGCGACCATGAAACAGATGAGATCGTTGACAGCGCGAAACAATACTCTACGCTACTTCGACCAACTCTTGAATTTTGGAGTTGCTGAAGTAGAGTTAATAAAAAAAAGGGATGTTTCGCCTTCTCACTGTCGTTCGCCTTCAAACAGATGTTTCGTACTCGTGAGATACTTCAGCCATATGTAACAGAATCGTTTATGGCGACTCCCAAGTGAATGTCATTTCTGTGAGCTTTAACGATAAATATAAAATAAAAGAAATAGGCCTCAAAATAAACGCTATCGCAAAGCTATTAAACAATATGAACTTCTTTAAACCTCCAAATTTGTGCACGATAACCCGAAGCTGGAATTCAGACTATTTGCCTGTACTTATTATTTTTTCGCAAACGAAAGTCGAATTTCAAGTAGTTCCTGCGAATTTCAATTAGTCACTGCGAAAACTGGCAACAGTGTAAGTCGAATTTAAGAGAATTTCATTTGAATTCCATATTTCATTTTAGATATATCTTGAGCGGTTAATCATTGAAGTAGTTACTACAAAAAGCGGAAACTGACAACTGTGTAAATTTAATTAGTCTTTTTTTGGTTCCTAGCAAATTTTTTGCTTTCCTGAGAAAGCTTTTATCTTAACTATCATTAAATAAATTAGAGGTTCAGTAGATTATATTATATTCAATACATATTTAAAATCATGACTATTCAGTTCAGTAGCCTAAAATAATTGTTACAAACAGATCAGTAGAGGTCTACTACTTGAAAGTGAAGAAATAAGGAGACCACTAAGAGGTAGAGCTCTGAAAAAGAACTAACTCACTGCCTCCAAAATTGTGCACGATGACGCGAAAGTTGCTGGTAGTCTGACTATTGGTATATACTTATATGTTTTCACATATGAAGCTTAGTACGCAGCTCTCAAGAAACGTAAAAACTTCATATAAAAAAACGCTTAAGAAACGGTCAAGAAACTTTCCTGCGATAAATTTACTTGTGCTAGTACGTAGCTTTCAAGAAATCTTGTACTAATTTTTAATGCTTTTTTTCCGTAAAATGTGAATATGGCAAACCTGGTTTTGCGAAGAAACATCAAATCAACAATTGTTTCTTGAAGGAAATTCGAAGTAATCGTCAAATTCATACTAAATTAGTTGAAATCATTATTATGAAGTATATTTCATTTTGAAATAAATTTGTATAAAACCTACCAATCATCAACAACATTTCTTAAATCTCAATGAAAATATTTATGTTACCATACACATACACACATACATATTACGCACAAAGCTTGTTTTCTTTGTTTATTTTCTCTTGTTCTTCTAATGTAGATCATTCACAATGCGTAACCAGCTGTCAAAATTACTTGAGAAATAATGTATTTTTTTTCTTGAGCAATTACTTGAGAGCTGCGTACCAACCTTGAAACTCGAATTGTAAAAAACGAAAACTGGCAACAGTGTAAATCAAATTTAAGTGAATTTCATTTGAATTGCCTCGTTCCTTATCCCTGTATGAAGAAGAAATTGAATGCTAGCAAATTTTGTGCATTCCAAGCGATAGCAGTAGAAGTCTACTACTTGAGATAGAAAAAGAGTGAAGAAATAAGCAAACTGCAAAGACATATAACTCTAAAGAAAAACTAACTCACTGTCACTGCAAGCAGGTCCGAAAGACATACAGTTGTCCACAAAAAAATAGGAGTGACCACATGAGAAACACGAATTGTTAATTTTCATTAACAAAAATGTTTTTTTTTTATCTTTTTGCACAATGTAATTTGCTAAATATCTATTAATATTTCCCATATTATAAATATTAGTTAAAAGTAAACACTATTACTAGCAATTATAGAAATTATGACGTTGAGTAGTTCTTTCAGTGGAAATTTAAACGCGTTCCAGCACCACTGCAACGCACAAACTCACAAAGCCTGCGCTCTAACCTAATGTGCCACACTTTTAGCACACAGTGTGATTGATAACCACTAATGCAGTGTGAGCGCGCACGCGCGAAACCAAAGTGGCACGTTCGAACTCGGCACTGCAGTGACCGAGAACATTTGTGTATATTAGTTAGCCATAGATTTTTCAAAGCCACAGGCGTTTACACACATTGACTGTGAAAGCGGAAATACCAAATTATCAAACTACTTTAAATGTTAACAAGCCGCCATTCAAAAGCGTGAAGTACGCGCTGGCGGCTTTAGAGGTGGCTCCATGCAATCGCAGCCCGTTAGCTAGAAAACATAAAACAAAAGTGGGCAGGTTGTTGCAGACAACTGCAACGGAAGCCACAACTGGAAGCGGCGATTAGCGGCGCCGTAAAAAATTGCAAATACCAATGCAGCCCGAAGAGACGCATAGGCGGCACTTACTCGCATTACTTGCCACACAACGGCACGCTGATCGACATTTCTTACCGTTTCGGCATGCAGCAGCGGCGGCGGCGGCGGTGAAGGCAGTGGCACTAAACACTGCTTTACTGTCTGATGTGCCGAGGCGCGTCTTTGTCTACGGCGTCTGTTGGCGCATAATTAGCGACGGTCGGTTGGACGCGTCGCGCCATTGTAACTGAGTCGAGGCGTTGCGCGGCGTACGTTAGAATGTCTTTGCACATACCTACACGCGCTTGTCTACTTATGTATGCCACACATTGCTGCGTTAGGCTGCACAGCACGTAAAGCTTCTAACGCGCGTCTAGAGAAGAGTGGCGGTGCCCTTTTTCTACTTTTTACTCGTCATCCGCCACTTCCTCCACTTTTGGCACCACTGCCGCCGCCAACTAACAACCGTACAACAGCTTGTACGCGAAGCCAACACGTCTGCCAATCATTGCGATGGCGATGGCGGCGCTGTTCTTGAGCGAGTGTCAGTTACACTGGTTGTGCGGCTGGTTCATGCATTTGTAGGCATTTGGCATTCGGCCTTGGTATTCTAATGCACTAGAACGTGCGGTCTTCTGCCCCGTCATACGCCGCAGCTACGTCTTGGCGCTCAGTTTCTTCGCTCACTGTTGTAGTGCGCATATCAAGTAGTTACGGCGTTTACGGCGCTGGCTTCGTCGCATTTTGAAATTGGCAGCGGATGTTGCATTACGGTCCGGACACGCCGCGCATGCGCGTTGCTGTTCAGTTGAGCGTGAAAATTGCATTGCAATGCTTGATTGCCCGATAATCGCTTTGATGTACGCCTTGTGGACGCGCCACGACGGCCGACGGTTGTGGCGGGGGTGTGTGCGCGCCGTTGGAATGCGCTAAAATTTCCACTGAAATTGTGCAAACAAAACAATTTGCGAGTCAGCAAAATTTGATTCGGCCTTTGTAAAAGCCAATTAAGCTTACCCGCCGCACCTAATGACCGAAAAGGTGTCAAAATAAAGTGCTCACAACGAATGAAATTGGATAAGAAACTACAATTAGATACATTAACTTTTTCTGCTTAAATAAAAATAAAATGTTTTGTTATATTTTGCATTGCTTTCTTTTGAGTTTGGGAAAGTATAAATTGGGATACAAAAAAGGTCGTAATAAACAAATGGAGACCTATCATAACGGTGGTCGGTTTACGCTTACTACATCATTTTCGTCTCATCATGTCGGTTGAAACCGTTCGTCTTATTTATTTTTCTCCAGGCAGCTAAATACATTGCCAGACTGGCCAATGAAGCAGCATCCAAAATATAACTGTAGTGTCGACTTTCGAACTTTGAAAGTATCCAAAATAAGTATCCAAAATATAACTGCATAACTTTCGAAGTTTCAGTTTAATGGTCTCTACTTTTTGTATGAAAAGTCTTTACTATGCCAGGCTAAATAATTTTTAAAAGCAAGAAAAATCATAATTGGACCCCAAAAACTTGGTTGTTTGAATTTTTCATACAAATTTTGAGGTTATGTACAAAAGGTGTTGATAGAAATGTTATAGATCTTTGCATTACCTACAACTTTCCCATATAACTTTTTTCTATACAAGTATGTCTCACAGTTTCGCCGGAAGTCGTCATAAACCATTGTTAACTCTTCAAAATTCAACCACACACCTCCCGTTTTTCTCTCCGATCTCATTTTTATTATTTTATTTTTCGTTTCCCATGGGTTTCATCCTACTTTGAATTTTTGATGACCATTCTGTGATTCCTATATTTTACGTCAGCCTTTTTTAGCGGACTGCGACTACACAGTTGCTGCGAAAAACGAAAACTGGCAACAGTGTAATCGAATCGAAGTGAATTTCATCATTTCTAATCCCTGTAGATCCTTGTGGGTAGATGCGTAAGCAATTCGTCTTCATAGATTGGAGATGCGATCATTATTTCCATTAAACTTTTTGTCGAGCTTTTTATGAGATTTTTCAATACACAAAAACATCCGCTTTACCTAGCAAATTTTTTGCTTTCCTGGTAAAGCCAAAAAAATGTTTATGGTGGTCGCTGTGAAATCTACGGAATATACGAAAAGCTACCATCAATTACATATAAATATCGAGTAATTTGATTCGTTGCAATTCCCCTTGAGAAGATTTCCGTACTTTCGGATCTGAACTAAAGCGATCGATTTCTATCTTCATAACAAATAATAACCGAGCTTTCCAACGCATAGGCTTTATACTTGCTTTAGTGAACTATACGAAGGGGTATCAAGCATTTCTTATCAACATATATCCTATAAATATAATATCCAGCTTTCTGAAGAAGAGGTACCAATCATTTTTTATCAATATTGAGTAACTTTATCCGTTGCACTTCTCTTAAAGCAGCTTTCTGAAGCTTCAGATACTTTCAGATCTGATCTAGTTCGATTGAGATACGCCAATGTCATGTAAACCAATTTGACTCCAATTAACGCTCAAGATCCAGCCCACCCATACGATAGAAAGTCACACTCAGTATTTTTAAAAATACACTAAAAAAGTTTATCAGTTGTTTCTAAAATTTCCGTTAATAGGAAAGCTCTCTTATTGACTTGAATGCTATCTATCTGAACTCAGAAGTATAGAGCTTTAAGACTTCTTTCATAATAGGCACTTCAGTTATACGAACAATGAGAAATTCAGTATGAAATATACGCAAAGGAACCGAAGAAGTTATAAATTTAAAGACTCGTATTTGAGGAGTTTTTAAAACAAAAGACTTTGGTACAAAATATATAATGGTCACTTCACACTTTGATAGTTATCCAATCCGTTTGATTATGGAAATAAAAAATATTTTAAATAATAATTGGTTAAGTATTTCACTACTAAGCGATGAAACGTGGATTTAAGTAAATATTAGTGGACAATTTTTCGGTGACAGTCGTCCTCTATTCATCGAGTTCATTGCTGAACAAAAAAAACTTTCCATGTACGAAACAGTACTTTGGTTGGGTTCTTAAAACTATAGGACCACTCAATTATCTTGAAATATCATTCCCACGACAGTCGGATATATGTAACAGGAACGAACCGGGTTCTTAACCGGGATTAGAAGTATTAGCCCGAACAACTGAGCGCAGCTTCATTGATTATAACGATCTTCGAAAGATTTCGATGACATTTTTTAGTATAACTTGAACTTTGCTTCAAAATGAGGTTCAGCTTACTCGGCGTTTACTCGTTCGCTGCCGCTAACGTTCTTCCAGTCATATTTTTTTTTGTTTTGGAGAGTAGGAAAGTGAGAGACAGATCCGAATGGATGCCTAAGAATGTTGGAGATGTTCCTTTGCTAGGTTGGCTCTAGCTACTTCCAGACAGACTCAAGGATACAAATGTATTCTAATATAAATTGCTTTCTCGAATTACGGGCTTCATCCTTGAAAGACTTCTGATGATCAATATTCTAAGTAGTTCGATTATTATTCTCGGTCCTTATTTGAAATTACTGTTTAAATAACTGAAAAATCGTTTGTCTACAAATACTTCCACGACATAAATCTCACCCGCACTGATCCAGCGTTCGTTAGAGTCTTTCACATTTACGCTTCTTTCACTTCAACCCACTTCAGTTTTATGTTTTCTACGAAAAATCATTATAATTTATGTGTCATCAGACAGCGGTCAATTAGTTTTATGTGCCGCTTGGCGCGCCAGGTGGCAAGTATGTGCCGGTGACAAAGCTGCTCTATAGTTATTTGTTTGAAATTCCACTTGGCGGCCTTCTTTCCAACGTATTGCCATTTGGCCCAGACACACCC
The DNA here is from genome assembly GCF_024586455.1 of Bactrocera neohumeralis. NCBI lineage: Eukaryota > Metazoa > Arthropoda > Insecta > Diptera > Tephritidae > Bactrocera > Bactrocera neohumeralis. The sequence continues at coordinate 71,874,240 of NC_065921.1, forward strand.
AAAACAGAAATGAAGCGCATAAAAGAAAGAGGCATAATGTGAGGAAAGGCGATCGTATCGGCTACCTTAACCTACTGCCAACATGGAATGGCCGAGCCATTAAGCAAATTTATTGGCTTCTAATTAAAATATGCAAATACACGAGTAGTATTATGTAAACAGCTAAGTGGCGGCGCGCAGCATAAGCGCCAAAAATATAATATAAAAGAAAGATAAGAAAAATCTCAAAAAATTCGCGTAATAGGATCGCCGCCAATATTTAGCGAGCATTTTTTCACAATTTTAGGCTCTCCTTGGCCATTTCACTGATAAAATCTCCAAAGTGCCCGGAATGACTAAAAGCCAAAAAGAAAGCAGACGAATTTAATCGTTTTCCGTTTATGCCACACTCGTGGCTACACATCTTATTGTTGTTGTTGTTTTTTGTGTATTGTATCGGTGTCATGGAGATATTTATCGGCCGGCGTTGTGTCACAAAAACCCAAATGCTGAAATAATCTGAAACCAAAGCGATAAATTTCGGACGCGAATATTACGCATACCTTACCTGCAAGGGTGTGCCACACCCTCGTCTATAAATTCTCTTTTGACATTCGTTGGTATTTTACTAGTTAGTGCGATGCGTATGGAATGTGTGTGTTGTTCTAAGCATGCGTTTTAAAATAACCAAAGCAGAAAACCAAAAATTTATAATTTATAAGTTTTTTTGGGAAAAGAACATTTGAAGTCCATAAAATCTGAGCTATAAATTTTGCTTCATGAGTTTCCAGTTCTAACAACGTTGAATTGTTGTTTGAAGAATATGCCATAACCAAAGCAAATATTTATTTTAGGTGATTCATTTCGAAGTTCCCTACCTTTTTAAAGAAAAAAACACAGAAACTTCAAATTTAATGAGAAATATTTTTTATCATTCGGAAGAACATTCTTTGGCATTTATTTTTTAAAAATTATCTCTTACAAATGTTGGCCGCAGCCACGTCTCAAATGGTCCATCCGTTGAGTCCAATTTTCGTTGACTCGTTTGAGAATTTCCTTCCAAGGCCTGCGGATTGTCCGCATAGACGTTAGACTTTACATATTCCCACAGGAAAAAGTCTAACGGTGTGATATCACATGATCTTGGTGGTCAATCGACCATCCAAAACGTGAAATTATCTGCTCACCGAAGTGTTCTCTCAATAAATCCACTGATTGATGCGATGTGTGGAAGTGGCGAGTGGGTCTTGTTGAAACCAAATGTTTGCCGAGATCACGAGCTTCAATTTCTGGCATGTTGGCAATTTTGCTTGTTTGCATACCCATTGAGCCAGAAATGGGCCTCATCGCTGAACAAAATTTGGCTCGAAATCGTCGGATCTTGTTGGAGCTTTTCAAGAGCCCTTAGAGCGAAGCGATGGCGCTTGGGAAGGTCGAGTGGCTTCAATTCTTGCATTAGCTGTATTTGTGTGCTTCCAAAGCTTCTGAAACGAGTAGTTTAAAAATTATTCAAAATTTCTTAAGAGCGAATAACTGCTTAACATTTTGAACCAAGTCTGCAAGGTCCGTTTCTTAGTCAGTTTTAATGGTTTTGTAAAGATACATTTGAGAAAGCTTCTTAGAGCAAAGGCTAAGCCATCGCGGAATCTCAGCCAACGTAACATTATAGTACCATCAATGCTTCCATGTAACATTAAAAGTAACATCCCCTGAGCTACACCATTTATTCTAGTCTCAACTTCACTCCAGCTTAGAAGTCTCGTCTCTAAAGAAAGAAATAGAGATTAAATCACGTTCATTCATGTGTTCGACCCGCAAGTCCAAAAATTGATCTTCAATTGACGCTTTAGGTACTATGCTTGAAACACTATCTAAGTAAATAGAGTCTCTAAATGTGTTTGATTCTAAATATACTTGCATGTGCTAAAAAAACTGCGAAAGTTGATTTTCAGAAGTTTCTCTTGAGCCAAGCTTTTCACTAATCGCTTGGTACCAAGTCCGGTTTATAAGGAACTTCCGACAAGTCAGTATCAATGTGCGGGACTTCATGTTGTCATAATTGAACCTCTCTTACCTCTTCATAGCTCTCTTATCGGTAAATGCTTCCTTCAATAAAAAAGGTTTGCATTGCCACTCTGCCGCTCTCATGGAAACCCTGTTTTTGTTGTTGTAGCGGCAGAAAACATCAATGAAGTAATTTGAAAGAATACCAACGAGTTGACAATCCTTGGCGGGGTAAAATTCCAGGCACGTTCCAGTTACGTAGAACCGATTTCCGTGAGAATGGCTTATGGCAACCCTCGCCCTTGACGACATAAAACTGAGAGTGTCGATTTTCACAAAATTCTGTTGAGGGGAATTTTTATATGTAAAATCAATCGTTACTGACAAGAATCGGATGTAATCACTTGGTGTCAGGTTCGGACTATAAGTTCGAATCTTTTAACCAAGCTTCCGGAGTGTTTGGCGATGTGTGTGGTCTAACGTTGTCTGCATTGAACCCAATTCTTCCACTAGAGATCAAAGCTGAACGCTTCTGGCCCAAAATGCATTAAGGAAAACAAAGTCATACCCTGCCAGTCCCAGCAAACACTGGACCGGACTGTTAATCTTAGCTTAGGGACCATTTTCAAAAACACGATTCAATCGCGAACATTTTCGCTCAACGTTGTCGTAAGCGAGCCACTTTTCATCACCGGTCCGCTTGGGAAATGGATCATTTTTATGCGTTGTAGCAGCGATTCGCGCCTCATACCAAGAGCAGCAGATTAATAATAGGAAGTTTCAATAAATAAAAAAAATAATTACCATTCTCGCTCTGATTTAGTCACAGCATTAATGGCAAAACACATTTCAATATATAATTCCTTTGCTATTAGTCGCCTCGCAAAATTCTTTGTAATTCTGCAGCAGACAGCGCTGAGTAGTTGTGAAAATCAATTAACTTTTTGACCTCTTCGAAGCGAATAAATGCGCTCACTTAAATCGGTACAATACCTTAAATTACATGCCCCTACCTATGTATAGCTAGGGAGGTTAATACCGGAATTTCGAAATAGTTAAAACTCAGTTTTTTAAACCCGAAAACTTCGGGATTCTCAGCAGAGTCGGTAGTTCGAACAACCATGGATCGTTTCGCACCACATTTATTTGGATAATAATGCATCTTCAGAGACCGTACCGTTTGCAGAAGACGCTATTGCTGCTGTAGAGCAGAGTATCAAAGAAAGTGCGATGGTAGCCCTTATCGCGCGCAAAAATTGGAGTGGTGTCCATCCACATTCTAGATGAGTTTGCGCAAGGATCTGGGTATGCGGGCTGACAAAATCGAACTCATAAAAGAAGTGCTGCCCAACGACGATAAAACTCGTCGAAAGTTCGGTGAATGAATCTAAAAAGCGATAGCCTACAATCCCGATTTCGATTTTCGCAAAAAAATTTCTTCCGTGATGAACCTTGCTTTTGGTTGATTGGGTTCTTTATGAAAGGAAATTGTAGCATTTGTAGTGATTATAATCCAAAGCTGAGACGGCTTTACATTCTCATAAGTCCCTCTAAAGGTAGAATTTGGTCCGCATTTTTTCAAGAATGAAGCCGACTATAATGTAGCAGTCAATGGGGAATGCCAGAGAGCCATGACTAATAACTTTTTCGTGCCTGAATTGAAGAAAATTGATATTGGAGGACCTCTGCTTCCAACAAGATGAAAGCATAATGTAAAAGTCAATGGGGAATACTATAGTGTATGCTATAGAGCCAAGGTTAACAACTTTTTCGTGTCTGAACCAAAAAATGTTGATATGGACGACCTTTGATTCCAACAAGACGGCGGTAGATGCCACATAGCCAACGTGATAATCAATTTATTGGAGGACACTTTTTTGAGCGCATTATCTCGAGTCGAGGCCTGTAGTATAGAACGTGCGAGACGTTTTTTGTGAGTTCGCTGTAAAAAGTGGTCGAAAATGGGTTTCTCGGCTGGAATTTATTCGATGCATTTTATTTTTCCTTGAAAACCACAAAAAACACCCTTATCAAGTATAGGCGGGTTCGAAAATCCCGAAATAATTTTCGTGAGATTCGCAACAACATCGAAAAAATACACGTCCTAGTGGGTGTAGGGTTCGCCCAAAGTGCAGTTATACCGCTACACCACTTTGTTGTTGTAAACACTACAGCTAATTGAATTACATGTTAAAGGAGTGTGTTCTCCAAAGCGCTACATCGCAACAACAAAATTAAAGACGCTTCGAAACTTGTACCGAGACGCTGCCGGAGCCTCTGACCTTTTTAACAAATTCATTAGTACAGCAACCAGGAGATATAACGTGAAGAGGGTATGAAGCGGTATAATACTGACACATGAGTGTTTTTACTACTCTGAGAAATTGTATGTCTGGCGTACGCTTGTTGGAGAGGCAGGTTGGGTCGCTAGAGATGCAAGTTGGCTCGGTTCAGGTGCAAGTTGGCTCGGTAGAGCTGCAGTTTGGTTCGGTGGAGATACAGGTTGGCTCGCTAGAGATGCAGGCTGACTCGGTAGAGCTGCAGGTGGGCGCCGCTGTTGCCTGTAATCAACTCAAGTCGGCGCACAATGTGACTTTGACGATGACGTCGCTAAAGCTTCTACGAACCTTAGCGCTTAGCTTGCAATACACGACCAGGCATAGCGGCGGACTGGGGTATGGGAATACAGCTATGCAATGCAAATTTGGCGCTTGTGAGCATAAATATTTGCACTAATTGAAAGCGAATTCGAGGAAAATGAACACACCCGCGTCTGCAACAGGCTGTGCTGCCAATGCAAGGTGCCAACGACGCAAAGGGTGGAGCACAGGCAGTTAAGGGGGTGAAAATGCTTAAAATGAAAGTAAGTCACGGCGCCCAAATGCAGCTTGTTTCTAAATCGATACATACCACAATTGGAGCACAACAGCAACAACAACAGATACCGCCAATAATCAGGTCTAATATCAGCGGCAAACAACAAAAAGACGGCAAAAAGCAGCAACAAAAACACAGCAACCACAGCAAACTAGGCAAACACGTTTGGTTGGAACTTTTTGCGGCCGCTTGCGCGCTGGCTTGTTGGCTGACTGTCTTTAAGAAACTATAACAGGGCATGGCGGCGGGCGGGCGTTCGGTTGGCGCCGCGCACAGACGCTTATATAAAGTCGAATTTGAAGCCGCAAGAAATCAATTGCCAACGGGCCGAACTCGTGTGGTCAATCGACACGTTTGTGGTGTGCGTGTGATTGCATGCAACATATACACTATGGCAATGTTGTCGCTGCCGCCTTGTGGTGTATTATGGCATGCTGCCTTCATACATAGACCGCAAGTTGCACTTGTTGTGCATATTATTGCACCAGCAACACCAACAACAGTTGCGAGCAATATTGTTGTTGCCGCGCATTTACGGTACTTTTGGTTAACTGTGCGGTGCGCCTTTGCGGTGGCGCTGTTGTGGTGGCGGTTGTGGCTGGTGTATGGCTTTGGGGCTGTGCAGCGAACAGGTATTGTTAGCATGTGAACTCACGTTTCGCTTATTAGGCCACAGGCAAGGGACACCGACAGCTGCACAAACACACAGAAACACACATACATAGCTGCAACCATACATGCGAGTGCTTGCATTGAGCGCAGGCAGCGGGTGGAGGTGCGCCTGCTGGTTTGCGAGTGTCTAAGGCGTTGCTTTTGTTGTTGCTGTTTCTACTGTTGTTGTTGCTACTGTTGTTGCTGTTGTTGTTTCTACTGTTGTTGTTGTGGCACAGTAACCGAGTGTGCATAGCAACGTTTGTTGTTGTTTTTGTTGTTTTCTTGCACTCATATGACCGCGTCGCACACATGCTCACGTGCCGCTATGGGTTTGTGGGCACCGCAGAGTTCATTGGGTAGCTTTTGCCAGCGCAGACATATTTCAGTATTCCATTTCAGCACTTGGCACCTGTGTGCCAACAGCATTGTTGTTGCTTTTGTTGACTCGCCAACAGGTTGTTACATTTTTCCACTGTCGCTGTGTGCCATTATTTTCTGACTTTATATGCAGTTATGTGTGTGTGTGTGTGTGTAAATGTCGCTCCTTTTTATGGGCGTGGAATTGTGCCACGCGCCGCCATCCGCAGTCAATTGCGAACTAGTTCTAGCGCTTACAATAAATCATTCAATATACTCGTACTCTTATAAATTAGCATATTACTTAATTGGCTTGTTTCGTTTCGTTTATTTAGGCCACGGATATCTCGATGCGTCGACGTCTGTCTACACCCAAAGCTAGTCCATTGCTGCTCAAGCGTACCTCATCCGACAAGCCGAAGAAGGAGTCACCACTCGCTAAGCCCGAGAAAGTCAGCTGGTTCAAGTCATTGGACAGGCGCTCGAAGAGCAAATCAAAAGAAAAGGTGAGTTGGCATTTGGTTAGGTTGTAAATGTTCAATGGCAATAAGCTGAAGCTCAGTTTGGAGTTCAGTAAACCATTAAATTTGCATCGCAACATTCGTTCAGCCCCAAAAAGTGTACATATATCTATGTGACGCTCACTACAAGTTTATCTCCCCAACGGGCGTTATTATTCGACAAAAAAGAGGTTTTTTGATGTCGAGATAACTATGAGTTGGGCTCCCTTGCAGCGGACATCTCCATTAATGTTGTTGAAGATGTAGTAGCAGCAGAAATCTGTCGAGTTGACAGTCGTTGGCCGGATAAAATTCCGGGTTCGTTTCGGTTACATAGACTCGACTATCTTGAGAACACACATCTCCATTAATCGTACACATTGGCCGGTCCCAATCTCTATTAAAGGAACACTCTATTAAACGGACATCTCCATTAATTTTGTTGTAGTTGTAGTAGCGTCAGAAATCTGTCGAGTTGACAGTCCTTGGACGGAAAAAATCCGAGTCCATTCCGGTTACGTAGACCTGACTGTCGTGGGAATAGACATCTCCATTAATCGTACACTTTGGTCGGTCACAACTTTTTTTATTTTTTATTAAGGACCATCTATTAAGTGGACATAAAGTCTGGTCCTACCAGTGTTCGCACTGTACATTTATAGTAATCTCTAATTGTTGGCCTCAGCAAGCCTCGGCAGATCTTTGACTTGCCATAAGAATGGCGTCGATAATGATTAGCCATTTTTTAGGGCCCGGAGTCAGATATCTCATAGATTCTCCTGAAAATCTGAATGTCGGAGGAAGTAAGTTAGTTATTATTCCCAAAAAATACAACCTTAGTAGATTATCGTTTAAAAATGTCTCTAAAATATTAAAATATTTTTTCCACTCTTGCTATGCCGCTGTTTCCGAAATACCTGTTAGAGGAAGATATAAGGAAATTGTCGACATAGTAAATTATAATGAATCACTCTTTGTGCAGCATATCGCCGGCCGTCAGAGCTACTGGATGGGCGAAAAGCATTGTATAAGCCCAGATGATATGTATAAGTATTTCTACATTTCTCATAAAAGTCTCTCATACTGCCGATATACCATAATATCTTCAGGATAAACTAGATCCTTAGACAACAATTAAGATGACCGCATATTTAAGGCAGATTTCCTCATTTTACTCAGCTTACATCTATTTGGGTCATCAAGAACTTTATGTACTTTGCTAATATCTTCCATATACAGACATGATATATTTTTTGCTTATGGGTTCCTTGATATCTCTCCTAAAAACAGTGTACTTTGTATACCATTTTACAGAAAATATCAAAGTCCAACCTCATGTAACGATTATAACAGCACAGATTTGCCTTAACATAGACAATGTTAACTGGTTAATAGTGAGGCCGTCAGGACATGTCATGGACAAAGTTAGGTTAGATGACTGATCCAAAGGTTCACAATATGCATTCCGTTGTGAAGATATAAAAATGGAACTCTTGTGTTCGATCTTATAGGTCAGCAAAGCGCCTAGTGGCCAATACAAATTTGTAATTTCTATTCCGACCTGTTCAGTGGGATGTCTAAAAGCATGAGCTCCCAAGTGTTTAGCCCGTAATCTCGCAAACTCGGGGCAATTAAGAAAGAAATATTGAGATGTTTTCACTTAGTCTTCTTCCATACACTGGCGATCGGTAAGGTTCCCAACCTTATAACATCAACGCCCACACCTAAGAATGGGTTAGCCGTACTGTTAGAAAAGAGTCTACTAGATCTCCTACGATCGATCTTGGCCAAAAAGATCTTGAACCGGTTGTAGCCCAGCACTGGCTATGCTTCCGCTAGTCACAGCTGTCCAGCAGTAGAACACACTAGAATATGGAAACACCGACTCATTCCCTTTCTACTGATAGTGGAGTTAGGGTACCGTTTCTTGTCAACTCACCGGCCTTACAATTGGCTACGATTCCGCTGTAACCTGTTGTAGCTTAGTCCTGGATGTTCTTTGAACTTAATAGGGAATAAAAAATAATATATGTAAATAAATAAATACTGTGGCACGTTTTAATAATCATTATAACACTTTCTCTCCAGCTTGATGTTTCGGTTAACGGACAGAGCGAGTCCTCAACAATGAAACGTACGAAGAATTCGGCGCGTACTAGCACAGCGCCACCACCCATACCACCCAAAAACTTGCGTTTCTTTGGAGATACGGATATAGACTCGAATCCGCCGACTATAACCAAAGCTAATACTACACTCAAGTAAGAATATAATTAGAGATCCGATCGCTTTCAACTTTCTAACACAACTACCTTTCCTTTTGTAGACAACGCCCCACTGTAGCAACCACATTGAATCGGTCGCAAAAATACTCACAGAGCGCTTATAATTTGGACCGCCTCAATAGCAATCCCACACAAAGCGACTATCGCCGTCACCTCTCCGCTGCCACACAAACGACTGGTGGTGGTGTTGGCGCTTCACGCCACAAAAGTTCTTCGATGCATAATTTGGAAAATGGCGGTGAAGTGGGCGGCGATGAAGTCGATTTCCGCAAACGACGACACTACTCACGCTCACGTGATCTGGACGATATATCGGAGAGTGGGTCCGAAACTGAAGATCAACACAAACGTCCCAACGGTGGCGTTGGCGGTGCGCGCACCTTGTCACGTGAACGTTTGGATCGTTCGCATCGGTATGATGATCACACTTATCGACGTAGCAACGATCGTCACGGCACGCCTTTGGCCATGTCCACATCAACGCCGAATGGCATTGATGCAGGTGGCAATGAGAGAGAAGTCAGACGAACTCATCATCACCACTTGATAGGACCACCAAAACCGGCACGTAGTGCTGAACGCCGTGGCACATCTGCTTACTCGAGGTGAGTCTCACACACACATAGTCGATTGCAAGTAAATAATTTATTATAAATGACATTCTGTGACAAACGCAGAGAACGTGACCGCTTTCCGGCCGAGAGCTCGGGTACTGAAGGCGAATCCAGTTTACACAGTCAACGCAGTGTCGTCTATTTGCATGCCACGACAGTCGGTGCCATACCACAGCCATATCACTTGAGACGTCGTTCCATATCACGTGACGATCTGCGCTCGAACAAGAGCAAACCTCAACCGTTACAGCCGATGACACGCACCGTCTCACGCTCTGTGTCGATGTTGGCGCCATGGAAACCGAAGCTCATTAGCGAAGGTTACGAAATCAATTACTCACAAGAGCAAAACAAACGAGTGAGTTTTATGTGAAAATAAGTAATTTCTTAGAATTAATATATTTTGTGTCTCCACAGATGGCGACAATGCCGCGAAAGCCGCACATGAGCAGTACGAGCACGCTCACACGTACCAGTAAGAAATCGGAGACGCCCACTACGCGCACACTACGTCGACACGATCATCTCAAGGACGATCAATCTTCGTTGCGGCACTCCTCCACCACGAGCGCCTCGAAGTCGGCACTTTCGTCAAATATACGCAGCGGCGATGGACGACGAAAGCTCAAGTAAAGCACATCGTGCGGCGTAATTGTGGAGCGACATGCATGTCGCTTGCGGAAGCTCGGTAGTACGAGTGCGGGGGGCGTATATTAACCAAACTAGAATTATTTAACTGCAGGAAATATTTTAGCTTTGAGTTGAAATGTTGCGAAACGTTCAATTGAAATAATCAACACACACACACGCGTGCATACGAAAATCTTTTTTTTTTTGTGCATTGCAAGAGCGCGAAAAGCTTTCGGCTGTGTGTCGCAATTGGTGCTCTTCGTTTAACAAAAGCGCGCATGTCGCAGCGCTTAAGCCAGCACATACACACACGCGCATAATTCTAATATTTTTAGTTGTTTTAAGTGCCTTCTTCTAAAACCCCCCTCCTAATCTTTATGCATAACAACGAAAGCTTATCACTTAGCTTTTAAGCACAAATATGTAAATGAGTGCGCACACAAGTTAATTCTATGCAATAAATACAGTGGCCAATATACATACATACATACATACGTACAGATATGCATACTATAACGGTAGTTATGTAAATAAGTGTTACCGTTACATTGTCGAGTGTGTTAATTATATGTAATGTCCCCTAACGCTGCTCTCTAAGCCTCTACTCTCCCTGTTTGTAGAAGGTATGTATGTATGTGTTGTGTTTTCTGAAATTGTCAAGCTAATTTAATTAATGATTTGTTTAGTATTTAAGTGCCAGTTAATATTAAAGCAAATGATATATAACTACAATACTAATAAATCGTACTTAATTCGTTTCTAATACATTTAATTTACGTACCATTTTTATAATGGACTCTTGTAAACTGTATAATTCTTGCGAAATAAAGGATGTGAGATGGGAGTGTAATAAAATTAAAATTCACTGCATTTTTTTAATTGATTACTCGTTATGTTGGTATTAAGGTTGGTTGGAAGCCCTTTCATTTGTTGTTATTTAAGCAGGTGCAATAGCTACTGGTGTACTGCCACGCCTTTTCATTAATAACCAGGAATTGTAGAACCACTATAATTTCGATTATGTTGCAAACAAAAAAAGTTCTCTTCACAGCCTCAGCTAGTTAACCTTTTACAGAAAAACTTAGAGCTAAAATTACCGAATTGAACTTGGTCAGGGTTCAGCTATATTATGCTGACGAGTCCGGTTTATTCCGGAAACTTCTGCCAAAAAAAACGAATATCTCCAGTTTGGAAAGACATCCCCAGGCGTAAAGTGCGAGAAGCAACGAATCACGTTTTTGTGTTGCTCAAACGCCACTGGTACTCTTAAACTCTCAAAATCAGAAGAAAAGAATCAACGCTGTTTTAAAAAATTTCTGTGTCTCATTGAGTACAAGAACTCAAAGTCCGCTTGGATCATGACGGGCGCGGAGACAACCATTGTGAGCTTTGGCGTTTGGTTTCCGGGACTAAGAGCACTATCACCATACACTCTTACAATTTTAGCGTACGTTTCCGAAGCTGTTTCGCCCAATCTGGCGCAAAATTTTAACGCGACGCCTTGCGCTTGATTTCGTTTTTCCATTTTCGTGACGAGCACTACAAACACACGTCTACTCAACTTGACGCAGCAGGCGAACTAAATAAGCTAGAGCGATGGTACATATATCAATGGAGAGGGGAGGAATGCCGGAAAAAGAGAAAGGTTTATCACAAGCGCGGCAATAAAATCAGTCTCATTACTTAATTGTCAAACCTCGTAGCACCAAACCTTACTACCCTCATTCAACCGATGGATGAGAATGCAATAAAAATCACGACGCTGCAAACAACCTTCTGTGTATAGTTTCAATCTCTTCTTCTTTATTTGCCAATTCGTATTCGAATATTGGTGATCATATAACATTTAATAATATGTACAATATTAATAAGCTTAATATTAATATAATAATGTATTGTTTACATGTTAAATATATACTATATATTGTATATTGAAAGAAAAAAAAATAAAAAATATCACAGATTTTGAATTATCGCAGCATATTTCTCTCTATCTCTCGCCACATCTATAAGGTTGCCAATGTTCTGGATTCCTGTCCATTGTCGAATGTTTTGAAGCCACGAAAGTTGTTTACGGCCAATACCCCGTTTTCCTTCAATTTTTCCTTGGATAATTATTTGTAGGAGCTCATACTTGGAGTGCCTCATAATATGTCCTAGGTAGGCTGCTTTTCTTTGTTTTATAGTCCTTAACAACTCTCTATTGCGGTTCACTCTTCTTAAAACTTCACTGTTTGTAACTCGATCTGTCCATGGAATTTTTAGGATTCTTCTAATAAGCCATAGCTCGAAGGACTCTAGCTTATTCATATCTGTGATTTTTAGAGTCCATGTTTCCATCACATAGAGAAGCACTGACCATAACATAACATTTTAAAAAACGTATTTTGGTTGTGATATTGAGGTCATGGCTACATAATATATTTTTCCCTCCTTAATGAGCAACACAATTAATCTACTTCACAGTTTAAATCCTAATGTTTATTTTGTCGGTAGAAATTCTCAAAGATATATGTATGTATAAGTTATTACGAATGTCTCTTATTAAAAATTTTAGAGTGAATGTACATACGTTACCAACCACGTAAGTGGAACGAAGATATTGAGGTAGAAATGCGGACGACGATATTGAACCAGAGCACGAATCAAATGAGGACTGCACCTTAGAGACGCCGCAGAAAATCAAACCAAATGAAGCAATTGAAATTTTCAATTAAGCTCTACAGTGGGCTAGTCAGGGAGGCGTCGATCGAAACGATGCGAATGAACTGAGATGCCAAAGGGAGAAAACTGTATTTCAATTATTGAAAAACAGGATGAACAAAAAATATTTAAGTACAAATTAATATGTATAAGAAAGAATAATAAAATGCGAATTTAAATGTATAAACATGCATATATTAACTTATTATTTTTGGGTATTCGAAAACGTAAACATTTCGCAATAGATGAGGATGAGGATTAGTTAATCGGATTGACTAACGAGCATCGCTTATGCCTGTTTTGGTCTTTTGCGATACCAGTTGTAGTTCTGTTATGAAGTCCTTGAGAAGTAGTCTTACTTTAGTATGCCTAAGCGGTCTCACTAATAATATAGTACTTCTTACAGTGTCTGCATGAAGCGTAGCCTTGCCAATGTGGGACAAGCGCACAAGAGATGTTGCATTGTTTCCGTAATGACTTGCTCTTGACATTTCCTGCAGTCGTCGCGATATGTCAGTCACATTCTATAGATGTGTGCTGGCAGCAGGCTGTGTTCAGTGAGTTTTTCATTCATGTTTCTATAGTCCCTTTTATCAAGCGCCAGTAGGAACTTTGTATATATCCGATCTACCGCTTCACACATAATTTTTTTTCAGTTTTGTATCCCGATAGATTAGCCCACCGCTTTTTAATTTTCCTTGCTGTACTCCTGTCCAGTTTGATCACGTTTTCTCGTGACAGCTATACACTACTCTCGATAATTTCGTCCATTTTATCATTGCCCTCGATGTCGTTGTGACTTGGCGCCCAGTAGGAGTGAAATCACAAGGTTTTGACTGTCCACTGCTGTCCTCCTTTCCAAGACACTTCTGGCTGATATGCGAAACGAGGTAAAAGCTGCCACTTGGCTGTCCTCATAGATGTTAACTTTGGAAGTATCTGCTGATGCATGAGAGACTACATAGCTCCGCGGCTATTAAAAATAGAAAAGCGCTCCAACCGATGAGCTCTGACAGCGAGTTGAACAAGAATGGAATCATACTCTCATCAAAATCATACAAAATGACCAGTGCTGGGTGTTGATAGTCGTTCACTTAGTCTTATAAATATTAATTATGCAAAATAAATGGAAGTTTTTTCAATTTTTATTAGCAAAAAAAAATGTGCCACCATTCTGAATAGATAAAAAATTAGCATACTTTTAGGCTCACATATAGATTTTTCTCTTCTGGAAATTCTGCCCAGTGTTATACTACTGAAAAAGTTTTGCAGAAAGTACAGATGTGTAATACAAATTTAAATTATTCTTTTTTACGGAAATTTTTTCAATATATTGCATTACATCGCTGCTTTTTACATTCCATTATAAGACTTTTGGGGAACGCAAGGAAGATAGATTAGGTTTGTGAACAAGATTCACTTTCTTGATGAACCCAGACGCATAGCAACTTTGCATGGTAACACATATGTTCCCAGAAATACTTTACGCACCATTCAACACTTACTTATATTTATCTCTAACATTTAAGGTATCATTGGAGTTTATAATAAGGATTTTGGAAGAAACCTTTTGCATAGTTAGGAATAGTGGAAAGTTAAAAAAAAGAATTGGAATCGCTTCGCATATCGGCCGCAAGCAAAGCAGGATTGGAGAGTGTCGCCAGAAACAAGCGACTTCACTTCAACTAGCTGCCAGATTACAAAAGCATCGAGGTCAATGGGATAGTGGACGAGTTTGACAAGAGTGGTGTACGGCTGTCAACCAAAAATGTGAACAACATTGGAGAACCCATACCCATGTCTATGCGATCTGGATAGGAACATAGCAAAAAAAATTCAAACTCATACCATGAATGAGACACTGGCAGTGTTATCAGTGGTGAGGCCACAGAGTCTATTTTGAAATTAATCTCAAGCGCAGACATCCTAAAGTATGACTACTCGTCATGAACTTCTGGTATCGCAAATAACCAAAACTGTTGTATGCGTGTTTTATTAGCCCACCAAACCAACCTAACCTAATGCTAATTTCTTTCTTCTTTCAAGTATTACTAACACTACAGATTTCAACAATTTGCCCTTAAACCCATTTTTATTTATTTACAATATTTTGAAGAAACATACCGTGACGTCATGAGCTGGAAATGATTGCGTATTTTGAAATCGTTTCACATATTGTCTACCAAATGCTATACAAACATATATTTATAATTAGTCTATGTGTTATGCATGTATGCCTTAGACTGTGAAGAGGCGCGAAAAATTATTCCAGCTATAAATAACAGCGCATACGAGTACGTACATGTATGTATGTATGTATATATATATGTACATATGTATAAATGTTTGTACAGCTTTACACGAACGTACTTGGTAGCATCTCCTTTGTCTATAGGCACTGATATTATTAGAAAATTAGTTTCCTTTGGGAGTTCTAAAAATACCTTCAGTCCAGTTCAGGGCACTGTGCCAAGCGCATTTGCTGTTGCTGGAATGATCTCAGCTGTATTTAAAAAATATACATGATGTTTTGTGAGAATTTGTTTAATTTTTGGGTTTTCGAGTTACAGTATCCATGTCTACAAATAGGCTGATAAAAAGGCTCTAAAGAAATATTGTATGTACATAAAATGTTTAACGGAAAGTTTTGGAGAATTTTTCTAAGTTTTGCACAAAAGATCTGAACTCAGACCCGATCAGAAATCAAAAATAATATAATGACTTAGTTTTTGTAATGTTTGTTTCCTCGTGTTGACGACGAAAAGTGGGTTGTTTATAAGAATGTAAAGCGCAAGAGATCATGGTCTAAAAGAGATAAACCAGATCAGATCACTTCGTAGGCCGATAGTCAACAAAACAAGTTTATGATGTCTGTTTTGTGGGATTTCAAAGGGATCGTTTATTTGAGCTTTTGCCAGACAATACCGCGATTAATTATGCGATTAATACTGAAGCTTTTTGGCATCAGCTGGACAAATTGAGTGATACACACAAACAGAAGAAGACAGAATTGTTCAATGGAAAAGATGTAGTGTTACGCCAGGATAATTGGAGACCTCATTATATTTTAATGACTCGCCAAAATTTTTGCAGCTTGAATGAGATGGGCTACCACATCCACCATATTCACCGGACTAGGTACCTTTAGAATATTACTTATTCCGATTTTTACAAATACTTTTGGATGACAGGAACTTCAAGCTCAAATCAGGACTGAAGAAACACATCTTGCCCGAAAGATGACAAAAGGTATTTCATCAAAATGGAGAATATAAGTATAATTCATAAAATTTTTCAGATAATAAAAAATCATATTATGAAATTAATACATTTTTTTAGAAAATCGAAAGTATGAACAGTAATCAAACTCTAATTAAATGTTGTATGACCCGGAAAGAAAAATTCCACCATCAAGTAAAGACTCATTTCGACAAGTTGGCGCAAAATTGCATCGCTAGTGCTGCCAAGCTGTTTGAACGGCTGATGTAGTTTGTTCGATTCGCCACTCTCTAACGTTTGACGCATTGACTATAACTAAATTAGTTCCCTTACATATCAAACCGCATTCATATCTATTTGCAAACAAAGCTGCTTAGAAAGTACGCCCCTCAAAACCAAAACAAACCGAAATCAACAATATGATTTAGAATTCATATTTGCATAATTAGTCGCGTGCCCAACTTATCTCAGAGCTGCTCACATTCATATCAAAACAGATTATTTACATAAACAAATTGCTGTTCATATATTTATGTATTATTTACATAGAAATATATATGTGCTTATATATAGGATGTTCCAAGTAGAAGTACTTTTTTCAATAGCCTGTTTTTGACAGATCACGCGTGAGTCGTGTCAAGCTGTCATGTTATTTTTGTTCAGTATTGTTTGGCATTTCACCATAGAAAGACTTGCGCCTGAACAGCGTTTCAAGCCATTCAACTTAATAACGAAAATTCATGTTCTGTAAAAAATGTGTTTCGCGCGCTGCGCTCAACAATTGGTCAACATAATCGTGAGCCTACTATTCGCAACACCATCACCCATCTTGAGACCCAGCATTCATTATTGGATAATATTCGACCGAATAGATCACGTCCAGCACGCAGTGAAGAAAATACAGCAGCCGTAGCTGAGAGTGTACACGAAGAGAGTCGATTCGGCGCCGTTCACAGCAACTTGGACTGACGTATGGAACGACTTGACGCATTTTACGTCGAGATCTTAAATTGAAAGCGTACAAAATACAAATAACAAAGCAAAACAAAAACGACCTTTCCAAGCGACATCGCATCGCTTTATGAGCTCCTGAAAAACTCCAAGAAGATCCGACGTTTTCGAGCCAAATTTTGTTCAGCGACAAAGCCTATTTCTGGCTCAGTATGTATGTTAAATGGCAAAATTGTCACTTTTGGAACAAAGAGCAACCTGAAGAGATTCAAGACCTGCCAATTCATACAGAAAAAACAACGGTTTGGTGTGGTTTGTGGACCGGTGGAATCATCAGTCCATATTTCTTCCATAATGATGCCGATGAGAACGTAACTATCAATGGCGACCGTTATCGCACCATGATAACCGACTATTTGATGTCTGAAATTGAAGCTCGTGATCTCGGCGACATTTGGTTTCAACAAGACGGCGCCACTTCCCACACGTCACATAAATCAATGCATTTATTGAGAGAACACTACGGTGAGTAGATAATTTCACGTTTTGGGCCGGTCAATTGGTCACTAAGATCGTGTGATATCACACCGTTAAACTTTTTCCTGTGGGGATATGTAAAGTCTAAAGTCTTTATGGACAATCCCGCTTCGATTCAGGCCTTAGAGCAAAACATTACTCGAATCACTCGCCAGTTATCAGTCGTAATACTCGAAAGAGTCATCGAAAATTGGCCTCAACGGTTGTAGCAACTGAGACGGAACCGCGATCAATATTTGAAAAAGATACTCTTCAAAAAATAAATGCCAAAGAATGTGCTTTCGAATGATAATAAACATTCCCCATTAAATTTGAAGTTTCTGTGTTTTTTCTTAAAGAAATTAGGAGACCTCGAAATGGATCACCCTTTGCATAAACATTTGATAAACATTTTCTGTGACGACAATCAAACTACTCAACATCTGTGGTGGATAATATTATGCCAAAAGGGGGCTCGCAGCTTTCGTCGCACGCACAAGACTCTCCGTCACTTCGAATTTCCTATTTTTCTACGTTAATCCATATTTACATACATACATATTTGTATAAAATAATTTGTCGATTTAAATTACGGATGAAACGACACGTGAAAACCAAAAACCGCAAAGCAAAACAAAACCGTGGATATGCAAGGGAAAATGCGATACATCAGATATGTAAGAACTTATGTACATCTGTTGATATACTACATACTATATGTACATATATTAGGGTGATTCAAAAAAAATTTTTTTTTTTTCAATTGGTACTCGCAAAAATAGGTTCCTAGACACCTCTAAGAAAGCCTCTCCAAATATGAGTTTTTAATTGTAACGGGAAGGTCCTCCGCCTAACGGTTTTCTATTTTTTCTTATTATCAGATAGAAAAATTTATATCTCGCTTCCAACTACTTGAAAAAATATCTTGTTAATTAGGTTTTGTAGGAAATTAAATGCTCTAATATTTTTATTATATTTTATATTAATTTGACTATTTTTGGAAAAATTCTTTATTTCTTATGAATTTTATAACTCAATGAAAAAGAATTATTATGAATAGATTTGTGGAGAGGCTTTCTTAGAGGTGTCTAGGAACCTATTTTTCAGTGTACCAAACGAAAAAAAAATTTTTTTTTGATCCACCGTAATATGCATTGATGTTTGACGATGAATATCTCGTAAACGCTTAACTTAATCGAAAAATCATATGAGACCATTTTTATAGAGCAGTAAATTTCCTACAAAACTATGTGTTTCATCATTCATAATATTTTTTTTTAATCACCCTAATGTATATACATGAAAATATATATAAAAATCTGCTATCAAAATAGTGTTTAGAAACAGCGAGCATAAGCAACGAGCTAAAACAACTAAAAAAAGGGAAAAATAAAAAATAAAAAATAAAAGTGCCGAGCAGCAAACAGACGTTTTCGAATCACCGGGAATGGTCCGAGCAAACGGCAAACGCTCGTGCGTCGTTTTTCAAAAAGTGAAATGTGTCAGTGGTTGCCTGCAACGGACGTTTACGAACAAGCCGCAATAAAAAAACGCAAAAACAAAAATTTTCAACACAAACAAAAATAAAAATGTGAAACGTCGAAAGAAAACACGAAGATTAAATAATCGTTTTTTTTTTTGGCCGCTGCTTTTTAAAAATAAATAGCGAACGTAACGATTAAATAATTCTTTTTTGTTATTTAATTCGATTCTATTTTCCGCAAACATATGCACAGAAGCTTTTCTGTGTGTGTTTGTGTATGTTTGCAACAACAACTGTGTCGCTCAAAGAAAACTAGAAAATAGAAATTTCAAAAATTTGCTACATTTCGAAAATACAAATCGCGCGCATCGCGCCACTCGTGTACCTGCGCCATCGGCTCTCGGTTCGCAACCGTTGTTCTAGTCGAAAATACGTCGCGAATCTGTTTGGTAATATGAAAAACTATTTGAGGACGACCAAATTGTGCAATTTCGTTTTTCAAACATTTTCAATATTTTTCTAAAAAAAGTGGGTCAAAGAAGTGAAATCTTACTTTTACGCGCAACTTGCGATTTACCGTTAGTTTACTCAATGTGTACATGTTGGAGTTTTGCTGGACTACTTTTGCTCATTTTGCTACTTTGGTGATGTGCTTCAAATAAGATTTTGAAAACCCCCCAAAAAAAAAAATAATTACAAAAGAAAACAAAAAAGTTTTGCGTATACTAGAAATAAGTTCTAGTGTGGGACCTGCAAAATGGCCGCACTTACGATATCCCGACGCCGAGAGGTAATGCAAAAAGCCGGTTGGAAGATCGACCAAAACGATGAGGGTAAGACGGTATAACGGTAGAACTACTATATGTACGAATATAGATATTAGGGTGGGTACTAAAAAAGTAATTTTTTTTCGCTTGTTACTCTGGAATACTGATATTAGGGTGGGTGAAAATAAACAAATATTTTTTTTTTGCTTCGTGCTCTGGAATATATGTACATAGATATTAGGGTGGGTGAAAAAAACGGTTTTTTTTTTGCTTGTTACTCTGGAATATGGAATATAGATATTAGCGTGGGTAAAAAAAACAATATTTTTTCGATTGGTGCTCTGGAATATAGATATTAGGGTGGGTGAAAATAAACGAATATTTTTTTTTTGCTTCGTGCTCTGGAATATAGATATTAAGGTGGGCAAACAGACTAATATTTTTTTCGCTTGTTACTCTGGAATATAGATATTAGGGTGAGTAAAAATAAACGAATATTTTTTTGCTTCGTTCCCGGAAATATAGATATTAGGTTGGGTAAAAAAATAAATATTTTTTTTCTTGTTACTCTGGAATACAGATATTAGGGTGGGTGAAAATAAACGAATATTTTTTTTGCTTCGTGCTCTGCAATATAGATATTAGAGTGGGTAAAAACAAAACAATATTTTTTTCGATTGGTGTTTTGGAATATAGATATTAGGGTGGGGCAAAAACAACCATTTTTTTTGCTTGATTCTCTGGAATATTGATATTAGGATGGGTAAAAATAAACTAATCTTTTTCGCTTGGTACTCTAAAAATAGTTTCAAAGACACTCTTGAAAAAGTCTCTCCAAGTATTAGCTCTTATTTGAAGCTGGAAGGTCCTCCGTATTATAGTTTTCTATTTTTTCATATTATCAAATAAAAATTAAAAAAAGATCAGTAAATTTCAAACCAAACTATGGGTTTGCCGGTTTATAATGATTTTCTTCATTTAATATTAGAATTCATAACAAAAAATTTACCTTAAATAATGAAATTTTAACCCTTAATACCTTTTGAATGGTTATATTTCTTGAAAAATTTAATAAGACCTTTTTTGTGGGACAATCAATGTCCATAAATATATGAAACAAGATTTTTCTTCAAGTGGTTGGAAAAGAAATTTGAAGCTTTCTGTCTGATAATAAGAACAAAATAAAAAAAAAAAACTATAGGACAGAGGGCTTTCCCGTTACAATTAAGAGCTCATACTAGAAGAGACTTTCTTAGAGGTGTCTAAGAGCATATTTTCAGAGCACTGAGTGAAAAATTTTTTGTATTTTAAAAATATTTTGGATTTTTTTTACCCACCCTAATATATATACATTAGGGTGGCGACTTTTCGAACCTAATTTGTAAGTCTAGTGATAGGTCAAATCTTTTATAACAGTTTCTGGAAAGTTCTTCAAATAATATAAATATATATTAGAGTTGCCTCCATTTGAACCTAATTTTTACGTCTGGAACTAAACCAAATCTTTAATAACAGGTGCTTTATATTTTGAACTATCACAGTCAAAAAATATACTTTTTTTCTCGAACACTAATTATTCCTAGATAGATAGATAATATTTTCAGACACAATTTATCGAACTGAACGAAAAAAAATATTTTTTTTTACCCACCCTAATATATGTATATATATTATTAATTAGTAAATAATGCCATTCCCGAACAGCTGGTTGTCGAAACACACTAAACAGCTAGCAGAATTTTCAGTACAGATTTGTTTTTGGGAATATATTTAATCCACCATAATTTACAAACACAATCACCATTTAAGTACAGTGACTTCCAAAAGTATTTTTTATGTGAAAATCTTAAGCAAATTAATATTATAATGCCACAGTTGCCTGCGAATCGCCAAGCCTAAGAGAGTACCGAATGAGAGCCATTCATAATTGTAAATGTTAGGTTATACTAGACCTACTCAACCTTAATACTTGTCAATTGGAGCTTCCGTTTAATTTGAAGCGAAGTATTCAGTATATCATACAGAACGTCAACGATTTTTGCGATTCTGTAGAGCGACTTGATACTTAATTTTGATACTTCCTGCTGTCTCTTGAACTGCTGATATCTGAAACCATTTCTAAAGAATGCATAAGAAGTGTTCCAGCGTCTCCCACATGTCTACTTCCCTGCATTTTCTGCATGTATCGTCATTACCTATGCCCATGCCGCTCGCATGTGATGCCAGTAGACCAGCCATTGCGCCAACAACCAGCCTGCGTCCTTTCGAGACCGTGTGAGTAAAAAGCATGCGTGTTTTTCTTCGAGGCTCTTGCACATGACTTGGCGATCCTGCAGGTTAATAAGAGGTTCCATCTCACCCTAATCCGTCTTTAAGCCCTTTTAGAACTTTGATTGTATATCGCTTTTAGTGACTTTCGTATTTCCCTTACTCGTTCGATGGCATTTTTGGAACCCAATATATACACCTCTACATCTATTGCCTCTCTGCTTCTGAAAACATTCTCTGACGTAAAGCAATGTGATAATATATTCTAACGTGGTATATATTGAACTTATTTATGTTGTTTCTTACGTTGTTAGCCATCTTTTTCGCTTTCCCGACGGCATAGATTTCTGCCTGGAAGATACTGCACTATACAGGAAGCTTGAAGCGCCAAACCTATCTAAATCTGCTCTAGTGTGACATCCACCTACTCTATTGGCTTAACTCGTTTACTTTGCTATAGGCTCCACTCATTTCGGGAGATAAATCCGAAAAATCTATATAGGATCATCATTGATTGGCTTAACTTTGCTCTAGGCTCCACTCTTTCCGGCAGATAAACCCGAAAAATCTATATAGAATTATCATTTATTGGCTTAACTTTGCTATAGGCTCCACTCCTTTCGGGAAATAAATCCGAAAAATCTATATAGGATCATCATTTATTGCAGAAGAGCATTTATGCGCGATAGAACCGCCGCCGTACTTATCAGTTGAGTTGAGAAATTGGCATTTGCATGCGCAAGCAGCTGTGCAAAATACTTCTGTGAGCCACTGTATATCATAAGCCATATACTCATACACATATTGACACATTAAAATGCACGTACGAATTATTATTAGTTTCCAATTCGCCATTTAAGTTCTTAAAAACATTATTTTTTCTCTATTTACAAGAAATCAAAAATATTTATAAGCAATTCGTGTATTATTTTTGTTTCAATTAATATTTTTGAGGAAAGCTTGAAACAAATTTTTAAATATACATATATATATATGTATATACATACGTACATTCGTACATATGTGTATATGAGTTCTTAGACATATATACTCATCTATACACGAGTATTATAATAATACATATACATATCTGTATATGTTTTTTGTTTTAATAAATTCTCTATTGTTGATTTTCACTTGTCTTTTCGGACGCGCAATTTTCTAGCTATTTTTGATTTAAATTGTAAGTATAATTGTATGCGTGGTACATTGTATACAAAATAATGTATAAATTGCTTAACGAAATAGTACTTCGAGATTTTATTTTTTATAAGATTAGGTTAGGTTAGTCTGGTAGCTTATTGAGCCACACATAGACCAGTTTTGGTCCATTGGGATATCAGTTTGAGTGCATGCCAATGCGGGATAAGTGCGCAAATAATGCCCCCTTGTTTCCGTGGTGCCTTGCTTTTGCCATTTCCTGCTGTCATCTTGATCTGACGTCTCCATTCTGCACGTGTCTGCCTCCAACAGACTGTGAGTATTCCAGCACGCCGAGTACCGGTAGGAATTTTGTATACTTGTATTTCCACCAACACATGACTTTTGTAGTTTCGCAACCAGGCCGATCTTTCCGTTGGAGCCATGCAGCTGTCCAGATCGTCCTGTAAGTAATGCATGGATTTTCCAAAGTTGTAAATGTTTTCGGGAGGCAACTGTACACAACTCGTGGCGATCTCAACCACTATCTCATAACCCTAAGTGCGTTTGTAACCTGACACAGAGAATAAGTAAGATGCTTCTGGCTGATATGAGAAACGAGTTTAAAGTCTTTATTGCTGCTTGGCTGTCCAGTTGTTCACTCTGGAATTGTCTGCTGATACATTAGAGGCTAGTACTGTAGTTTTTCCCATAGCAAAGACCTTTTTTTTGAAATATACTGCAGTTGTGCGACGGTCTTATACCAAACTCTAGACAACAGTCATTGTGTTTTTACTGAGTACTTGTCGATGACGACTTGCTTAAAAGCACATAGATCAAAATAATGCGTTGGTCATACAAACTTTTCGCAAGTACTATTTGGTTCCAATTGGTCAGGTGGAAGGGACACCTTTTTTCTCTTGATCGGTTTCGAGGCCAACCTAAAACCTCTGCCGTGCTGTGGAGCTGGAGCCAAACCCAATGAGCAGGTTAGGGTGAACTCCAAAGGTTCACTGCTTCCCGTGGTACTAGAGTTAAGTCTCCGTACAGACCTTGTATCTTTTGCTACTACCAGTTGAGCACCCATTAAAACGCAATGACAGGTGACACTTGTCGCTTGAATTTCAAATCTCTTTTCATTAGAAGAAATCTCATTCAAAGTCTATAATATCAGTTCAAGCTGAATATTATAGCACTATTTCTGACAGGACTATGTTGAAATTTCGAGGCAAGCCAAAGAACAGACATATTTTATATAGGATTTTAGTCACCTCTTACGACAGGCATACCTTATCCGGGCAAATTCTACCCCCTGTCCACGGGGACCATAACTCTGAACAGGATACCCTCGCACCAACTTCATCCTCAATTTTAGAGCCAACCGTACCAATGTTTAATATGTTGCATGCTACTAACATGACTTGCGTCAACCATCTATTTCTATGTTTACTGTGAACCTTCTTTCCCAATTGAAAAGTGGAGCCATGTAGTCGGTGCTAGCCAAACCGCCATTACCCAACCAGCTATATTTGATGACACTATGTGCGAATTCTCCGGCATCAAATAGCCTCCCCGCCAATTTTGCCGGTCAGTTATCAGGCAAGAGATTTATAGATGACAGGTTTAGCACTAGTTCAAGAGCCGCCGTTGGAGTGATTGCTACAGTTTCGGATACGTACATCGCAGCGAGTTTTTGAACACTTTTTCTTGGCCTTCAACATTAAATCACACTACTGCAACGTAGAGCAGAATTGGTCTTACAATCGTTGTCTTGTATGAGTACCTGAGAGAGGGAAAAAGCCAGCGAAAACTTGCCTCATGCGTGTTGTCCATCCGTCTCGAAGAACAATATGAAACAGTACTTGAAGAAAGGTCGTGTTGACATCAGAGAGTTAGCAGAGGATGTAAGCATCTCTTATGGATAGACTCAACATATTTTGCTTAATGTTTTGGATATGAAACGTGCCAATGCCAGACTTGTACGAAAACATCTGCATCGTTTGCAAAAACGACCTCGAGTAGAGGTCCCTAAAGAACTGCCTGACAACCTAGCTGAGAACCTTACATTCATCAAGCGCATCACTGCTGCTGCCGTGATGTGGGTTTATGACTATGACTTCGAAACTGTCTAATAATCCAGCGAATGGCACTGCAAAAATGAGTCGAAACCAAAAACAAAACCAACTTGCGAATTCCGAAGACACAGCAGACCATCCCAGCCTATATTATAACAGGTTTATAAAACAATGGATTAAGCGTTACCTATTTTGAAGGCAATAATAAAGATTTTCATTAATATATGTACCTTTTTTATAAAAGTCAATTTTATTTAGAATCTGTTTTGTTAAAATACCCGAAAAATTAAGTTTTTTGTCAATGCGAATCAATCAGATGGTATATCTCTGCCCAAGCTCTCTCAGACTTCGGGGTATTTTATGTTCGTTAACTATTACTGAACCACGGTTCTCATACGTATATAAGTAGAACTTTTAAACATAAGTACACACATTAAATACTACTAGGAATATATAATATGTATATTGTATTAACAATCATCTTTCGCCCTTAGCATGCTATATAGACATTGATGAACCCCAAGAAGAAGAACTAGCTGAAAACGATAATAACTATTCGGAATGGCATACTTTACCGGATATACCGTTGGAAGAAATCTTCTCATATTTAACCTACAGAGAACGGTATTACGCTAGTTTGGTGAGTATAACAATTTATAGAGTGTCTAAAAATAATTGTCCACACTGAAGATACCAATAGTTGAAGGGGGAAGCAAGAAGCATTTGCGGAAAAAAAGAGAGCCACCGAAATGCGTGAATACGAAGAGCTTGACAAGCTGGCCGACAGGAGTAATGCGCGGAAATTCTTCGAAAAGGTGTGCCGACTAACAGAAGGCTTCAAGAAGGGATCATACTCACATACACCCCCAGAAGGGATCTAGTGACTGACGCATACCGAAATTAGGAAGAGAATACTTCTCCAGCCTGCTGAATGGCAGTGAAAATATAACACTTGGAGATAGTGAAACCGATTCCCCAAACGATGACAATGGAGCATACATTCCAAGCTTGAAGAAGTTAAAATACCAATTACCCATCTGAGGAACAACAAAGCTTAGGGGGCCAATGGATTGCCGGCCGAGCTTTCAAATATAACGGCGAGGAACTGTTAAGAAGCAAGTATTAGCTTCTTTGTAGAATATGGTCGCTCGCAATAATACCCAACGTTTGGAATTTAAGTGTGCTCTGTCCAATCCATAACAACGAATACGTCACAATCTGCGCCAACTACCGAGGGATAAGCCTCCTCAACATTGCATATGAGGTTAGATTGAGTATGATGTGTGAAAAATGAAAGCTCACCGTCAACAAACTGAATGAACTTTATCAGTGTGGCTTTAGGCCTGGAAAATCAACAACTGATTAGATACTCACCATGCGCCAAATCTTGCAAAAAAAAACCGTGAAAAGAGAATTGACACACACCACCTCTTCGTCGATTTCAAAGCTGCTTTTGACAGCACGAAAAGGAGTTACCTTTATGCCGCTATGTCTGAATTTGGTATCCCATCAAAACTAACACGGCTGTGTAAACTGACGTTGCACAATACCAAAATCTCCGTCAGGATCGGGAAGGACCTCTCTGAGCCGTTCGATAGCAAACGAAGTTTCAGGCCAGGCAACTCCTTATCGTGCAACTTACTCAATCTATTCCTGGAGAAAATAATTCAAGCTGATCTGAATAGAAATAGAGTGCACAGCTGCTGGAATACGACGATGACATCGATATCATTGGCCATAACGACCGCGCCGTTAATTCTGCTTTCTCCAGACTGTTTAAAGAAGCGAACCAAATGGGTCTGGCAGTGAACGAGGGCGAATCGAAATATATCCTATCATCAAACAAACAGTCGTCGCACTCGCGACTTGGCTCACATATAACTTTGAAGTCGTCTATTTTGGAATCAGCATTAATACCAATAACAAGGCCTCGAAATCCAACAAGCTGTTACTTCGGACTGAGTAGGGAATTGCGAAGTAAAGTCCTCTCTCGACGTACAAAAACCAGATTCTTTAAGTCATTTATCATCCCCGTCCTTCTAGATGGTGCAGAGGCATGGACGATGACAACATCTTATGAGTCGGCGTTAGGAGATTTCGAGAGAAAGGTTCTGCGGAAGATGACCTTATGCGCATTAACAACGGCGAATACTGTAGTCGGTGGAACGATGAGCTGTACGAAATATACAACGACATTGACATAGTTCAGCGAATTAAGAGACAGCGGTTACGCTGGCTAGGTCATCTCGTCCGTATAGATGAAGACACTTCAGCTCAGAGAGTATTCGACGCAGTAACCGGTGGGGAAAACAGAGGGGGAGGAAGACCTCTACTCCGTTGGAAAGACCAGGTGAAGAAGGACCTGACTACACTTGGAATCTCCAATTGGCACCGAACAGCAAAAAGGAAGAACGATACGCCAATAAAGTAGAAGAAGTTATATAGTCACTTTATATACTTACGCCAAGACGGGAAAACAGATTTTCAAATAATTGTCACCTGAAACTCCTTTATATACATAAAAAGTTCTTTACACATATATATTTATGAATATATTATATACTTTTCTAATTGATTTCAGGTGTGTAAACAATGGTACAACGCTTTCTATCTGCCCCTGGTATGGAGAAACTTTCTGGTCGACGATC
Source organism: Bactrocera neohumeralis (assembly GCF_024586455.1). Taxonomy (NCBI): domain Eukaryota; kingdom Metazoa; phylum Arthropoda; class Insecta; order Diptera; family Tephritidae; genus Bactrocera; species Bactrocera neohumeralis. The sequence goes on from NC_065921.1 coordinate 71,901,910, forward strand.
GAACACTCACTCGCGCCAAATACAACTACTACTCGGGTTGGCAATATTGTTTGGATCACATACGAACACAGAATTGTCTTTCACGGGTTGGAAAATATCTGCGCGGCCTAGAATTCCGACCGGAGCATAGCTTCAATAATATCTTTCAATTTATGACAATGCTTTCATGGAGTATGGACAAAGTGGGTACCGACATTTTTTCTGTTACTTATTTAAAAAGTATTTTACATTCTTCATATCAAAAAAAAGGGTTCAGATGTGAAAGCACCAAAGGATCTCAAGAATGTTGGCTCACGCATACGCTCGCTCGTCTATGTGTTTCCCTGCAATATGTCGCAAGCCAACGATCCGGAGGGTATTAAATTATTCGGCACTGGTGGCCAACTGCTCAAAGGTCTCAAGGAGCTCTTGTCCAAGTTACGTAATCTGCGTACATTGAAATTAATCGATTTCGTGTTGGAACGTTTCGAGGCGAAACATTTGCTCGACGAGGTGCTGGAAGCGTGCTGCACGAAGATGCGCGTGCTGAATCTGGTGAATGTCACAACCACACACTGTCCCATAATGCATGTGGGGCTGTTTATCAATCTGCAGGTGAGTCCACAAGAATATTCGTTTTTACGAAAGCACTTTGTGTTATTCCGCTAATAATTTTTGTTATAATTACAAATCAGATTCTGACAATTTCGCCACAAAACATCGACGATGACGCGTTGCTGCTTTTGGCCGATACCAAATTGAAGCACTTGCATTTGTTGCAAAACCGTTATACTTCCACCCACCTCTCGATTTCGCCATGTAGCGTGAAGGCGTGGCGACAGTTGAAACGTGATAATCCGCGGCTGAAGGTGCATCTGCGCGTAGAATCAATGGGCGATGGCGAAGTTGTGTTCCAGCCGGAAGCGCCTGTGTGCAGCGTCACTTACGAATCACCAAAGTCAAAGGTTAGTGGGTCTGGGTATTAATGCTACTTTAAAGGAGAGTGAGGTATAATAAGTTCAGCGCTAGTTTGAGGTCTCCCTAAGAGACTAGCACAGACTTTTGCTATCCACAGAAAGTGCACAGTTTGCAACGCACCGAGGACGAGCCAAAAAGGCTAATACAGACTCTAGTCAGCCATAAAAAAAATACAGCTGAAGGAAAAATTTGGATTGATAACGAATTTCCGTACACTTTCTCAGGAATAATAACTATCAAGGATCGGTATGCTAAGTATAGACGTCGTGAAACGAGAAACGAAGACGTTGAACGCAGTGGGCGCCCGAAAGTGGTTGATACCACCGAAAACATCAAAAAAAGTCCACAAAATAATTTTGGACGACCGTAAAGTTGAGTTGTTCGAGATATCACGCTCTCTTAAGATATCAAGTAAACGTGTATATCATGCCATTCAAGAATATTTGAGTATGAGAAAGCGCTGTGCAAAGTAAGTTCAGCGCGAGCTCACTTTTGACCAAAAACAATGACCAGTTGATGATTCGGATCAGTGTTTGGAGATATTCAAGCATAAAAAACCCGACTTTTTACGTCGATATATGAAAATGGATAAAACATGGCTCCATCATTTCAGTCCGAAGCCCAATCAATAGCCATCCGAGTGGACTGCACACGATGAACCCGCTCCAAACCGTGGAAAAACGCTGCAGTCGGCTGGCAAGGTTGTGACAGCTGTATTTTGGGATACGCATGGTATAATTTTTCTTGACTACCTGGAGAAAGGTAGAACCATCAACAGCGACTATTATATGTATAGCGTTATTGGATTGTTTGAAGGACGAAATCGCCGAAAAGCGGTCGTATTTTAAGAAGAAGAAAGTGCGGTTCAACAAAGCAATGACAACTATGGCAAAAATCAATGAATTGATCTACGATTTGCTTTCATTTCCACTGTATTCTCCAGATCCGGCCCCCAGCGACTATTTCCTTTTCTCAGATCTCAAAAGATCTCACAAATCAGAGACAACTATGGCAAAATTCAATGAAGTGGGCTTCGTATTACTTCCAATTTCACCGTATGCTCCAGCTCCGGCTCTCAGCGATTATTTCCTGTTCTAAGATCGCAAAAGAATGCTCGCTGGGAACGAATTTTCGTCGAATGAAGTGACGACCGCCGAAACTGAGGCTTATTTTGAAGCAAATGACAAATCGCGCTACAAAAATGATATCGAAAAGTTGGGAGGTCGCTATAATCAATGTATTACCCTTGAAGGGAACTTAGTTGAAAAAAAAAACAAATTTGCCGAAAACAATGTGCTTTTTTATGTATGTCGCCGACTTTTTAATGGACCTGTTAGTAAAAAATGTACACTTGAGTTAAAAATTACACAGTAATCTAACCTAACTTAAATCACTGCTTTCCATACTAAAAACTATATATTTCTTGTAGATAAAAACCGATTTTGTCCTACGCATGGTGGACCACTATAAAAATAAACTCAGCGTTTACGGCTATGAGATGCTGCCGCGTTTTACCAGCCCCAAGCCATTTCACAATCGTGTCGACAGCCTGATGCTGCTAATCGCCCGACAGTGCTTCAATCTGCACACCTTAGTGAGTTACAGACACTATATTAAGCACTTAACGGTACCACAAACACTACTCTTACATATGCCTTTCTACTCCACAGTTCGTACGCGAGAAAGTGTCCACCTCCACAGTGCTGCTGATCGCGCGTACCGCAAAGAATCTGCGTCGTCTCCACGTACGTCGCTTTGCGGTCATCATACGCTGCGATTGGCCGCGACATCCCGAATGGTCCGATGAGTTCTATTTATGGCTGCGGCACACGTCACGTTCCTATGAGGCGGTGGAACGTGAAGTGTCGCAAATGCTCGGCTACAAGTGGCATTTCCTAAGTGACAGCGACTACAAGCAGCTGCAGGTGGACGTGCAAATAGCGCCGTGAGGCGAGTGACGTGTAAAGTGTGATATTATTGCTCAAATGCATACGCATAGCTGTTATTTGTTTTCTATTTATTTATTAAAAAAAAAAAGTACAACAATAAAATTGTTGAAAACTTGTAACGATTTGATTGTGATTTTATAAATAGTAAGTTGTGGGGCTTCACTTTTTACGAAGTATTTATTGTTTTTCAAAGGCGCATGATTTTGCGAAATTTTTGCCTTAAAAATCTTCATAAATTTTTCCGAAAATAATGCCATGTGAAATTCAAACACTTCACTGTGAGGTGCGAATTAATTACGGACTCGTACTAGTGTCATCAAAAGCCACAGTCATTGACTTTTTGACAGCGTATGGGAAACCCCTCATCTAAATCAATTAAATAGTGATTAATGACAAATAAAAACTATTACTAAACAGTTTTCATGCTCAAATACGAGTATTTATATTTTCTTGATTGAGTGACGTAGGCAAGCTTACTAAGTCTACTAATGAACTAAATGAATTTGTGAGCAAATAAATCTCAGATCTCGAATAATATTTTCCCTGTCAGCGCTACCGTATACGACATAAACAAACATTAGTGCGTAAATATTTGCTCAAGTTCAGTAAATTCGTTGGGGGAAGCACTTCTACGGCCGAATTCAGTCGATCATATTACGTATATGTACGAACATGACACATTCATTGGAAGGCAATAACTCAGAAAAGTTGCACATCAATTTATATAGGGTGTTTATATAGTGTTTTAGTCGAATTCGGACCATTTGCTGCTAATATTTTTTCTGTGCTGCCACAATTGTTTGGAGTTGCAAGATGATAGCGCCAGAGCGACTTTTTCGATCATCTCAGCAAAGAAAGAAAGAAAGATGAACAGTGGGCACCAGTTCTAGCAACGTATAAAAGCTAGCTTTCAGACATTGGGTTTTAATTTTAAGAGCTATGATGAACAAAAAAATCATAGAGCTGCACCATTCTGTCCGTTATTTTTCTCCACTCTCCAGATGATCCCTTCGACTTCCTGTCATGAACCAAAGTAAACCGAATTTCACATGTTTAAGACACATAGTTATTATGAAAATCACTTCCAAATACGAGGCTGCTATATATATTTCTGGCCTAATAATGAAAATAGGAATATTTATCAACGAAAACGGTTTTATTGTTTTTCAAAATATTCTCCATCAAGATTTATACACTTTTGCATGCGCTCAAACCAATTTTCGAAGCACTTTTTCCACTCCGATTGAGACACCTCCAAAACATTGTTTTTGAATGCTTCAACAGCATCTGTTGTTTAGTCGAACAGACCGAAACCCATGTCGTCGTCTTCCTCGGACTCCGACTCCTCCTTTTTGGCTTCTTCCTTCTTTTCGGCAGCAGCGCCAGCACCAGCAGCTGGAGCAGAGGCAGCAGCAGCAGCAACAAACTTGCTGGGGTCCTTGATGAACTCCTTGATGGTAGCAGCTTCCTTGAAGTCCACTTCGGTGGCAGCAGCAATAGCCAACAGATTCTTGAAACCATTGGCAACACTGTGTGGTGTTGGGTAACCAATCTGTAACGATACGGCGGCCAAATTGGCAACACCAGCTTGGAACTTCGCACGCAAATCATTGGGTGCCAAGTCAGGGCTGTACGGCGGATGACCCATCATAGCTCGCATTGTCATGGTGCACAATGATTCGTCTTCTCTTGTTCGTTTTTCGAATTTCTCCGAAGACTTCAGGCAAACAAATGGTGGTGTACCACTCAAAATTGACCATCCTACGTTGCTCAAGCGGAACAGTCGCCACATGACCAGTTTTGCCGAAGAAACATTCGACCATTTGCTTCGAAGTGCTTCTTCCACGAACAACTTTCGTTGGATTTGGCTCGTCTTGGAAGACCCACACGGTTGATTGCTGTTTTGTTTCGGGCTCATACGCATAGATCCATGATTCGTCACCTGTGACGATCTTATAAACGTCTTTTGAAGCACCGCGATATTTTTTCAGCATTTCTTTACACCAATCCACACGAGCCTTTTTTTGAGCAATTGTCAAATTGTGCGGGATCCAAGGAGAACAAACTTTTTTACGGTCAGGTGTTCATGCAATATGCTGGTGGGAGAAATGCATAGGTATGCCTCTATCTGAAGGTATGTTACATGACGGTCTTGCATTATCAGTTCACGTACGGCATCGATGTTTTCTGGCACAACGGCTATTTTTGGACGACCTTCACGGAATTCGTCTTTGAGCGAGCGTCGGCCACGATTGAATTCGTTGTACCAGTTTTTCACAGTGCTATAGGATGGTGCTTCATAGCCATACAAAGAAGATTTTAGTTCATCGATGCACTCTTGTCGTGATAATCCACGTCGAAATTTGTGAAAAATGATCGCACGAAAATGTTCACGAGTTAATTCCATTTTTTGGCCGAGATGAATTTTTTAATTCCCTGTAAATAAAACAATTCACGATTAAATGACAAAATGTTCTGAGTGATGTTATGCTAAAAAATGTCAAACTTTCCAATGGAAATGTCAGATTGCACCTAGCAACACAATATATATAGCAGCCTCTGTATCTATGATGATCTCTATTCAGTATATTCAAAATGGCAGACAAAAGTTCTTTTTAGTTTTGTGACCTGCTAACTATCAGGTCTCAAATTTGAGGCAATATTTTGAGACTAACGCTAGAGACTGTTTAGTGAATAGTAACTAGTCACAAATTGAGGCTTTACCTCAAAATGTCTCAAATAGAGATTAGAGACTGGTTACAGAATCCCGCTATTAGCCCCACAGAAAATAGTCGAACGGCGTCAAATCTCACGATCGAGGCGGCCAATTGACTGGGCCATTTCGTGAGATAACACGTTCAGCAAACTTGGTTTTCAATAAATCGATTGTGACATTCGCTGTGGCGCTTGTGGTGCCGTCCTGTTGGAACCACAAATTGTCCAAGTGTTCGGTCTTGATCATCGCGGAAAAAGTACGGCTCAATGACGCCGCCGACGCATAAGCCGCATCAAACCATAATTTTTTCAGAATGCAATGGTGACTCATGGAGTACATGTGGTTTGCTGCTTAAGCCTCAACGCTGAAAATGATTTTTCGATGATAATCTGTATCATTTTCAAGTTGTTACTCAACCCAATTCACGAACATACGATGATTCTGGCGGTCAAGGGGCTTCATGTTTGTTCGAGGAAGGATGTAGGCCAAGATATTTTCGTAAAATTCGCCACAACGACATCACAGTGATGGCCAATGCTTGAAAACGACGTGTGAGAGACTGATTTGGGTCTTTCTCAATTGAAGCACTATCGCCAGAAATATTCTCGACACTCCGGGTACTTCTTTATCTCACTGGCACGGGAACATTTTATACTGGGCCTGTGGATTCAAAATTTTTCATTAGACGCTCAATTGTTGATCTGACAGCACGATTATGATGACCATAAATTGGACGTAGCGCTCTTAAAGTTGAGGCCACTGACTCCGAATTTCGATAGAAAATTTTAAAATTTCGACTCCTTGTTGGAACGTATATCTTTCCGTCATGAAATAGCAAACCTTACTGAAGTGAAATGTCAAAAGATCAGGAAAAAATATGGCGTCGTTTGCTGTCCCAATCGGTCTAATCTTGTTGCGTCCCTATTGAAAAAACCCGTTATTTAGGTATTTTTTAAGTCTAATGTTGCAATTTATCTCATCTTCATCATCATGGTTTAACTCAACAAGAGCATCGATAAACTAAATTCGATTTTTGACGACGAAGCTCCTTCAAGGACCAGTGATTATCGATGGTATGATTCAATTCAATTCAATCAACGAATTTCATGAAGGTCGCCTAAAATCAGTTGTTGTTCCGCAAACTGTTGATGCTGTGCCAAAACTGATATTGCAAAATCATCATGTGACCTACCGGGAGATTGAGACAACTATTGGCATTAGTGGGACCAGCGTGCATTGCATGATCGTTTGATTGTAAACAAAAATCTACACATTGGATTCCAAATAATTTGTGAACCGCTCAAAACATGGCTCGTTTGGTCGAGAGAAATATGAAAAAAGTACGATATCAGTGCTTCAGACTTCACCACGATAAACTAGGTGCTCATACATCAACTGAAACAACTGCATTTTTGAGCAAACAAAATATTGATTTGGTGAGCTGGCGGTTTTGGAGAGGTCAATGTTTTTCGACAACCGAAGCGGCAGTTGACGCATTCAGTACGTTAATTTTGGAGATAACTCAAAGGTGCTTAGATAATTGGTTCAAACGCCTGCAAGAGTATAAAGATCTTAATGATTAATACTTCTAAAAACAATAAAAAGATTTTCAATGATAAATATTTGTTTTAGTTCTCTAATACCGAAATATAAAAGGCAAGCTTCATATAGTTTTCAGACGACGTATTTAACCAGCTGGGTATTTAAAGAGATTAAGATTTATTTTTAACATCTCTTTACGCCGATTAAGCACCCTCTATGCCTCAACATACAAACAAAGGCACACATTATAATATGTAAATGAATAAAATCAATAAAGCAAACAAACATTTTTGCCAAATATTCCCGCTTGCCTCTTCCCGCTTGCCTTTTCCCTCTTTCTCAACTGCCTTCTCAGTTATCAGTTCTCTTGAATTCATGTTTGTGTTTATTTGCATTTCACTTAGGTCCAGTTTCTAGATCAACATAGTGTAATTGATTGTGAGTCACAATAACATCTGAAACGGTTTATATAAATAGCTTTACCCATATTCTTCGCAATCATAAACGCATCTCCAACGCAGTCGAGAGTGAGTCCAACGTGTGAGATTTAGCAGAGTTCTAAGCAGTGAAATGAAGTTTCTTTTGGCAATTTTTGTGTGTTTCGCCGTGGTGCTTCAGCACGCGCACTCGTCGCCCATTATAGCAGTCGGTGGAGTTGGTGGTGTTGGTGGTGTTGGCGTTGGTTTCGGCGTCGGCGTTGGAGTACCAGTTGCGCGTTCGACGCCAATCTATTATGGCTCGCCGTACTCCTATCGCCGCTATCCAGGTCCCTATGGCTACTACGGCGGCTTCAATGGCTATCGCGCTTATAAATATTTTTGAGAGCTGACTAAAGTAAGCAACGTTTGAAATGGTGGAAAGTGAAGTTCCTGCTAGTTATTTATGGTTCATAGTGTCTTCTTTATGGTTCATAGTGTCTAAGTAGTATTTAAGTTTGTGAGATTCAGTTAAAAGTTTTGTTGAAAAGATTCTTGTACCTGTAACGATGCTCATAGTAGCAGAAATGTTGAGCTCGAGCAGCTACACGATATATTAATAATGAATAAAATGCATTTTAAAAATTATGAGTGAGTTTTTGGAGCGATATTTGCTAGATTGTTGCACAATTTCGACGTCTCTTTCATAAGCCAACGCCTTGTCACCAATATTGATGCCTTTGATGAATATTGGGTCCTCAGCTACGTTGTCAAGCATCACTTTTGTGATCTTTACTCGACGTCGATATTGCAAAAGATTCAAATATTCGATTACGAGTCTAGTAGTGAAACGCTTCATACCCAAAATATGAACAAAAATGTTTTAAGCTGATCCTCTGCTATCTCGCTGATTCAAAAACGACAATTTTCAAACACAGTTACTTTAAAATTTTCGACTTTGCGCCATTAACTGAGGTGGACGACTCGCATTAGGCCAGTTTTTGCTGGCTTTATGGTCTTCACTAATTGTTTTCTGTCATTAGAAACAAAAAATTTTTTAAAACTGGTTCAATATTTTCTTTTTCATAGTAAAAATCACCAAGAAAACCGTTCACGTTGTAAATAAATAGCTGTCGAACCCACATTCGATTGAAAAGTCCCCGGTCTTACCCCATTAAAACTCATTGTTTGCAAATTTCGTTGGTTTATTCAAGAAAGTTCACTTCAGTGTATCGACTCTCCAACTTTTCGACACCATTTTTGTGTGACGATGTGTACCTTTGCCTCAAAATAACCCTTAGTTTCGGGGATCACCTCTTCATTCGTCAAAAATTTCTTCTCAGCGAGCATTCGTTTGAGATCTGAGTATGAGAAATAGTCGCTGAGGGCCAGATCTGGAGCATAAGGTGGAAGTGGAATCAATACGAAACCCAATTCATTAATTTTTGTCAACGTTTTCACTAACTTGTGACACGGTGCATTGTTTTGTTGAAACCGCACTTTCTTCTTCTTAAAATGCTTCCGTTTTTCGGCGTTTTCGTTCTACAAATGATCCAATAACGCTGTATAATAGTTCCTGTTGATGGTTCTTCCTTTCTCAAGGTAGTCAATAAAAATTATTCCATGCGCACTCCAAAATACAGATACCATAACCTTGCCAGTCGACTGTTGCGTTTTTTCACGGTTTGCAGCGGGTTCATCCTGTTCAGTCCACTCGGATGACTGTCAATTGGTCCTCGGAATGTAATGATGAATCCATGCTTCGTTCCTTGTCACATATCGACGCAAAAACTCTGGTTTATTACGCTTGAACATCTCCAAACAATGCTCCGAATCTTCAACTCGTCGTTGTTTTTTGGTCAAAAGTGAGCTTGCGCGGCACCCACTTTGCACAGAGGTTTTTAATACTCAAATATTCGCGAATGGTATGATCTCTAGGTTCACCTGATATATTTAGAGTGCCTGCTATATCGAACAACTTCACTTTACGGTCATCCAAAATTTTTTGTGAACTTTTTTGACGTCTTCGTCGGTAACAACCTCTTTGCGCCTCCACTGCGTTCACCGTCTTCGGTACTCATTTCACCATGTCTAAACTTAGCATACCGATCCTTGATGGCTAATGTTCCTGGGGCAGTGTTCGGTAACTCGTTATCAAGAAAAAGTTTTTGCTTCAACTGTATTTTTTCCCTTCAAAAACTGGTATTTTATAATATAAACACACGAAATTCATTTTTTTTCGATTTTTAATTTCAAATTCTTCACAATAACAGAGGTAGCTTCACTCAAATTAATATATGTAATTCACAAACTAAAGATCATACAAGTGTCAAATTTACGGACGTGTCTTTTGAAGGTTATGGCTAACTAAAAATCATATGGATTTAATACTAGTGGCGCCATCTATGTGTCAAGGAACTTTTCAATTTATCAAACTTCACACGAAAATAAAAAAAGTCCAAAATATTTATCGATTCGGTTTGCACCCACTTGAAATGGAACAGAGGTCAAATTTGATCATATGGTGAAATGAGTAGAGCTAGCGACGAACTGATGGTATGAGCGGAATTCAGTTGAAGTTTTCAACTTGGTAGTTTTGTACTCATCTCAGTTATTTCGTGTCGATTGAAGCAAAATACAACCTTTTCAACCACTTTTCTTACTTCCACAATAAAAATAACAATAAATTAGTTCATTGTTGCTTCTTCCACAGCAGATCAGAATGATGGTTTTGGGATGATTTTCGCGAGAGCCCGTTTAGCTAAAATCACAAACTTTTGCAGCTACTCACAATTTTGTATTCTATTTGTTCTTGTGATTTCACATTTTGCGGCCAAACTCCGAAAAATCACCGTCAACGTGCTGCTTTCGCCGGCAACTAATGTCAGCAGTTTTGTTTATTGCATTCGTTAGCATCATCGGCTTTACAGTTAATAAACTAATACCACACGAAATGTAAATATGAATATAGCTAAGCATATTTGAGCAACAATAGCAACAACAAGCGTTTAATATTGTATTTTAATATCTGTTTTCCTAAGCGTATTAAGCTTAAAATTGCTATAAAATGCTGCAATCATTGGATTCGGGTATTATTAATTACTTAGCGTAGGCTGAGCGCGCATTTCGAGAATTTTCAGGCAATCGAAAGTATACTCAAATTGAACCAAGTGAAAAATGAAGTCAATCTTTGCGCTTGTCGTCTGTCTCCTATTGGCTTTCGCCGGAATGTCAGCATCGATGCCGTCAGTGTTCGTGGAGTACATTGCCATACCAGCACCACCACCGATACCTTATCATCATCACGGGCATCATCATCATCATCATCACCACGGACATCATTTTGGCGGTTATGGAGGTGGTTTTGGGGGTTATTGGGGCGGTTATGGCGGCTACTATGGCGGGTATCATGGATAAGTGCTAGATGTGAATCGTTGTGTGAAAATTTGAATAAAAAATTTTGGAAGACGGAAAACAAAAGTTGAAAGTTGTATTACTGTGATCTTTCTAATTTAGTTAATGGAATATAAATTTGTATATGTTTGGTATTTTAAAAATATTTCCCAAATATACTCTTTTACTCACTAAATTTAATTTTTCCCCATAAAAAATGATGAAGCTCTGGGCCTGCAAGGAAAGATCGATAAAAGAAATTCGAATTAAGAAATTCGAATTATATTTACTGCAAAGTTTTTAGCTTGGAAGCGTTCAAAGTATAGTAGATGCTAACTGAAACATGCAAAAAATTCGGTATCCTTAGGTAAGCCTCGACCTTCTTTTTTGTGCTTACTTGGCTGAGTATTGTTTGAGCACGCCTTAAATATGGACAACAGCTGCGATCAAATATAATATGTAATACTCGTATATATATATAAACATAAACCAGGCAGCTGATAATGGAATATATGTAGGTTCTAGTTCTGATACTGATATACGGACATTTTTGGTTTCCACGACTCCATGCCGCCAATTTTGATGCCACAGATCCACTACGCTCTGGAAGACCAATCGAAATCAAGTCAAAAATAACTATAAAATAATAGAAATCGTCGAGATCGATCGTCATTTAGGCACTGTTTAACTGGACGAAGCTTAAAATAGTGCAAGAAGCCATTTGGAACCATTTATACAAGGTGGGTTCCAAAGTAAACAGGACTTTTTGAACCTAGCGCCCCATGACATTTCATTGATTGGAAGTGAAGTTATTGCGTTTAAAGTGTTAGTATGTTTGTGTTATCGATGCGAAAATGAGCTTTGAACAAAGAGCCAACATTAAATTTTGTTTTAAAATTAGTAAAACTTTTACCGAAACGTTTCAATTAATGAAACAAGTTTATGGCGATGATTGCCTATCCCGTAGTAGAGTGCACGATTGGTTTCTTCGTTTTCAAAGTGGTTATGAGGACATAAATGACGATCAATATGTGGGCCAATCAAAATCCGTGATCATCGGAAATTCCATCGAAACTGTGCGTGAATTCATCAAAAATCAGCCGAAATTTGTTTGTTCCGTACAAATTGACTGACGACCAAAAATTGCTCAGAATCCAACATTCGAAGGACGCTTGTAACCGATTATTTGACCAAAAATCACATTTTAACCATTAACCACTCCCCGCATTCACCTGATATGGCACCATGCGACTTCTTCCTTTTCGAAAAAATGCATTTACCTATGAAAGGAAAGCGTTATGCAGACGTAGAGGCCATTCAAAAAGCTTGCACCAGCATACTGGCGGCCATACCGGCCAACGAGCTAAAACACTCGTTCGACAAGCTTTTGGAACGTGCAAAAAGCTGTATCGAAGCAGAAGGAGACTATTTTGATTAAAATAAATTGATTTTGCCGAAAAAACATTTGTTCTGTTTTTTTTTAAAGTCCTGTTTACTTTGGAACACACCTTGTATAAGGCTGGATACAAGAATAACCACGGAATATGGGTGACAAGCGAGTTAACGCATAAAAACCTCATGGACCGAATTTCATTCTGTGAATCAGAGCTGAATTCCAACAAAATTGATCCATTTTTAAATCGGATGGTTACTGGTGACGAAAAATTGGTCACTTACGATAACGTCAAGTAAATTTTGGTCGTGGTCGTATTGCACTGAAGCGGCGAAAACGGCAGAGAAGCAAGGATTGACTGTCAGAAAGGGTTTGCTGTTTCTTTGGTGGAATTGGCACGAACCCCTATGACCGAACTCTTAATACCAATCTGTACTGTTTACAATCGGACGATGGAATGGAAACAATCACCCAAAAACGGCCAAATTTAGCGCATAGAAGAGGAACTGTGCTCCATCAGAACAACGCCAGACTACACACATTGATAGTGACGAGCCAGATACTTCGGGAGCTTGGTAGTGAAGTTATTTTACATTCACCTAATAATCCGAACCTGGCACCAAACCTTGCTACCGGTTCTTTTGGTTTGGTGGCCAGCGTTAAAGACAAAAGAATGGGTTGTCAAAAAAGTGTTGCGGGATTTTTATTGATTTTTTTTTTTTGAAATTGAAATGAATTTTTGATGACTCATGCCCAGCTTAATGCTAGACAAAATATATTTTCGACGACAGGTCTGAGCGTGGCGCAACCATTAAATGAAAAAAAAACCAATATATCCTAAACAAGGGGCTTACATTTTTGCCTTTATCGTAGGCTATTAAAATTCATTTTCTCTTTATTTTGTCCGTTTGAGGCGCTCAATATGCTTCTGCATCAACTGTCCAAAGACGAGCTTACTCCAAAGGTAGCAGCAAATTCTGCAATCAGAATACAGGAATTAGCAAGTTGAAATCAGAAAGAGTATGACATAGCGCCAACCTGAACCAGCTAAATAAATATAAGTAAATCAGACTATATTCTCCCAAAGGTTAGATTTTTTAGTAATCACTTTTGGGTGAGGTTACCCTCTAGACGAGAATTGAAAATAGGCTTAGTAGAGTAGGAGTATTGCACATGCAACTATAACGGCAGGTCCAAAATGTACTGCGAAGTAGAGACCTGTGCATACTCCAATGATGTTAACATCTCTCTTCCTATCCGTCTTCCGAGCTAAAGTACTATGTACAGAGAAGGCCTGAGGAGTTCTACTAAATAACTACGGAAGGATACAAAAAGCAACCATATACACGGATTTTCAGGCTCCACTGCTGACCTTGTCGAAGCCACAGATTAATTCTAGCGTAGTCAACAATTGCAGAAAGGTTTTAAACTCACCGACTGGTCAATTTTAAATGCCTTGCATTTGGATTCCCGGTCGCAGGAACATTTTCGACAACGAGAAGGCAGACGAGTTCGCAAAGCTAGGCGCAACGGGCTTAGTACCATGCCATCAGTTTTATACGCATTTTGAACAAATAACTCAGAGCAGTTGGAGCTCAATAACAAATTGCAAGAAAACAAAGCAGTTAAGTCCCAAATATGACAGAAATAGAACTAGGGACCTACTGATTATGTCCAAAAATTGTATATACAGACTTACAGCTACTGTAACGGGGAAACTTTTTGAAGAGTTTGCCTTAACTGGAAGCTAAAAGAGAATACGGAAACAGTTTTCCCATTCTTCAAAGAAGATATGACGTTTTTGAGCCAAATTTTGTTCAGCGATGAGACAAAATTGCCGCATTTGGAAGGGAGAGCAACATGAAGAGATTCAAGAGCTGCCATTTCATCCAGAAAAAAACAAGGGTTTGACGTGGTTTGTCGACCGGTGGAATCATCGGTCCATATTTCTTCAAAAATGATGCCGGTAAGAACGTAACCGTCAATTGGCGACCGTTATCGCGCCATGATAACTGACTATTTGATGCCTGAAATTGAAGCTTGTGATCTCGGCGACATTTGGTTTCAACAAGACGGAGTCACTTCCTACATATCGCATCCATCAATGGATTTATTGAGAGAACACTTCGGTGAGCAGATAATTTCACGTTTTGAGCCGGTCGATAGGCAACCAAGATAGTGTGTTATTAACCGTTAGAATTTTTCCTGTGGGAATATGTAAAGTCTAAAGTCTATGTGGACAATCACGCTTCGATTCAGGCCCTGGAGCGTGTCATCGTCAGTTACCAGTCAAATTGCTCGACCGAGTCAACGAAAATTGGACTCAACGGTCTCAGAAGGTGACAAGCATTTTAAAGAGTAAATATTCAAAAAATAAATACCAAAGAATGTTCTTTCGAATAATAATAAATATTTCATATTAAATTTGAAGTTTCTATATTTTTTCGTTAAAAAAGTAGGGAACCCCGAAATGGATCACCCTTTGGATAATAATTTTTTTTTAATATCCATTTTAATGCCCGCAACTGTACGCATATTCTATATTATTGTGCAGGCATTTGCGCATCAAACAGCTGATTTACACTCTCACTTTCAACTGAGATTGCACTAAAGCCAACAAGCTTTCGAAAGCTCTACAAAAAGCTCACGAAGTGCATGGAAATGCAAGTTCGCGCCACCACCCGACATTTCGCACAACAAATATGGCAACTGCTTACAACCAACAGGTTGCAAGTTGACCGTGAAAATGTGAGAGCCGAAGAGCTGCAGAATTTGGTGAATACTTATATGAGTGTATATATACAAATACACACACAAAGCCCCCACTAAGTATAAAATCGATGCATTCGTACAAAAACAACAAAAAAGCAATTGCAGCCAAATTGCAATGTCAATGCCAACGACGAGCACGGCAGCGGCGCTACGCCTCTAATTCACCACACTCACTGCAGCTGACCAGCGCGTGTGAACGGTTCACTCAAGTAGCGGTGGCATGCAAATGCATTTTATATAAGTCTGAAAATTTAAATAAAAATATTTTTGACAAAAAAAATACGAAAAATCGAGTTTAAATCGTAAACGGAGTTGATACATTAGTTTGGGTCTTTGCTGTATGTCCCACTGTATGCTGAGGCGTATGAGGAACATTTTCCGCTGCCGCAAAGTATGCAACGTGCTTTTATGTGCATACCGAGTGTGTCAAGGTCGCGTCAACGTACACGGTTTTTCTTTTTAGTTAGCGCCGCGCTTTTTTCGTGCATTTCTGCTTGTGACGTAAACCGCCGCCGCGTTGGTGGCATTGAAAATCTATGTTTACGGTTTCTTTGGATGTGCAGTAATTCGTAGTTTTAATATTTAAATGCAAAATACGAAAATGCCAAAATATTACAAGTGTGCCAAACAAAACAAACACAATAACAGAGAGTGACTGAACGAGTTTCCAAAATAATACAGTGTGTGCGAGAAGTTTAGCACATTCTTCTCAACAAAATTTTAGAGATCATTTTAATAATTTACTGATAATTTTTATTTTTAGAAAATTTCAATTTTTTTATAAAATTTTCAAATAAATAATTTTAAAATACATATTTACACGCATACATACATACGTGATAATTTGTTATTGCTAAGTTTAAGCCGAGCTTCTCTAACTTTTTGTAGGTTAAAGAATTGAAATAAATATTCAATATCCTGAAAAAGGGCTGCGCAAACTCTTCTAGCACATGTGATCCCTATACAGATGTACTTTAGGGTGCGCCAAAAACTAAACTACCGAAAATTAATGCATATACTGAGAAAAAATTATCCGTGCAAGGAAAAATTGTATAAAATTTTATTTGTATGTGTGCATATGTGTGTATGTGCATTAGGGTGCGCCAAAAACTGAATTCTCGCATTTATGTGTCAAAATTAATATATTTTCAGAAAAAAATGTGCCTGCAAGAAAAACTTTTTGAAATTTTTTCCATTCAAACGTGTTCGTACATACTTTAGGGTTAGCCCAAAACTTACTTAATGAGTATGTGTTAGAATTAAGCTATGCATGTACAAAGAAAAAATATCTCCCTAAGAAAAAATTGTAGTAAATTTAACCTTTGTACAGAAAACAAATATTCCTGCAAGAAAAAATTGTAGAAAAATGTTATGTCTCTGTGTACATACATATGTATGTACATTAGGGTGTTTTGACTCAATCCATATAATTTGTGGGTTAATATGCGCCTATATATAGTGAAAAAACTATCCATACAAAGAAAAGTTTTAAAAAACTATTTACATTAGGGTGCGCCAAAAACATCTTATCGAATTTATAGGTTAAAATTAACATATTTACAGAGAAATTTATCCCCGCAAGAACAATTTCTCGGAAATTGTATTCCTATATGCATAAATATCTACATTAGGGTGAGCCAAATACTAACCTAACCAATTTATGGGTTAAAATGAACTATACCATATAACAACAGAAAAAAGATTCCTGCAAGGAAAAACATTTAGAAAACGCTATTCCTATATAAAAATATGTATATTAGGGTGTGCCAAAACCTAATACAACGAATTTATGGGTTAAAAAAACATTTAGAAAACGCTATTCCTATATAAAAATATGTATATTAGTGTGCCAAAAACTAATCTAACGAACTTATGTGATAAAATTAACATATATACAGAAAAAATATCCCTGCAAGGAAAAATGTTAGAAAATTTTATTCACTCATACATATATGTATGTAAGTATGTACATTAGGGTGTGCCAAAAATTATCCTAACCTATACAGAAAAAAATATACCTCTAGTGAAATATTTTAGAAAATGATATACATAAATTAAAAAATTGATGCTAAACAGTTAAAAATTAAGTTATTTTTAATGAAAACGTAGTTTTCACTTGGTATCAATACCAGTGGGAAACTTTGAATGCTCGCCGACAGCTTTAAAATCAAGGTAGGTAGGATTTTACCTTGCAGCGATTTTTTTCTATATACCTAGGTTCATTTTAAACTATGAATTCGATGGATTTGTTCATGACTCACCAAAGTATGTATAAATAACTCAGAAAATTACCGAAAAAAAGTTAAAAAGAATGCGCAAAAAACCTTTTGAAAAACCCGCGGAAGGCAACTAATATGTGAGTTTAGTTTCTGGGCAGTTCAAAGTGTACTAATGAAGTTCGGTTTCTGAAAAACGATTCTTTTACACACGGCTCAAGCAACGCACGACTACCGGTCTTAAACCAAGTATCCAAAAAACATATGTTTGAAGGCGAGCTAAAGTGGGAAGGCGAAACATCCTAATCAGGGTTGTTCAACGGGTTTGAGACCTGCCTAACCTTGTCAGATTTTAAAACAAAAGTTGTGTGTTGCCAAATCTGTAGTATACGCTGAAATAAATGGAATGTAATGGAATGGAATTAGACTAATTCGATCAATTTGACCACGGAGGCGGCGGAGTAGTAAGCAAACTTGTAGTCATAGTGAAAGACCAATCTTTTCTTCGCCAATTTGAACCACTTTTTCTTCAATTCGGTCTGTCAATTATTTGACATTGCAGATCCTTGTAACCCTGTTCTGAGTAGGCAATATAGATTACTATACATCTTGTAAATCTCAGAAACCTGTGGCCGTCATATATTTGGTAGACATGACAGCCTTTCCCTTCTTCGCAGCAAGTTCACCGGCGAGAGCAACTCTTTAGAAGGCTATAACTTAAAAACTATTTGAGATATTGATTGGAGGTTTTAGTATGTATTTTTTAAAGGTATGAGCTATCCGAATATATATGCAATTTTATTGAAGCAACTTTATTTTATAAAAGCTTTTAGGACTCGACAACAATTATGTTCGAAATTTCGAAAATATTTTTGGTATGTAAATTTCTCATAAAGGTTAACAACAATTAGGAAGCGGCGTAAAATTTGTTTGTTAAATTCAAATCACTCTCTCAAAACTCCATTATTATTGCTATAACAAAAGCACCCCAATTTTGTGAGCATACTTTTTGTACGCACTGTAGTTTTCGTACGGTTTTCCACTTTTCTAAACACACAGCTTTCGAATCCAGAAGCTGTCACTAACACAAATTCATTTTATTATCATTATTTTATTATGTGTGTTGCTCATTTCATTTTCAAAATTTGTCGCATGTTTTTCTAATTATTTTTCTGCGTTTCTTTTTCGAACGCTTTCTGTTTATTTGCGTGAGATTTTTTATACAAAATTCACACAGTGAGATTGCAAAGCAAATTTCTTTTCGTTCGACGTACTTGAACTAATATAAAAAAATTGTTGTCCGTGTGCCAAAATAATATTTATTAGAATAAAAATAGTCTCTTCGCGCAATAAATAGATTTTGCAAAATAAAATATTTAGAAGAGACAAAAAGCAAAGAAATCAATTACTCTAAACAAAATAGCAATTTTAACAAAAAAATTATTTGTGTTTATTAGAACCGCTCCGAGGAGAGCCCTGCCTCTGGCGTTTGGTTCCAACGTTAGATTGTGTATTTTCAGTGAACCGTCATCGCATTTTAGTCTTCGTGTAGCTTTCATGTTCGATTAACATGCACATATTTCGCACGTGAAGACCTGCATTCCCTGTTTAAGTGCCGCAGTGTTGCAAGAACCACCAAATCGATCATTCGGCGCCGCATAAATTAGATTTTATATTTCGGATCTCTTTGCCGCACTCGTGTTTCGTTAAGACGTCTACGGATACTGTTTCGGCTACGTTTTTTAGCACCGTTTTTTTATTGTTCTGCTGCTTCTGGTAGTATCGGTAGTCCGCACGAAGCTCAAGCTGTGATATAATTTTAAAAAATTGAAGAAAGCGAAGTTTTTAGTGCAAAAATTAATTAACAAAAATTTAGTGTTGTGCAAATTTCATAATCAGCTGACGCTAGTGAATACAAATAGTGATTTTGAGCGCACCAGCAAACCCACAGCAAACCCCATTAGCCAACGCTAGCAAAGTGTTACTACTTAACGGTTTTGCAACTTGCACACGTTGCCCTTCAGTGGCCATAACAGTACGAAAATTGCTCAAGAAAAGGCGCGTCTGCCCTTTCCGATACCACGGTACACCACCATGAATAAGACAACACTCCACTGGAGTTATCTGAACTTCAAGGATGTGCCAATGGATCTCTACCTCTATGAAGACCTCGAAGAAGTAAGCCCAATACCTTAGACGTTTGAAGCATTTGTGTAAAGATTTTCTTTAAACCAACTCAATGCATATTATTAAAGGTGTACCTGAAGGAGAATTTCATCACCACAATTCCCAAATGGCTGCTAAATGTTACGACGCTAAAGTTCATCCACTTGGCTGGCAATAATTTGAGCGCGATTCCTGAGGAGATGTATCTGTTGGAAAATCTGGAGTTTCTCGACGTCTCAAACAATCAAATACGTGAACTTCCGAAGACTATTGGACTGATGGATCGCTTACAACGCCTAAATGTGAGTGGCAACGAGCTGACCGAGCTGCCCGCTGGTGAGTTCAATATTTAAGTAAGATTCAAACTGTGTACGAAGATTTCCGAGACTAAAGTAATATGATCTCAATATACTGCTTTGAGCAAAAAATAGTAAGACTTTGTTCATAATTTTAAAATTCGTAATTTATTCTTCCAAATCTATGTCGTCCCACTCAAAGTAATCCACCTTGGTCTCAATACAGTACAAATGTAATCCAATCCTCGAAACAGTTGTTAATGTCAATTTCCGGAATAACCTTCAAAGCGCGCAGCGATTCAAGTTCATTTCACTCAAAACGAGGAGCTAAATCAGGCGAAATGTCGGCCCATAATTTCGGTCACTCTTTACGAATAGCTTCGCGCAACCGAGGCTCAAATAGTATTCTTTGTTGACAGTTTGGATGGTTGGAAGGAATTCGGAGCGCACCACACCTCGATGATCGAAGAAAACTATCCACATAACGTGACTTTTCGGCTTTGGCTCACTTTTGTCACGATATTCGACCGATTAATTGTCTGTTTCCGGATCACAAGCAGATACAAGACTCAGCGCCAGTAATAATACGTTCCATGACAAGAAAACTGTCAACATAACGTGTTTTTTCGGCTTCGGCTCACCTTTATCACGATATTCGGCCGATTGATCATCTGTTTCCGCATCGTAAGCGTAGATCCAAGACTCATCACCAGCAATAATACCTTTATGACATCCTGGTAGTCCGAAAGCGCTATTTCACAAACGTTAACGGGACGCTGTTTCTCGAAAAAAGCGAGTAATTTTAGAACCAATCGTGCTTTCACTTTTCTTAGGGCCAAATGATCTTTCAAAATGGTTTTCACTGAAGTTCCGATATTTCAACGATACCAGTAAGATCTCTGACTATTAGTCGCCGATTCTCAAGCACTCCTTTGTTTTATTGACGTGTTGATCATCAGTTGATGTTGAGGCCATCTTGGACGTGGTTCGTCTTCAACGCGTTCTCAATCCTCTTTGAATCATTTGTACCAATCAAAAGCACTTGTTCCCGACAAGGAATTATCACCGAAGACCTTTTCCAACATTCCGAACGTCTCGGCACCAGAAATTTAATTCCGCTCACAAAATTGAGTGGAACTTCTTTGTTGAGTAATCTCACTCATTGCCAAATGCACTTTATGTACTTCATAAAGGCAAGTGTATAGTAAATACTAAGGGTCTCTTTTAGCTCGACATATATACTTAACCCAGCAATGCTCCAACTTCTTTAACCTGCCTCAAAAATATATTTTCTGGAAGTCTGTGAAGTAGGCCTCTATGGCGGTGAAATTTGTGAATGACTTTTTCAACTTTGATGGTGCTTTCCATGGCTCTGTCCAGCATATCTAGAACTCATCTTAAATATCTTGGAGCTTCACAGATCAATAGACTAGATAAAGTATCAAAATTAGATAACAAGTCACTTTTAAAGTTTAAACTGATGCTTGATCTGGCATTACTTGAGATCAGTATGTAGGTATGGCGTACATAATCTAACCTAACCTTATCAAATTTCAAAACAGAAGTTGTATGGTGCCAAGTCTGAAGTATGCGATGGAATGGTCAGAAATTCATAAACTAATTCGATGAATTTGACCATGGAGGCGGCGGAGTAGTGAGCAAATATATTATCATAGTGGAAAACCAATATTTTCTTCACCAATTTGAACCACTTTTTCTTCAATTTGGGCTCGTCTCCTCAATAATTTGACATAGCACAGCACTGCACCTCTTTTCTGCGTAGTCAATGTAGATCACAATTTATGAATCTCAGAAACCGGTGGTTATCATCTTTTCGGCTGACAAGACAGCCTTTCGCTTCTTCGGAGCAGGTTCGCCGGGTGAAGTCCACTGTTTCTTGGCCTTATAATGGCAATAGTTGTCTGGAGTTGATAAACCACGCTACCACATATCGTTTTATGCGAAGGTATGAACCATGATTTTAATGTTCTATCGATCGTCGACTTTTGTCACATGATAACCGCTTTCCCGGACAAGACGTATAGGGTTTATCCGGAAAGTAATAGGACTGAGTTGATCATATCAAACGTCTCTGCTCTAATGAACACTGCATTTTCGGCTTGCACCACACCACAGAAACACGTCGCGCGATAATTTTCGTACTGACTCCCCAGGAGTTTGGAGACAACTGCAACTGCTCGGAGACAACTGACCAGCGACTGGTTCATTAGCTAGGAACGCCCTCTACCGAATATAGTCGAAATCAGTCCTATTACATTCCGGACAAACCCTGTAGCTCTTCAAAAACCGGGGTATGATCACTCAACAATACGCTCACCAGAGTAGAATCACCGTACGAGAATGAAAGCTGTCTTTAATTTAGTTGCGCGATTTTCCTTCCAAAAATCAATCGAACCAACGACTATTTTTCCATTCTTTTAAATCCACGGTCACGCCGACTTCACCACACGATTTAAACCGAACTTTGAGTCCGATTCGGTGCCACCTTTGTATAACGTGCACTGTGTCGATGGAGCTTTAATAAGAATCCACAAACAAAGTTTCCACCATCCAAAAAACTCAATTATATGATCTAATAAGAATTCTACAATTCTTTAAAGTCAGATTACTTTAGAATTCATGGAGAAACAAATACAAATTTTTAAAAAGATATTTCGAAAATAATAAAAACTCATTTGACAAAAAGCTTATTCTACATTTCGCAGTTTTCTCAAAATTCAAAAAAAAAAAACGTATTCTTGCAAAACAGCATCCATTTTACTGCAAAACTCCGCTAAATCCACAATGTCCACATATTTTAATTATCCCTCGCGCAGCTTAATTGATGAACTACGTCATATCGCAGCGGAACTTATGAAACTCGGGCGTGGCTTAGTCGTCACGGACGAATCGCCATCACAATTAGAGCGATTAATGGAAATGTTTGGTATAAATTCTTCGAAAGAGATGCGCATCCAGTACCGAAGCCTATTATTCTCAGTTAAGGAATCACTAGACGAATACGTCTCTGGCGTTGCCGTGCACCCGGAGGTATTGGATCAAACCACACCTAACGGTTGCGCGCTACACTGTCAGCTGCGACGCAAGAATGTATTGGTTGGAGTCACCGTCGATAAGGGGCTTGTGCCATTGTTAACTACCTACGGTGAGTACACCACGCAAGGTCTGGACGGTTTGGCTGCACGATGTGCCGAATATAAGGATTGCGGTTGCGATTTCACCATGTGGCGCGCACAGTTCAACATAGGCGAGTATTCGCCTTCATACCAGGCTATAATGGATAATGCCAATAACCTGGCAAAGTTTGCGGCCATCTCACAATCGAAACGTATGCTGCCGATCTTGGAGGTAGATGTAGTGCCATCGGATGACAATGATATGGAACGTGCTGAAAAAGTCGCCGAGACAATTTTAATCTTCATTTTTAAATCACTTTGTGATCATCATGTCAACCTAGAAGGCACTATACTAAAATTCCCAGCCTTAAACGCGGGTACGAAGTGCGCGAAACGTTATTCGCCGGGTCAGATCTCAAAAACAACATTACGCTTACTGAGACATGTCGTGCCTGCTTCAGTCGGTGGTGAGTTTAAATAACTTTGAAGCATAAACATCTATCCTTGTTGCAATAAATATATGTTCTCGGTTTGAAGGTATCATTTTGCATGTGGATGGCAAGACGGAAGATAAGAGTCTTTGCCTGCTGAATGCCACAGTTATCGATCCAACGCCCAAACCGTGGCCCATAATATTCAGCTTCGATGGCATATTGCAGTCTTCGATTATGATGGCTTGGGCGGGTCAGTGCAAAAATCTGCAGAAGGGTCAACAAGAGTTTCTCAAAATGCTGGATGCCTTTTCCAAAGCTGCTCAGGGCGCCTATGTACCCGGTTCGACGAAATCACTAGCCGATCAGTGTTACTGTAAAAGGGCTTTTAAAGCACTGAAAACGAAACCTGATCCGCTACCCGATGATTGTGTTAGATTTGATGAAATATGTCGACCGCCGATTGTTATGCCCATTGCGCCCACACCAGTTGCAACTGTGGAGTCGGCTGTAGTTGTCGCGATCACCGCAATTAAAACAGAGGATACGGTATTAGCTGCAACTGAGTTAGTCGAGGTCGATCCAACAGTTAAAGTAGAGGAAGCGAAATCGACCACGGAACCTGCACCAGAGGACGCTCCAACAGAGCAAACCGAGAAGCCACCACCAGATAGTCAGTAGAAGTGGATTATTAAAAGCGGATTTCCGAACAGTTACCGATGCTTGGAAATGGATACCAAAAATTTCAAAATAAAACCGTTATTTTTCAATACTGAAACAAAGAATTTTAAATTTCTAATTCATAATTCTAAGGCTCTCAAATATGGAACAAATTGTACTAAATACTTGTATCAACTCTAAAGAAACAAGGAATATTCTTAAAATTAGAAATGTATAAAATATAAACCAAGAACTTTGATTTTCTTCAACGCATTTATTTAAACCCGGCAATATAGGTTATAACCACAATAATAACTGGTAGAATCAGAACTCTTTTTACAATTTGGATGCCACATGGATAGCCAAAGCTCCATCGTTCTCATTTTGACGAATTGAAATATTGGCACGACCATTGGAGCCCACCACAACCGATTTTCCTGTACATCTTGAACCCGACTTTTCGCCGGAGATGATGTCACAGTAGGTGCCCGCCGGCAAACAGGTCTGCAACGAGGTGTTTAAATCGTTATTTTGATTGTTGAATGCTACGAAGCCCCTATTGCCACGACAGAAGGCGATCTGGTTACTGCCATTGTCCCACCAGTTCTGTACATTAGTGCCGGATACGATGTTTCTGAAGCCAACCATGTTGTAAATTTGACGCCAACGATGTTCACATACCCAACCACCGCTACAGGAATTATCAGCATTGAATATGGGACTGGCAATGTTATTACCGTCGGTTGTTGGTGGACCTTGATCGGTGTTGTCGAATGCAAACGAAGACATGACACGTGGAATGCCAAATGGATGAGACAACATGAAAGCGCTGGCCATTTTGTATTGTTTCGCATTTTTGTAGGTGAGAATATCACTACCACCAGCACCATGTCCACGCTGATTATCGTGATTGTCCACAAAAACAAAAGCACTAGTCGAGGGAAGGAAACCCCATGCAGTACCCCAATTGGTTAACCAACGAAGTTGGTCTCCACCTCTGAATACCCTGCCAATAGAGGCGGAATGAAGGAATTCGGTGACCACGCCCAAACCAGTGTATTCGTGTTTAGAGACTGCTTCGCCACCCAAATCAATGACCTCTTGGTAAATAAATGGACGAGAGCCAACAGCAAAACCGTGTTGAGTATTTAAGTTATTCAAACGGTTGTAGATATTCTGAAATAGTTAAAGTTTTGAAAATCTACGCATCTATTTTAGTATGAAATTGTATAAATACCTTTAAATCGGCTGGCCACATATGTTTGGCGGCATCAACTCGGAAACCAGCAACGCCCAAACTGATTAGTTTGTTGAGGAAGTCAAGAATACGATCTTGCACCCACGACTTACTTTGATCCAGATCTTTTAGGCCAACCAACTCGCAGTTGCGTACTTGATTAGCATCATTGTAGTTGTTGATGGCGCAGGTAGCATGAAAATCTGCGTTGGAGTAGGGAACCGCAGGATAACTCTTGCTGCCAGGGTTAGCTGTTGAGCCAGCAGTGCCGCGCGCATTTGCGCGATCGGCGGCCATATGGTTGAACACCGCATCCACATAGATGCGCACTCCGACGTTGTTACAACGTCTCACCATATTGGCAAACTGTTGCTCATTGCCTGAACGTGTGGTCAAGAGGTAGGAAATGGGTTGGTAACGTTCCCACCATGGACGATTCGGCACAACGATATTCTCATTTACCGGCGAGACCTGTAATTGGTGGTAGTGCGTTTAACATAGTCTTACAAAGAAGGTAACTAGTAAAAATCCCTCAACTTACTTGCACACCAGCATAACCTTTGGGACCAAGAAAATTCTCACACTCTGTAGCTATATCGTTCCACTTCCACTCGAAGAGATGCACCATTGTTGTACGTCCCGATGCATAATTGGGATTGAATTGGGCGTTAGCTTGGTAGTTCGAACAGAAGAGAAACAGAAGCACACAGCAACTGATTTTGGTCACAATCATGCTTTGACCTTTGGTTTAGTAAACTACAAGCGTTAAGATTCTTTTAGACTTGAAAACTGAAAACCGACTGAAATATAACAGAATTCTACAGCTTTTATATGAAATGCATGCTTATAAAAACAAAAGACACTTTTTATACGTACCTCTTTTGTCTCTTACACGAGACGGTATGCTATAAATAGCTCTGCTTGAGTGAGTGGCGGTATTGCCGTGTGAGAACAAAGAGCGAAAGAATAATTTTTGTATGAGCGGCATATAAGTAATCGGTAATTCATTGGAGGTCTAACCACTCAAGATGCGAAGGCTTATTTCTTGACTCTGATAATTGATTATTAATATAAGGTAAGGATAAGTTTAGATGATGTCAGGTTATTTTGTTAAACCAATCAATATCACGCATTCTCTACATGAACAAATAGTCGGTGTAATAATGTTGTAGCTTTTGATGGAACCTATACTTAAATCTAGTGGTAGACCATGTTCGTCTGTGAATTATTATTCACACATTATATTAGGACTTTTTTTTATACCCACTTTTCTTTTCACATTCCAGAAATTGGTGCGCTGAAACAACTCGAAGAGCTCAACATATCCAAGAATCATCTTCAACGACTGCCAATACAGCTAAGCGAATGTCAGCGTCTCAACGTGCTAAACCTCAGTGACAATGTCAACATCTGGCATATACCCGAGCGAATCTCTAACCTGCCATCACTACAATCGCTGTCAGCGGATCGTATGTAACATTTATTCTTAATTTCACTTGTTCTGCTCCTATCACAGTCTTCGTTGCGCTACATTTTCTGCAACTTTCCTACTTTTCTAACAGGTTGTGCACTTTTTTACCTGCCAGTGGCACTTTCTAAGTTCGTAAATCATGTCCGCATATTTCACAACACATCCATTACTCATGTGCCCATGATCTATGAGAAGCCCTTCCAAACTTTCTATGACAATCGCGCGAAAGTAACACCCCCGTAAGTTCGTGTAACTAAAAACAATAATATAGGAATAAAAACAATAATTTACTTATATTGGTAACTCTTTAATCGTATTTCCAGCGCTGTGACACACGACAGTTTCTTCTGGGTGCTGGAAAAGGAGACCAATACTAGACTACTACTGCCCTTCGGCACACGTCGCATCTTTTGTGTGCCCTCGCTAGACAATCAAGTCACACTTTACGACGACTGTTTAAAGGCAGTGCAGTACCTGAGTCGCTACATGCCATTGTGGGAGAATGTGGCGCTCAAGCAAATGCTACCGGAGAAGTTCATCTACAATCATATCGTAAATGGACCGACTGCCCGTTGTACAGTGCTGAATTGTTCCAATCCCTTGTACACCACCTACTATTTCATGGCTGTGAAACGGTATGCGTGTATTGTGATTCTACTTTTCTTAAATATATTCTCTTTTCATTTCACTCTTTTCATTTCACTCTCTCTGCGTAGGCGTGGCAGCTCATCGAAACAAATTTTCACCTGTTACTTTTGTTCGAATCACTGTGCGAATTTGTGGCTGTTGGCGAATGGCAAGAAATACTATCAGCTGGAGTGGGAGGTGTGTGAGGATTAATGTGTTCGCAGCGTTACTGCTCAAACCTTGTAAACTCCGATGTACATAAAATGGTCGAGAAATTATTATAGTTTAATTAGTAAACGGCTAAGAAAATAAATTTAAGTAGACGAAATCAATTTGTAGACAAAAATTTGCGTATTCATTTGAAGGATATGAATTTGGATTGTTTTTTTATATATTTTCTGAGAAGATTGCCATTAGTTAATATGGAGTTGGCCTAGCTCTCCAGAATCGCTGTTCTAAAATTATTCATTACGATTATAAAAGATCTGCCACACTCACATTGGAATGAGACTGCGTTGGATCTCCATTAACACTTTGCATTCTAACACTGGACCAATGCATCTCGTTTGCGTTGAGCAGGCGCTGGTCGACGACGCGCTCTTGTGTGACTGCAAGATCATTTTGAATAACGCAGGAGATCTGCTGAACTACTTGTCTTTAGCAAAGTTCATCTTGCCGCAATCGCAGGGCTTCTTACTTGACATTGTCCGAAAGCCATTCATGCAGTAAGTCTAAAAACCTTGACGAACGCAAGTTGCCTAAGTTGTATAGAGAAGGTTGAGGTGAAAACATTCAGTCACTTTATCCACATTTTACAGTCTTTGCAAGACTGAGTTCAAACATTTTGGCAGTCTTACCTTCGGCGCGCCAGGAGACATAGCAGAAACTGACTTAGTCGTCTCAATAAACTTGTGAAAGGCTTAAAGCGCTTTGTCGATGTGTAAGGGTCTTATGAACTGTTATATAGCAGTTTTACGTAACACAACGGACCGGCATTCTAAATTGTCCAAGTGAGCTTCTTGTTAGGATCGACCTCATAATCAAAACCAACCTAAAGATGAATATAATTTAACAAGGAAGATAGGACTAGCTTTCGAAATTGATAGAAATTTAGGTGGGATCCAAAGAATGGTGCTTGCTAGGTAAAATTATGAGTCATAATGTAAGTACCGTCTTAAAAGTTAATCATATTGTAAGTAAATAAAAGCCAAGTATATTAATTGTCCCCAGAAACACCAAAACAATAGAATCACGGTTGCTCAACTTAGAGAGATCGTATAATAGAGATCGATAGAGATTAAGTTAAGGTTTTAGAAGATGTTGATCTAATGGCAGAGGGCAATATTATTTTTAACCATGTAAAGGGAAAACTATTGCCTGACATTACATTGACTGATTGTCGTGGGCGTTATGATGATACTAGCAAGATGAGCAGTCATTACAAGGGAGCTCAGAACCACCTTCTCAGTGATAACGCGCTTGAGACATCAAAGGCTGTCAATCTCAAAAAACAATATAGAACTTTCCTAGCACAAGCCGCTCGCCATTTGTTGGTATCTCCAACACATTTCAAGAGAAGAGACGTGAGATGAGATAGCGCCAGCAATTGACGCCAGATACAACTATTCCAACTGCAGATATTCGATAAATGCAAGAATTATGTTGTGCTTTTGTGGATTGCTTGGTAGTTAATAGTGCAAACCATCGTAAACTCCTTGTAAAGCAATACTATTCCACCGTCTCATGACTTAAAGCAGGCTTTCGATGAGAAGTAGTTGTTGTATAAATTTAATGCGCTGCTCCCAGTTTTTTACTGCATATTATAGAGGAAACTGCTCTTAGTATAGCTTGAATGACAGCACACCACCATCAGAAATAAGACTTCATTGCTTCAGCAAGGTCCACCAACAACCGACAGTCAACTAACTTCTTGAAAACATATCCAATTTTAAAAGGAAGCAGCTCAACTTATAGCTTCGAAAATTGTGTTAGCTTCCCGAACACAGATCACATCTTAACTTTAGAATTAACAAAATATGGAATTGCGTAGTTGTTTTTTCGTAACTGAAGAATTTTAACCGTTATCAAACATATGGTAAATCGTTTTCTGCTACATCACTTCATATATATCAAACAAAATTCCCCTCCAATCATGAAGAAAATTCGTGCCACAGACCGTGGCGACATTCCTAAATCGCTATCTAATCTAAAGGCTTAAGTACATTGAAAATCGATTATTGGCATTTCTTCACACGAAAAATGCTCATCTCGTAAATCATTAGACCCCCAACGAATTAATGAATTTATATTTCTGTTATGCGAATTTCATTCAGTTTTGCACACAATAAAATGATAAGAGCAGAGCTTTTCCTATTGGCCGATATACAAGAAGAGCAAAAAAGCGGAAGGGAGATATTTGACAACCTTATATATATATGCTATCTCCAAAAAATCAAAGAGAGGTCAGACGACAGTTAGACTTCATCTTCTTTTTTACTGCGTAGACAATGCTTACGCGGTTATAGTCGAGTTTACAACAGCGCTCGTCCTTCTTCCTTTTCGCTGTTTGGGTCAATTGGGGATCCCAAGTGTAGCTAGCTCCTTCTCCACCTGTTCTTTCCAATGGAGTGGATGACTATCTCTTCCTCAGCTTCCTTGGTGATGATATTAGGTCGGCCTACTGAGCGCACTATTCGCAATACCATCACTCATCTCGAGACTCAGCATTCATTATTGGATAATATTCGACCAATGTCCAACACGTAGTGAAGAAAAGATAGCAGTCGTAGCTGGAAGTGTCCACGGAAACCGTGGAGAGTGGACTCGGCGCCGTTCGCAGCAACTCGGAATTAAATTGAAAACGTACAAAATACAGCTTGTGCATGAACTGAAGCCGCTCGACCTTCCCAAAAGACATCGCTTCGCTCTATGGGCTCTTGAAAAGTTCCAAAAATATCCGACGTTTTTGAGTCAAATTTTGTTCAGCGATGAGACCCAGTTCTGGCTCATTAAGTATGTAAACAAGCAAAATTGCCGCATTTGGGACGAAGAGCAACCTGAGGAGATTCAAGATTGCCATTTCAACCAGAAAAAACGGTTTGATGTAGTTTGTGGGCTGGAATCATCGATCCATATTTTTTTCAAAAATAATGCCGGTACGAACGTAACCGTCAATGGCGACAATTAACGCGGCATGATAGCCGACTATTTGATGCCTGAAATTAAAGCTCGTGATCTCGTTGAGCAGATAATTTCACGTTTTGGGACGGTCGATTTACTTTTTCCCGTAGGGATATGTAAAGTCTAAAGTCTATGCGGACAATCCCGCTTTTATTCAGACCTTGGAGCAAAACATCACGCATGTCGAAATGCTCAAACGAGTCATAGAAAATTAGACTCAACGGTTGGACCCTCTGAGATGTAGCCACATCCAACATTTGAAAGCGATAATCCTCAAAAAATAAATGGCAAAAAATGTTCTTTCAAATGATAAAAATCATTTCCCAATAGATTTGAAGTTTCTGTCACTTTTCTTTAAAAAAGTAGGGAACCTCGAAATGGATCATCCAATATTTCCGACTATTTTATTTTGTTGAAATCAAAGTTTATAATTATACCTACAGACCAATTTAATTCAAAAAAGCTCCTAATTGAAATTTACTCTCTTCCCTAATTTTCAATGCTTATACCAAATCATGGAATTTAAAGCTTTCAAGTTGTGTTGAAATTAAAAGCGCTTATCTCTTAGCACAATGGCTTTTGCATCAAACTTTCGATTTTATTATCATTTCAATATGAATTGTTGCCAAAAACACCACAAATCATAACCTGGCAAAAACGTTTTAAATTCATCGATATCACTAATCACAATCTTCCGCCAACCGAAGTGGCAAATTAATTTATTTATGAATGCATTGACAGATAAAGTACCACCAGCTGATTCGGAGTTATGTGCTTTATCATAACGAAATCGTATATAAAGCGTGTCGAGTTATAGCGGCTTATTCAGTGTTGATTTTGCACCCTCCAAGTATACTGCAACCCGTTCTATTGCACAGCTTTAATTGAAATACAAATTCTAAACATGATCCTGACGAAAATCAGTTGCTGTGTGCTTCTGTTCCTACTCGGCTCGAACTACCAAGCTGACGCCCAATTCAATCCCAATTATGCATCGGGACGAACAACAATGGTACATCTCTTCGAGTGGAAATGGGACGATATAGCTGCAGAGTGTGAGAATTTCCTTGGACCCAAGGGTTATGCTGGTGTGCAAGTAAGTTGAGGGATTTTTACTAGTTACCATCTTTGTAAGACTATGTTAAACGCACTACCACCAATTACAGGTCTCGCCGGTAAATGAAAATGTAGTTGCGAATAATCGTCCATGGTGGGAACGTTACCAACCCATGTCTTACCTCTTGACCACACGTTCAGGCAATGAGCAACAGTTTGCCAATATGGTGAGACGTTGTAACAACGTCGGAGTGCGCATCTATGTCGATGTGGTGTTCAACCATATGGCCGCCGATGGCTCCAACATTCGCGGAACTGCTGGCTCAACAGCTAACCCTGGAAGCAAGACTTTTCCCGCAGTTCCTTATTCCAGCACAGATTTCCATGCTACTTGTGCCATCAACAACTACAATGATGCCAATCAAGTACGCAACTGTGAGTTGGTTGGCCTAAAAGATCTGGATCAAAGTAACTCATGGGTGCAAGAACGCATTCTTGACTTCCTCAACAAACTAATTAGCTTGGGCGTTGCTGGTTTCCGAGTCGATGCTGCTAAACATATGTCACCGTCCGATCTAAAGGTAATTACAAAATGTTATACTCAAATGCATGGACAGATTTTCAAAAATTTAACTATCTCAGAATATCTACAACCGTTTGAATAACTTGAATACTGAACATGGTTTTGCTGATGGAGCTCGTCCATTTATTTACCAAGAGGTCATTGATTTGGGTGGCGAAGCAATCTCCAAATACGAATATACTGACTTAGGTGTGGTCACCGAATTCCTTCATTCCGCCTCTATTGGCAAGGTATTCAGAGGTGGAGACCAACTTCGTTGGTTAACCAATTGGGGTACTGCATGGGGCTTTCTTCCCTCGACTAGTGCTTTTGTTTTTGTGGACAATCACGATAATCAGCGTGGACATGGTGCTGGTGGTAGTGATATTCTCACCTACAAAAATGCGAAACAATATAAAATGGCTAATGCCTTCATGTTGGCTTATCCATTTGGTATTTCTCGTATCATGTCTTCGTTTGCATTCGACGACACCGATCAAGGTCCACCAACAACCGACGGTAATAACATTGCCAGTCCCATATTCAATGCTGATAATTCCTGTAGCGGTGGTTGGGTATGTGAACATCGTTGGCGTCAAATTTACAACATGGTTGGCTTCAGAAACATCGTATCCAACACTAATGTACAGGACTGGTGGGACAATGGCAGTAACCAGATCGCCTTCTGTCGTGGCAATAAGGGCTTCGTAGCATTCAACAATGATAATTATGATTTAAACACCACGTTGCAGACCTGTCTGCCGGCGGGCACTTACTGCGACATCATCTCCGGCGAAAAGTCGGGTTCAACATGTACAGGAAAATCGGTTGTGGTGGGCTCCGATGGTCGTGCCAATATTTCAATTCGTCAAAATGAAGATGATGGTGTGTTGGCCCTACACGTTGAATCCAAATTATAAATGATCCTAAAGAACTGTTAAACAATAAATACTCGTATAAGCATTAGAGAAATAATTTTGTTTAAAAAATGAAGGAAAATATGCGAATGATGATTGATGGTACGGAAGCTCGAATTTCGTCTGTAGTATAGTATAATAGCTATAAGTAAGTCATTTATAACTAGCAGATTTCTCCATTTGCCATCTCACTTGGAGGACGAGAACCTCACATAAACAATGAGATCTGAAGATCGAACTTTTAATATTATTCATATTCAAATCCGCACACGACTGCTTCGTAAAGAATCAACTGTGCTAGTGAGCTGCGTTGCTCTGTATTTTATGACATTGACTTAACAACGACATGTATAAGTGATCCATTTCGATGTTCTCTACATTTTTAAAGAAAAATTAACACAGAAACTTCAAATTTAATTGGGAATATTTACTTTCCTTCGAAAGAACATTCCTTGGCTTTTATTTTTAAAGATTATCTCTTTTAAATGTTGTCCGCGACTACGTCTCAGATGGTCCAACCTTTGAGTCCAATTTTCGATGACTCGTTCGAGCATTTCGATTGGTAACTGGTGAATGACACCCGTGATAGTTTGCTTCAAGGCCTGAATCGAAGCGCGATTGTCCGCATAGACTTTGGACTTTACACGTCCTCACAGGAAAACGTCTAACAGTGTATATATATCACACGACCTTGGTGGCCAATCGAACGGCCCAAAATGTGAAATTATCTGCTCACCGAAGTGTTCTCTCAATAAATCCATTGATTGATGTGATGTGTGGGAAGTGGCGCCGTCTTGTTGAAACCAATTGTCGACAAGATCACGAGCTTCATTCAGTCGGTTACGTTCTCGCTGACATCATTTTTGAAGAAGTATGGACCGAAGATTCCGCCGACCCACAAGCCACGCCAAACCGTACGTTTCAAATGTGGCCATTTTGCTTGTTTATATACCCATTCAGCCAGAAATAGGTGTCATCGCTGAACAAAATATGGCTCGAAAAAGTCGGATCTCTCAGCTACGGCCACTTTATTTTCTTCACTACGTGCTGGACGTGGTCTTTACGATCGAATATTATCTAATAATGAATACTGGGTCTGAAGAGGGGTGATGGTGAATAGGACGCTCTGTAGGCCGTTTATGTTGTGCATAAGTTGAGCGAAGCTCGCGATACACATTCTTTACAGAACGTGAATTTTCGTAATAAAGTTGAACGATTTCTGAACGTTGTTCAGACATACTAGTCCTGAAATGCCAAACAATACTGAAATTTGAAATTGAAACACCAGGTTTGCGCCTTAACACTCTTTATTTCCTATGGGGTATGTATGACAGTTTTGCTGAAATCAGTGCAAGTTCTCATCACCGCTGTTTATGAACGTATATATACATATATATATATATATATCGGGTGATTTTTTAAGAGCTTGATAACTTTTTTAAAAAAAAAAACGCATAAAATTTGCAAAATCTCATCGGTTCTTTATTTGAAACGTTAGATTGGTTCGAATTTATTTTCCAAGATAATTTCATTTAATGGACCGCGGCTCAAGATGGGTGGTCCATTCGGAAAGTTGCCAATAGTACGCTTTTTCAGCATTTCGACCGATTAAATTTCTTCGGAAATGTTGTCTTCCAAACACATTCTTTGCAGGCTTATTTCTGTAAAAAAGTTAGAAAATCTTTCCGTGATGAAATGTCACAAAAAATAGTCTGAACAAAAATAACATGACAGCTTGACACGACTCACGGGATATCTGTCCTGTGACGGCTATACCTTTCGAGGCTGTAACTCAAAAGATATTTGAAACATTCATTTAAATTTTTAATTCATTAATTATAATTTCAGTATGTTACATTTGTAAAAAATTGGATTTTTCGAGATTTCACACTAGGTCTACACCTTATTACTATCTATTTCCTATGGGGTATGTATGACAGTTTTGCTGAAATCAGTGCAAGTTCTCATCACCGCTGTTTATGAACAGATATATATATATATATATATAACTCACTGCACATATTACTATATATGAATTCACATTCTACCATCTATGTACTCACTTACATATATGTACATACATACATACATATATATATTGACATTATGTGCAAATCAGCAATTTGACTCAGTTGCGTCTGTTCGGTGACGAAGCAAGGCAGTGCGAGAGAAATTCGTGTTTTTAGTGTACTTAAACTGCAACAAAAACAATAAATCCAAAATATTTAAATTAACAACAACAGTAACAACTATGTAGTGCAAATTGAAGCATAATACATATATATACATATATACAATACGTGAAAATCTTTAATAGCTCTCATAAATCTAATTAGATGCTTTATAACGTAGATAAATATATATGTTTATATGTATGTATGTATCACCTGTTTTATGTGTATCTTCTTTTACCACACCGGACTCGCTTGATAGCGCAACGCTTTTGTCATAATTTATTACGTAGCAATATCTGGTTGATAACAAGGCGCACAAATCTGTTCGCTGGACAGCTACTTAGGCTTTTCAAGTCAGTTGATAAGCGATCGGTAGATGAAGAAAGGTGACGGCATGTTAATGAGGTTTGTAGGTGGTACAAAGGTACTCGTGCGTTTTGGCGGAAACCGAAACCGATTCATTTCAAGAGCATGCGCTGTTATCTCTAGCGAGTATTTATTGCACTGCATGTTTCCCACAAGTGTGCCAAATACAAATAGAGCTGTAAACAAGCAAGCGTCGAATGGAATTAAAGCCAATGATTTACAGGTGCCAACAACTAAGCACTTAATATGCTATAAACAAGCAAATATATGAGACTATTGTAACTATTATTAGTGTATTTTAAAGCTATATTTGCTTCAAAGGTGATAACTATTTCGCGCGAAGCCGTTGCTTGTGTTACGCTAAACAGGGTATGCTAAGTTTCCAACGAAGTTTTTAAAACCCAGTAGGAAACGTTGGGGAGACTTTATAAAGCATATTTTCCATTTGAGAAGATATCTGACTGGGCTAAATGCAAACAAAGGTTTTGGGTTTAGCGCAATAAATGTAAACAAAAGTGTCTTTAACCCTACAAAATGTCAAAAAAGGTTGTCAACTAGGCTAAAGGTAAAGAAATGTTGTGGACTTGACTAAATGGTCATTGACCTCATGTAAACATTAAGGTTGTTGGCTTGGCTACTTGTAAACAAACAGTTCATTGACTCCATAAAATATAAACAAAAGGTTCACTAACCGCATACTGTAAACAAAGGTTAGTTACTTGGCTAAATGTAAACAAAGGTTATGGGCTTGACTAAATTTAACGAAAGGTTCATTGACCTCGTAAAATGTAAACAAAGGGGTCATTGATCTTATAAAATGTAAACAAAAAGGTCATTGAACTCATGATGGGAAAAAAGTATTTAACTAGGCTAAATGTAAGCAAAGGTTTGTGGACTTGGCTGAATGGTCATTAAACTCATGTTAACTAAACGTTGTTGACTTTGCTAAATGTTAACAAAAATGTCACATAAAATGTAAACAAAAGTATAATAGTATCTTAAAGTATAAACAAAGTTGCATACCTTCTTTTTGTTCAAGAAACTGTCCATAATTAGGCACCGCCGATAGGTACTACAAGATGCGTTCCAAAGTAAACAGGACTTTAAAAAAAGCTGGTAAAAAACAAATGGTTTTGTCGGCAAAATCAATTTATTTTATTGAAAATAGTCTCCCTCTGCTTCAATACAGCTTTTTGCACGCTCCAAAAGTATGTCGAACGAGTGTTTTAGCTCGTTGGCCGGTATGGCCGCCAGTATGCCGGTGCAAGCCTTTTGAATGGCCTCTACGTCTGCCCAACGCTTTCCTTTCATGGGCAAATGCATTTTGCCGAAAAAGAATTTTATGTCGGTGCCTAAATTTCCACTTCCTTTAAGCTTGAATGTTGCGCCAAGCAAGATCTAAGAGTATTCAGCTAAACATTACGACTTTGAGTTCAAAAATTTTGCCTCACATACAGTCATGTTAGTAATGTGATAGTGATTTGACCGTTACACTAGAGCGGGTCGATTTGCAGAAGCCCAAAAAAACGGAAAAATCGCGTAAGCATGAAATGTTCTACCGATCATACTGAACAACCTTTCCGTCGTCGAGCTAGCTATTCTTAAGGTGAAGTTTTTTGGGGATCATAAAACTTTTTCGTGAGTTTTTGAGTTATCTGAATGAAAATGGATTCCCAATTGCATTTTAATATTCTATTGATCATATGTCAGAATCGGCAGGATCGGAAAACAATCTAACATACCTCCAATAAAATCATTTCATATTTTTTAAACTTGGCCTTAAAAATCGCGGACTCGACACCGGAGACCAGACTCATAGCCTCTTAAGCAAAATTGTTCAAAATGAGCCGTAGAACATTTCCGACATACGCGATTTTATACACCCCTTAATTACAACACAAAAATCCTACATGTTAGAAAATTTTTACTATAACTATCGGTTTTTCGAAGCAAATGGTTCTGATAGTTAACGAGGGGAAGACGAAATATCTTCTGACATCAAAAAAACACTCATCGTTTTGGCGACTTGGCTCCCACGTCAATGTTAACAACGTCTGATTGTGTTTACGGTCCAGTCAATATTAACAGTCATATCTTCGAAGTCGTAGATAATTTAGTCTCTCTTGGAACCAGCATTAACACCAACAACAACGTCAGCCTCGTAATCCAACGCAGAATAACTCTTGCCAACAGGTGCTACTTCGGGCTGAGTAGACAATTGAGAAACAAATTCCTCTCTCGATGAACAAAAACCAAATTCTACAAATCACTCATCATCGCCGTCCTTCTAGATGGTGTTATGGCATGGACGATGGCATGGACGATGGCAGCATTATATGAGTCGACGTTACGAGTTTTTCAGAAAAAAATTCTAAGGAATATTTATGGTTCTTTGAACATTGGCAACACCGAATACCGCACTCCATGGAACGATGAGCTATAAGAGATATACGACGACATTGACATAGTTCAGAGAATTAAGAGACAGCGGCTCCGCTCTCTAGGTCGAGTCCTTCGAATCGATGCAAATACTCCAGCTCTGAGAGTATTTAACGCAGTACCGCAGACGGAGGGAAAATACAGGAAGAACCCCACTCTGTTGGAGAGATGGAGAAGTACCTGACTGCACTTGGATTCTCCAATAGGCGCGAAACAACGAAAAGGAAGAACGAGCGGCGCACTGTGGTAAACTTGGCTTTAAACGCGTTAGCGGTGTCAATAAAGAAGTTCTGTTTCAGTAAATTTGATACTTTGGATTCTAAATTACCGAACCTTACTCAAGAATGGGTTGATCTATATTGTTTTAGTAATTAGTAAATAGAGCTTTCTCCATCGCCGAAAATCTCTTAATCGATTTTTAAAATTCATACCGAGGTTACAAAATTTCTAAACATATATGTATATACATATAATAGTAAAAAACGGTACTTATTTATTTCATAATACTTTGTTTACCCATTAGCAAACTCCATTCACTACAACTACAAAGTCTCGTTGTTATTCACTAGCGGAAAATTTTATCATTTTTACCGTATCAGTGGTTTCATTATTCCAAGTTTTCTAAACAAATTAATACAAATGAAAAATGACTTGTTTTCAAAACTAACAGTATCTTTGAACTATATAATTGATTACTTCTCAAAAGCAATGTGCATACACAAGTGTTTCTGGGTAGTTGTTAGTGATTGACTTTGCTAGACGAGTAACCAAGTAAAGATATATGATAATTCAAGCAACGGTACATCATACTTTAAAATTTCAACAGCCCATAAATATCAAAAATATGACTAAAGATTCAAAACAAACCTTCTGAATGAGGCTTTTTAATATGATCTTGGAAATACTCCTCGAGGATTGTTATCTTGTTGAGGTTGAGGGGCTTACGAAGGCCAATAATTCTAATAGCGATGATGGCAAGAGTTTAGCTACTGGCGCGGCCTTCCAAATTAGTAAGATCGAAGGTAGGCACAGAAGCTAAAACAATTCACATAATGTAATCCTTCTTTCAGGGAGGACGTCGCATGCATATGTTTCACATGATAGTGACGGCTGCAGCGGTCGTCGGTCTTGGAGGAAGCGATTCCGGTTATAAAGATGTAATTTTTTAGCTAGTTCGTAGCAATCATACCAACGAAATAGGAAAGCATGAATGGGCCTTTTTAACATGAACTTGGAAACACTCCTCGAGGATAGTTATCTTGTTGCGATGAGGGATTTAGAAAGGCCAATGATCCTGAGAGCGACGACAGCACTTGGTTACTCACTGGCGGGGCTTTCCAAATCGGTAATGTCGTAGGTGAGCATCGAAACTAAAACCATCCAAATAATGCTGTCCTTCTGCGAGGATGTAGCGTCTGTTTCACGTGATATTGACGGCTCCAGCGTCGCCAGTCTTGGAGCAAAGGGTTTGAGTTGTAAACGTGTAATTTTATTGCAAGTTCGTAGGTCAAGGTAGCAATCATACCAACGAAATAGGAAAGCATGAATAGGCCTTTTTAACATGAACTTGGAAACACTCCTCGAGGATTGTTATCTTGTTTCGATGAGGGTCTTACAAAGGCCAATGATCCTGAGGGCGTTGATGGGAGTAGTTTATCCACTGGCGGGGCCTCCCAAATTAGAAAGGCTGTAGGTAACCACCGAAGCCGAAACGTATAATTTTATACCAACGAAATAGGAAACGAGGGATAATCACCCAACTTTCAAATGATACTTAATTACTGAAACCAAATTGACGCCATCCTCCAACCGGACTGTCCACTTTTTTGACAGTGAACTTCATTTTCAAGCATTGTCGAGAGGAGTCTGCAGTCAATCTGCAAATCTCATTATCCTCAAGGCTTCCTTGGTGATCGCCAACCGAAACCAAGAACAACTCTTTGTGCCATCTCTTTTAATAGCGATCATACGATCACAGTTCTTCACCATAAGAAATATTCGTCGGTAGCTCTAAACCACATTACAATTTATCCCAATAATAGATCCCTTTAAAAAGCAAACGTTATGTATGTAGTATGTAAGCTGTGATGGCTCCTCAATGAGTTCCCAAATGATGAATGATTTCTGATTAGCAACCAATAACCGTTTAGTTAAACCCGATAGATTTTGCATGCACAGCTTCATTATTCACTGTTGTAGTTGTAGACACTACAATTTCACTCACAATTTGCGAACTAATCTAACGGAATTTCTATAAAAGACGTCTCTTCGAAAGCAACGCTAAACAGTTGTTCGTTTCACAGTGTGTAGAAGAGTACTTCGTAACTTTAATTTGCATATTGTCACATCCTAATAGAAGTTATCGCCTGCAAAAATGTATCGCAGCAAAGCGCATATCTATCTGGCAGTAATCTTGGGAATATTGTGCCAAAATAGCAATGCCCAATTCGATCCGAACTATGTGGACGGAAAGACTACTATGGTGCATCTTTTCGAATGGAAGTGGGATGATATCGCTGTAGAATGTGAAAACTTCCTGGGTCCCAAAGGTTATGGAGGTGTTCAGGTGAGTCCATAGCCATCAAAGAGCATGCTTACCAAACAGCTTCGCGTTACTCATGCAAAAATCCATCTTTCATTTACATAACCCTAATCAATAGGTTTCGCCAGTAAATGAAAATGTCGTTGTGTCCAATCGTCCGTGGTGGGAACGTTACCAACCCATCTCATACCTGCTGACCACACGTTCGGGCAACGAACAACAATTCGCGGATATGGTGAGACGCTGTAACAATGCCGGTGTTCGAATCTTTGTAGATGTCGTATTCAATCACATGTCCGGCGATAATGTTGATGAGCGCGGCACAGGTGGCTCTACGGCCGATCCGAGTAACAAAAGTTTCCCAGCTGTGCCGTATTCGAGCACAGATTTTCACGACACTTGCACTATTAACGACTACAATAATAAGTATGAGGTGCGTAACTGTGAACTCTCCGGTTTGAAGGACTTGGATCAAAGCAAATCATGGGTACAAGATCGTGTAGTCGACTTTCTCAACAAACTTGTTAGCCTGGGTGTGGCTGGTTTCCGTGTCGACGCTGCCAAGCATATGTGGCCGACCGATCTCGAGGTAAATTAGCCGACACATTTCTATTACGATAGTAATATGCTTCTTTTCACGCTTAGGTAATCTACAATCGTGTTAGCAATTTAAGCGTTGATCATGGTTTTCCACCGGTACGCGCCCTTTCATATTCCAAGAAGTTATAGATTTGGGTGGTGAGGCTGTATCCAAAAATGAATACACACACATGGGTGTGGTCACCGAATTCGCACACTCCAACTCGATTGGCAGAGTATTCCGTGGCAAGGATCAATTGCGTTGGCTGGTCAACTGGGGTCCAGAGTGGAATTTCCTTAACTCAGACCGTGCACTGATTTTCGTAGACAACCACGACAATCAACGTGGACATGGCGCTGGTGGTGCAGATATCCTCAACTATAAGACATCGAAGCAATATAAAATGGCCAGCGCTTTCATGTTGGCTCATCCATACGGTATTACGCGTGTCATGTCGTCGTTTGCATTCGACAACACCGATCAAGGTCCACCAACAACGGACGGTAATAGCATTGCCAGTCCCATATTCAATGCTGATAATTCCTGTAGCGGTGGTTGGGTATGTGAACATCGTTGGCGTCAAATTTACAACATGGTTGGCTTCAGGAACATCGTGGCTGGCACAAATTTGCAAAACTGGTGGGATAATGCCAGCAACCAGATCGCCTTCTGTCGCGGCAACAAAGGTTTCGTGGCAATTAATGGCGATGCTGCTGATCTTAACACTTCGCTACAGACCTGTCTGCCGGCGGGCACTTACTGTGACATCATCTCCGGCGACAAAGCAGGCTCTAGTTGCTCTGGCAAGCGTGTGATCGTCGGCTCAGATGGACGCGCTAATATTTCTATTGGTCAAAATGAAGAAGACGGCATGCTAGCCATACATATTGAGTCCAAATTATGAACAGGTGCTAATTTGATCATATTTACGAAATTATTACTCGAAATTTAGAATAATAAAAGGTTGAAATTTGTTTTATGCACTACTTTTAGCATATGTTTTGTTTTTTTTTTTTTGTTTTTTAATCCGATTTGAAGAAACAATGTATTATATGAGTGTAGTAGTATCCACTCTTCTTTTCATTGGGAGTGTTTTTTACGTGGCGGGAGGGTTGGTTCGCCTTTTAACTTTAACTCACCTTTAAACGGATTTCAAAGGATACTTAGTCTAAGACCGGAAGTCGTTAGCTGCCTGAGTCATATGTAAAAGAATCGTTTCTGGCCACTCCCAAGTAAATGGCGTTCAGAGAACTTTCCTCACATGCGCGAACTTCTACACAAGACTCCATCCTTCATGCTATTTGAATTAGTTTGCATAGCAATTACCCATCTGAAGATCAAACAAGGTTCTATCGAGCATATTGAGTGAAAGATTAAAGCCCACCGGCAACAAACTGATTGGACCTTATCAGTATGGCTTTAGCTTAAAACTGACCAGATACTCACCATGCGCCAAATCTTGTAAAAGACCCGTGACAAAAGAATCGAGACACACCACCTCTTCTACAGTTTCTAAGCTGCTTTTGACAGCACGAAAAGTAGCTGCCTTTATGCCGCTATGTCTGAATTTGGTACCCGCGTACAATGAATACGGCTGTGTAAACAAACGTTTAGCAATTCCAAAAGCTCCGTCAGGATCGGAAAGGACCTCTCCGAGCCTGCCAAGTGAAGTTTCAGACAAGAATACTTCCTATCGTGCGACTTCTTCAATCTACTCCTGGAGAAAATAATTCGATCTGCAGAGCTGAGAGAATGTTCAATATTCTATAAAAGTGTAGAGCTGCTGACGTGAGCCGATGACATCGACATCATTAGCCTCAACAACCACCGTTAGTTCTGCTTTCTCCAGGATGGATAAGGAAGGACCAAAAAATAAGGTGACATTTGAAGGATTTGGAGAATTATTTCTTTTTTAGGTTGGTAGTACTGTCAGTCAAATTTCATGTCAAAATATTCATTAGAGTTTGAGATACGTGTCGTTTTGTGAGCTGCTAAAAGTGAGTTTTTCGTTTTTTGCGATGTCGAAATTTGTTGAGCAAAGAATTTGCAATAAATTTTTTTACGGAATCAATTTTCTGCTGCGAATACGTTGAGGATGGTGCAGAAAGCCTTTGGTGATGAGGCTATGTCTAAAAAAATTTTTACAAGTGGAATAGTGAGTTCCAAGCCGGCCGCGAACGTGTCGAAGACGAAGAGCGTCCAGGGCGACCATCAACCTCAACCGACGAAGCTCACGTTCAACAAATCAAAGATTTGGTGTTGAAGAACCGTCGATTAACAATTAGAGACCTTGCTGATGAAGTTGGCATATCGAAAGGCTCAGCCAATACCATTTTGAAGGATGTTTTGGGCCTCAAGCGCGTCAAATCTCGACTGGTACCGAAAACATTGAATTTTTTGGAAAAAAGGCATCGCGTTGAAGTGTGTGAAACGATGCTTTCCGACTACCAGGGTGTCATAAAACGCATTATAACTGGCGATGAGACTTGGATCTATGCTTACGACCCCGAAACAACCGATCAATCGAGCGAATATCGTGCCAAAAGAGAGCCGAGACCAAAAAAATCGCGCCAAAGTCGCTCAAAAATCAAGGTCATGTTGACTGTTTTCTTCGATTATCGTGGTGTTGTGCATTATGAATTCCTTCCAACCGATCAAACAGTCAACAAGGAATATTATTTGAACGTTATGCGTCGTTTGCGTAACGCTATCCGCCTAAAAAGGCCGGAATACTGCCCTCGTAATTCGTGATCATTCGCCAAAAACTCAACCTATATCGTTCCGCAACCACCGTATTCAAATGATCTGGCACCGTGCGACTTCTGGCTGTTCACCAAGCTCAAAAGGCCGCTCCGGGGACACCGTTTTTATACGATATAGGAGATTCAAGCCACAGCGAAGACGGAACTGAAGGCCATCCCGGAAAGTGACTACAACCAGTGTTTCGAAGATTGGAAAATCCGTTGGCATAAGTGCATTGCATCGGGAGGGGATTACTTTGAAGGGGATGAAATTGATTTGGAAGAATAAATACAGAATTTTCAAAATAAATACAATGGCACCTTATTTTTTGGGCACAATAGTATATTGGAACCATCATTAACACCAACAATAACGTCAGCCTCGAAGTCCAACGCAGAATAACTCTTACCAACAGGTGATACTTCGGACTGAGCAGGCAATTAAGATATAAAGTCCTCTCTCGACGAACATATACCAAATTCTACAAGTCATTAATCTTCCTCGTCCGACTATATAGTGCAGAGGCATGGACGAAGACAACATCTGATGAATCGACGTTACGAGTTTTACAGAGAAAGGTTCTGTGGAAGATTTATGGTCCTTTGTACATTGTTAACGGCAAATACCGTAGTCGATGGAATGATGACATTGCGCATGTCGTCCGAATGGATGAAAACACTCCAGCTCTGAGAGTATTCGACGCAGTAACCGCCGGTGGAAGCAGTGGAAGAGGAAAACTTCCACTACGTCGGAAAGACCAGGTGGAATACGAC
The DNA here is from genome assembly GCF_024586455.1 of Bactrocera neohumeralis. Taxonomy (NCBI): domain Eukaryota; kingdom Metazoa; phylum Arthropoda; class Insecta; order Diptera; family Tephritidae; genus Bactrocera; species Bactrocera neohumeralis. Next base: position 71,946,620 of record NC_065921.1, read on the forward strand.
CTGGCTACACTTGGAACCTCCAATTGGCCCAAACAGCGAAAAGGAAGAACGACTGTGGCGCTGTTGTGAACTCGACTCGGTTACAGCGATTTTTACGCCAATAAAGAAGAAAAGAAGTTTAACTGTCGTTCTGATTCAGCAGCTGCTTTTGATTTTTTGAGATAACTTAGAGCTGTAAAACTTTACTTGTTTTATGTTTTGGTATCTTACAATAATAGTGTTTATTAAGTGCCTTTCGACGACCCTTATGGTAAGTAATTCGAGTGGATTTAGGACGCACAATAAGTAGCATATTAGGATCCTAATCGCAAGGAAATAAAGTCTGTAAAAACTTGATGCTTTTTATTGGAGATCCGTTCGTGAATTCCATAACAAACTCACGAAATTTTTCGTAAACTTTGAGGAATGTTTATGTGGCGCGTCCGACCAACCAAAAAACAGGGTCATAGCAACCAGTCGCGCTCAGCACGCACACACACATATGTGTCTATGTCGGTATGTAGCACATCCATTGCTATAGCGGCTGTCCGATTGTTTAGTCCATATTCATTTCACTACGTACGCGCCTACATATTACTGTTTATGCAGTTTGTCGATGCAAAACCCTAGTAAACACTTGGGGAAAAAGTAGCACAAAAAGCAAAACAAATAAGTGACACACAAAGCGTTTAAAAAAATAATAAAAAATATACATACGAAAATTTTTTTCGAAAAATATTTACTAAAACTACGGAATTTCGCTCGCTGTTTTTTGTAAAATTTTACGAAATTTGTAAAGAAAGAAATTTTAAACAAACGCGTTTATTTTGTATTGATTTTTACAGCAAACCTAACGATTTTTACACATTTCGAAACCGAAAGCGCTCAATAAAACTAAACAAAGATGCTGCGTATACCGGGAATGCCGTTTCTGCCAGGCACCACCTTTCGGGATGTAAGTGTTACCCCAAACGCTACATATATACACATATATATAGAGCACACATACAAACGAAGAAGTGGCTATAAAAAATATATAAACAAAACATAAATTTCCAGCTATCTCGCACGAACTTCCCCAAGCCGCAGAGCCTTATGAATTTCCAGGGCATCAGCATGTTGAACGATCGCCAACCACCCGCCATGGTGGACGTTGGCGGTATGTGCATCGACATTAACTGCCCACCGACAGCCACACCATCACTCTATCCGCCAAAGACTGGACCCAGACTGCCACCATGGATTGCTTACGATAAGAAAGTACTCGGTTTCGATGCGTTCTTTAAGGAGACGCTACACGAAGTCTACAATGCGCCCTATCAAGTGCGTAAAGTGAAGATTATGTATTATCTGGAAGATGGCACCATGCAAATCATTGAACCGAAAGTGGACAACTCCGGCATACCGCAAGGCTGTCTGGTGCATCGCCAACGTATACCGAAGCCACCACCGTGCCAAAATGAATTCATCTCGATATTGGACCTTAACGTCGATACGAGCATACAAATATTCGATCGCATTTATCACATTACAAATTGTGACCTTTTTACGCGACATTTCCTAAATCGTTCGGGTATAGCCGTACCAGATCCCGTCGATATGCCAGTGTACGTTTCTGCAACAATTTTGGCGTATAAGATTTCAATGCCACCTTAAAAGTTTTAATTCGCTTTCAGTGATCCCACAACAGAAATGCGTAAACGGTCGGCGAGAAAGATTCATAATCAACCACCGAAGAAACATTCATTCGCACAATTTTTGGCGTTCGATCGGAAAGTGCTGAAATTCCACGGCTACTGGGATGATCGTTCGGAGTTCGGCGATGTACGTCGTTTAGAAATATGCTATTATTTGGCTGATGATACAATGGATATAAAGGAAATTTTTCCACGGAACTCAGGACGTGAAGGTCCATCGCTCTTCCTGAAAAGAGGCAAACTCCCAAGGGTAAGTGATTGATACCATTGTGGTAATTACCTTCGGTATTTATAAACATGGCCCGTTAAATAGCAATCTTGTCATAAATCTGCTGGTCTGTTTTATAAAAAAAATTTCATTAAAAAATCTGAAAATCTTCCGAAGATGTCATAGTACATAAAATGACTGCGAACCTCATCCGTTGGTTTAAAGCGCTTTTGTATAATAGGACAGACTACTTACATGAGTTATATTTAAGTACATCTAGGTCCTTCTCCACCTGTTCTTTCCAATGGAGTGGAGGTCTGCCTCCCCGGTGGGTACTGCGTCGAATATTCTCAGAGCTGGAGTGTTTTCATCAATTCGCACGACATTACCTAACCAGCGTTGCCACTGTCTCTTAATTCGCTGAACTATGTCAATGTCGTCGTATATCCCATAAAGCGCATCGTTCCATCGACTGCGGTATTCGCTTTTGCCAATGTGGAAAGGATCAAAAGGGTGGTCTCTTATCCAAGACTGGTTTCTTCTTTTCATTGGCGATGTTTTTTACGTGGTGGGTCCCAAACCCAGCGCACAATCTTGAGGAGGGATGTTTCACCTTCTCACTTTAGCTCGCCTTCAAACGCATACTTATTGGCTATCCAGAGGGTACTTGGTCTAAGACCGGAAGTCGTGAGCTGCTTGAGCCATATGTAAAAGAATAGTTTCTGGCCACTCCCAAGTGTATGGCGCTCAGAGAACTAGCATCACTTGCGTGAATAGGTGTTTCAGCTTATTTCTCTGTTCAAAACATATGCAGTCCTCGAGTCGAATACATAAATTCGTAGCTCAGATCGTCTAAATTGTGACTTTAAGGACGGCAGAAGAGAGACAGGGTACAGTTTCAGTTACAACTCAAAACGGGTCTAAGCGACTGAAAAAGGTCGAAAATGTCAGTAGGGACAAAAACATTACTGATTTGAAGACATAAAATTACATACAATTTCGGCTTAAAACTTATTTTACTTCAAGGAATTCAATGGACTTCCACTACCTGGGCAAGAGACGCCGCAAACGTTGTTGAATGTGCTCGGCACGAGCATGCGAAATGTACGCTACACCATTGATCCGCTGAACATCGGCGAAAAAGAGGTGCTCTACTATGCGGATCGTGATCTACAAATCGGTACTGTGCTAAACGTGTACGGACGTGCCGTTGTGCTCACGGATTGCGATGAATACACACAAGAGTATTATAGAAAACGGGTTTGTAACACTTTGAATTCACCGACATTTTCACTTAACTGCTAACCTATCGCACTTATGCTTTCAGTATGGTATTGAGAACTTTACAGCGGCACCGATACCGTCACGTGGTGACGATTGCGCGCCGATTAAACAAAAAGAACGCATACTGCCACCTTATAATGGCTGGGGTTCATATGAGGATTCTGAGGGCAATTGCATCTCAGTCGAGCCCAAGCCGCCGCAGACTGATTTTAAGAAATTCATCAAACTTGATCGCTACGTGCTGCGATTTGGTGCGAAACTGTTATCGACCATACGTGAGAATTGTGAACGCATTTTCATCATTTCGTATTACCTATCCGATGATACCATACAAATCTTTGAGATTGCCGAACGCAATTCCGGTTTCTTGGGCGGCGAATTTATGAAACGTACACGCATACCACTGCCGGGCCAAGAGAAGTTCACCTCGAAGCGCCCACAATACTATCAGCCATACAATTTTTATATTGGCGCTACAATGAGCCTCAAAGATCATATCTTTCACATTGTGTCCGCCGACGAGTATACACTTATTTACATGGAGCATCATCCATATGAGGTGGCTGTCAGATGCAATATAACGGCATATAATATTTTTCACATATTACTCTTTATTTTTGCAGTATCCAATGGCCGATATTAAGTCAATTATGTTGAAAATCCGCGATGCGGCGAAGTCGGATTATAAGGGCTTCATTTGCCGTTGCTTGCCAGACGGCGCTGAATCCGTTAAGGATGTGCAATTCATTGGTTTTGATTCGCTCAAGCGCGCACTTATCAATCTTCTGGCTGACGACATCACCAATCATGAAATCATTACGGTTTGTCGCTACTTCTCAGCCGAGAAAGCACCGCCACAGGCATGCAATCGGGAGACGGTACGTGCTGCGGTACACTTGGAGTTGAAGCGTTCACTATGGAATGCAATGGACGAGTTGAAGGAACATTTGCACCACATAAATCCGCTGAACAAACCCTTCCTCTCCGAGGCGAAATTACGCTCCACAATGAAGGGCTGTCGCCTACCCTTCATACCGGAACTAATTGACGATCTACTGAGCGTATTAAATCACAATGACTGCGGCGAGGTTGAGGTATGCGATTTCCTGAACTTCATCGACATGGGTTGCGGCAAAGTGCCTGACATAGCACCAATGAATATCAATTTCGAACTATGTCCCAAGATACCGTTCCTACATAAGGGACGTTTGGTGAATATCAGCTGCTTCCTGCAGTACTTGGGTTTGGATGAGGAGGCAAAACCAAAGGAAGAACTGGCGAGTTAAGATTCTAGACGCTTAAACTTATTAAAGCAGAGTTGCATTGTAATTTTCATAAGATTCAAAATTTTTGTCAATACATTTTATTTTCTACTCTCACACTTACACCACCAAAATAATATAATTAAATGAATGAACGCATCTCGTTGGACGTAAATCCTTTTGTAAACGACTGCAACGAAAATAGTACATAAGTTTTCTTAATATTAAGTTGCTACGCAGTTTGTAAGATCCAGAAAGGAAGGTCGGAGACTCAGTTGATTTCCGTCCGTCTGTTCTCCCGTCCGGCCGTCTCAATAAACGCGTACTAGTCCCTAAATTTTTAAGGTATCGATCTGAAATTGTTATTGAAATTATCAAGTTGTTGTTGTAATGGGTATCTAATCCCCGTTAGAATGGTAAGCATTAGATAAGTTGTCAACGACGTCATACAACGGTAGGCTCAGGAAACGTGCTGTTTCGACGGATCGGACGGGTCGGATCTAAGGGAGAAAGGTGTCAGATGAGTAGGGTTAGCAGGGCATGCAAAGACATGGCTAGTGTCATGCGGAGACTCAATGCACACTGGAGCTATGTTTGATCTGTCAAGGTCTATTCTGGATAAGTAAGAGCTAAGTAAATCTGCTATAGTATCCAGAACGATAGCTGCTCAAGGGTAACTCTCGTTTCTCGCGACAACTCGAGCTTGGCGACCATATTACTGTGGCGTAGTTAAGGACCAGCCGACCGATTGCCTTGTATGTTGGCAACAACGTTTCTTTGTCCTAGATATTTTTGCGGCTCTGTACTTTGGCTGTAATAGCGGTCGTTTGAGGAGTGAATGCGCACAGACAGTCTAAAATCAGTCGGAATCTTAACCATCGACTGCAATATTAAAGGTACTTTCGTTCAGTTCATGAATATGACCTGTGGACCTGAGACGCAGCCGAAAGGTCAGAAAATGACCGTTTACATGAGCATTATCTATTGCCTCGTCACTATCGTAAAACATCAGCGTAAATGGTGGTAGAAATTTTCTCTGATGGATCTAAGTTTCAAGATAAAGAAACAGCAACGGGGATGGACACCACCCTGCAAACCCTTTATTAATTTTTCTCAAAAAGTTTTTACCTCAAATAGTAAAAAACTACCGCACAGGTAGTTCACGGTCCACCTCTTCAGTCCTGGAGTGTGCGTAGTATTTTCCGGGTCCTACAGTAGCGTTGTGTGTCTAACTGTGTCAAAGGCTTTTGATAAATGCAACGTTACGAAGATCGTTCTCTCGCAGGATGTCTTCTGGTTAAGGCGACGAACTATCTATGCGTCTATAACGCTAAGTGCTGTGGTGGTACTGTGCACTTTTCAGAAGCCATGCTGGTGTTTTGCTAGACTAATGTGAAGAGTGAAGGTCGGGAGTAGACCGGCCTCAAGTGTCGGGGGGGGAGGAGACGGTAGGACTCCCCTTTGTTGACGAGTTTCCCAGGTTTCAGTAGTGGGACCACTCTTCCGACTTTCCACACATCAGGTATTTAAAGAGTGGTCAGCGACAGGTTGAGGATCTTGATGAGGTAACTTACTCCCGTCGAGCCTAAATGCAACTGTGTAGGGTATTATAGTCTTGGTACAGCCGAAATTAACGTTTTTTCTTGTTTTGAATTCGTATCACTCTGTATTGTTTACATATACACATATGTCATTGCATATTTACATTTTGAGTGGAAATGTTAAAGGAAAAAATAAATTAAAATGGCAAATTAAATTAAATTCGTACTTCAAAGAGTGTATATAAATTTTAATAAGCACATATGCATATAAATATGTACGTATGTATATAAATTCATAAAATCATCTTAAAACAACTTTACATAAATAGACAAATTCATATTCACAAACATTCACTGAAGTGCGTTAATTGTTGGAATGTGCGAAAGAAAACATATTTTATAACTGTACTACAAAAGCCAATACTTGAGCATTGTTACTACAGTGACCACAACCGATATTTTAATATTATTTCAAGTATACATACACACACAAAAAAAATATTTTTATCTTAAAAAAAGGAATTACATTCCTATAAATAGCAACTACCCGTAATTATGCCAGTGGCGCAGAAAATAGCTTAAAAAGAACCGTTAATTTTCACTGCTTTTGTAACAATGCTCTTTAAATACATATATGTATGTATATGTATCTATGCATATATAAATAAAGTGATTGTATGTGTCTGTAAGAAAGCAATTGTTTACGACTTAGCGGTGTGTAAAGAAATTTGCATTTACGCAAAGGAAAATTTACAATTTCGACTCAGTTAACCAGTTAAATGTCTGTGGCTTGCGATCCGATGATGGATTTATTGCTACATTAATGATGGTTGGCTTGTCGGACAGTTTTTGAGCATCCTTCAGTGCTGCCTGCAGTTCTGGTATCTCCTTGCAGAAGTAGCCGGACAAACCGAACATTTTCATCATTTCCTCATAGCGAACTTGTACGCCCAAAGCGGATGGCGGTGTACTGTAAACGTAAACGAACACACGAACATAATTGCATTTGCTAAAAACTTACAATTTGACAACTTACACTTGTGACAAATCGCCGGAATTACGAATGGCATCGAATGCTTCCTGATCGAAGCCACCATATATACCGTTATTGTTAACAATAACAATTGTAATTGGCAGCTTGTAGCGCACCATAGTCTCCAATTCCATGCCGGAAAAGCCGAAAGCGCTATCGCCTTCCACGCATATTACACGCTTGCCAGGGTAACGATCGCGGCAATAAAGTGCTGCCGCAATGGCGAAACCAGGACCGACGCCCATAGTGCCAAAGGTGCCAGCATCCAAACGATGACGTGGCAGTATGTTGAAGAGCATCGTACGTCCAATGTCCATGGTATTGGCGCCCTCGCTTACAATGATGGCATCACGCGGTATCAACTCACGCAGATGATGAAAAACGGTATAGTAATTTAGCGGCGAAGCAGTTTGTAATGCCATACTGCGCACTTGTTCACGATTGCGTTTGCATTTGTCGGCTAACTCTTCCCACCACGGGTTGTCATTTGGCAATTCGAAATTCACTGCGTTCATTTGCTCAAAGATTTGTTCAGCGAACGGCTTAATGTCCGATTGTATGGCGATCGAGGCTTGAACGGAATTGTGCAATTCTTCTGGGCAAATGTCGACCTGTAAAATGGAAAGTATTTAGAAAAAATAACAAAACGAAATATTTTTTAAGTATTTACTTGGATAAATTTGACATCGGCACTGTAGCGTGGTGGCTTGCCGAAATGTAGTATCCAATTTAGACGTGCACCCAACAACAACACTACATCTGCTTTTTGCAATGCCAACGAACGTGCAGAGGAGACGCATTGTGGCGCTGTATCCGAAACAACACCTTTGCCCATTGGCGTCGGCAGGAAGGGCAGATTGGTGTTCTCAATGAAGTGTCGTAAAATATTTTCGGCATGCGCGTAGGCCGCACCTTTTCCAATGATTACAAGTGGACGCTTTGCTGTACGCAACAAATTGGCGGCACGTATAACATCGTCATGTGCCGGATACACTAGTGGCGCGACTGGATGTGGCAATGTTTTATAAATCTTGTCTTGCTGCACGCGTGATTGCAATAAATTGCCGGGGAAATCAAGATAAGAGACACCTGGTCGTCCGTATGTCGCATAACGTACAGCCTTCTCCACGTGCAGTGGTATGAGGGATGCAGTTGGTGGACGTGCCGCATACTTGCAGTATGGACGTGACATTTCCACTTGCGGATACTCTTGAAAGCCGCCAATACCCTCATGATCCTGACTGGTTGAGCCACCAATTACCAGCAATGGCCAACAATTGACTTGCGCATTCGCCATACCACCTATAAATGCATAAAAAATATTAATTGAATTTTCTTAACAAGTTTTTTTGTCCGACAATGTACCGGTTACATGCAGCAATCCGGGTCCAGAAACAACAAGGCATACAGCAGGTTTGCCAGTTAAGAAGCCAATTGCCTGAGCGGCATAGCAAGCTGACTGCTCGTTACGCATTCCAATGTACTTAAGGCCAGCAACTTGAAAAGCCATCGACAGTTCAATAACAGGTATACCGATAATACCGAACACATATTCTACACCCTTTAAAGAGAATATATAAAAGGCTGGATTAAATAGCGCCTCAGAGTTTTTTTAAATAAATGTAAAGTTAAAGGCGTGCGCAAGATTTCAGCTCGATACCTCCAAAGCTAAGGGCTTAGTTCGCGTTAACACAAACAGACAGACGGGCCATGCAAAACAACTCAGCTAATTACGCTTAGCATTTATTTATACATAAACATACATATGTACTTTTTAGGGTCGCCGAGATTTCCTTATAATTACGGAAAGCTTTTTACACCATATTCCACAATTGGCAATTGTATTTCAATCAAATATTCCTAAAATCAAAACAATTGTACCATCATTTCGATACGTTATAAATTTTTTATTAGATCTGTATGTGTGTGCGTATACCATGCGTAACTGAAATTATTTTCGGTATAATTATCTTTATTTTTTTACCAAGAGTTATCACGGCATTCTTTGATAAGAGCTGCAGCGCGAAGATTAAGTAAACTTAAACTGATTATGGGAGTTCACTAACATACATATTGCCTTATTAATTCAGCTAACAAAGATCAAATACTTATATATTGGAATATACTTAAATGATCATCAATATTTTACAGGTGCACTTTGCTCAACGAACTTTGCTGCTGATAAAAAAATAAGTATTGTGCAATGGGGTCAGATATCGTGTAAATCGAAATATGGTAGTGTTATATGAAAATAATATCTATATTTATACTATAAAAAGTAACATATATTTGCTAATTTCAAGCCTAACAGGAATAAGATTTTATAGTCCCATACTAAAATAACATTAAAATTTTTATTATAAATCTATAAATATATTAGTATTATAAAAAATAGCATTATCATTCCATAATTTCTTATTGCGTTTAAGGAATCCCATTTAGGGTTACAATCAAGCCCTTTGTGGACACTTTACCTGCTCTTTTAGAGACTCCGCTATTATTTGCACTGCTTCAACTTCTGACATTTTTTGTAGTTGATTTTATATATTTTGCACTTTAAAAATAATTGTCTCAATAACACAATACTTCAAATTCTATATATAAATTTTTATTGTTATAAGTATTTACAATAAAGTTAAATACGTTTACTCAGTTCAGCTGTTTATGACAGACAAACGAAAGGAAGAATAAGCGGAAACAAATGCAATCTGAAAACGTTTGCTACCAGATATTATACCGATAACGTAGACGATAGTTAATCTACTGCTAGCGATTATAGAGTAACGAGTTTAACTTTAACCGATTATTTTTGTATGTTTTTGCGTTAGCAACGGCTTCAAATACCAATTTGTTGTTAGTCTACAGTTTGTTTTATAAACTAAACTGCTCCAAACGTGCACTTGATATTACCGAAGCAACCAAATTGAGTATAAATTTTTACAACTTATTGCTTTTACAATAACAACACTTACATAAACACCGGTTTCTGTATATCGAAATGCCAAAAAATTAAATAAATTTTATCTGGCATCTTCTTTGATTCTATTTTGTTTTGCTTTTCGCAATTATTCTGAATAATTCCTCTGCAACTATATAGTTCTAATACGATTATGGAATTATTATTGAATAACTTTGGAAGTGTAAACAAATATTTGCTAAAGTTTAGTAAATATAATAAAGTTCGTACAGCAAATATACGTAACTATAGTTTATCGTCGTTGGATGACAACTCGACAACTGCAAAGCTTTCTGCATCTGCCGACACGACGGCCGACCTTGCTACCCATGCTCAGAAAGCACAACCTAAACGCACGCAGAATTCATTACATGTAGCAGTTATTGGTGTTCCAAACGCAGGAAAAAGTACATTTATTAACAACTTAATTAATCATCGGGTAAGGACTGCTACGAAACATTAAAATTGAGCTTTATAATTGACTTTAATGCTTAGGTATGTCCGACATCGTCTAAAGTGCATACAACACGAAAATCCAGTAAAGCAATTTACACAACGGGACAAACCCAACTTGTGTTCTATGATACACCGGGTTTAGTGACACCACGTGAAATTAAACGCCATAATTTGGAACAAAGTTTCAAAAGCGCCTACAAACATGCAATTCAACATGCGGATATTATCGCTTGCATGCATGATGTTTCCAATTCATGGACGCGAAACGCTTTACATTCCACTGTCATCGAAACGCTGTATGAGTACAAACATTTACCAAGCTTTTTGATTTTGAACAAGATTGATGCGCTGAGATCTAAACGTGTGCTGCTTGAACTGATACGCGTGCTAACCAACAATACTATTAACACCACACAATCAGTTGGGAATAAAAATCAAAGACGACAGTATAAGCGAATTGAAGAGTCTGTTGATAAACCTGTAGCAAATTCAGAGGATAAGAAAGATGTCAGTTGGAGTAACTTTCAGGAAGTTTTCCTAGTTTCATCCATTACTGGTAGTGGACTAAATGATATACAAGTAAGTAACAATTCAGAGTATTCCAATTAAAGTAAAATCAATATTAATTAATTAACAATATTTTGGCGCAATTGTAATAAGGATTATCTAGTAAGAGTTGCAAAGGAGAGATCTTGGGAGTATTCCAAAGGTTCTTTTACTGATGAAAAACCGGAAGCACTTATTGTGGAGAGTGTTCGTGCCAGGCTCTTAGATTACTTACCACAAGAAATACCATACAACTTGCATAGCGCAATTGAATACTTCTCCGAAGAGAACGGTATTACATATAGTTAATACTTATGATATCTGTTATAATTGTGAATCCTTATGTACAGGTACCATTTATGCATCAGTAGAGGTAACTTGTCCGTCAGCTCGTATTGAACGTTTAATTTGTGGCGAGTCGAATGGAAAATTAAGACAAATCACCGAACGTGTAACATCTGATTTAGTAGAAACATTCGGCAAGCCAATCTCCTTAACCATATCCACACGAAGTAAGAAGACAGATTAAAATAACATTTGTTAAAAATAAAATATTTATTTTTTCGTTAATAAATTATATTTATTTCTTCAGTTAATAAACTAGAGTAGTTTTAAATTGGATACCAATTCATCTACGTTTTTTTCTATATCCGGTCCAATACCCAAAACCGTTGCTGTACCAGCTTCTAATTGCGTACGCCCTGCATCTCTTACTAATTCTGCGACTACACCTGCTGTCTTGGCACGATTTTGTAAATTTGTAAGCTCTTCTAAAGTATTTGCACGCAATACGATTTTTGGTTGTCCCGAAAATGACCAACATTCTACTAATTTTTGCTTATCTTGGTCTTGTTGAGATTGTTGATAACAAAGTATAGCTGCATGCGCGCACTGTGCAGCAGTTTTGCCTTTAGACATTTTTAAATCTCCTCGCACCACTAACACCAGTTTCGTACGTGGTGCTGTAATGACACTGAAGAATTGTTTAAACATTTTTTTAATATTCTTGTTTGCTGTTTATTTGGTTTGAGCGTATTTTTTCATTTGTGCTTCTGTGTATTTTTGCATGCACTGCTTAAACTCTTTTACCACCTCTTGGCAACGGCGCCAATCACCGGTTTCAGCAATGCACTCTTGTACTTTGTAATGCAATTCAATGCAACCAGTTTTCTTAAGCATCAACTCTACGGGATCCTCAGTTTCCAGGGCAGCAGCAGCAGAGACTGACGACATTATTTGATTAAATAAATTACAGCTAATATACGATTTGTTTTACTGAAATAGTTTTCATTTGAATGATATAATTTTTCATTAAGTGTTAAAGCCAAATTAATTGCTACGGCAATCAGCTGTTTTTCGTCCCTTGCGCACCATGTGTTTTTCTACAGCTGTGCTTACAGAAGAGTCTAAATAATTGGGAATTGCAGAAATTCAAAAATTTGAAACTTGCAAGCACAAGTCTCGTTCATTGACTGGGTTTCACAAAAAGACCTTTTGATCATATGATGTTCCTATGAGATAACGTGATTTAATAGGCGTTGATGTGATATGAAATTTTTGCTCGTGGCTGCGGAGCTTACATATATAAGAAAGTGCCTGCCCATGGCGCACAGGGCCACTAATATGTAATGATGTGCGATCATATGATATGACACGATGTGATGTGACATGAAATTTTGTTCCTGCCTGCCATGCATGTATATATCGGGTGATTTTTTAAGAGCTTGATAACTTTTTTAAAAAAAAAAACGCATAAAATTTGCAAAATCTCATCGGTTCTTTATTTGAAACGTTAGATTGGTTCATGACATTTACTTTTTGAAGATAATTTCATTTAAATGTTGACCGCGGCTGCGTCTTAGGTGGTCCATTCGGAAAGTCCAATTTTGGGCAACTTTTTCGAGCATTTCGGCCGGAATTCCGGTTGTCTTCCAAAGCTGGAATAGTTGCTGTTATTTCTGATTTATTGACGTAGATAATCTAAAGGCGTTGATGATCTTGGTGGCCAACTTACGGGTCCATTTCTTGAGATGAATTGTTCTCCGAAGTTTTGGCCATAGAATCGCGAGCTGTGTGGCATGTAGCGCCATCTTGTTGAAACCACATGTCAACCAAGTTCAGTTCTTCCATTTTTGGCAACAAAAAGTTTGTTAGCATCGAACGATAGCGATCGCCATTCACCGTAACGTTGCGTCCAACAGCATCTTTGAAAAATACGGTCCAATGATTCCACCAGCGTACAAACCACACCAAACAGTGCATTTTTCGGGATGCATGGGCAGTTCTTGAACGGCTTCTGGTTGCTCTTCACCCCAAATGCGGCAATTTTGCTTATTTACATAGCCATTCAACCAGAAATGAGCCTCATCGCTGAACAAAAATAAATCGGACGTAAAGCGCGAAACACATTTCGAACCGAACACTGATTTTGGTAATAAAATTCAATGATTTGCAAGCGTTGCTCGTTAGTAATCTATTCATGATGAAATGTCAAAGCATACTGAGCATCTTTCTCTTTGACACCATGTCTGAAATCCCACGTGAACTGTCAAATACTAATGCATGAAAATCCTAACCTCAAAAAAATCACCCGATAGTGAAACTGCATTTAGCGGAAAGGGCCACTAATGAATATGTGATTGCGTTGATGTGACATGCAATTTTTGTTTTTAGCTGCCGGGCATATAGAAGAAAAAACCTGTCTATAGTGCAGAGCGCCGTTAATTGGTAGTGATGTTTTATGATATGATGTCGTTGAACTGATCGCTTTCAAGCTACAAAGTGCTTTGTATGAAAGGATAATACAGCTCTTGAGCAAAGCTATCTGCCAAGAACAGTAATGCAGTTTCATGCGGTATTTGACATAAAGCCCTTCTTCTCACTTTTCCTTAACCGTAATTTTCTTCTCTCTATTGTTGTCTACTGACAATCTCTTTTAACTCACGATTAAAAATTTATTTTTTATTATATATTTTTGTATGTATAATAAAATATGACTCGCGTAGGTACATACATACATATGTGCATAAGAAGTACTTAACATCGAAATGTATATGGTGTGTATGTGGAGTGCAATATGTGTATTACAAGTTGAAGAGTTGAACTCTTTTTGAAAACTTAATCTAACGGTTAATTAAAGGGTTGTACTAAATCTTATCTATGCAGGAAAAGCTTAGCTTTTGACATAAAAAATCAAATATAAAGTCAGAAGAGCTATAACAATATTTTTTTAGTTTACACAAAATCATGAAAATGACATTAATACATTTCTAAATTCCAAACATAATTAAAAAAAAAAATAAACAAATACAATATAATTTACTTTCCTACGTCTAGCTACAGTGCAATTCGAGTATTTACTGTACTAGCGTTTAAATACGAATGTATGTATAGCAATTGAATAAAAAACATATTTTAAGTGGAACGTTTCGCTAAAATTTGCAGCGCCTGCTTGGCTGCCGCTTTCTTTGCCAGTTTCCCATTTGCACCAAAGCCATTCACCTCCACACTACGATTCAGGCATGTGAACTGGCATTTCACCAAGTATACGTCCTCATCACAGATCGGATCGGCGAATTTCGGATTGGCATATTTATGCTCAGTTAATTGACGTACAGCGTCCAAGGGTATATTTTGCGTGAACTGATTGATTTCCTGTTCTAGCAAACCGTAAATGACATGCCAAGTTGTACGCAAGTCGCGACTGTCAAGATAGACGGCAGCAATTAATGCTTCCAATATGTCACCCAGTGCTTTGGGCACTTCCACATTGCTCGCCATATTAAAAGCGGCACCATTTGTTTCACTTGTAGGCACTGTAGTCTCCTCCATCAATATTTGTACATCGTCGCTGACGATGTAGTTATGTTTTTCTTGATATTTGGCAAAATCTTTAATTTTTTCAGCCAATGCGCTATTTTCAGCTAATATAAATAAATGGAAGCGATGACGCACACACACACCACCTAATGTTACATTATTGACCAATGCCGATCGTAAATCTGTAAGCATGCCTGGCGTCATATGCTGATAGCGTTCGAATATGTAGCACGAAATCAGAAAGTCTAGTATAGCATCTCCGATGAATTCAAGTTCCTGATAACAGCCAGTAATGCGATTGGTCGGATAGGAAGGATGAGTTAAGGCCTAAAACCCATAAATAGAAGAAGAAGCATTACTTAAACTATTCAGCTCCTTATTAATACTAAACATTTTTAAATGTCGCTAATCATTTATATATACGCATATACGTTATGGGGTCTACGACGTTTTCTACGTTGCAAACTTAACTTAACTTAAACACGCGGTGTTCAATAATACATTAGTAAAATCGGATACATACCTGCAAGAGAAATGCGCGATCGCGGAATTTGTAACCCAAATTCTCCTCCAATTTTTGATAGTTTATAAGAAAACTGTCGACTTCCTTAGGTGAAATGCTTGCTTGTAGCAGCGCGCTGGTAAAATTTAGGTCCATCAGATGTGAGAAAGATTTGCCAGGATCAGGTTTGCATATGCCGAAGAATTCCAACATTCGGAAAGTATTATAAATGCCATAATTTTTCACACAAACACCCAGTATGGCTTCCAATGTGTCGGCCACGACTTTATCGCGCAATGCCTCTTTGTATATAAACAAATTTAGTTCGTTGTCTAAACGTCTCTCTTCGGCAGCTGGTCCATCGTCAATAAAATGCCTTTGGCTACCGCTCACGATTTGGCTCAGACGTTCGCTTGAACAAGCACCGTTGATAATCTCATCTTCATTCAATTGAATTGCATACAAATCACTCGGTGTTAAACTCTTCAGCATATTCTCATTCGTGCTGAAAAGTTCTAAAAGATTGCTCGGTAAGCTGACTAAAGGCGGCAACCATTCATGAGGCGGCTTAAATAGATAGCCACTAATTCTTTCTGGTATATCGGTGTCGAGCATGCAATAGATAAGATTTCGATTCGATACAAATTTTCCTTTGACTTCGGTTAAAAATCCCTCGTGCCATTTTGGAAATTTATGCACCAAATATAGAGAGACGGAAAACTTTAAAAATGAATCACCCAAAAACTCAAAACGCTCCATATCGAAAACGTCATTAGCGCCAGCTGTTGTTAGGGCAGCCAAAAAGTCTGCCTGTTCGGCAGATTTTAAGTTTTCACCGCTTAAAGTGAGTTCCAATATATTTAAGTGGCGCTTTTCCGTCAAAGGAGCATCACACAATTTCAAACGGTCGATATTCATATTGTTTTCTGCTGTTTCGAGCGCTGGCTTTTTTGGCATATCCAACTGGGACTCGGACCACTCCTCATCGCTCAAGGTCAAAGTGTCCAATATTGAACCGTTTATAAATTTGTAGAAATAGTCCAGCTCAACCGGAAACATTAATTCCTGTTTGCGGGACAAATCTTCGGGTTCCAGGTAGTCCTTCCACAGCACATCATTTAAATTGGTCATGGTAAACACGGTCTCTTTGGCCTGTGTGGGCAGGGCGGGTAGTACTTTTTTCGGCTCCTGCATAAATGTAAAGCAAAGTTTTATTATTCCTTTATAATGACTTGTAAGACATTCTTTGCAAAGAGCAATAATTAATAAAATGGATCAAAAAGACCGTCGTACAGCTACAAAACGCCTAGAACCAGTCACAAATTTATTGCGCCGATATTTTTCTACTACAGCCAATTTGCCGGGTTCGTAGAAAAAATAATGCAACCTCGATGCTGCAACGTTAGTCTCACGAAAGCTGGGTGGTGAAGATGAAAGCGTCTAGGTCTAGATGTTTCCACATAATCTTTCTAACTGCAGCTTTGACAAGTTGCGTCCTCCAAAATCTTTAGTCTCACCACGTAAAAGCCTGTTAGCACACCTATCATTGCGGCTATATGAACCTTGCTAAGAGCTAATAGTTCAATGGACCTTTTGTGTCACCGTTACAATAGAAATTTACACTCACCTGCGGCTCTTCCATAGCATTGCCATCCATATCAATAGCTCGCGCTAAAGACTCGTCGATCATTAATTTTTTCGGCTGATATGCCACATTACATGCTATACCCAGGAATTTATTAACACGGCGTCGCAAATCCTCGGCATGAAGCATGAAATGAACGCGATGCAAAATGCTCGGTAGTAACAAAGCTTTGAGCCACATATCACCAGGAAACATGAAGTTGTGACAAAGCTCCGGTATAAGGCGTATGATGGAACTGTTGTGATGCGATTTTGCTGACTTGCCGACAGCATTGACGAAAAAGTTTCTTCTCGAAGTTAGAGCGCGTACTTCCAGCATAAATTGATCCTTTTGCACTACACAATCCACTTCATTCTTATATTTGTCATCGATAAAGTCAATGTAACTGGGATATTGATTATTATCGAAAGCGCTTTGTGGCGTTAGATCTGTAAGCACTTTGGTGACAACAAATCTTTGATTATCTCTGCCCGAGTACCACTTATTGACCACCTTGCCTATATAATCCTCTGGCTTATAAACTTTTTTTTGCCTTTCGCTTACGCTGTACTTTCGCTGTGGCAAGAGACGTTGAAAGTTTTGCACCAACTCCCAATCGATTTTACCGTTATTAAGTGGCGCTATAAAGTATGCGTTCTCTTGATTGCGCCGATCAAGCACCAGAAAACTTTTCCAGCATTCCAGTATATCACGGAAGATCATCAAATGGAATTTGGCTAATTGTTTTAGTTGTTGCTCACTTGTTATGGTTAATGTGATCGGGTTTTCAGCAATTTTCACAGATAATTTACCCTGATTCATGAAGAGTGGCATTTCAGCGAGCGCTGGCATTGGTTTGCGTGTCAAAATTGCATAGTTACAGTTAGTATTTAATAGCGTTACTATATGCTCCGTATAGCTGTCGGCTTTAAATTGCGGATATGCACGAATCTCATATGCGTAGCAAAGTTCGTTGATCTGTGGTACGGCATTGTAGAGTTCGTCCGGATATCTGTGATTGTAGAGTCGGCGTTGTTGTTTTCCCGCAGTTTTGGAGGTGACTGTAGATGAAGATATTAAATAGTATATAATATTTGGTTCAAAACGAGAAAACGTTAACTTTGACAGCAAGGATGATGTATTAGACTTCACCAATGCATGTCTTATGGTATAAAAAGGGTTTAAAAGATCTTTAACTGGATTTCTATCGCGTCAGTTTGTAAGGCAACTATATACTTTAGTGGAGACGCCTACGGTCTATTGTGCCCTCCCCTATATCACATATGGTAAGCAAGGTCCAGCATACTGAACAATTCCGGGAGCCTGCTGGGTGCGACTGAGGTCAGATGTGATCCCTGTCCACGTAGCTGGAGCCTAGGGTCTTTAGCCTGCTTCTGCGAATTGCTGGGCAATCCAGAATCAGGTGTTCTGGGGTTTCCGGTTCCATGTCGCAGAACCGGTAGTTTTCATGTTGGACAAGTACTTCCTGACCTGCCTGCAGTGCCCTGTATAGAGCGCGACAAGGAGGCGGAATTTGTCTTGGGTGAGGTTGATCATTTCCTTAAAACTTGCGAGGTTGTACCCTCCCAGAAGCAGCTAGGCATGGCGCTACTGTAATGAATGGTTCAGGCCCCATCATCCCAGACGCTTAATGCCCCGACACCCATATTAGGTGTACCCGGTTGCACACTGATAGGCGGTTCAGCCTTTCTATACACTCATCCACTGAAAGCGATTCAACCACATACACTGAGATCGCTTTTACAGCCGCTTGACTGTCGCTAAGTATGGCGATACGCTGGTTGCGATAGCTACGGATTGAGTTCTGTGCACTCACATATAGCAAAGACTTCTGCTTGAAAAATGCTCGGAAAACGTCCCATTGGTATGGATAGTTTGGTATGCGATCTGGCAATGCTTGCTCCAATGCCTTTCGTTGTTTTCGAGCCGTCAGATAGTGCTGCCTCTCAGCAGACACAAGCGAGCATTTGATATTTGAAGGCCTACCGGGGACTGCATTGCCTTAGATGCCCAAGCAACCGCTTCATAAGTGACAATAGGCCTTACGATCATGGTATACAGCCATCTAATAATACCTGTCTTGCAGCCTCAGGAACTGCCGGCTATGCGTCTGCATATCATCAGCGATTTGGCGGCTTTGGATAGCGTTAAATCTACATGCCTAAAGTTGTCCATAAAATAATTTGATTTTGAGCGTTCAGTTTGTATGGCAGCTATATGCTATAGCAGCACGATATCAGCGATGAAAAATGAGAAACTTTTTAGGAGAAAAGTACTAGTTAGCATATACATATGTATAGATACAGATAGACAGACGGACATGGCTAAATCGACTAAGCCCAATTTTTTAAATCTGGCAATTTGGTCGACCTAGCGGGATAGATCACTCACACAACACACATCCCTATCCAGTTGTTGTTGTTGTAACGGGTACTTAATCCCCGTTAGGATGGAATGGATTAGCTAAGTTGTCGTCGACGTCGTCCAACGGTAGGCCGAAGAAACGTGAGTGTGTTTTGTGGGGCATGCAAAGAGGTGGCCAGTGTTATGCGGAGACTCATTTCTCGCGGCAACTCGAACTCTTCGTCTGCAATGGGTGGTGGTGTGACTCCAAGTACGCCATTCACTGAAATGGAGTCGGTAAAGGATTCTTCTTGCTTTCAATTCCCACAACAGCCGGTTCTACGCACGGGAATTGACCCGGATTTCAACCGGTCAATGGTTGTTATTTCGGAGATCTAACCCCTTTTAGATCGGTAAGCCTTAGTTTTAGCTTGTCGTCATTTCTACATGTATTATTTCGGAGATCTAACCCCGTTTAGAACGGAAAGCCTTAGTTTCAGCATGCTGCTCATTCCTATCCAGTCATGAATTTCACTTACCGTTGTCATTGAATTTTTTCCAATGACTAAAGAGTTCTTCCGACACCTTAGCAACGCATTCCGTTTTTGTCACCGGCAATAAACGCTCATTAAGTTCGCCTTGCTCGTACAATGTTTTGCAAGCTTCAAAAGCTGCCGAGATTTGTGCCTGTTTGACCGTACGATATCCCTTGCTCTATGCATATAATATTTAAAAACAAATAAAAAAAATATAAAAAAATAACATTGAAATAACTATAATAAAAACAACAAGAACAAATAAAATTAATAGCTTTAAAATTGCTAATATATATGTAAGCTTCTCCTACGCACCATTATTGTGTGTTTTATTGAAGATTGTAACGGCATCTGCAAGGCTACACAGATCTTATTGTCGTCCGTTGTTTGTTTATTAAACCATGGCGTGGCGACGCCAAATGCATCGGTAGGTAATAGAGCACAATAACGATATAACAGCGGTAGCGCATTCGAAGCCAATAGGTAGGCGCCGCTCTGCGTTCTAAATGGCGTAATCAGATCTTCAAATTGTTCGGCAATATCTTGTTCCTTTGGTTCATCTTGATCCAAAATACGTCCAATCAAGAAATCCTGTATGGTTTTATGGGCTTCTTGATAGCCTTTGATTTTTTGTATCACACTTGCTTCATCCGATTTTTGCGCGAATATCGCATATAAAGCGTCGCTAGAGCGCGCACGCCCTTTTGTCTGCACATAGGAATTAAACGTCTTCAATGGATCATAAGCAAAAACATAATTGCAGGCCTGCACGTCAATACCCTCTTCAAGTACATTCGAACAGACGAGCAAATTGCAGTCGCCATTACGAAAGCTTTCGATAGCCTGTGTAAATATAGATGCAAATTGTAATTTTATATTTATTTACTTTATATGTATGAATGCTGATAGCAGCTTAGCAGAAGCCGTAAAGTGTAAACATATACAGACCTACATACATACGTATGTATATTCTCAAATTACAATAAACACAATGCTGTATCAGCCGAATTTCTTTGCTTATAGTATACTCCATATGTATTTACATACGTCTGTATGTATGTATAATGTGCATAACATTATAAACTTACCGTATTGTTCCACTTCTGATACAGCAGACTTTCTATGCTTGCTACAACCGAGTTCCGTCCTACCATAAATTGTGGACGCAAAGATTTAGCCAATATGGGCTCCAAATTAATATAATGTTGCAGTACATAATACACACATTTGGCTGTGTACCGACGCTCAACGAATATTAAACAATGTATTTCAGCTGGATCTTTATTCGAAAATAGTTCCTTTGTTAAAAGCAGTAGTGAACGCATTTTTGGTGTTGAATAGTTGAATATTATGTCTAAGGTGTTGTATGCGTCATCTGGATCAGTAATTTCCTCTTTCAGTTCATCGATAATTATATGTCGTATTTTTTCGCAAGTACTGATTACATAACGGTAAAGGTTACGCAAAACCATTGTTTCGGCTGCACGTTTTTTCAGTTCAAATTCAATTATTGGCGACATTATGGCTATAGCCGCTGCATATAAGCCGAATTCTTCCATTTGATATACGAAATCATTTAAAAGATTAGTTATAAAAGACTTTTTATTGGGCTGTCGTAGACTACCCAAATTTTTGGATTGCTTTACTTTAATTGCACCTAAATCCCATTTATTGACCATTTCAGCACATTCATTGATAATATCCTTGATGGTTTGAACTAATCTAAATATATGTGTTTGCCTTGTATACGCGACGAGTTTTTCTGTGGGTTTCGTTGAGTATCTGTTGTAAAATGTTTTATAAATTAACATTTGTAATAGGAATGGCTATCATTTACGAGTGCTACTTACGCCATTACGTTCTGATATTCTTCCATTGAACCGACTGTAACGATTTTGCCGTGAAAAATTGCTTCTAAATTTTCCAGCTCCTCACGAATTTTGTTCAGTTTGTTACCCTTTATTAAGACTCCTGTCAAACCAATTACCCGCGGTAATTGTGATTTGTCAGCGGCCATTCTATAATGCCTCATAAACTCATGCATGGGATGATTATTTCTTGCATGGTGACATTCGTCAATTATAACAACACTTAAGTCAGTAATTTTAATATAGTTTTGTGAAATTATATCGACAAAAATTTGCGCTGTACCAACAAGAACCTAAAAAAAAATGACAACGCTATTATGTAAATTTTGCAAGAAAAAACTTTAAGGCTACAATAACTATCACAAATAAAAAATGTTCTTTACAGGGACTTAATTTATTAACATACTTGATTGATTTTGATTTCATCATTCCACTTCCTCGGGGACCAATTATCTACGTCACGCTCTCCTATGTAGAAACCGACATTTAAGTTAGTGCATCGCTTCAGCTCAATAGCTTGTTGACGTGCTAATTCAACGGTATTGCACATAAATACCGCCCTTTTGCCACCATTTTCAATTGTTCTAAATGCGTATTCATCGTAAAAGACACGTACGATTGTACATAATTCTATAGGATATATGTATGTATGTGTATTGCATGTAACTCACTCTTGCATTTGATGTGAAAAGCGTTTTAGTGCCATTATCGCAATGTATGTTTTGCCGGCACCTGTAGGAAGATAGATTATAGCATTCCGTTGCATGACATAATTTAGGAGCTCCATTTGATATCGCCTGGGCTCCATTACATCCTTATCGCTAGTCTGCTAAAAGAATTAGTTTTCTTCAAATGTGTACATATCTTTGTTTTCTAACTGGCAAAGTACTTACATTTGCATTGACACTAGCCATTATTATTTTTATATTTAAGATTATTTACTTTAATTCAATTAAATTTTTTCCACAAACACCATGTAATCTGCACCGCTGCTGCAAATATTATGAAATTGCTTACTGATACAACAAAGAATGCACACAAGTTCAGTAGCTGGATCGACTTACGTGGCTTTCACGAACTGGCAGGAAGAACTCTTGTTGTTTTGTGTTGAGCAAATTTTATGCTTTGATGTAAATATGTATATAATTTGAAAGATTTTGGTGATTTCCCCATTTACAAAATTCCTTGCAAGAAAACCAAATACTTTGACAAATGAATAGAAAAACGTATGTTACCAGACTTTTATTTTTCTAAAAAAAAAACTTTTCTAAATTAACAGCTGATGTGTAGATTTGTTTTTTGTTCTAATTAGAACCCCCTTCATTTCAATATAAACTGGTTGATTTTTATAGTTTATAGATAGCCGCACTTCATACAATATAAACTGAGCTCGTTCTGGTTGCTGTAATAGTTTTTATCCAAAGTCGACCCCGACATGCCATATATACATATATCCAGCATGCAATGAGTCCCCGCATTATTCTAAACAAATTTTTGTATGCCCAGCTAGCCCTACATACCTAATATCCCTCTCTCTATGGTCCGACCCCGTCGAAACAGCACGTTTCCAGGGTCTACCGTTGGATGGACTCGATGAAAACTTACCTGAACTTTTATGCGCAACATTTCAAAATTTTAGTTGCGTACTACCGATTGCATCCCTGTTGTAGTTAGTCATATCGTTGATTGTAGAATTCAGTCATCTGTCTGAAGTCATTTATTTACGATATCGCGAGAATAAGGTAAGAGACAAAAACAATCTACCAAATTAATGTTTTTATAATGAAATAAATTTCAAAAGGCATAATTCAACAACTAAAAATATTTAATACATATAATTTCAGAGGTGTAAAATTGTGTAATAGCAAAATATTGTTACACTAACTTACAGATAAAAAATAAATACAATTTCTTTAGACGTGTGCAAGGTTTTGGTAAACAGCAGTTCGAAAAATCAACAAATTGTGCAGAAGAGTGGAGTATAAGAGGGCGTGTTCCCCGTACAACTTTTTCCGCTATGGTTGGAATTATTGACGATACTTGTTTACACTATCCCATTGGCACGCGTATTAAAGTTGGCGAAAATTATGGCACAGTTAGATATGTCGGTGAAGTAAGTAAAATATTTATATAATTAACATGCAGTGCCGTCAAATATAGATTTATTTCAGGTAACAGGCTACAATGGTTTATGGCTGGGGGTAGAATGGGATGATCCTCAACGTGGCAAACACAATGGATGCGTCAATGGCAGGCACTACTTCCATACACAGTACCCAAATGCTGGCAGCTTTGTGCGTCCTGGTAAAGTTGGTCCCTTCGAATCACTTGAAGACGCAGCTAGAGAACGATACTTAGATTACTCAGCTGAAAGTAGTTTGGATTTATCGTTGATACGCGAAGCGCAGCAAAAAATGCAAGCTAGTTTCTTTGAAGTGGTGGGCATGGATAAGATAGCGCGCAAGCAAAGTAAATTTGAACAACTGTCGGAAGTAAGTGTAGATAATTGCCCGATTAATGAAGCCGGCTACTTGAAAGACTTTCAAGTTCTCACCACATTAAATATTAGTTCGACACTTGTTTGGAATTGGAAAATTGTCGCTGATATTTGCAAACAAGTGCCGACTTTGATGGATTTGAATTTAAGGTATGTTGTCATGTCAGTAAATTAAAACCTTGTCAAAAGTTTTCACATTTTTAAATTTTTACCTTTATGAAAATAGAGTTATAATTTTTGACAGTATTATTTACATATGTCTATGTTTTATATAACAGTTGTAATCGCCTCGTATTGCCGACGGATGCACAAATTAAAGAGCTAGAACCCACATTCAGGAATTTGAAATGTATTAATCTACGTAATTGCGGTTATAATGACTGGGCCAAAGTGATACAGACAGCTAAATTGTGGCCGCAAATAGAAGTTTTGGCTCTCCAAGAGAATCCGTTAACCGAACTAGCTGAGATTAACAGCAACGAAGTCTTCAAATCCCTAAGGTACGTGTAAACAAAATTGTAGCTATAAGTTTCTTAAAGCAAAATATATTTTATGCAAGGTTTTGTCTGACAAACAAGCCGAAGTCTCTTATTAACAATGTGAATTTTAATTCAAAAATAAATATTATAGAGAACTGGACTTACATCGTACAAAAATTATGGATTTTGATCAAGTATGCAAATTAGGAAATATCACAACACTGAAAACATTAAATCTTATGGAAAATGGCATTGAAGAAATTAAGCTACCTGACTGTGAACCGAATGCAAAACTTCAAATATTTGTGGCTTTAGAACAACTTAATTTACTCTATAATCCCATATGGAATGAAGCAGAAACGTTTAATGAGTTGGATAAGTTGCCTAGCTTGAAGCGCCTTAATAAAACACCTCACTTAAAATCTGATTTTGATGAGATGTTTTCTAAAGCGGTCGGCATGATAACGAATTTAGAAATGCTTAATAAGATTGAAGTAACCGCAGAAGCGCGTCGCGATGCCAGTTACGATATTTGGAAGCGGTATGCTATGGAATGGTTGCAGGCAGCCGATAAACCGGAACTTTTGCAAGATTTCTACAAAAAACACCGGTCATACGCCGCTATAATACAAAGTAAGTTTGATACATTATGATGTCCGTTATTCCGCCCGTTGTAGTTTTAGATTTTGCACTAAAAAGTAAGCAAGCTCTTTATTTTCCATTTAAACCATGCATAAATTGAATTATATTTCTTTCCCATAAAAGTAAATTAAAACTACAACTTTGAAAAATTGATATTTTAATAAGAAATTTTTTCGATCCATAAAGAAAAAGTCATTCTGATTTTTTCCATAAAAACGTTTATTTAATATTATACGCTGTTAAAGCTATACATCAAATGTCTTAAGCATTCTGTGTTACTTATACGGCATGTTGTTCCGCATGAATGCATTTGATGCATGATTTTAACAACTTTTAAATAACTTTTAAAGCAATATTTTTATGAAAAGGAAATATTAATATTATTTTTTGCAGAACGGGAATTTCTGTATTATCATTATTTTAAATTTGTATGTTTATTTACTTTGGAGACATAAAATCTATTGCTAAAGATCAAAAAATCCTATGTAAAATGTAATCCTAAAGTAAAATTTCTTAAACTTGGTTTAAATCGAAAATAAAGAGCTTCTGGTTAAGGAAAAAAACAGAAACTTCATTGGAAATAACGGACACCCTAATCACCTATGCTTTTACATTTGCAATAAATTTTCCTTATTTAATATTTCAACGTAAATATTTACAGAGTATGGTTCGCCTGCTGAATTTGTTGTGCGACCTAATGTTAAACAATCCAATTTAATTAAGATTCGTGTACTCAACCAGCAAACTGGAGAAATATGGGAGAAACGTGTACCGCGCATGATTACAGTACAAACTTTACAGGGTCTAGTTGCGAAACATTTTCAGACGGTAATGAACGCCAATGGCAGTTTACCGCAGCTTACCTATATTGATGCTAAATATCCCGAACTAATGGTGCCGATGGACAATAGCGCTAAAACATTAGATTTCTACAGTGTTCAGGATGGAGACACGGTTATTGTGAAGTAGTAATGTAATTTCAATAACTTGCATATTAATCGAATTATTTAAAATTATATGTACATTGTTATTTTTTTTAAACATAATTGAAGTGCAAAATTTCTTTGTATAAGCGTATTATTAACAACTTAATGGAACTGATTTTCAATTTCCCTTTTTTACATATTATTTTTATTTGATAATTATAAATTATTTGGCCTTTATAAAGCATAAATTTGCTACAAAATAATCTCGTTTCACTGCACCAATAATATAAAAAATATAATATTACTTGAGAGGTAAAATTAAACTTGGTATAATTTCTACAACCGTTCGGATGTAACAGGTAAGAATATGGTGCGAAAAAACGCAGATTAATAAAAATAAATAATAATATTATTGGCGAAATTTCATTCCGGCTTGGCTACGGTAATTGTAGAGTGAGTCATTTTTCCAGTTTCGATTATTTATATGCGTAAAGTACGACTTCCGTTTGCTTTGAAAATTCGTATTGGAGAGTTTTTCTTGCAAGCAATTAATTTTGACATTATTTTGGTGATCTCTCATTCTGATGTAGACATTGCCCAAAGAGAACAAATACGTTGATTTTATAAAGAACTAGATGAAAATAATAAAAAAAAAATTCATTGTTATTACAGAAATAGGACGTGCTTTATTTTAACATCAAACATTTCATTTAAACTAAATTTTATGCTTTGAATTTAACCCTGAAATATTTCGCTTTTCTCAGCAACAGCATTTATTGTGAACTATCGTTTTTCGTAGACTTTTGTAAAATGTCAGTGTAAAAGCGATAAAGTCTCCAACGAATTAGTTTTACTGCAACATTAACAAGTTTTTGTGTGAAGAAAAGCTTCGTTTGTTATTTCATAAATATTGGCATTATTATTTAGTACATATACAATTACCATACAAATCTAGTTGTTAATAAATTTCTATTTGTTTAAATGTGATAGTAACTCAGCCATTATCATATAACTAGAACTATGATATAGTTGCATGCACTGTAGTTGCAACGTAGTTGTTTAATCGAAGTTATTAACACATGCAAGAGACAACAATAGGAAGAAAAAAAGCATAACGTGACAGTTTTTGTGTGCAAAATTGGAAATAAAAATATTAGTATAAAAATAAAAATAACAGGCTAAACGAAAAACAGAATGTCTGAATCTTATGGTATGTTGTTTGGCATTGAATTACTAATTGTGAAGTTCATACGTATACTTGAATAAAGTATCTGTGTGTGTTGTATACATAAATAAGTATTTACAATGGTTAATTTACCTGTGTTGCAGATTATCTTTTCAAATTCTTAATAATTGGCAGTGCAGGAAGTGGCAAAAGCTGTTTGCTACATCACTTCATCGAGAATAAGTGTAAGTTTTGCCAATGCTTCGCAAGTGTTTTCCAATATAAATGTGAAATGTGCGAAGTAACATTAGTATAAATAATTACCTGCAATTATCCACTATGCATGTATATATGTATGTACGCACATTTACATGTACATATATATACAATCCAATATGTAAGCATTACGTATTTTGGAAAAAAACAAGTGATTAATTTTTTTGTTTAAATTTACATATACATATATATGATATTTTATAGAAAGTTGCTAAATGTTGTAATAATTCCAGTTAAAGATGACAGCTCCCATACGATTGGTGTTGAATTTGGTTCACGTATTGTGAATGTTGGTGGTAAATCAGTAAAGCTGCAAATATGGGATACAGCGGGACAAGAACGTTTTCGATCGGTAACACGTTCGTACTATCGTGGTGCCGCTGGAGCTCTGCTGGTGTATGACACAACATCGCGTGATTCCTTTAATGCTCTCAGCAATTGGTTGAACGATGCACGCACCTTAGCCAGTCCGAATATTGTTATACTTTTGGTGGGCAATAAAAAAGACTTGGAAGATGAGCGCGATGTTACATTCTTGGAAGCAAGTACTTTTGCACAGGAAAATGGTATATAAAACTAATATATTTAAATGTCGTAATATATTAATGTTGTTTGATTTACAGAACTAATATTCCTGGAGACAAGCGCTAAAACAGGAGAAAATGTTGAAGAGGCTTTTTTGAAATGTTCCAAAACTATATTAGCAAAGATCGAAAGTGGTGAATTAGACCCTGAACGTATAGGCAGTGGCATTCAATATGGTGGTGCCGCGCTACGAAATCTGCAAACAAGACAGCGAAGCATTAGTAAACCAGACTGTGGTTGTCGTGTCTAATTGGATGGCGGAGCACGTCGTATATTTATTTCTATAATCTCATATTAAAACTTTATTATGTGTAGAGTCTGTAAAAGTAAACAAAAAAATGTGAAAAGCGAATCTGATATGGCGGCAGGTATACGCAATATAGACATTCGGTGTAGTTATATAAAATTGTAATATGTATGTACGTATTCGAAATGTACATATATGTATTGCAATTAGACTAAGCAAAAAGTATAAATAATATCGGATTATATATGTAAATGCTCATTGTTGTAATTTCGATTGTGGTATATTTTTTATATTTTAACAATTAAATCAACATTCATTCCTTATTTGAAAAGTGCGTTACTTGCCTGTTTTAAAAATTTGTACAAAATTCGATTGCATTGATTACCGGATTTATTAAAAATTAGGTGTCTCGCGACAATGCTTGGTTTTAAATATTAATTTGTTATGATATTTTACACATTATTCGCATATATAATTGCATAATGTTAAGGAAATAGATAATTAAGTAATCTTTTTTGTAAATACAACAAATTATACAAAATCTTCATGAATAAACGAAATTAAAATCATGACCAAACCTTAATACAAGTAATTTGTTTAGAAACTATTCATAATTTATATGGCTTCTCAGACTATATTTAATAATTTGTGGTTGGTGTCGTCGAGATCATACCATTTATGTCGTTTGCTAATCCTTAACTGAATGATAATAACCCACGTTTCGATTTTAAAAATAGTTTGTATATATTTCAAAAGCGGTGTAAATGTGTGCAAAGCGGTACATACTAAAATTGTACAAATACTGTATTTAACTAAAAAATGTTTGCTAGTTAGTCAGTTTTTTTAACATCTCCATTTGTGTGTCCAGTGTAACTTTGATAACAATTCACCATATCTTTCGCCGTGTAGCTGTAGAGCTTCTTACGACTTCCGGAGAAATTCTATAAAAAATCATGTGTTTAATAGTTTTTTGAAGTATTTAAATTTACATTTCTAGCATACGTTTAAATCACCGGCAATCAACGTCCATAGGTACACAAAAGCAGCAGGTAAAACGCTGACAATGATGGCGAATTCAAAATTGGTGAACGTTTTAAACATTTTCTTTCCGTAATATATGTAAAAATTTGTCAGTACTACGTGATTTTTTGTACTTTTTCCTATGTCAATTCAATTAGTATATTTGTATGTAGTTGATTTTAAGGGGAGGGAAGATTAAATTTTATGAATAACAAATTTGTCACCTCTCAGCTGTTTGCTATAAAGACGCTAGATCACGATAGTAAATGGTATTTGACAAGCAAAACAAAACAAATATAACTTATAAAATAACAATTAATTTTGTACCTGTATTTCAAAAGAAAAAAGTTTGTGTCAATGTTGTAAAAGTTCTACAGAACAGTTGAAACTAAACTAATTAATTATTTTCATACCACAATTTAGGTATTATTGTTAATAATATTGCCACCGTTTACAACACTGAAATTCACAATTGGTGCTAATCATTTTATCGATGACATTACGTCTTACGTCTGATCAGTCAAAGATTTTCGTGATCTAAATTTTATAGTTCTTCTTGGCTTGTGCAAATCCAATTTTAACAAAAATGAGAATCCCATTTGGCAAAAAGCATGCTGAAATCGCCACTTCCTTGTAAGTTATGTTATAAGTGCTTTTTCCTATGCAATTACAATGTTTGCCCAAAAATGTAATTTGTGCAGCAAGCAAGATTTGTCTAAACATTGCATAATCAATAAGCGAATATAAGTTTAATAAAATAGCAAATAATTTTTGTATAAGGCAATAAGTAATAGTTCTACCATTACTTTTTCAGCGTCTCATCGGCGGCAGGATTTGGTGGCGCAGCGGGGCTTGCTTTACTCTACCTGACAGATTGGAAATTGGTGCTGCAATACATGCCAATCTACAACACGAAATTTGACAAATCCGAATAAATTGTTTGATGCGATTGGGAGAACATTTACATTTTTCGCTCTATCCTTATGTTGTTCATAAATCTAAAGTAACTTACATTATACACTTAATGTGTTCGAAAATAAAGTAGTGTGGAAGTTTTAGTGAAGTACAGCACATTTGCCTTGTTTGTTGCTATTGACTTGCTTAAGCCGTTTATGTACTGAGCCAAATTAAACGTAAATGTTCATAAAAATAAGGTTGAAGTATAAGCCGATGTTGTTGTTTATAAAACAACAAAATGAAGGGTTCTGCTACAATTACACACAATTTGTTTTTCAAACTAAAAAATATGCGGCGGTAAGGAACGTAAGGCAGTTTACGCTTATGATTTGAGACAAATTTACTCGAGATATATTATTATTTATCTATGAGGGAAGCGTCTGCTATAGTACTTGAATTAGATTAGATTTGATTAATAAATGAGGAATGCACCGCGACCATAGGTCTATTGTGCTCTCTCCTAAATCACAAGGACTCCAGCATATTGATAAATTCCAATATTCTGCTGGGTGTTTGAATAGGGAATATTAAGTTTACCAAGATGTTTGTAGCACCGAAAAAGAAACGGCGTTAGAACAACAACAATAAACGGCGAAGACGCTATAAGTTATATAAATATAATGAATGATCAACGTAATGCGCAGAGTCGATTTAGCCACTTTTCTCAGTTTTTGTGATATCGATCAGAAATTTTGCACACGTTGGTTTCTCCCCAAGAAGTTCCTCTTTTATGGCAACAGGCATTATCTAAAGAAGTTTTTATTACAGTCGGGTCTAAGAATCCGAAACGGAACCTTATTTTTAAACGACCAAGGATTGTCCTGGATATTACTTAGGGAATATTTTTTGCCAATTCAACAACAATATCATATATCAGCAGATCAGATTCAAGTCATTATATGGAATTTTCTTATATATTATTTTTTTATTGATCTACAGTTCTAGCCGTTAGGAATACTATTGAGAAGACAAAGCTTGACCATGGTCAAATGAAACAACGTTGTTTGTTAGTAAATCTTTTATTTTCCCACATAAGGAAAATCGATAATAAAAACTCTAATTAACTATTTTACTTAAAAGTCGTATTTAAGCTTATAAGTGGTGTAAAAACATTTGTATTCGTATATATACACAAGTATGTATTATGAATGTATGTATTAGTTTGTATAAAATTACATAGTAAAAAAGTATAAAAAATGGCAGGATACTTTCTGATTCGAGAGTGTTACATCTTTAAAGTACAAAACGATTTGTTCACACTGTATTACCGCTTTAGGCGTTACATGCTATTTGATTAAACAAGTTCCAGCGCATATATGACTTTGCTTTTTCAAATTATTGTATCAAATCTGTAGTAAATTGCTTAAACGATCATTCGTTTAATAATATTTAACTTACATTTTGTTCAATTTCTGCTTATTTCTAACGAAAATTGTGCGAATTCAATATTAATGTGGACTAACATAACCTCACATTTAATAAATGTACTTTGTTTTATAGGTATGTACTATGTGCTTCAAAAATATGCGTATTTAGTTATTCTAATCAGATTCATTAGTTACTTATGCATGTAATATATTATTATTTATAAGCTATTTAACTTTTTTTTCGGTTTCAAGAAAAATATTTTTGTTTACAATTATTTTTACAAAAATAATATGCATATGTATGAAAATAATTTTGTAGTAAAAAATTTATTTAGATTTTTAATTCGCCATTACACTTCAATTACTTCTACTACAAAAAAATACTTCGCTCCATTGACTAAAAATCAACAACATCAAGAGAACGCATGTATGTCTTTTACAAACAGAAAATTAGAAATTATTACAATAAGCTCAACTTCTCAGTCAGTCACCTTATATTTATATATGCATGTATTTTTGATTATATCCAATGTGTGTAGCTAACGCTATAATAATTAACTTTCAAAAAGTTTTAAAAATAATTTGTTTAACAAACCTAAAACTATGAAAAAATCTGTGGTCGTCGACCAGCGATTAACTACAAATTTTTGAAGGAAATTTAACTAAAATATGTATGTATATGTCTAAACAAGTTCGGTGTTTCATTAATGCAGTTAATATTTTTGCAATACACTTAGCTATAAAATAACTGGGGTATAATAAGAAAAAAATTAAAATAAGAAAAATGTAAAACAAAATTACTGCTATCGATTATTACGTATCGATTAGAGCACTTCGCTTTAAACTTTACATATTGGCTGTGAAAGCATAACATTGTGGGTGTTAACTTTAAACTTTCTAAACCACCATAATTGCTCACTAACTTTCCGTACAACAATTTACCGAAAAATAAACTCAGTGACATTTCGATTCTTACACTCTTAATTCGAATAACCTTGACTTTAACCCTAATTTTAACAAACTTACACTCTAATTAGTTTCTCATTTTACTTTTGCTAATTTATAGATCTGGTTCAACGAATGATGCTGGAAACAGACCTGTCTTATTGGTGCGCGCATGCGTGCCCTTATACCAACCATTTTTCTGACGACGTTGCACATAAATTATATCGCCTACTTGTAATTCCAGCTCTATTTCACTATTAGGTGGATATGGAACTACACACCTGAAACGGCTGTAAAAATATATACATTATATATTTGTAAAAAACAACGACAAGTAGTTCTATGTACCTTTCGCGTGAGCACTGTGTTGACTTGGTAGTCGCACTTGCCGCCACAGCGGCTGCTGTTATATTGCATGGCGCAAGCAATGCGGTCTGCCCACTATTGCTACCGCTCACAGCGCCATAATCATTGTTGGAAGTAGATAAAGCGGCTGCTGCATCTAAACTGTGCGATTTGCGGTGATTTGTAGTTATTATGTTTGTAGGAATTATTTGCTGTTGTTCGCCAGCATTTTTAGGTGTGTTAGAAACCAATTGTTGCTGTTGTTGTTGTGGAACCGATGAATTGTAAATGCTACGCAAGGTAGCATTATCCATAGATTGTCGTGCGCTGAAAGCAAAAGAAAAAACAATAAATAAATAAAATGAATAAATATGACAGCGATTCTTTACTTTTGTAAGTGTGGACGTTCTTTTGGTCCTCTCAACTGCTGCGATCCATAGCCCACACCTTGTGCTGCGATTTGTTGCATTTGTGCTTGTTGTTGTTGCTGTGTCTTGTGCATATTCTCTTGAATTTGCGCCATTGCAGATGTATTTGCAGCAGCTGTAGCAAGCGCTGTTGGGTCATTTGGTAGATTCTGTAACAATTGGCTAGGACAGGAGCCAGAGCTGTGTCGAAAATTATATTAATTATTATTTTTATTAATATTAAATTTTATTTAGAATCTGTGTTGTTATTCAAATGTCAATAACTAAAATTGTTGACAAAAACAATGATATTGAGGTATAATGGCAACTTACCGCACATGTACTGGATGCAATTGTGCGTGTGTATGAGCTGATGCGAAGTGTGTGTTGTTTTTCTGTGCGGCGTTGCATACAGAATTTTTGCTCATATTATGAATGGAGGAATCATCAACTGTCGTTGTAGTTGACGAGTCATGTGCGGATTGGGTGTGCGGACTTTTCTGTTGCTGACGTGCGATTGCACTACTCGGAGATTTCGAACGTGATTTGATGTGCGCCAAGCGCTTCATTAACTGCACCGCACTGGATGTGGTGGAGGAAGAAGCTGTTGGCGTGGCTGTATTTGGCATGTTTTCCTTTTGCTTGCCACTATCCTTCTCTTTGACGTTTTGCTCTTTTGTGGTATCATGCGCCTTACTATAACGATTGAAAAACGCCTCGACCGTATGACCGAGCGGTTTGGTCCAAACCGATGAGGCTGGCAATGCGCTGCTCACTTGACGAGGCGGCAAATCAGGCGGTTGATGCAGACTGTGTATTCGCTGTGTTGTTGAAGTCACAGCAGGCGGTGACTGGACAATTGGCACCAGATTTGATCCGGGTTTAATAGTGGTTTGATTGAGGTGTGGTGAGCTCTGCAGCGGTACATACTTCCATTGATGCATCAATTGTTGTTGATCGCGGCTTCGTAGTGGCGTCACATAATTACCCGGAAAAACGCCGGTAATATCTTGCCAGTTCTTACCCTTGAACCAGCCATCCAGACAGCGCTCGATTACGATGTAAACACAACCTGGAATAGAAAAAGTGTTGAAAATAAGTAAAAAGGAAATATTTGCAGCAGCCAAACGGAAATATTTACCTTTTTTTAATTCCAGTTCATCGCTTTTCCGTGGTTTGTATGGATAAAGTGCGAGATAACCCCAAGGTAAACTCGGTGGTATATGCTGTTGCACAACACTGGTTTTCAAAACATTCACGCGTTGTTGCGTGTGCTGCGGCGGCAGTTGCTGCTTTTGTTGCATCTGTTGGGTGTGTATTTGTTGTTGCTGCTGCTGCTGTTCTCGTGCGATCGTGCTTTGCGGCACCGCTACGTTCGCAGCATTAATGCCCTCTTGTACTTCTCCACTACCGTCGCACGAAGCATGCCGCACAATATCTGGTGAATTTGTTTCTGTGGGTACGCTTAAAATTTCCGCTGAATGACGATTCGATTGCAGTATGCTTAGTGTTGCGCCTGTGCCCAATCCTGTGTGCAAGTTGCCAGCTGAGAGGAGAGCATTTAGAGAATGACGCTTTTCACGTTTATCGCGGAAGCGTACTGAGCTGGACCCACTGACGATATTGAGGTTGGAACTTTCATGCTGCGGTGAGGCAGGCAGTGACTGATTAGGACTGCTGGGCATCGATGTTGAGTTTACGCCACTGTTGATGCCGACACAAGCCATACCACTATTTGACGCCGTAGTTGTTGTTGTAGTGCTAACCGATTGCGGGCTAGTAGCGCTTGATGAGGAATTCGAGGCTGAAGCTGATGAAGTTGTTGATTCGCTATTATTGGTATCGATTTGTGGCATTGGCGGGGGATTTCGTAGCTGGTGCGGCATTATTTGCTTCCCGCTGCTCGTAGTTGATGCAGAATAGTTGGCGGCCAATGCGGCTATGTCTATAGTCGGCGGTGCAGTCGTCATTGCCGTTGACATATTGGTAACCAGGTAAGTTGCTTCGAGCACCTGTTTGGCAAGTGCATTCAATTCAACAAAGGCGATAGGGAAAATACCAATTGAACTGCCAATACAACCCTCTGCCCAATTGTGATCAACGCGCCGCAAAACATGTATAATGGTGCCCTTTTTGAATGTAAGACAGCCCTGCTCCTCATTCGGCGGCATTTTAAAATCATATAATGCAATACATTGCGGTGTTGGCAATGGCACAACAACTTGCACGTGATTTATGGGGAAAGTACCCTCAGAAATGAACCCGTTGCCGTTATTAAGCTGTCCCACGTACCAATTACTGTCGATTTTGCGCTTTAGCAACACCAAATCGCCTTTCTTAAAATGCAAATCGGACGGTTCAGATGATTCAAAATCATAAAGTGCGTAAGCGTGTGGCAATAAACAACGTCGTTGTTGTATAAATTGTTGTGGGAGCTGTTGGGCACCACCATTTATGCTGTTACTGACTGGCAGTAACTGTTGCTGTTGGATTTGTGTATGTTCAATTGTTGTGTGTTGTTGCTGCTGCTCATAGTCGGTGACATTTCGTATATCCGGGCTGGATTTGCAGGTGTGCGACTTTTGCTGTTGTTGTGTCTTAATAGCGGCTGCATTTTTCATGCCTACAGTTAACGAAATGAAAAATTATATTTTTTTATATTTGACAGTTCAATTCACAATCATTTATTAATAACATGATTTAAAAAAATAATATAAAATCATTGCACGCACAAACATAATTATGTATAAATCTTATATACGAGATTGCAGTAAAAAGAGTATTGCTATATTTGCATAGTTATATCATAAATGGTGAATGGATTTTATTTAGTAAATAATTATTACTGTGCAATAATCATTCATATTTATTATGCGTATGCATATGCCAGATAGCTTTCTATTACTTTATAAGTACACTAGTGAAAAATATAGACAAAAACACATTAATTTCGGTTGCATCGTTGCTAGTATACCCTTCACAAAACAAAAAAATTCATACAATAGCTTAATTTTGATAGTTCAGTTTGTATGGCAGCTATATGCTATAGTGGTTCGTCCTAAAAAAAATTCTAGGGATATAATAGCATTTGTTTGGGCAGTAATATAAAGTCTCCAAAGTTGTAGATATTTTAACAAATAAACAACAAGCACTGTACAGGGTATAAATATATGTATGTACTTCAACTGAGCACATCGAATATAAGGCAGATATTAAATAAACAAATTTCTTTACATGCATGCTTATTAGTTGTTGTTACCAAAGTAATTCTGTCGTGTGTGGGTTGATTTCATCGCGCAGATATTGAGCAACTCTTGTGGCCCTCATACTAAAATAAGCACCTTTACAAACATAATTTACAAAATGTGCATATATTTATATGTATATTAAAAGAATTTAATGATATGCATGCATGTATGTATAAACCCACCTTCTAGTATCCGCATTAAGAGTACGTTTGGTGGTAAATCATCTATTTTTACTTCAACTAACACACGACATTCCGGACATCGCAGCTCTTGTCGACTGGACACGATCACCTGCGAATTTCAAACAACGATATAAAATCATTTTTACATGCATATGTAATACTGAGGCAAATTCGACAAATGCATGTTACCTCTAAGCATTTCCGACAAAATGTATGTTGGCAGGGTAACACCTTCGATGAAGTATCCAAACGTTCTAAACACACAGAACACTCCAACAAATCATTTAGTGTATGTTCATCCATTTTAGGCACTATTTGTTAATGTTTTTAAATTATGCTTATATCATTTATTTAAAACTTTAAGATAATTTCATATTTTACAAATATGTTTTACTTTATTTTTTATGTGCATACATTTACATATGTATGTATGCTACTAATTCAAGGATAGTAGGTTTAAATACATTTCGATACACTAAATCTAACTGATCGCAGCACATTCCATTCCAATGCCTTAACTGAGTAATGATCACCGCTAATACAACTCAATTCTGGTAATGCTCGACAAGTTCGTTGCGTTTGATGTTATTGCTGTTTTCGTTTGACACCTAGCACTTCACAAATCGCCCAATAAAGATACATATGTATATACACATATTGAGCAAATGCATTCCGCGACAACCGAGTCAAGTGAATGGGCGGAAAATACACACACTTGTGAAATTACTAAAGCCAACTTTGGTAGCTTATTGCTTTGCTTCCGATTCGAACCAATTCAAAAGAAACTATATGCAAATACACTAATTTCTGCTTTAACTACATCTATTTTACTATTTCACTAAATTTCTTATTTAAAATGCATTTTCTCTTTAATCTAATAAGAAAAATTAAGTTCTCAAGCCATGATGATATTTACTGCAAATGTCAAATAGGAAAACTATTGGAATTTATGCAAATTGTGGTATGTTCAATGAAAGCTCTTTCATATGAAAATTCGAACCAAATGCACATTGTATATTTTAATGAGGTGACAAATGCAATTAAATAAACATGATAAAGACGACAACAAAGTAACAAAAATTATTTTAGTGAAAATTAAAAAAAAAATTTATTGAAAGTATGAATTCATGCAGAGAACATATAATATTATACATTCTCTGGTATGAATTCATGTCGCGAATGTAAATTACAAACATTTAGAAAGCACCATATTTCTTGCATCACTGGTTTCTGTTTACGTTGTATCTGGTAAAAGGGAATTGGGAAAAGTCTCCAAAGTACAAAAGATTCAAAAACAGCTGCGATCAAAACATAACCTAAAATTTTCCTTTCAAATATTACACACGCTGTGTCGTGTTTGTGTTTTTGGTGCGCTATTTATTTTTTTGTTTATATTCCAAACTAAACGTTTCAGAAATACATATTTTCGCAAAAGTTTAATAAACAAAATAAAACAACATGCCGAAAGTTCGAAGTGCAACTGGGCCGCCGCGAAAGCAAGGCTTTAACCACTCCAATCACTCCATGAATCCAGAGCGGCCCAAATCTGGCCTGAAAGGAGTAGCCAATCCTCGAACACAGGCAACAATTAAACGACTGCAAATGTATCGCAATTTCAAGGCAAAGCGTGATCGCAGAGGAAAAATTATAACGCCAGCACCATTCCAGGTAAACAAAATGATCTATATTTTCTTAATAAATTAGCTAATATATTCTTCATAGGGACGTTTGCCATCTGGCACCATGGCGCGAGTGGAACCCTCACCAAAATGGTTTAGTAACTCCAGAGTTATATCACAAAATGCGCTGCAAAAGTTTCAAGATGAGATTGGCAAAGCAGTTAAAGATCCATATCAAGTTATAATGAAGCCGTCGCAGTTGCCTATAACACTGCTTAATGAGACAAGCAAGTATAAACGCGTTCATTTATTGGATACGGAAAGTTTCGATACCACTTTTGGCCCTAAAAA
This sequence comes from Bactrocera neohumeralis, assembly GCF_024586455.1. Lineage (NCBI taxonomy): Eukaryota > Metazoa > Arthropoda > Insecta > Diptera > Tephritidae > Bactrocera > Bactrocera neohumeralis. The sequence continues at coordinate 71,985,553 of NC_065921.1, forward strand.
ACAACGAAAGCGTGTAAATTTAAAAGTTCGCGATTTGGAAGACTTGAGTCGTAGCGCAGAACTACAGGCGGAGAATTATGATGAAACCAAAGATGTTGATTTGGTTCGTGAAGAGACCGGCGAAAAAGCTGCACAACGTGATTGGATATTTGCTGCGGGCCAGAGTCGTCGTATATGGAATGAATTGCACAAAGTAGTTGATGCTTCTGACGTTTTACTTCAGGTGCTTGACGCTCGCGATCCCATGGGCACACGTTCAAAATATATTGAACAATTTCTACGCAAAGAGAAACCGCATAAACACTTGTTCTTCATTTTGAACAAAGTCGACTTGGTGCCTGTGTGGGTCACCCAGCGTTGGGTGGCTTTACTGAGTGCGGAATATCCTACGATTGCTTTCCACGCGTCAATGCAGCATCCTTTTGGCAAGGGTTAGTATTTACAGGTGCAATCACAAAAATGTGTTTCCTAAGTAATAATTTTGTCTTTTTCCAATAGGTGCACTTATAAATCTTTTCCGCCAGCTAGGCAAACTGCATATGGACAAAAAGCAGATCAGTGTTGGTTTCATTGGTTATCCGAATGTAGGCAAATCTTCCGTTATTAATGCATTGCGTTCCAAAAAAGTGTGCAATGTAGCGCCCATCGCAGGAGAAACAAAAGTATGGCAGTATATTACTTTGATGAAACGTATTTTCCTCATCGATTGCCCTGGTGTGGTTTATCCCTCGGCAGAAACCGACACCGAAAAGGTTTTGAAAGGTGTTGTACGTGTTGAATTGGTCACAAATCCTGAAGACTATGTTGATACAGTTTTACAACGTGTGCGTAGGGAATATATACAGAAAACATATAAAGTTGAGAGCTGGACTTCGTCAATGGACTTTTTGGAGCAATTAGCTAAAAAATCTGGAAAATTATTGAAAGGCGGAGAACCTGATATTACGGTGACTTCACGTATGGTACTGAATGACTGGCAACGTGGAAAGTTACCATTTTATGTAGCACCCGAAGGTTATGAAACGCCTCATTCCCAAGTTGATAAGCCACAAATCACCAATGAAACTGAAAACTCTAGACAAGCCGAACAAGACGGTGATGATGCCAAATCTGACGCGCCTACATTTGTAAGTGAGTCAGTTAAGAAGGCGAGAGAGTTCAAACAGCTGCAAGATTTCCGCAAAATTAAAGTTGGTATTGAATTTGAAGCTGATGACGTACGCGAGTTGGACAAAATTGATGTAGAATTACTGGAAAAACAGAAAGCCGAGCGTTTGGAGCGTAAAAAGCAGCGTTTACAAAATCCCGAAGACGAAGAAGAGTCGAGCGATGGCGCCAGTGAATTCTACTCTGAAGACGAATATGTTGAAAATCTGGGACGTGTCGTCCACAAGAAAGCCAACATTAAGCGTAAGGCAAGTGTGGCGATAACAGCTTCTGGAAAGTTCAAAGTGGAGCCTGATGTTGGCGAAGAAAGTGATAATGAAGGCAAACAACCTGCAGCTAAAAAACGTTTAACCGCCAAAGAAAAACGTGCTTTAGAGCGAAGCTTGAAACGCAAAAAGATTGGCACTAATTTCTACGAAGTATCCAATGTGAAAAATCGGAATAGAAATAAGAAACATGAGCCATGATGTAAATAAAATGTGAATGTTACTCCTCCAACATATTGTTAAAACCTTCAAAATCCAAAATAAATTTTATTTATATCATGAATATTGGTTTATTACTTTCATATTTGGATTAATTACTCTTCTTCCTTATATTACTGTTGCTGGAAAAATAATATTTTCAAAATTTTCGTATACAACAAGCGATTGCTAGTCCAGACTAGGCTTTTACGCTTGGAATGAACACGTTGTTCCTGTTTGCACAGAAGAAAAACACCCAAATTTATGTGTGGATTCATTAAATATGTTATAACGGCAAATATAAATTTGTAGTGGGTATAGAATTTGCATAAGTATGTATAACGCAATTGATCATATAAACCAGATTAAAGATACTCTTACTACTTAAGTCTAAAATATTGTAATCAATCATCATCTTGGCAATTCTTCTTCTTTTGCTTTTTACGTCCCATCAAATCGTACTTGGCACTAATGTCATTTTCCGGCTCTTCTTCGCTGCCACTACTTAGTTCAGAATCACTGGACTCAGTGTAGGGTCCAATGCCTGGTAATATCGCGACACACTTTAGCTGTCCTTTGTCAAATTTATCTGTATTAATGCTTGTTAATGTGCTAAGTTTAGTAGTGTTGGTTGTAGTTGAATCTTTGCCTATTTTTGGATTTGAAGAACCAGCGATTTCACCATTTTTTCGCTTAATACCAAGTCCAAGTAAAGACTTTTGCGAAGGTCTTGCGGCAGTTGTAGTTGTTGACAGTTTCGCAAGCTTTCCGGTTTTAATTTCCGACTGAAGTTTCTAAATAAATAAATTTTGAATAAAGTTAAGTGCTGCTAATATATATAACGGTAAATAATGTATATAATTACTTTATCAGCAGTTTCCTCCTGTAACGTTGCTACACGGTCTCGGAATTCTTGCAGTTCCTTTCGTTCTTCTTGAATTTGTTTCTTTTCAGCATCAATTTTGTTTTGGTCGACTAACTCAAGGAACTGTACTTCATCGTCATCTAGACCACGTATTAAGTTTTCTAAATTTATTAAAAATTTAATTAACTTTAATTTATATGGCGTTTATTTTGCACTAACTTAATTTGTGAGCTTCCTCATATTCCAAGTCTTTTTTCATTTTCTGTTCCTTTAAGCGCTCGAAAAGTGAACGCCCGTCATATGGTTCCTCAGGACGTTCTAAGTTTAATTATTTAAAATTAAAGGCATTTTTTTTTTTATAAGTTTTGCATTTTTGCATTGTGCATACCCAAAGGCTGGTCTGGCGTGCGAACTTTTTCCCATTCCTCTTGGCGTCGTTTGCGTGCTTCTACCGCTTCAGATTCTGTCACAAAACCCGAACTCATGGTCCATGCAGTAATTTTATTATCAAATTAAATGTTGTTCGCAGCAGATTTTATAAAGATCACTTTATTGCAAACATGCAAGAAATATCAAAAGATTATTTGACGTAGAGTTGGAGATAAACGTCAAAATCTTATCCACAATATAGGTCTGCCTGCGTTCACTGCTAAACAATTGGAGAGAGAGCAACGATAAATGAATGTATTTCTGAACTTCTCTTAATAATTATATAAAATCTCACAAATATAAACAAAAAATCCATAGCCAATTAATTTAGAAATAGCGCAGTATTTTTCTGTAGCGACTTATTTCTAATATCATTCATATCTGATTTCATAGATGTATAATTTTTGTGCAATACAAATGCAACACTGTGTACCCAATACGAAATTGTTCGGTGATTTTTAATCCAATTGCATTTATTGGCCAGTGTTTGCCAGTATTCATTCGGTCGTTGGGAGAATCATACGTTCGTAAAATTCGTGAAGTGGATTTGAAAGTGCGGTATATGGACGCTACACATTGAACACAGTGCCCACTGTAGTACAGCTACAGTAATCGGTATTTACATACAAAAACAGCAATAAGGAATATTGATCGGTTGTGATCTGTGAGCACAAAAAAGCAAATATGGCCGCCACTTGTTGGATGTCGAAGATTGTTTGATGAACGGAAAGTGAGAAATGTATGAAAAACTTCATTTCTTCGTTGGGGAAATGATAGCGTGTATACAAATTAGTAAGGTAAAGGCGAGTTTATGTAAAATATGAAAGTTTTCATTACAAGAAAAATTTCTAATAGCGTGAAAAATGAATAGATAATATAAGTGCATATCAAAAATATGAAAGATCATAGAATGAATAAAGTAAAACCAAAGAAACGAGCTACGAAAGAAGGAAAAGGAAGACGCGCAAGTGCAGAGAGTTTGTGTTAAATTAAATAAGAAATTATTAATGCAGAAATGAGTGCTGGGGAAAGATAAATGTGCAAAGTGTTAAAAACGAATGTGGATAAAGCAAAATCGAAGCTACGAAAAAGGTGCGCAGACAAACATAAACGAGAAAAGAAAGAGAGAGAGAAAAAAAGAGTCAAAAGTTCAACTTTGTCGTTTTTGCTGCGTGCTGTTAGGTGATCTGTGCGAATTGCTAGCTGTCCTGCGTACCGTGTTGCTTTTGTCAGCCAATTTTTTGTTGCTGGAGATTTGATTTCTATTTCATGTTCGTGTGTGGCATTATTAATATGTGTACATGTTAAGTCGCCGGCGTAAATTGTTCATATAATTAGTTTGTACTTGCACAGTAATTACTGAAAAGAATTTAAGTCGGTTGCTCACAAAGTACAACGTCTGTTACGATTGTATTGTACAGCTAATTATCTAAAAGTGCATATTTTAACGTTATTAAGTTCAAATCAATACTATCGGATATATAATCCGTTTATATAGTTGCATTCATATGTGCAGGGTAATTTCAGAAAGTTCTTAGTTTTTATTTTTTTTTTTTTAATATATGTATTTATTGAGTGTAATTGAGTGGGTGTACCAAAAATTTTGCCCACCAGTGTTTCTTATACACTCGTTTAGATTTCGGGGACCAGTTTTTTAAGTGCATATTTCCTCCCTACCTTTTTATGTTTTTACATACATACCTACATATCTCTTAATATTTCTGCTGTCAGTATTTTCGAGGTGGGCAAGCGCGCAAGCATTCATATAGTCCCAAACTAACAGCAACGGCGCTTGAAACCTGCTCATGAAGCAGATCAGAAAAGAAGAAATATGAGAAAAGACATAGTCTTACGGTAACACATTGATTCGCATGGGTATGGTATAGGGGCTGGCTGGGGTAGGCAGACTGGTTGCGCGTTGGCAGAAATGAGAACAATCGTGATCATAAAAAGCACAATAACTATGCGCAAAATGCAGATAGTTTGTATATTTCAAAAGTTTGTGTTGATAAAATTTTGTATAGGTACTTGTTTTAGTTTATTAAAGTAGGTATATAAAAATGTACATACTTATGTATACGCATTAAGATAGTGTCGGTGAAAAGGAGGGTTGGCGGCAAATAAAGCTTTGCTATTAGAAAACTCATCTGGAATCACTCACCGATGGTGACCTGTGCATGATGATTTCATTTTTGTATTAATATGTAATAAATTATAGTGTTTACAGTAATATTAGAACAGTTGCTTATGTATATACATATTTAGTTTATATATACATATAAAGTTTAAAGGTCGTATGTGTTTCCAATTAAGACAATTTAAAAAAATAGTAAAATTTCTTTAAAACGAGTCTACCTATGTATGTATGTATGTCGAAAATCCTTCTATATAAGCACAAATATAATATATACAACTGTGTATATGAACTATGATAGAAATTATTCTGTGCGGGTTACATAGCAAGAGCTTCACATAACAAAATGTGAGCTAGTATGTAAAAATCAATCAATTAATTAAAAAAGTCTGCATTAATTTTAAAAGTTGTGCAAATGTATTGAAGTATAATGAAATAGAAAATGTGTGGGCATATATTTTGTATGTAAAAACATGTGCATGCTTAAGAAATATCAAAAATTGAAAGAATTCGAAAAAGTGAAATATATGCATGGCACCCTCATCTCGTAAGCTTGTGCAAAATTTAAATGTTGAAAAAAAGGAAAATATGTTACATATATGCTTGTACCTTAAATTGCAAACTTGTGTAAAATTTAAATATATGTTATTTTATTATATTTTTATAGCTTTCGTTCACGTTTTCCGTTTTTTACACTATATAATCTAACAAATCGAATGGCGAAACAACCTAAAGAATCGGAAAGCCGCCTAAATAATTCGAAGTAAACAACTTTCAGAATTCAGTGCAAAAAGTTTATCAAACTGTGAATAATGTGTTATAATTAAAATAAAATTGGTTTCGACCTAAAATATCAAAGTGATAAATAAATGATTTGTTTAGTATTTAAACATTGAAGCAGTGTTTAATCATGAAGTGATTTCGTTCAAATTAAAAAATAATATACACACATATTTACAATAGTTTGTGAAAAGTGACTTAAAGTGAGAGAATTATAAATCTATGTATTCTCCCAAATAATTATAACTAATTCTATTGCAATCGGAATTTTCGTCATTAGCTTGAAAACCTATGGAAGACCCGTCAATCAAAAAGAGGTAAGTTTAAGTAAAATAATTTACGACTTAAAACGTTATTACATATCTCCATGTGTTTTTACGTGTGTGTTGAAAGAAAATTATTTGTATTCGTTTCAGAACATTAATGATATACATATGCCTAAAAAATAAAAAATAAATAAATTTAATGTGGTATTTGCATGTCTCATACGTTCAGTTGTATATTATATGTATATATTATTAACCTTTCTACAATTTATTTTAGAGAGAACCTTGAATTGATTGACACATTAAGTATAAATAAAGAATAATGAAATTATACAACAATAACACAATTATAAAAATGGTTCCAGTAATGACAAACAATCATAATTTTGCAAATAATTTACTAGATAATGCTACCGTGAAAAAATAACTCAATTTTCGAGTTGATTTGTGTTTGAAAAAGTGGATTATTTCTTACATTTTATACATATGTATGTATTTGTCATTTATTTATTTTTACCCTGAAGGAAACTTGGGATATCCTATAATAGATATATATTTTTATGTTTTGAGGTATCGCTCTTTAATTTTGAATAGCTGCCATAAACTAAAGATCAAAATCAAGTATTTGTATAAAAAAAATTTTCGTTTGAGAACACATCTTCCGAGATTTCACATAAATTATGGTTCATGGAAACGCTTCAATTTCCGAACATATTGTTCAAATCTTCATAAAGCAGTCATACAAGCTGAACGCTCAATATTAAGATAAAGATCGATTTAAACCCTTTTATCTTATAAAAAGCACGTGTGAGGGGTATTATAGTTTCGGTGCAGTCGAACTTAAAGTTTTTTTCTTGGTTTACATCTATTGTTTAGTTATTTTATTTTTGTCAGGGGCAATATTGATAAGGAAGTTGATAAGGAAGTAAACATTAACTAACCTTTTCCGGTGTTTTCCATGAATTCGCAAAAATATCTGCTAATATGTATATATAAACATACTTATGAATATAGGTATGTATGTATATATAGCATTAATATTTTAATCAACGTCCTTTGAAGATTGATATGGAAGCCGAAGAATTCCAATTAATATTATTATTATTGCTTATTTGCATTAATATTTAATATGCATTAATTATTTCTGAACGCAATCAATCTCCATCTACCGCAAAGTTCAAAATTGCTTCTTACACACATTAAATTACATATTTATAATGAAAATGTTGACTTTTACGCCATCAATTTGCTTTCCGCGCTGCCATTTCGTACATAGCGATAGCTAAGAAAACGGAGTTGCAAACGCATTAACTTATGCGCATATGGTACTATGCGTAAACAAAGAAAGATAATAATAAATGGAAAGGAGAAGTTTTTTCTCTATTGCGTCCGTTGTCGGAGCACTATTGTTTATTTTATCTAACTTCACTGTCAATTGTTTTGTGCTTTTTCGATTGCACGCTTGTTTTAGTTATCAGAAATATACATATGTACATACATAAGTACATGCCTACATGTATATAAGTTTGTCTTTGAATGCAATTGCATGGCACACAAAGAGTGCAGTATTGAATCAAACGGAAGCGGGTTGAAGGTGCGAAGCAGAGAAGGGAAATTGTACAGAGAACTGCATCAATACACACATATTACTTATATATACATATGTGTATAAAAGGCAGCATTGTATTCGTACACACATATGTACATACATATGTATGTCCATATTTGTAAAAACGAGCGGGTGTGGTATTGTTTGTAATGATAAAAAGTAAACAATATACATACATACATACATATGTCTGTACATATATTACATTATGTCAGTGCAAATGTGTGCGGTTGCAAGAAATTCAACATAAATACATACATGTATGTACGCATGAATGGAAGATATGCCGGGGTTCACTGTATTTTGCGTTGGAATTCTTGTATACAAAAGCGAGGTTAATTAATAATTTTACTCGAATTTAATTAAACACATTTTTATGAACTTATTTTTTGGACCACTCGCACAAAATATTATTATAAACATTTTTTTTATGCTTATGTTTTTTTTATTGATTTTCTTGATCGTTTAAAAGATCAATTATGTTCGAAAATTTTTTAAAAACTAAAATTAAATTATTTTGTTGTGCGCGTAGCGACGAAAAATATTACCCCAATAAGTTTGGTGATTCCTGCTGAGATTATCTTCGGTTCCGGCAACTTGGACCGCTGGCATGTTCGGCTTCGCATTCCGTGCGAATAAATACCAAAATGTAGTGTGTGTGTAAATGTGTGTTTTACTGTTGGGAAATTTAAGAAAAAAACCTGTTATAATTTTTCTTATCGATCTTAATTGTGATCATGTCATTGAAAGTAATTTAATTATCCTAAATAATTGATTGTGCCATGTACATATATTACTATTGTTGTGCGGCGCGCCATCTTGTGGTAATCAAATATCGTTAGAGTCATTGTCTTCAAATTCCATGCACCAAATTATCGTTCTATCTCGACGTGTTCGGATATTAGGGAGAAGAGTGGTGTTCGTTGGGCCACCTCTTTGCATGCCTCTTTTTCATGCGGGGACTCATTGTGGTCATAACTTTGGTATGTCGGATTCGATTATGAATAAGTAGGTCCTTAACGTGTTACAGTATTCAGACTGAATTTGTGCAAGGATCACTCTGGTTTCCCACGGCAACTCGAGCTCTTCGTCTGCCATGGGTGGTGGCTTGACACCAAGTACGTCATTTACTGATAGGGATTCGGTAAAGGTGTTAATGGCTCCACTGTGAATGTCGGTCAGTGCGTATCAGAAGTTTGTTGCCTCCGAAGTCTGGTAGAAGTACTGTACGATCGAGGCAGTCAAAGGTTGAAGTAGTCAAAGAAGGACCTCTTGATGTTCATAGGAAGCGGCTTCAGTTCTAATAAATGACTGCAAAGATGGTCACTGCGAAAAATCCCAGCAGAAACTGCTTGGCGAGGAGTTCGGTATGTTCCTTAACCGGAAGCATATGGTCCTCGATGTGTAAGGATTTCAACCGGGGACATAAAGAGGCATCCTGTGATAGTCCGGAGTGCAGTATCCTGACTCGTCTGAAACTTCTTCGTTTGCGTTTCACCATATCGATGCGCAGTAGGTTATGACCGTCCGGCCAATTTGAAGCCGTGAAATCCATGTAACCTTTAAACAATTTTTTGCCCAAAATTTTGCTCAATTATTTTGCGCCTAACTGTAACCTTCCACATTCAATTCGATTAAAGCAAACAAATAATAATAAAAATAGTAAACTGACAAAATCGGTAATCTGACGTGGGCAGTTGTTTCTTTTTTTTTTCAAATTACGACACACAAACCAATAAAATAATATATGCTTGTGTTTGGATGAGCACACATTTCAAAAACGTTCACCTACTGTACGATTGTATACTCGTATTCATCTTCAAATCAATTCACTGTCAAGGTAAAAGGGTGTGATCGCTTCGTTGACTGCTGTTAGTCATCGACGAACGTTGAGTTTCTACAAAGCTTGCCAAATGTTTCCCATTTTATATTTTCACATGATTATTTTAGTCAAAATATGTTAGTAAATGTAAATATGAATTAACTTTATTCCTGCGCTAGTCAGCAATTTTGGCTGTTTGTAATACACACACATCTACCATACAAATTTTAATCGCTCGCCAATTTTCAGCCTTCGCCGATGACTTAATAAATTCAAAGTTGGGAGCGGTTGTTTGGACTTGTGTGCGCATACTCATTGGTATATACATACATACATATGTGTGTGTGTAAGCAAACGTGTTTTCACTTTGATTTTGACCACTTCGTTTTTTCACTTTTTACTTGCCACATTTTATTATTGTAGCTTTTGGCCTTATTAAGTTGCCGATTTTCTACTGCTTTATACCGGATCGTTTCATTCATCGCTTGAATCGTTCCAAATCGAAATCGAAAAAGAAAAATTCGAAAAAGTTCAAAATCAAAGTAAATCGTTTCCATTCACGCCAGCGATTTCTTTTGTTCGCTTTTATGGGAAGGGCTTTCACAAACACATAATGCGTATTTCACATAAGTATTGTCCATGTGCTGTCTGTGTGTGTGTGCTTGTGCATATAAAGATATTTAATTGAAAATCAATACTTCATTCTATCACTTACGGTTTTTGTTTGCGAATTTTTTTTGTGTTTGCGAAGTTGGCGGTTAGTTGGCTTCGTTGACCTTAGCTGTGTTCTGCAGCACAGACCCAGTTATGGTTCATATAAAATTTTTGTGTCCTTAAATTCGCTGAATAATCTGAATGTGAAGATGAATCCAGCATTTAAGCCAAAATTATCAATCCGTCTTTGGTCGGATAAAATCCGAATCGATTCCGGTAACGTAGAACCGGCTGTCGTGGGAATCGATTGTAAAAAATTCTTATAAATTGATTTTCTATATTTTTCAAAAAATCGGAGTTTCTTTAGGTATTTACCATTAAAAGCACCGAAAGTCGCAAAAAAAGAAAATTGAACTCACAATAAAAAAGTTGAATTGAAAATAGATTAAGGAACAATATAGTAAAACAACTTCAAGATGATGGGCATATGAACCGATTTTTCTCTTTTCTTTTTCATTGTGTTATTTAACTCAACCAGTCCGATAATTACTCGGCTATAATCGCGTAAGCGGTGTCTACGCCAATTAAGAAGAAATCCGATGAACCTCAAAAGCTTCGCAGAATTCGTTGGGCTCCAACTATCGAGTTTGAGCTCACACCACTTCACTTAGTAATCGGCCAGGTAGCCCAACACATTGCTACAAATGACAGCAGGGTGTGGCAGAGGTAAGGTAATCTCGTCTCAGCGGATGAAAGAGTTAAGTGGTGTAATAGTATTGGGTCTTCTTCCAAGGTAAAGCAGCTCCAAAAGGATAAACTTCACCAAAAAGCTCAAGGTTACCCTTGCCAGCAAAGCTGAATGGAATGATTCCACGCTCGAGCTACTGCTGAGGGATAGCAAAATCAAGTGGTACACCGACGACTCGAAAACGTTGGAGAGAGTTGGTGCCGGAGTCGCGGGACCACGCACTAAACTCTCCATATCTATTGGAAGTTTTCCGAGCATTTTTCAAGCAGAAGTTTTTGCCGTAAGTCGGTGCATTGAGATAAACCTTCAACGCAACTATCGCAACGAACGTATAACCATACTCAGCAATAGCCAAGCGGCACTTAAAGCGACCTCTGTCTATAAAACCAAATCGCTACTGGTGCAGGAGTGTAGAGAACGGCTGAGTAGCCTAGCGGGAACCTAACCAAGTGCACCTCATCTGGTGTCCGGTCACAAAAGTATAGTATAGCCGGGAATAAACTGGTTAATGAGCTCGCCCGCTCCGTAGCATCCACCAACGTGGTAGGACCCGATTCTTTTATTGCAGTTGGTTCCCATACTATAAAGAAGCTACTCCTTAAAGATAAAGCTTCTTGCGTAAATTGCTGGTTCTGCGACAGTGAGCCTGAAACACTAGAGGACCTGCTAATTGACTGCATAGCAGTCTGCAGACGCAGGTTAAAGGCCCTTGGATCCATGTTTTCAAATAAGGATCACATCGTCTCAATAGCACCTAGCAGTATATTAGAATTTATGAACATTCTGGAGGTAAGTGAGCCGTTGTGACTTAGGAGAGGGCACAATAGACATAAGGTTGCAGTGCTATCCTCATTTATTTATCTAATCTAATGTAAACGGCAGTTACTCCATTATTAAGGGTCAGAAAGATTGTGTTATAAATTTGGTGAAATTGGCAGGTAATCATCTACTATGAGCTGCTTTCCCCTTGTCCAAACTTTTTATTCGGATTGTACTGTCAACATTAGGACCGTCTGATGGAAGTTATCGCCCCGAAGCTTGCTTTGGTCAAAAGTAGAGGCCACACACACCGATAATGACTCACCAGAGGCTACGAGTGCTGAGTTGGGAGGTTTTTATGCGTCCATCTTATATATAGTCCTGACCTGATACCAATGCCAAAATCGTTTTTGTTTTTTTAATTTCACTCTACGTGTGTCTTTAACTGCCTTTACACTCTGTTTTTACCGATCAGCTGCAATTAATTTGTCATATTAACTCAAAATACTCCCAAAATGCCAAAGCACAAGAAAATAACTATTTAACAGCTGAACAATTCTTAGGCTAACTGTACATTGAAGTAAACATATGTGCATTCATTCATTATGCATCCGAACGTGTGTATTCAGCGTGAATAACCCCATTTGCTGACAACCGCTATAAAACATGCAATAACGGCGGCAACAGTAATGCAAATAACACCCCACTCACCCGCTGCACGTCCGCTTGCTGGTCGCCATTTGTCTACGGAAATTGAGCTAACGTCAAGCGAAGAATGTTATGCAGCAAGACATGCTACAAGCACGAACATCCACGGCAAGCAGGATTCCAGCACTGAGACAATGGGGGTACAGTGGAGAGTTTATATATATCATGTTATGTGCTGTTTATGTACATAAGTATGTATATGTATTTACACGAGAAACACCCGCCCGCATTTAATTGCGACTACGATCAACGGTTTGCAATCGCTGCAGTCGCAAGCCGCAGCAGGTCATGTCACAGCCATATCAGGGGGTTGTTATCAATACAACAGAAACAGCCACAGTCACAGCAACAGCAACAAACAATCAACGGCCCGCGAACGATAAACGAGGCCGAACGGCGGCTGCAAAAACGCAATAGGGCTGGGCTCTCAATAAATATTGCTTGCATGTTGTGTCTCAGCATGACTGCAGATATCGCTTCGGAGCGTTGAAACCTTTACGAGTGTAATGAATAATATTTTATAGGCCTATTGCTGATAAGCGTTCTAGTATTAGGATTTAAGTAGAAATGTAGACAAATTAAGCGATTTTTAAATTTAAGGTCTTAGTTATAATATCGAATTAGCTTTGTCCGTACCCCAGTTTTTGAGATATCAATCTGAAATTTTGCACACGTCCTTTCCTCTCCAAGCTCTGTTTATTTGTTGAAACTGGCTATATAGGTTCACTATAACATATAGCTGCCATAAAAGCTGAACGAGTATAGTAGGACAGGGATGATGAGCGACTTGTAGAATTTGGTCTTTGTTCGTCAAGAGAAAACAATCTACTTTTTACATTCCGGAATGGTCGTCTTCGCCACCACGTTGTGCAAGATTCAACAAGTCCTGTTTACTTTGGAACACACTTTGTATGTTACACAATACGCTCGATAAAACCTTATATGCGGTATTGAGTAGGCTAATCCCACGGTAGTTAAACTCCACTCCGTTGGAAAGACCAGGTGGTGAAGGACCTATCTACACTGGGAATCTCCAAATTGCGCCAAACAGCGAAGAACGAAGAGCGCTGTTGTAAACGTGGCTATAACAGCGTAAGCGGTGTCTACTCCAAAAAAGAAGAACAAGAAGAAACTGTTATGCGATGACTGTTTTTGATGACAGCAGATATTTCGTCTTGCCTTCGTTTACTTTTAGACCTATTTGCTTTGTTTGCTCAATCTGGAGAAAGCAGAACTAACGGCGCGGCTGTTATGGCCATTGATATCGATTTCAGATTGCGTACGCCAGCAGTTTTCAATCTTTTTGAAGAATATACCTTGTCTCGATTTTCCCGATCCTGAAGCTTTTGGTGTTGCTCAACGAGGAGCTCACACACAGCCGTATTAACTTTGCGGGGATGCTAAATTCAGACATAGCGACATAATGTCAGATTCTTTTCGGGCTTTCAAATGCATCTTTAAAATCGACAAGCAGGTGGTGTGTGTCGATCCTCTTTTCAAGCGTATTTTCTAAGATTTGGCGCATGGTGAATATCCGGTCGGTTGTTGATTTTCCGGGCTTGAAGCCACAATGGTCCAATCAGTTTGCAGGCTGTATGCTTTCATACAAGGTGAGTTCCAAAGTAAACAGAGGACGAAACAATTTATTTTATTCAAAATAGTCTCCTTCTGCTTCAATAGTCTAAAGGCGTTAAAAAATGTCGAATGATCTTTTAGCTCGTTGCCCATGCATCCCAAAAATGCCGCACTTTTGGTGTGGTTTGTACGCTCCTTTCATGGGCAAATGCATTTTTCAAAGATGTCGTTGGACGCATACGTGAATACGGTGAATGGTTGAAATGTGATTTTTGGTCAAATAATCGTTCGAATGCTAACAAACTTTTTGGTGCCAAAAATGGAAGACACAACTTGGTAAACCCATGTTCGTTCAAAATGCGATAAATCGCGTTTTGGAGATGTTCATTCCATTTCCCACATAGATTTCGGCTGATTTTTGATGAATTCACGCCATTTTGGTGAAAACGGATTTTGATTGAGAACAATTCATCTCAAGAAATTGGAATCCCGTAAGTTGGCCACCAAGATCATGCAATTTAACGCCTTTAAACTTGTTTCATCAATGGAAACGTTTCGGTCAAGTTTAAATTTTAAAACAAAATAATGTTGGCAACTTTCCAAGCTCATTTTCGCAAGATAACATTTCACTTAAGAACGCAATAACTTCACTTCCAATCGAAAATGCTCGAAAAGTTGGACAAAATTGGACTTTCGACGAATGGACCAGGTTTGCCAAGACGCAAAAAGCCCGGTTTACTTTGGAACATTTAAATGAAATTATCTTCAATAAATTAAATGCGGTGAACCTAATCCCACGGTAGTTAAACTCCACGTTTCAAATAAAGAACCGTCTATGGGATTTTGCCAAATTTTAACGAAGCGTTGATTAAACGTGGCTAAAAAAGTTATCAAAAAGAAGAACAAAAAAACTGTTATATATATTAACTATAAAAGAAAATTCCTCAATGGTTATTATTTGCATTTACAGATCTTTAATAAACCTGTAAATGCAAACCATATGGAAAGAAGTTAACAAAAATGGCAAACTCAACAGAAGTTGTTTTTGGGCCATAATAATAGAAACAGCTTTTTCATCCATTCATTGTACTGCTCTATGCTCATCTGTTATAATGTATAAACAATAACACAGTTGTGGTGACGTCATCTCTTGAAATGCTTGACTACTTACCCTCACGCATAGCACGGAAAGTCAACAAATGTATCATAGTGACTATCTTCATTTACTTATAACTGAAAATTGTCAAATAAGCATTGGCTTTTAGTTTTTAATAAATAATTATTATTAACACATACATACACAAAGTAGGTACTTTTAACCCTCGAGTCGACAAATTCTTTTTCTTTGCACGAAAATACTGCAGCGACAGCATTATATACGCCAATGCCTTTTGTTGTTGTTGCACGTCTTTAAGGTTATGTGCTGGTAAACTCGAAATGACGCATCTCGCAAGAACTTAGCAAATGCAGATCAAAAAAGACCATCAAGCAATGCTTGTGTGCTGTTGTACTGTTGCTCTGAGCGCAAACTATTCTCAAATACAGTGAAGAGAATTATTTAATATTTAAGGTCTAGTAAAAATAAATCCTATTAAAAATAAATCCTTTATTCCCTTTATTTTTACATTGTTGAAGTTTTTATTTAGCTTAGTGAAAATCATCCGATTTATTTTAAAGCAAATATGCAACGTTTTGTCCGGTAATTTCATAAGCCACTCTCATAGAAACTCTCGTCTCTATAGGCAAAAAACTGTCGATTTTTAAGCTCCTGCTCTTGCGGCGAAGTTTTCACCACCAAAATCATTTGCTATAGACAGAAACAGGTAGCAATCAGTTGGTGCCAGGTTCGGACTATAAGATGGATGCATACAAACCTCCTATCCAAGCTCTCAGAACTTCTGTCGAGTATATTAATGTTGTTGTAGCGGTAGAAAACATGCCAGAAGTAATTTAGAGAAATGGTGCCGAGTTGAAGTGCTTGACCGGATAAAAATCCGGGTTTGTTCCGGTTACTTAGATTTGGCTGCCCTGGGAACGAGGCGAGGAGAGTCAGTATCTATGTTTGTGACCTGTTGTTGATCTGATTAAACTCAATCTCTCTCCAAAGTTGGCTGCTACTGGGTGATTGCTTACTGCAGACGGTTGAATTGTTGACAATTCCAGTCCGAATTAAGATTTTGACCTTTAAAGCGGATGCATAAGAACCTCCCAACCAAGCTCCCAGAGTTTTTGGCGAGTCAACATATTGTTGTTGTTGTAGCGGCAGAAAACATTCCAGAAGTAATTTCGAGAAATGGTGCCGAGTTGCCAGTCCTTGACCGGATAAAAGACGTTCGTTCGTTGCGGTTACTTAGATCCGATTGTCCAGACCAAGCACCAACAGTCATTTCTGGTTTCAGAAATGGATCGACTTCTTTGCAATTCAACAGTGGTAATTCGGTCCATGGGTTTTTTTCTCTAACTGGTGTGACAGTCACAAATCGAGCTTCTAAGCCTTTCTTAAGTGGCTCCAAACAAGAGCGAGTTTTTGTGCAGAGCTTAGCTCCTGGACAATGGAAACAGTGCATATTTGTTGTTTGGACTCAAAGATTTAGCGTATCCCGGTCGAACTTATATACCGCAAAATACAGATTACTAAAGCAATCTAATTTTTTTATTTTTAAGTCATTAAAATTTTTAATGATTTTCATTTCTGTTTTTAGTTTCAGTCCTGCTTTATCAGAAGTATTTGCCGGCTCCGAGGCACTTGAAAATATTTCTACAACATTTTGAAAGATTCCGTAACCGTGATTCAAATGGGAACACAAAATTTCAAGCAAACTCTTTGTTCAACAAATACCAATTTCAAGAGCAGCCGGTTCTACGACATATGCCGGTTGCAGACCGAACAAGAAGTCTGTCGTTTTTATATTTTTTATTGATAGTCTTTTAGTACAACAACTATAGCCTACTAAATACTCGCACTAATTACCTCTCACCAGCAATAGAAATACAAACATTTCTTAAAATCATTCTGATATTTTTTTCTCATTTTTTGTACCGTGAATGAATGCCCTCCATACATTCATACGCATATGTACCGATTTCATGCAGACGGTACCCGCCTTGTCTTAACTAATAGACGCGCTCGCATTCCAATCACGCTGAGTGTGCTAAAATGAAGAAAATTCCGTCATAAGGCGTTTAGTTTTCATTTTGTTAGCTAAAAATGACGCAGCCGAGTTGGTGGATGTTGCCGCTCGTTCTCAACAACACATCGGTGTCTGCCGCATTCTTAACAGCTCCACTTCTAGCTCCAGCTTCAGTAGCAACAATAAGAGCGGACGTTCCGTTTCATACGAGTAAATATAAATAAAATTCGCTGGCAAATTATGAACATGTACGAAAGCACTGTATACACATATTTCTTCGGCCACACTGGCGAATTTCTGTACATACTTTGAATGTCAATAACTTAGTGAAACAGTTTGCATTTCTCTCAATATTGGCTCTCTGTTATTATTATGTTGCGTTGCGGCATTGTCTCCTTATGCACTGCAAATTGGTTCGTTGCCTTTTGTAGAGCTACGAAATGGTCCATTAGTCTGACGCTATACCATAAAATCGGTGTTTTCCTTTTTCTATCAAATGGTAGAGGGAAAATGAACTTCTGTTTTGGTGTGTGGAAAGGCATGAAATTAATATGATTATTTGCTGAGAATAACTAACAGTTAATATAATATTATGGCCTTATAGACTCATAGTTATCTTTGGTTCGCTCAACTCTGGATAGTGGCGAATCGAACGAATATACGTAACAAGTATAAATGTATTAGACTCTCATACTTAATCGATAGGAGAGAGGTTAATAAAAGGGTATGACACTGGATCGGCCATCTTCGACAGTTTGATGAACTTGGAGGGTTCGTTGTTGTGAAAGCGCGTCCATACAAAGATTTTTGATTATTGATTCAAGAAAAATAGTTCCAGGAAGGGGAGAGAATATCCGATATATTTATTTACGAGATTTTTATAACAAAATATTATAATTAAGACATTATTTTATTGAAATATAGCTACTAGGAGCCTTATCTTAAAAAAAAAATGTACATATGTCGTTGTAACACAATTTCAACAATGGTTAGTGAAAGTTAAAATTCTAATCTTGTCCCGAAACATGAAAGGCGAAATTTTTTAACATGCAGACTGGCTGTTTTGCCATTCAGCCACCAAATTTCTGAGTAATCTTTGATAACTAGTTTCTTGGGAAACTTAATCGTAAAATTTCAGAGAAGACTATTATAAAGAACACCAAAGTGATAACTCTTATGAGAGGCGTATTTGTTGAATATTCTTTCTATCACAATTTTAACGATTTCTACGAAAGGAACCCTATATCACTGTACATTTCTGGTAAGAGGGCATACCTATTGTGACCGGTGCCGATTCTGTGGTTTTCAATCGTTAGCTCCGTTTTGAAATTTCAAATAAATGTGGTAAATCTGATCAAATTTGACCCGGACTGATAAAAAAATTAAATTTTCACGTATTTTATTATAAACCTTAACAAATCAGGGCCCTAAAGCAAAAAAACATGCAGATCCGCGAGGTTAATCCAATTTTCCTTACACTTGTTATAAAGACACGATACACGCGCGATCTGTCAAAAAAGCCTACCGAAAATAGTATCTCTACTTGGATCACCCGTTACATAAGCTTCCGTTGGGATGACCTACAGTGTCTTCAGCAAATTTTGGTGTTTTCGGTTTCGGCTTACTTTTGAAGCGCCATCATTCGCTAGATTGTTGTACACTCTCTACTTCATTTTCAGAAACCAAAGTCTAGTCACCAGTAATGATGTGCCTAATAAAAAAGGGGTCTCAACCACTTTGTCGAGCATCTGCTCCACGTCGTTTTGGCAAAAAAAATCAGGTCTTTTGGTACAATTCTAGCATTGACGCATTTCTTACCGAAAACATTGACCGAAATGTATTGAGTCGATCCATACGACATTTTGAGATCCTCTGCTATCTCTTTGATGCCAACACAACGATTTTGAAACACTGTTTCTTTTACTTTTTCGATATTATCGTCAATAACATTAACAGAGGTGGATGAACGCCTCGCAGGAAGAAAGTTTTCGATGACTTCATGACCTTCACTGAGTGCTTTGTTCTACTCAAATATTTGAGTTAGTGGCAAAGCAAACCTCACAAAACAGTTCTTGAATGATTCCGTAGCCTTGATTCTATTGAATATTTCGAGCAAACTACTTTGTTCAACATAGCACGAAGCTTATGCAAAACCAAGCTGAGATTCGAAGCAATAAATTCCTGCCCATAACCACATTTGTGACTAAAACAAATTACGATCGAGAGCTCCATTCTTCTCACAACACGGACACCGGAATTCATCTATCTTTAAGTCGACGAAAAGCTATTATTTCGGACCTCTAATACTTTTTGGATCGATAAGTAGTAAGAACAGAAGCTCTCTCTTCATCTTGGACTATCAAATGCTTAAAAATAACTGTTTATTCTGCTAATAACTTAAAAGATAACCGAATTTACAGTCAAAATTCGAAATTTACAAAAATGACACCAACAAAAGTCATCTCAGACACATTCGCATTTGCTTAGGCATAGCGCCGCGTTAGCCAAGAAAAGCAACGAATAATGCAGAAAAGACAACAAAAGGAAAGCGAAACGTAAACAAGAATCAAGGTGAGGTCATCAGCTCATCGTATCATCGAACATTAACTAGAAAATGTATAATACAAGTAGAAGTTTAAGAAGCACCATACTAAGCGTTTCAGGCTAGAAACGGTGATAAACACAAATGTGCAAAGAAAGCTGAAGTCAAAAGATGAGGCATAGAACAGGAAAGTAAAATACGCTGCCATAAAGGCAGGAAGGCAGACAACAAAGTCTATGGAGAGGCAGATATTGTATCGCTGCAGATACGGTGCAAAAGGGAGACAACGAAGAGCAACTAAGAATATGTGTAAAAGCAAAGCAGAGAATAAAAGGCATAGCGGTGGTTAAACGTCAAAAAACTGTCAGTCGGTCTGCTTGTGCTTGTTTATGAAATGTATTACTTGTATGTGTGTGTGATTGTTTGGTGATCGCGTGGATCATAGCGCTCACATTTCCCTCGTCGGTCTGCTGACAATTTAGCACAATTCTAAATGAAAGGAAAAAATTAGTGAATGCGTGTGCGTGCATTTTCCGGAGTACGACTGATTAGACAGACAATTATTTATTTCATTGTTTACGACGTTATTGGGTCTGTACGTTTTTGTTTTTGTTGTTGTGCATTGGTGAAATTCTGAATATGTGAACATACATATGTACTTATGTATCTAGTACTGTATATTACAGTAGTTAAAGAGCTAGCTAATTGAGCACAAAAGTTAGAGGGTAATTTATGTGTGACGTCACTAGCAATTCACTAAGAGCAAAGGAAAATATGCCACACAGCTATTTTTTATGTTAATTTTGATGAAAAATGCAGAGCTGTTTTGAGAAAAAACAGGTAAAAAAGCATAAAAGGGTATAAAACGATATTTATCTTGGTAACTTGGCATTAATCGGTAAATTTGTTTGGCACCTACATATATGCTATAGTGGTCCGATTGGAATAATATGTTCAGAGATTGTAGCATTGGCTTGGACAAAAATTTATGCCAAATTTTTGAAGATATTTTGTCAAATAAAATTTTCGATACAAGAACTTGTTTTGGATCTGTCAGTTTTGTATCGAACATATGTACATACATATAACATACAGCCATTCGAAATTAGCGGTTCCTACAAATGCCCAGCTTATTGAGGAGAATAGAACCTGAGCAATATTTCAGCTCGATTTCTCAAGAACTAAGGGCCTAGTTCATGTAACGGGGTTTTTAATAGGGACGCTACAAAAGTAGACCGATAGGGACAGCAAACGACGCCATATTTTTTACCGTTCTTTTGACAGTTCTCTTCAGTAAGGTTTGTCATTTCATCATGGAAAGATGTACATACGATCCAACAACGAGTTTATTAAATTTACTACCGGAATTCGGAGTCAGTGGCCTGAACTTTAAGAACGATAAATCCAATTTATGGTCGTCATGATTGTCCTGTCAGATCAACAATTGAGGAAGACCCAAATCAGTCTCTCACACGTCGGACATGTCTGTGGCGTCGTTGTAGCGAATTTTGCGAAAAGATCTTGGTCTATATTCTTATAAGATCAAATTGACGCAAGAACTAAAGCCGCTTCACCACCAGAATCGTTGTATGTTCGTGAATTGGGTTGAGCAACAACTTGAAAATGATACGGACTTTCATCCAAAAATCATCTTCAGCGATGAGGCTCATTTATGGCTGAATGGCTTCGTCAATAAGCAAAATATGCGTTATTGGTCAGGCAGCAATCTACACGTACTCCATGAGTCACCATTGCATCCCGAAAAAATTGCGGTTTAGTTCGGCTTATGGGCCGGCATCGTCATTGGGCCTTACTCCTGCTGTGATGATCAATATCGGCACGTTACTGAGAATGGGAATCGCTACCGCTCATTGAAAACCGAATATTTTTGGCCCGATTTAGACGATATGGACTTGGACAGTACGTGGTTCCAACAAGACGGCGCCACAAGCCACACAGCGATTGTCACAATTGATTTATTGAAAACTAAGTATGCTGAAGGTGTTATCTCACGAAATGGCCCAGTCAGTTGGCCGCCTTGGTCGTGCAATTTGACGCCGTTAGGCTATATCACGTGGGGCTACGTACTAATGAATTTCGTACGAATATCGAACCTGAAATTGCAGCAATATCGTCCGATCGGTCTTCTTCAAGCGTGCGCATGGTGGCCATGCAAAAGAAATCGAGTTCCATACATAATGGATTGAATGTTTTTTCATAGGAATAAAGAATGACGAACACGGCTAAATCTAATTATTTCTCACAATTATGAAGATAGTTTACTTAGTTTTGTAGTACTTGCCACAAAATACTGCTATGCTTGCTCTATGCTCTCGTGTCTACTTCGATAAATGCTTGCATGTGATTTCCATTATGTCTCCATGTGTTTTGTGTTATCAAGACACCAGCAAATTAATACATACTGCCTGCAGAAAAAGAAGAACGCACACAATTAATAGACTGCCGGTATTACTAGACTAGGGCTTTCCAGCAAAATTATTTTTTTACTCGTTATTGACTTTTTTTCTGCCAATAATACATCATATTTTTATATACTAACATTTTCGAGCACTTATCGATGGATTGATTATTTTTATCGCTGCGATTGCTGCTGCTTTCTTCCCAGCACATTTTTATGATCCATAACAATTGTTGTTGTTTATATTATGTGAATATTACTTGTGTTATTTTTGTTGTTTTTGGTGTAGTTGTTGTTGAGTTTCTATCTGTCTTTGTTCTGTTGATTTTGCATTTAACTCCATATTGCTATGAACATAAAGCGGCTACCTATGCTGTTGTTGTACTGACGTAGTCAATTAATAAATAAACCATAGTGTGGCCGTATGTACAGTAGAACAAAGAAATTATTTCGATTTAAAAAATTTAGGGTATTCCACCAAACTCGTAAATGTACAAACTTATAAGTTCAAAAATTTACGCTTTAGTTTTTTGGAACTCTCCTTTTTTTCATACGTATAAAAGCCGCGTAAATAGGTATTTTGACTTTTCTGTCAGTGTTGCATTTGAAAAACCAAATCCAGGGTCAATTTAGAAGAGAAATTTCTCTATAAGTGCGTGCGTTTATTTAAAAAATAACTTAAAAAGAATTAAAATCTTACAAAATGCCACGAAAAAGTGAAAAAAGAAAACTGTGTGAAAATATTGATAACAATGCACTCAACACTTTGGATCAAGTGATGGTTTGCTTAATTACTTTCTGAGAGAATGCACGCATTTAAATGATTTCGTTAATATTTACAGAAAGAAATCAAGAAGAAGTGGAAGATGAAATCCTTGAAGAATGGGCATATTTAAAACTTACTGTCCTCAGCTTTCGCTATTCGATTCCGACCTTGAAAGACTCTGTGCCAAAATCCAAAAAATTTTTTTTATGATATTTTGCCAAATTTGGACGAAAACCGGTTTCGACAATTTGTTAGAATGAATCGGGCAAATTTTGAAATTGTACTAAAGCTGATAGAAGATGATGTTCTCTTTAACGGAGCAAGTTCCGGCAAACAATTTCCCGTTGCTATGCAACTCGCCATTGTTTTATATCGTCTCGGTTGTAATGGAGAAGGTGCATCAGTTGCAAAAATTGCTAGTTTTTTTGGGATAGGTGATGGAGGAACCATTCAAAGAGTTACTGAGCGAGTCTTTCAAGCAATATTAAAAATAAAGCAAAGGTTTTTGTATTGGCCTGATGCTAAAGAGCGGCAAAGTATTGTCAGAAATACTTTTTTGAATTGCCGCATTGTATTGGATATGTTGATGGCACAGAAATCAAACTAGCGAAAATCCCGAGTCATATTTTTCGCGAAAGCATGTATATTCTCTAAAAGTTCAAGCAGTATGTGAGTATAAACTGAGAGTCCATCACATCGTTCTAGGATATCCAGGTAGCGTTCACGATAGCAGAATCTATAATAACTGTGAACTGGCATTGAAACCATCGGATCATTTAAGCGGCGATGAATGGATAGCAGCCAATAGTGCGTATAAACTAACGAATACGGTTATAACCCCATTTAGAACAAATTCCAACGATTGCACTTTGCAACAAAGAAATGAGTTCAACAATACCCATTCCAAGTATCGTGTGCGTATTGAAAATTGCTTTGGAATTTTGAAGGAAAGGTTTAACTCCCTCAAAGAATTAAAAATCCAAATTAAAGATGACGGAAGTGTAAGGCTTGCTTGCCGGTGGGTTCTTGTTTGCGCCATTCTACATAACATTATAATTGAGCAGGAAAATGGTGATACATTTGAAATCGAAAACTTAAAAGATAGTTTTGACAATGATGAAGTGAATGAGAACCAATTCCAACAGTTTCCAGTCTTAGAAGGAGAACACAAGAGACGAGCCATAATAAAAATTTTAAATGAAATGTCAACATTAAATAATTTTTAATTTTGTTCAGGTAATTTAGTATCCTTCTTTCTATATCATATCATTGCGAAAATAACCTGTATATTAATTTTAGGTCTGCAAAATCTAACAAAACCCTCACATCCTGCCCTTACCCTACGATGACTTGCCAAAAGCCAAACAATATGGTTGAAAGCTCCAAGTCCAATTTTGCTTCAAGGATTCCTTGTAATACGCCGGCAGAGCTTGCATTTGGATTTTGCTTTTTCTTTAGACTGTGTTTCGATGTCACTCTTTTTTTTAAATTCTCAACCTCTGAGTCGCCGTTGAAGCTGCTTGCATTGTTCGATGATAATTCCAGTGATAAATGAACGTCTGGCTGTGGAGTATCGGTCGGAATAGGAGTACTGGCTGATATACGTGAACTCGAGCAACAATTTGAAACATCATCAACATTATCAAATAAAAAAACCTTCTCGCTGTCTTCATAGAGGACTTCTATATTGCTACTCTCAATTATAACCGTAGGGTTCACGCCCTTTCTGAGCCTAAAAATCTCGTCCAGTATTTCGAAGAAGGGACAAATAAAAAATTTCGTATTTAAAAGACAAAGAAAATAAAATACCCTTGACGCTTTCTTCTTCTCCATTTTCAATTAATCCAGCTCCTGTTTGACTACGCCATTTCATGGCCTCCATATAAGTATATTCCTTTTAAATAGCGCATTTTGCTCTTCATCACTTTCCAATTAATGTTTGCGAGCAAAGGGCACTTAGCAGATATTTTCGAATAAAATTTTTGTGCAATAGGCTTCTGTATAAAAAAAATTATGCATTTATAAGCCAATGAAAAAAAAAAGAAACGAACCTCAAATGACTCCGGGCGGTCTTTTATTTCTCCGCGCACTTCCTCTCTAAAAGGCTTCTAGTTTGCTCACGTTGGAGCAGATGTGTTGGTGCTACCCGGAAGCGCTTAGCTTTGACCTTTTCTTCTAATTCCTGAATATAAAATGTATTTTTGCAATTTTCATCTTCACGAGAAATTTAAGTAATACTTACTGTTGCACTCATTATACAAAGGTTTCAGATGGTTTTTATTTCTTTAAATTAAACAAAATTTTGCAACAAGCACAAATGTTTGACCGTTCTTTTTTCTTTGCAAGTAGTGTTGCCTGTACTAAAAACTTTACTTTTTTGAAGCTCTAAATGTAAATTATTTTTTATATATATCAGTTTATGAAGCAAATACGCGTCGAATTTGCCTCATAGTTTTATACGAAACGCGTAAACTTTTTTTCATACAAATTTTGACAGCTCATTTATAAGGCACAGAATTTTACGAGTTTAAGAATTTTATAAGGCATTTATGAGTTTGAGGGTATTCCATCCCTTATTGTATTAATTTATGAATAGCTTCATATATTTTAGAAGATGCTTTTTAAAGTATGTTGAACGAATTGATAGGCTTAAGTTATTGCCTCTTTGCGCCAAATGTCGTCAATATTTGACCATGGGTATTCGGCCAGGAAGAATTCGAGCCAGTAGAAGAACTAACTAATAACTTGATGATGTTTACGAAGTTCCTGGACTGGCAGAGCAAAAGCCAAACTTCAATAGGTCCATACTTGCCCTGATATAAATTAAAATGGTCTAGAAGGAAGGAAGGAAGAAACGGAGGATTACGATCCCTAAAAGTACATTATTCTTTTGAGAGCCAACAAAAATGGCGTGATGTTAAAATTAAATAAAACACAACAGAATGACTGTTGTCTTCGAGCACCTCGAGCATTGCTGGTTAATTGGCTTAAGCTTTGATTTGACATACCCCCAGAGAAAATAATCTAGTGTCGTTAAATCGCATGATCGTGGCGGTCATTTCTCGAAATTAACGAGTCGCCAAACTTTGCATGCATATTGTGTCCATGTTTAGACATGAAACATGAGACGCCGCACCGTCTTATTGCAAATAGAGATCGTCTGTGTCATCATTTCATCAAATTCCGGGAGCAAAAAGTCCGTCAACATTGTTGTTATGACGTTCGCTACTGATGGTAACGTCATTTCGAAAGAAATAAGGTCCGATGATGCCGTCGTACCACAATTCGCACCAAACAATAAATTTTTGGAGATGCAATTGCGTTTCCCGAACCTCACGAGGGTTTGACTCATGCCAATACCGACAATTTTGTTTGTTGACGAAGCCGATAAGCAGAAATGGGCTTCATCTGAAAAGGTGATTCTTTGCTGAAAATTATGGTACAGTAGCCACCGGAGTACGTGAATTTGCATAATAATCTTGAATAATGATATGATGATAGACGTGGTATGATGAAATGGCAAACCTTACTGAACGCACTGAGAAAAATATGACACAATCAATGTTCCGTAAACAAAAATTTACTCCACTGTCAAAATCGCGTCGCACAACGCACAAAGATTGGATTGGAGCGGGATGAATGTGGGGTGAGGGACTGATCAGAATGGGAGTCATGCTGCCTGTTCGACCTCCTATGGACCGCAGGGGTCCATTGTTGCCACTCGGGTGGAGTTACGGCGCAGTGCGCGAACTTGGTGCGGATTGCATAGCCGCAGAGGATAAAGTCGCAGTAGTAGTAATGGGATTGCACAGCCGTAGAGGCTAAAGTCGCAGTAGTGTGTTAACAGCATGGGTCCACGTAAATCGTGATCCACTATCGGTGTGTCTGAGCAGATCTTAAGATGGGGACATCAATTGCATGTATTACACCTAACCGAGGTGAAGTTTGGCTGGAGCCTTTTAACGCAGACGCAGTAGAAAATTGCTCCGGACGCGGTTTGGACTCAACGCCAGCACGAATCAGGAGGATACGGCGCAATCCTGCTGCGAGGCCTTGCTTCAGTAATGAGAAACTTAATCTAAAACTTACCGATTCAAACGAGGTTAGATCTCCGAAGAAACAGCTCTTGACCAAATGAAATCCGGGTCAATTCCGGTAACGTAGAACCGGCTGTCGTGGGAATTGGTCACGCTGTATAATTGCCATAAGAATTGCGGGTGTGAAAGAGCCGAGCCGGGGCTAACTTTTTTTTTCTTGTTTTCTCTGTTTATACTTATACTCGTATAGCTACTTTTTGGTTCACCTTAGTGACTATTCTTTTTCGGCTGCGCTTTTTTATTTTTGTTTACCGTCTCTTAATTGACTATATCAACAATTATGTATGCTTTTTACATTGGTTAAATTGCCGTTAGTTTTTTCGTCAGATTTCGAGGTTCTGTCATTTTGCTGTTGTTTTTATTCATAGCCATACATCAGGCATTCTATTTGAGGTTAGACAAATTGAAATCTATGTGCATTTGTATATATGTATGTATGTATGTATATATGGGAATTTGACAGCTTTTGAGCGTTCGCTTTTAGCAAGTCCATTAACGATAACGGTATTTTATCTGTAAAAATGATATGAGTACTTAAATTTAGATTGCTGTTATTGAACAACTGTAAGTACACTTGATTCATTCATTATACATGTGTTTGTATGTATGTATATGTATGTCTCAATACAATGTTAGAATTATGAGTAACAATTTATTATAAGTGGGCGAGTATACGGTAACCACTAAAGAACCCCAACAGTAAGTAGCAGTGCGGCATACATATTTATTTTTATTTTTTTTAGTATAAAAAATGAGTGTTAAAAGAAATTCTATGGGATTAAACAATTAAATAGATATACCCATACACAATGGTACACATGTAATTTGCGGCTTAATGCGGCTTAGCAATTCCAGATTCAATTAGTCATTTAATTAATGGGGCATTGAAATGTTGATTACCTTGAACTAATGTAGATTAGATTCGGTTGACACGATAGCTATCGCAACATAAGACTTGCAACGGTGTATAGAGAAATAAGATTGGACAAAAAAATCGCTTTGCAAAAATTTCCAATCTTAAGCGTGAGAACGCTTAACATGTCGACCATTCTCAACTGCTCTCTTCATCACGTCCAGCGCGCAGGGAACAAAATATAACAGCCGTAGCTGAGAAAGGTACTCGAAGACCGTGGAGAGTCGATTCGGCGCCGTTCGCAGCAATTCGGACTGACTTATGGAAAGATTTGGCGCAATTTACGTCGAAATTTTAATTTGAAAGCGTAAAAAAACAGCTTGTGCAAGAACTACAGTCGCTCTACTTTCCCAAGCGACATCGCTTCGTTCTAGGGGCTCTTGAAAAGTTCCACAAAGACCCGACGTTTTCGAGCCAAATTTTTTACAGCGATGAGGCCCATTTCCGGCTCAATGGGTATGTAAACAAGCAAAATTGCTGTATTTCGGTCGAAGAACAACCTGAAGAGATGCAAGAGCTGCCATTTCGTCCGGAAAAAACGACGGTTTCGTGTGGTTTGTGGATCGGTCAATAATTCTCCAAAAGTGATGCCGGTGAGAACGTAACCGTCAATGGCGACCGCTATCGTGCCGCAACTTCGTTCTGGATACTGTAGCAGGTTAAACTCCTACTTATCCAGAATAGACCCCGACATACCGAATGTATGTCCTGCATGCAACGAGTCTCCGCATGATAGTGACCACCTCTTTGCATGCCCTACGAACCCTACTCATCTAACACCCTCCTCCCTCTGGTCCGACCCCGTCGAAACAGCACGTTTCTTGGGCCTTCCGTTAGATGACGTCGACGACAACACAAATGACCCTTACCATCTCAACGGGGATTAGATATTCTGTTAAAACAACAACAACACCGGTATCGTGCCCTGATAACCGACTATTTGATGCCTGAAATTGAAGCTCGTCCTCTCGGCAATGGCACAATTTCCCACACAACGCATCAATTAATGAATTTTCTCAGAGAACACTTCGGTGATCGTGTCATTCGCCAGTTACCAGTCGAAATTCATGAATGAGTCTTCGAAAATTGGACTCAACGGAAGGACCAACTGAGAATAGCCGCGACCAACATTTGAACGAGATAATCTTAAAAAAAATTGTCAAAGAATGTTCTTTAGAAAAATAATAGATGGTATTCTAGAGGGTATTCCTACCGGGAAAGTCACAATTAAAATTCAATCTTGGAAGGATATAGTCTGAACTATTTAGATTATTATTCATTGATTCTTATTGCTGGGCTGTTGATGCAGGAGCGCATCAGTCGAAGATTACTTAAATGCCCCGATAACCCCTGAATAGGTTACCCGTTTGCGTTTAATTTTTGTGATATTAAATCCTTTCTTGCCGGACACCAGACCAGTGATAAATATGTAACAATTGCTCTAATGACAGCCGAATACATCCACATGTTTTATAATCAAGCTGGAGTATTTCCAATTGGTCTGGATACCCGACTAATACTTCTTTTGTAGATCAGCAAATGCAAATAATCAATTTTTTGTATATACCGATCCAAATGGGGTTAGATTCTCGAAATGTTTGCCTTGACCGGATAAAATCTGGGTTTAATTTCGGTAACATAGAACAAAAATTAATTACGCAGCAATCGCCTGTATTCAACAGGACGCAGCTGAAGAATATACAAGTCAGAACACCGCACTCCGGACTATCACAGCATGTCTTTTGATCTTCCCCATCGAATACATCCACAGCGAAAACGAAAACATGCTTCCGGTTATGGAGCATATTGAACTTCTAAGCAGTTTCTGCTGGCATGTTTTCGCAGAAATCGTCCTTACTGCCATCTGCTTGAAGAGAAAAGAACTCTAACAATATACCGATGAATTTCGGACAAGACAGTTATGTACTGAACGCCCCTTACAGTCGAACCGTTAACAGTTTTATTTATACCCTCCGTGTGAATAGCGTCCTCGAAGTCAAAACACCATCCATAGCAGACCAAGCGCTCGAGTTGCTGCGTAAAACCAGAGTGATTCTTGCGCTACTTCGTTCTTGTTCGTTGTTGACCAAACATATTCAAAATATTCAGGTCTCTCTCTGTTGCAAATATTCTTCTCATATGGTGTCAGTGGATCCAACTGTTCTAATAATTTCAATCATAAACTGACATTCTCAAATAGTTTTGATTTCGGTGTCTTGAACAAACATCGTCTAAAGTTTTCGTGTTTCCGGTAACTTTGTGTACCTTTCAGCTGAAGTAAAAAGCTCAATGTAGAACCTATCCTCAGCTCAAAACTACATTCATCTTGTTGTTTGTTATTTTAACTTTTTCAAAGTTGCTGGTTTAGGTTATATGTAGTAACCACTTCTACCAAATCTCATCTGGCGAAAGCCGTTTTAGGAGACTTGATAGCTTTAAATTTTTCTGCCCGTCTTTATTTATGTCTTATATATATGTACATACATACATATGTTTATGTGAAGTCTTGTGTGTATTTTGTAAGCTCATACACTTTCCATTGTCCGCCGTTTTTGCTGCTTTCTCCTCAGAGCTCTAACTGTTAGTTATGCGGCCATAGCCATAAAGTCCACAATTTTGCGTGGGCCATATGAAAAACAACAAAAAATTTAAATAATATTGTGTTTTCATTTGTTTGCCCGGCACTACGTAACTTCTATGGCTTTTCATTTCTATCGCTTCAATGAGGTGTCTTTGTTTTTCCCCCATTTCATACGCTTCCAGCGGTCAGTTTTTGTGTGGTTTACAGTTTCTAGCTTTTTTCAGTCGCTTTAATTTGTGAGGTTAAAAATTTGTCGGTGTTATTACAATAAGTTGTTGTTAATTTTTGAAATATGTGTGTAATTATGTATATTGTTTACTTGTCTTGTACATTGTTTTGGTTTTTTGTACTTTTTTTATATACGCATGCGCCACACTTCAGCCACTTTCGGAGTTGTCCCTTTAAAAGTTTTATATACCGGGAATAATTCGTGGCTTTTGTAGAGCTTTCCGTATTATTAAAGATTTTCGAAATAGTTTGATTTGTCGGTAGTTCTCTATGGATTCTTGTTTATACCTCTCGAATATTGTACTGTCTTTATAAGTAGTGCTGCATAAAACGTCGAAGCCTCTACTGCCTTCAAGATCACTTCATATTCACATTGATAATCTCGAGTTTATCTAACGGTTAAGTAAACGAGTTCTCTGATCCGATGATTGGGTTAGCATAGAAATCTCTGTGTATTGAGCATAATATATCATTTATCATCAACATCAGAGTCTTCTTTAAGGCCGATCGGTCGGACAGTTGTTTTCCTCGACGACTTGTTCAAAGTTTGAGGAGCTGATTAGTTGTATAGGTGCGGTAGGGACACGAACGAGCTACGTAGCGTTGGTTATTGATATAGAATCTGAAGATAATAGAAGTTCATAGATGTATTTAGTTTCCTTGAAACTTTAGGTTATGTTAGGTTAGGTTAAGAGCTTGTTCCTAACAGGGATCTCAATTGGGCAGCTTAGAGCGCCGATCCGTCGTGTTAACTAAAACTGCTATAGAAAAAATCATAAGACCCTTATAAATCGACAAAGCGCTTTGAGCCTATCACTAATTTGTTGAGGCAGTCAAAATCAGTATCGGCTGTATCGTCTGATTCACCCAAGTTAAGACTACCGAAATGTTTCAGCCTGTGCCCGGCACTAAAACCAGTCTAATGATGAAGTAGCTTGATGCTATTTCTAGAGAAGGCAGACACTCTGACTAGCTTTGAGCGCACAGTTAGCTACTACCGCCACTTTAATAGCAGGCACTTTTGGCTGAAAAATCAAAGATTGACGGAGAGCTCCTTACAGCAAACTGTCCATAACCATTTCTCCTAGCTCTGATCCATCCGTGAAAAAGCTCACTGTGACTTTTCTCTAGCGACTCCTCCCCATCCACATATCTCTCGACTATATGTAAGCAGAGGAAAAGATGCAGAGATGCAGTTAAAGAAGGAGAGGATTTCGTTGTGTCCTTGTTTGGACCCCTTTATATGGCGAGCTTCCGTGATACTTAGAGCAGATTTCGCAACTGGAAGATATTTCAACAATGCTTCGGAAATGTTTGTTGTGGAGACCGTCCTTACCTTAATACGTTCGGGTTAGTTGTCGTGAAAATTATCTAATGGTAGGCCCAGGAGACGTATTGTTTCGACGGAGTCGGACCATAGGCAGAGGGATGCTAGATGCGTGAGTTCGCTGGGCATGCCAAGAGGTGTTTGGAGTCATGCAGGGTGCTTAGTCCGTAAATGTTTTCCGTTTATGTCGTCCCATTTTATCTGAGCGTATAAGAGGTAATCGTTCTTTCTGCTGAGTAACTCAAAAACCTTAACGATTGTTTGTAAAATGAGCGATATACACTATATACTAGATATTCCACTTCGAAGCCGGTATACGACAACACGTTGTCACCTAAATTTGCCACCAATGTTGCTGCGGCTGTTGCGGCGCACATTGGCGACGCACACTACAATTGAGCATCGTCGTTGCAGTTGGCGGCAGTGCTGCAATGGTGTGGCTTTCAAATGTGGTTCAAACGACAACAACCGTTATATCTTGCCAAACAACAATAACATCAGCAGCAGCAACTTCGTTTGTGCTAGACGAGTAAACCATTACGAATGCCAACATTGCATACTTATCGTTTGCTCGTGCTACGTCGTCTACATCTCGGTGGTTTGTGAGTGTGTGTGTGTGTGTATGTGGTGGAGGCACTTTCAGTTTCAGGTTTTCCGGCGCGTTGTTTACAATTGAATATTCGTATTATTTTTCTCAGTTCTGCACATTTTGCTGCGAAAATTATTGTACATATTTATTTTTCAAGCTTACACTTTAAGGTGTGGGCTCCTAATTGCCATGTATTTGTGCTTAGTGAGTTCGAAAAACAAATACATATGAGTTGCGAAGCTGTTTTTGCTGCGTCTCTTCTAGTTGCATGGAAATGTACTATGCTGCTGGATCTCACTTTCTATTTCAGTTTTCCAAATCATTGCATTACATTGAGGTTCAGGGTGATTCGAGTTCATTTTCATTTGACGTAGAAGGAACGATTTGAAGTTCTACGAGACAGCAAGTGTGGAAGTTAAAGGGTATGAATAACGAGCAAACCGTGCAAGGTCTTCTAACTTAAAGCCAAATAGGTGTGGATCTCTTTATATTAAAAATTTAAATGAAAGACAGGCTTTTTGATTTGATCAAATCTTTCCTTGGATCCGTTGAAGCTTGGAATTACAGCTGTAAATTTTTTCTGATCCATTCGGGTTAAAAGTGTGATGATATGGAACCTTTGTTGGGCTGGACTCGCAGTAAACTATCCGAATTGTCTTTGGTGGGTGTTTCCTGGAAGTGCCGGAGCCGGTTAGTAAATTGCAGATAATATTGTTTTGACAGCAGTTATCTATGATCTGTTTCTCTGTTTTAAAAATGAGGTTTTCGTACGGTAAAACACAGCAATTTTCATGTTTATATTCGTGACTTACGAGCTCTTACCCTTTGATGAACAGTAACTGGAAACTTAATAAAATCTGAAAGCAATGTTTTTTTTGGAACTGTTGTTATGCTTAACGCGGAACCTATGAGATTGGATATAGGATCTTGCATACCCTTTTAAACACAATAGTCGGAGTGGATATCTACAACTTAAATTTTGAAGTCGTATTCAATTTTGTAAGATATACGAATTCGTAGCAAGTGAAAATAGTGGACAAAGATACCGACCACATCATTCCCAAACTGTGGTGGTAGATTTTGATTCTAAGCCCGACAATATACAAGTATATATAGGTATTTTCGACCAGCCCTGGAACATCGATTAGTGCCTTATGCTCCAGCCTTAGGTTAGGTTAGGTAAATAGATTGATTACTCAAAAGGTCATAATAACAATTGGCCTGCCAGAAACGCTTGTCCGTCGTGATGCCCAGAAACCCTTAGGTGTGGATCAAAAAGAACTTCGCAGGTCGCAAAAAGGTTGGCAACCGAGATGCTTCCACAGTAGTCTGGCGAGAACTGGACTGCGGAGGACAAAGAAGTCTATAGATGTTTTCACCTCAACTTCTTCATTGCAATTTTCACAAGTTGCGTTTTATGAGACAGTGTCTAGTTAGGGCGCCTATCATTGTAACGATGTGAGCCTTGCTAAGAGCTAGCAGTTCAATGGATCTTTTATGTTCCACTTAGGGCCAGAGGGCTTTCGCAACCCCACAAACCAATTAACCGACGCTTGCGGGAAGTCTACAGATTTTGATGGATTTTGGGTATGCGTGCCTCTTCTTGCGTGCCTCTTCTTGCGTGCCTTTTCTTGCAAGCTCATTGGCTTTAAAATTTGCGACGAATCCGCTGTGGCCAGGAAGTTTAATATAGAAGTAGTCTGATACTACTGCTAATGTGGTCATACTCCTTAACTAACTTTGAGCGCTTGTCAGAGCTCAAGGCCTATATAGCAGATCTGGTATTGAAGTGGATGCATACCTTCATAAAAGAATCCGAACTTCGGCTTGAAAGACACTGCAGTGGTCTGCCGGTCGTAAACAAGAGTTGATTGAGAGCTTTCCCTCCAACCTTACTCAAGGACTCATATTATTCGTTTCCAAGCGCAGCCAAATAATCATCAGCTTTGATATAGTTACTAAGTTTAACAGTGAGGCTTTGGCAGAAGACTAATAAATGACTGGAAAATTTCTCATTTTCATCTAAATTATCTGGCCTTTCGTACAGGATCGTCTAGCCAATGTACCATATCTTTGGAGCGGTAAAGTTAGATAGATATTTTGAGGCTGTGGCACGACAGAGCTATTTGTCTGTGATTTTCTTGAGATAATTTTCATTTTGGCGTTATTCATAAAACGATTTTTGTTGTCCTGATCGTTCTAGAAGGACTTCAATGGCGGTTAATAAAATTAAGGTTTTGAAGTGGGACTTACGGTCTATTGTGCCCTCCCCTATATCACATATGGTCACCCAGGTCCAGCAGCCTGAACAATTCCAGGAGCCTGCTGGGCGCGTCTGAGATGATGTGATCCCTGTCTACGTAGATGGAACCTAGTGCCTTGAGCCTGCTTCTGCAAATTGCTGGGCAAACCAGAATCAGGTGCTCTGGGGTTTCCTGTTCCATATCGCAGAACCGGCGAGAGACTATGCCCATGTTGGACAAGTGCTTCGTGAGCCTGTAGTGCCCTGTATAGAGCGCGACAAAGAGGCGAAATTTGTCTCGGAGGAAGTTGATATTTCTTTAAACCTTGCGAGGCTGTACTTGAATGATACGTGAATGCTGCAGGATGGAAAATATAATGTATAGATGTATAGAGCTTATGCCACAATATTAAGAGTTGATTTTTGTGGAGTAGTTAAGTACAAAGGTTTCTTGAAGTCACGATTCAGATTCTTAAAGATTACAACGCGAAAGCCGTGAGTACGAACCTAAAACTTTCACGTGGTATTCGAAAATAATAACCTATGAAAAGTGGTAGCACCACGTCAAAGATACATACATTCACACACAATACATGATATGGGTTAAAGAAGCGTGAAAGAAAGCCATGTGAAGAAAAGATGTTTTGAAAATGTGACGGTGACGGCATCAGCCAAGTGTAGTATTTTAAAATTTTGCATGAGATTATAAAATGAGTGATCCAAGTAGAGGTATTTTTTTCAATTGCCGCATTTGGAGCGAAGAGCAAACTGAAGTTATTCAAAAGCTGTTATTTCATCCTGAAAAAACAACGTTTTATTGTGGTTTGTGGCTTGGTGGAATCATCGGTCCATATTTCTTCAAAAATAATGACGGTGAGAACGTAACGTTCGTTATGGCGCCATGATAACCGACCTTTTCATGCCTGTAATTGAAGGTCGGGATCTCGGCAACATTTGGTTTCAACAAGACGGCGCCACTTTCCACACATCGCATCAATCAATGGATTTATTGAGAGAATACTTCGGTGAGCAGAATATTTCACGTTTTGGGCCGGTCGATTGGCCACAAAGATCGTGCGATATCCGTATCACTCCGTTAGACTTTTTTCTGTCCGAAGTGGAAAGTCAGTGAGGGCAATCCCGCTTCGATTCAGGCCTTGGAGCAAAACGGTAGTTACCAGTCGAAATGCTCAAACGAGTCATGGAAAATTGGGAATGATGTTGTTTCGAAAAGTAGGGAACCTCGAAATGGATCACCTTTTATGTACTTGTACAGTATGTACAATGTGACTTGAAATCGCTTACTTAGCAAATCTACAACATTTTTCTTCATACTGCAAGTCAACCAACCCAGCGAACAAGCGAGCTACTTGTAGATAAGACACAACAACAATTAATAACAACAACAAAAAAGACTAAAATATGAAATAAGTATGTAGTTAAATGAGGAGGCCACAATGCTGAAATGGCTGATTTGGACGCACAATTGTGCAATGGCAATGTACTACAACAACAACAACAACATGTACTTCATTAACTTGGCAAATATTATATATACAATATATCAAAAAAATCTCAACAACCATAGCAACATGTGCAAAATGAAAAGCGAACGCTTTTCAACACAACAACAACAACAATAAATGCACTTCGCTTGAGAAAAATTACAGTTAAAAATGCAACGATACAAACAACAGCGACGGCAGCTGTGACGGAGCAAAAAATTACAGAACGAAGCTAGGCACGTACTGTGGCCGATTACATAAGTTCAAAAACTCGCAGAAACCGCCGAATCGCGGAACGCCACCTCCGGCCGTTGGTGGGGTGCCAGCGTCTGCGCGCTCCATAGCCTACGCGTACGCCGGTACGGACGCGCAAGTGAAATTCATTGCTACCGATTTGTGCTTTTACAGTTATGTGAGCTACACATGCATGTGCAGAACCAATTGACCAGTTGGAATTACTCGAGGTCTGATGTGTTTACATTACATCAACTTTGCACCAATTGAGCCAACCGTCAACTGTTGAGGATCACCGATGCGGTGCGATATGAGGTCCACGGAGAAGGAATCCATTATTTTGTCATTAAATTCTAGGTTTTATTTAACACAGTTGAAATGATCCGATTTAGGTCAAAAGTGCACCGTTTTGTTCTATAACTGCCCTCGTGCCTAGGGCAAAAAAACTGTGACAGTCGAGTTTCAGAAGCTTCTGTTGAGGCGAATTTTTTTACCAGCAAATTAGAGATCAACAGGTGCTAATCACTTGGTGGCAGGTCCGCACTATAAATAGGATATATAAGAATCTCCCGACACCGATGGGTGTGACCCGGCTTTGCGTTACTGCAACATAATTCTTTTCCTTTTTGTCAAAATTGGTCGTTTATAAGATATTGTTTTCTTCAGACGGTCCAATTGACCGTGCAGGTCCGAATTAAAAGTTTGGCCGTAGAAGAACATTTCATAATAGAGCACCAGTCGTTCTTCCTTTTCGCTGTTTGTTGCCAATTAGAAATTCCATTTGCAGTCAGGACCTTCTCTACCTGCTCTTTCCAAAAGAAAGTACTGCTTCGAATACTCACAGAGTTAGAGCGTTTTCATCCATTCGGACGACATGATCTAGCCTGTGCAGCCCCTGTCTCTTAATTAGCTGAACTATGTCAATGTCGTCGTATATTTAGTACAGCTCATCCTTCCATCGACTGCGATATTCGCTTTTGCCAATGCGCAAAGCACCATAAATTTTCCGCAGAACCTTTCTTTCAAAAACTCGTAACGCCGACTCATAAGATGTTGTCATCATCCATGCCCCTACACCATATAGCAGGAAGGGGGTAATGAGTGACTTGTAGTGTTTGGTCTTTGTTCGTCGAGAGAGCACTTTATTTCTCAATTGCCTACTCAGTTCGAAGTAGCACCTGTTGGCCGATGCTGACGTTGTTGTTGGTCGATGTTAGGTATAAAGATAGGTCATCTCTAAGACCGTAAAAATATTTTGAGTTAATTTTCTTTGGTTAGAAATCAAAACAAGAAAGAAAATCTATGGACTTCTGGAAAGATCATACCTGTTTGTTGGTATCTAAAGAAAGCAATTCCAACAGGGTGCTCGAGTAGATTCGTATATATGTACATATTTATTTCCATATTTAAGTACGTGCATTTTTTACAAGAAAATTGAACGCACACACATTTTCTGCTTTTTTGCAAATTCATCGCTTTTCTTTTCAACTCAATACTTGGAGTCCAAAGCTCATATTTCACATCATGAATTTAAGAAATAAAAAAAATAACTATAAAGAAAATGAATTTGAACATGCAAATTAGAGATGATTAGCTCAGACTAGCGCTGAATTTATGAACTGATTTGTGGTTCGTTTGGCGAGAAAAGTCTGTGTCTACTTGAATTACAAACCAAAAATAAATTCTGCATTTTTGATTTTATTCTGTTTAGTAAAAGTGAATGGCCTTTTCTAAACTTCCTCTGAAGTACTAAGGTACTTCAACTAGTCACAAAAGTGATTTAGGAGAGGGGTTACAGCATAGAGTTACAGTGAAATGTAGCCGCTAATCTACTCGACGGCTTCAATACAAAATATAGGTGGATCCTGCTGAACTGATTGAATATAGTTAGGATTTATGCGAAGTTTAGACGTCAGTATATAGCTTAGGTTAGGTTAAGGGGTTGATTTTTACAGCAACCTCACTTGGACAGCTTAGAACGACGGTCCGTTGTGACACCTAAAACTCCTCTATAAAATATCATAAGTCCCTTACAAATCGACAAAGCGCTTTGCGCCTAACACAAATTTGTTGAAACGGCTAATGTCAGTTTCGGCTTTGTCTTCTGGTTCGTTGAAGGTAAGACTACCGTAATGTTTCGGCCATAGTCTTGTAAAGATTGGACAATGGAGAAGAAAGTGGGTAGGTCCAGCTCTACCATACATATTTGACAAAAAGCATGAATGTCTATTGGACAGTGTCCACTACGAAGCCGTATTGCGGCTTTCCCTTTGCTAAGGGAAAGTAAGTAGTTCAGTAGATCCACTGTATTTTACTCTAAGCTAAAAGGATCTCATACTCGCCTAGTAACTAGTCGCCGACTAGCGATATTCGAGGTCCATTGGTCCAGTGCTAGAACGCGAGGCCCCACGGAGATTCAATTCGGTTCCATCTCGATGTGATCGGGACAAGGGTATTTCATCGGCTTTGCAGCTGCCAGCGATACTGCTATGACAAGGCAAACAAACAGTTGAGTTTTATTGATATCTAAACTCAGTTAAAAGTATTTCTTTCGTTCTCTCATGACCCGCTATTCATTATTTCTCTAAAAAAAAGTGGTGAGAATTACAAAACGTAGATTGAGAACATTTCGTTTTCGCTTCTTTACTTTCATTTTTGATTTACATAAAGTTCCCTTCAGTACTTTACTATTCATTCTTCCAACAAGTCTTAGAAAGAAAATCTATTGATGTATGTGCTGCGATCTATGACCTATTGTGCCCTTCGTTCTTTCTAAGTATTCACTTAGGTCTACCACCCTTATAAGTTTATCGCGGTTATGATAGCATATGTGAATCCCAAAACCGTATTCCTCTGTCTACAGATTTCTACACTCCTTAGAAGCAGATGCTCTGGAGTTTCAGGTTCCATGTCACAGAAGCGACATATTGCAGATGTGACTATGTCTATGTAACTTGAGCCTGTCCCAACCTGCCTAAAACTCATTGGTAATACAATGAATTCATTTTTCATTTGACGATAAAACAAACCTCAAAGTTCAAAGCTCAGGGTTTGGTCTACGAAACTTCTCTTTTATATGCATTCAAACATTTCTCCATATCTATTATGGATTGGTGTAATCTACCCTCAAATTCATTCAGCACCTCTTACCACTACTTACTAACCAACCGAAGGGAATAACTCAGTTCATTATCGCAAACAACTCCATCAAACTGACCAAAGCGACTTCAATAGCCCATGCAATTTACCCGTTCCATAACTGTTTTTGTATCCCCAACAAAAATTGCGCTGCGTTGCTGTCGCGTCCATTGCATTCGCGTGCATTTCATTATGAGCCTTCGGCCGTAAATTTCAACTTCCCCACCATAGATTGGAATGTTAACTGCACTGGTGGTGGTTTTTGTTTTTATGATTGCGCGGTGGTGACCATGTTGGCGGTGCCTTGTGTATGACGCGTTTTAACCGCCACAAAGTCAGTCCGTCGTCTAAAAGCCATAAAACTTGCCTACATACTTACATACTTACTTACGTGTAAAGGCGGCATAAAACCCGTTAATAGTGACGCGTGCTTTATTGCAATCGGCAGTGGAACTCGACGGGTCGGCGGAATCGTCGTTGCCGTTGTCGAAGTCGTAGTTGCTGTCGCCATCGTTGCTCCACAATGTTGAGGGTTCGTGACGTCGGACTGCAGCGTAAGAACTCAAACAAATGACCTCGTCCGCCACAAACCACAACCCCAAAGTGTACCCACTTACCATATTCTACATGGTATCACGAAAAACTCGTCGGTGAGTACTCAACTCTTAGCTTTTACTTTTACTACACTCTCAGCGCTGCTCACACCGCTCTTCGGCACCTTTTGTGTAGGTTTTACTGTGCTGTGTCTCACAGTCTATGCGTTTTAGGGGTAAAAATGTGGCTGAGTTAATAATAAATGAAATGTTCAAAAATTTATACGATTTTTAATAACAAAGCCACTGAAATATGGTCATAACAACCACGTCATATCGAGCCGAGCCGAGCCGCTTATAACCGTTGTAAATAGAATGGAGAAAAAATGTGCGGCAGTCAGGTAATGAAGCGAAGTCAGTAAACAACAGCGGCAGCCAACTGCAAGCAATTTGATTTTACAGCAAGTTTCCACTAATTCCATTGGACACGCTTACAGTGGTGGCGATTGCATTTGGCCTGATAAAAATATTTTAACTTGCTCGGAAAATGAACTTGTGAAACATTAGCCATAATTTCATACTTTTACGAAAAAAATCTCTGAAAATGAACTTGTGAAACATTAGCCATAATTTCATACTTTTACGAAAAAAATCTCTTAGAAAATATTGTAAGAGTCTCTGAAAGCTTTTATAGATTCATTCAACACATTTTCTGCAGACAACGGCCAGGATGACATTGATAGTTGCTCGGAAACTGAACTTGTGGAACATAAGCCCCCATAGTTTTCATTTCTTAGTTTTTTTGGAGTGAAATGGAATAGAAGATATTTTAAGAGATATTGAAGAGTCTCTTAAAGCTTTTATAGATTCATTCAACACATGTTCTTCAGGTCAGGATAACATTGTTAGTTGTTTTGAAACTGAACTTGTGAAACATAAGTCACTATAGTTTTCATTTCTTAGTTTTTTTAGAGTAAAATGGAATAGAAGATATTTTAAGAGATATTTAAGAGTCTCTTAAAGCTTTTATAGATTCACTCAACACATTTTGTTCAGACAACGGCCAGGATGACATTGATAATTGCTCGGAAACTGAACTTGTGGAACATAAGCCCCTATTGTTTTCATTTCTTTGTTTTTGTTTGGAGTAAAATGGAATAGAAGATACTTTAAAAGATATTGAAGAGTTTCTTAAAGCTTTTATAGATTCATTCAACACATGTTCTTCAGGTCAGGATAACGTTGCTGAACTTGTGAAACATAAGTCACTATAGTTTTCGATATTAACATTTCTACAATCTTATGTCCCAATTTGGCTGTTGTCTAATCATAAATCATTTCCTTCCGACAGATTTTTTTCCAATCAATAGCACAAGTCAGTCTATATATGCAAACTAGACATGTATGCCTATACGGCAAGCTCAAAAAAACGGTCGCCACTTTATGCCCTCTACTGTATGTACATACTGCATTTTAGCGTAGGCGGCAAATAGTCACATAAATGTGGTTGCGTTGCTATTTCTCGTTCAAGTTTTCCTTCTGTTTTTATAGACATTGTTCTCATTTAGTTTTGTAGATTATTGTGGTTGCATTTGCATTGTTGCAACATTTCTCGGCCAACTCGTAAATCCGTTAAGTGATTTAGTTGAAGTATAACTAGCTACATACACACACTCATGTGCATATAAAATGCATTTTGTGGCGTGTCGCTGAAGGCGGATGAAGCATAAATATACAGTTAGTGGCGGTGTGGGTCAAATATGAAGCCGATCTGAGCATTGCATTTTGTAAAAAGTAGATTTTTGGTTACTAGTTAATTAAAGTTGGTTCCTTATCGACCTAAAATTGTTTCAGAATATGATGGTACGTAAGTTGGGTTCGGCAATTTTGTATTTCGTCAATTCATTAGCTTTTCCCGACTGTAGTTTGATTTTTTCAGTGATCGTTTGTTGTCAGCTTTTGGGCTAAGAACTGTAGGCGGGCTTCTTACCGATCCAAACAAGGCTAATCGCCGAAATAACGGCACTTGGCTGGATAAAATCCGGAATAATTCGTAGAACCGGCTGTTGTGACAGTATTCGTCGTCGAATTTTTATGTCATCGTAGATGCAGCAACTGAG
The DNA here is from genome assembly GCF_024586455.1 of Bactrocera neohumeralis. NCBI lineage: Eukaryota > Metazoa > Arthropoda > Insecta > Diptera > Tephritidae > Bactrocera > Bactrocera neohumeralis. The sequence goes on from NC_065921.1 coordinate 72,027,898, forward strand.
GACCTCATCTGCAATATGTACCCGACAACACCAGTATTCATACGTCTTATCGATCCAAAGAGTGCTAGATCGCCGAAATAATAGCACTTGGCTGGATAAAATTTGGGTATCGTGGAACCGGTTGCTGTAAGAATATTCGTTGTTGTTGTTGTAGCGACGGAAAACAGTCCTGAAGCAATTTCGTAGAATGGTGGCGATTTGTCAGTTCTTGCCTGGATAAAAATCCGGGTCTGTTCCGTTTATAATGATATGTTTCTGCATTCAAATCCGGGCTCGTTCTGGTAACTTGGACCCGACTGTGTTGGGTACGGGTGAGAATATTCGTTGTCGAATGCGGTTATGCCATCGTAGGTATCGTACCCGAGGACCACATCTACGTTCCCATGGCAGTCAGGTCTACGTAACCGGAACGGACCCGGATTTTATATGCGGTCAAGGACTGTCACCTCGGCAGAATTCTGCCGCTACAACAGCAACCACATCTACGATATGTACTTGACCGCCCAAACTCCTGATATTCGAATTGGTCGAATCTCTCTTCTCTAGGGTAGATTTAAAAATATAAAAATTTTCAGCACTTTTGTGTTTGCTTTGAAAATTAATTTTTGCTGCCTAAATCCGGAAAAGATTGTGCCCATCAAAACGTTCATAATCAATTGGATTAATTAAGCGGCAAGGCGAAGCTGCAAGCAATGAAGCTGGCAGCTCATTCAGCTGAGTGGCAAAACCGCAAAGTTCCCACATTAGTGAAATGAACGGAAGAGGAAGAAAATGGCAACTACTCGCATGTGCATTCGTTGAATATGGAAAAATGCACACATACAACAACAAAAATACATATGGCGATTATATACTTACATATGTATATACTTGAACGAAATTCACGAGCGCTTGATGAGTTAAACGCTAGGCGTGCTGCCAGATGAATACAAGTGTGGCACCCAAAAGCATCGGCGCACGGTCGTGTTGGCTAAATATTTCCAAAGCTACATAATGTGTTTTTCACATGTGCAATACAGTTATGCAAAAATGTATATAAATAATTGTAAAAAAATTTATGCAGGCACTTTTAATGAGTGAAACTACCCTAAATGGGAAGTAACAACAATAAAAACTAATAATAAAACGTCTAATGAAATTACAAATTTTTACTTTCGTTATTGTGAAAATGAAATAAGAAAGGAGCTTCACTTTAACAAAATTTTATAATTTTATTTTATAATTTTTCCGAGATATCATTCCATTTATAATAATATGTTTTGATATTATCCTAAAGCCACCAGCCGTTATTTTCTCTAGATGAAATGGCAGTTCTTGAATCTCTTCAGGTTGTCCTTCGTCCCAAATGCGGCAATTTTGCTTGTTTACATACCCATTGAGCCAGATATGAGCCTCATCGCTGAACAAAATTTGGATCGAAAACGTCGGATCTTCTTGGAACTTTTCAAGAGCACATAGAGCGAAGCGAGAAGTTTCAGTACTTGCACAAGTTGTATTTTATACGCTTTCAATATATCGACTCTCCACGGTCTTCGTGTACACTCTCAGCTACGGCTGATATATTTTCTTCACTGCGTGCTGGAAGAAGAAAGAAATCATTCTGTCAAACGTCTGAAATATACACTGTACGACTCATCAAATTGATGGTTTGAGTGCTAAAAAATGCCGATGTTTGTGAGTTCGCATTATCGTGGGGAAGAGTGATCCGACTTCGGCGATTGGTTTTTGTAATTTATTGAAAACTAACTGACAAACAAATGATGGTGTACCACTCAGAAGTTACTGTTATGCATTGGTTTAGTAATATGGTTGAGATATGTCCAGTTGTTCCAAAGAAAAACAGGCAATCCTTTGCTTGGAAGTGCTCCGTGCACGAACAACTTTTATTAGATTGGGCTCATCTGCTCTTTACCAATCAGCAATATTTTTTGAGCGATCGATAGATTGTGGAGGCTCCACCAAAAAGTTACCACCGATACGTCGTCAAGAAACCCTTGACCGATAGTTGCGATTCTGTTCAAAGCTTATAGTCTCATTTTCTAGTTCTTATGTCATTCCTTTTAAATTATAATAATCGGAATGTGCGGCGCATATTTCATTAATGTCACATTTGCCTGCTTGTTGGGTAAGTCAGGGAATGACTCCACCGAGACTCAGCTAAATGTGTAATGTGTTCTTCAAAGGCGTATAAATTCTATTTTTTAAGGAGTCACATTGTATCACTATGTCCCATTGCAGGTTTAAACTGAAATAGAATGTTAGATCCACTAAGAGATCAAGGCATTCTTTCACTATCTTTGACGAAACCCTAGAGACTTTAGTGATTTCAAACCTGCTTGACTATCTGCATACATAAAATATACTCCTTGCTATAAGCACCCTCTTGCTTAGAAGAAAAATTGCAGTGGTCTGGTAGATGGTAGTCGATTTTGGTATCTAATTTAGCAGAAAAGTTAGTTAGTTCTCTGGTTTGTTTCCTTTTAGTTGGGATCGATATAGATTTTTCTTTTCTTTTCTTTTCTCTTTTCTTTTCCTTTTCCTTTTCTTTTCTTTTCTTTCCTTTTCTTTTCTTTTCTTTTCTTTTCTTTTCTTTTCTTTTTTTCTTTTCTTTTCTTTTCTTTTCTTTTCTTTTCTTTTCTTTTCTTTTCTTTTCTTTTCTTTTCTTTTCTTTTCTTTTCTTTTCTTTTCTTTTTTTTTCTTTTCTTTTCTTTTCTTTTCTTTTCTTTTCTTTTCTTTTCTTTTCTTTCCTTTCCTCTCCTTTCCTCTCCTTTCCTTTCCTCTTCTTACTTTTCCTTTCCTTCCCATCTCTGGATATTGTTTGTTTGGGACTTTCAAGCTCTCTATAGCTCGGTCCTTACTCCAAGAATGCTCTACTAATAAGGAGATTCCCTCTGAGTTACCTGGGACGTTAATCTCCATTTGGGCCTCACCGTCCTTTTACAGGCGGAAAGTCTTTATCTTAGCGTCTAAGTTTGGTTTCCATGAAAGCTTCTTGTCTCAAATTAGTCCCAACTAGCTTGCCGCATCTGCTAGGGGCCATACATCATTATTTAAATCCACCTTGTCCTTGACACACTCTATTCACCAGCTATTTAGATACACCTGAATATATAGGATCAATGGTTTGTAGAGAAACTGTTACGTTCCGTAAAGAACATAAGTTATTCCGAAATAAACTTTTATAAAGCAATGTTTCGGTTCAAAAATGAACTTACTGGAAGCTTAGGGTCGGAACTTGATCGATTTTTAAAGACAAAAGATGTGACTAAAATGTCAACATTTTTCCGTATCATGTATGTATTTTCGTTATTTTCCATGTCTGCTTAATACAAAACCGTTAAATAGTATATGTCTTTTAATTTATTTAAAAAAATCTATATTTCTCAAGTTGTACTAATTTGGTTTTCTCACTATTTTCAGATTAATTGATTTTGGTATCGATGAACATGAGTATGACGAGGTTCAGGAATTACCAGACGAATCAAATATTAATCCACAAATTGCAACTACAACAACAGATTTACACCTACAACAACCACTTTTACACAACCCCAACAATAACAACACAATCACAACGGATACACCACCCGAATTGCCACCACCAAAACAAAACAAACTGAAAAATTCCAAGAAAAGTAAATCCAAATCGAAAATTCCACGTTCGCCCTCACTCGCCGCCTCGAGTAGCGTCGCCGGTAGCAGTGGTAATATTAATATAACAAATAATAACAACAACAGTAATTTTGGTAGTGGCATTACGTACTCACCGATACCACCACAAACACCACCGCTGCCGGTCAATTATCAGCAAAGTAAACTGAAACATATGAATGGTGGCAACATCACACCCACAACACCACTAGCTAACTTCGGTGCCGGTTTTTCGCCAGTAACGCCAACAACACCAACAATACTGGTGTCCAATAGTGTTGGTGGCAATAATGTTGCTTTCGCTAGCACACCGACCGGTGGTAGTGTTGGTGGCGTTGCAGTGATGGGTGGCGGTAGTGTGCCACTTAGTGGTGGCCTCGGTGCTAACGGCACGAGCACGGGTGGCGGTGTAAATGTGACCAATGCGGGTAATCAACGTGGCAGCGTTAATATGGCCTCAGCTCGACGTCCGCAATTGCAAATCACTCCGATACCGGAATCACCAAAAAATTTTCAGTTTTTAACCTTGACGGTGCGTAAGGACGAGAATGGTTACGGCATGAAGGTGAGTGCTTAAAGTTCATATAAGTTGTTTAAATTTGAGTTTCTGCGTATCGTCAAATATAGTAGGTTATCTACTGCCACTAAGGGTCTAGCGAGGAAAGCTGAATTTTATTTGAAGTATAATAAAACAGGAAAAAAATGTTAACTTCGGTTGCACCGAAGCTATAATACCGTTTATATTGTCACATAAATATGTTTTCAGTGGAAGAACTGGATTTTAATCGTTCTGTTTGTATGACAGCGATATGGTCTGATATCGGCGGTTCCGACATATCAGCAGTTTCTCTAGGAGAAAAGGACTGTGTAAAATTTCAGGCCGATATCCAAAAAACCTGGCAAAATCGACTCAGCTCGACGTGCGGATAATTGATATATGTGACCCCGCACATAGAAACCCGGCTAGTGTGTCAAAATGTCGATTATCGCTTTTCAACGAGAATGTACGTAGAACTACAGGTAGCAACCCGAGAGCTTGTTGGTTCGTCTCGGAAACGCTTCAGAGTGAGTGAAAATGAGTGTAAGTATAAGCATAGTAACGGACAAGGAGGAAGAGGGAGAGAGAACACGTGCTTCACATCTTTCAACGCCTCTCGTGAAAAATCCTGATTTGATACACTAGCCGGGTTTCTATGTGCGGGGTCACATATGTATTTTATAGGTCTCCGACGTATACTTCTCGTTGTTAGAAGCTTCGTGGTTGTGAAGATCGATATTACTCAAAACACTTTACTCTATCTGAAGCTTTACTTTTTCTTCTCTATTGCCGTAGACACTGCTTACGCGGTTATAGCGGATTTTACAACCGGGCGGCAGTCATTCTTGCTTTTCGTTGCTAATTGGAGATTTCAAGTGCTGCCAGGTCCTTCTCCACCTGATCTTTCCAACGGAGTGAAGGTCTTCTTTTTCATCAGCTTCCCTCGACGCGTACTGCGTCGAATACTTTCTGAGCTGGAGTGTTTTCATTCATTCGGACGACATGACCCAGCCTGCATAGCCGCTGTCTCTTAATTCTTAATTCGTTGAACTATGTCAATACACTAGTCTATCTCATACAGCTCAGCGTTCCATCGAATGCGTTATTCGCCGCAGCCAATGCGCAAAGGACCATAAATCTTTCGCAGAACCTCTCTCTCGAAAACTCGTAACATCGACTCATCAGATGTTGTCATCGTCCATGCCTGGTTTGGTCTTTATTCGTCGAGAGAGGACTTCACTTCTCAATTGCCTACTCAGTCCGAAGTAGCACCTGTTGGCAAGAATTATTCTGCGTTGGATGTCGAGGCGATGCTGTTGTTCGTTTTAATACTGGTTCCAAGATAGACGAAGTTATGACTGTTAACAGTGACGTGAGAGCCAAGTCGTGAGTGCGACGCCTTTTTTTTTTTTTTTGATGACAGGAAATATATTGTCTTGCTGTCGTTCACTACCAGACCCATTTGCTACGCTTCCTAATCCATTCTGGAGAAAGCGGAGCTAACTGCGCGGTTGTTGAAGCCAATTACATATATCATTATCATCGGCATACACCAACAGCTGTACACTCTTATAGAAGATTGTATCTTTATTATTATTTTCTCCAACAACAGATTGAAGAAGTTGCACGATAGGAAGTCGTTTTGTGTGAAACCTCGCTTGGTATCGAACGGCTAGGAGAGGTCCTTCCTGATCCTGTCGGAGCTTTTGGTGTTGCTCAATGTCAGCCAAAATTCGTACTTTAAAATCGACAAAGAGGTGGTGTGTGTCAATCTTCCTTTCACTGGTCTTTTCCAAGATTTGGCACACGGTGAAAATCTGGTCGATTGTGTACATATGTATGTATATTCCACGTTTAACGCGAATCAGTTTGTTGACGGTAGGCTTCAGTCTTTCACACAGTACGCTCGATTAAAGTACCGGTTATGTAGATCAAGACTATCGTGTGAACGGTACTTTTCTACATACATACCATATATTCAATGAAATCATCACTTTTCGAACCGACCAATTCATATCAAGAAATGGAACGACTCTAGCTCATGCAATTCCCCACCCTCTAACTCTAATAATGTATCCTTTCATTGTAAGTTGATTTAAATATATAAATTTAATTTTAAATCCGTACTTCTACATACTTTTTTCTGTGCAATTATGAGTTATGAAAGGTTGTACATTTCTGCCTAAATTTTCCGCAAGAAATCATTTTGCAATGCCGCCTTACAGGTTTCGTAAATCGTTGATTAAAATCAACTATTGAAATTTATTTCAACTTAAACGCTGAAAATTTCATGCTCCGCAGCGCAAAGATTTGCATACGCAGAAACTGTGACAAATTTGTCATGCAACCTAAAAAATTAATGAAAAACGACAAGTAAGGAAGGGCTAAGTTCGGGTGTCACCGAACATTTTATACTCTCGCATGATAAAGTGATAATCGAAATTTCATTATCCGTCATTTACATATTTTTCAAATACCGTATTTGTGTAAAGTTTTATTCCGCTATCATCATTGGTTCCTAATGTATATATTATACAGAGAAGGCATCAGATGGAATTCAAAATAGCGTTATATTGGAAGAAGGCGTGGTTGTTAACCGATTTCACCTATATTTCGTACATGTCATCAGGGTGTTAAGAAAATATTATATACCGAATTTCATTGAAATCGGTTGAGTAGTTCCTGAGATATGGTTTTTGGTCAATAAGTGGGTGACGCCACGCCAATTTTCAATTTTTAAAAAAAAAGCCTGGGTGCAGCTTCCTTCTGCCATTTCTTCCGTAAAATTTAGTGTTTCTGACGTTTTTTGTTGGTCGTTAACGCACTTTTGGTGATTTTCAACATAACCTTTGTATGGGAGGTGGGCGTGGTTAATATCCGATTTCTTCCATTTTTGAACTGTATATGGAAATGCTGAAGGAAATGACTCTATAGAGTTTGGTTGATTTAGTATGGGGCGGGGCCACGCCCACTTTTCCAAAAACATTACGTCCAAATATGCCCCTCCCTAATGCGATTATTTGTGCCAAATGTCATTTTAATATCTTTATTGATGGCTTAGTTATGACATTTTATATGTTTTCGGTTTCCGCCATTTTGTGGACGTGGCAGAGGGCCGATTTTGCCCATCTTCGAACTAGACCTTCTTATAGAGCCAAGAAATACGTGTATCAAGTTTCATCATGATATCTCAATTTTTACTCAAGTTACAGCTTGCACGGACGGACGGACAGACGGACGGACGGACAGACAGACATCCGGATTTCAATTCTACTCGTCATTCTGATCACTTTGGTATACATAACCCTATATCTGACTCTTTTAGTTTTAGGACTTACAAACAACCGTTATGTGAACAAAACTATAATACTCTCCTTAGCAACTTTGTTGCGAGAGTATAAAAATTAAAAATCTACCATGTGCAAATGTACAGTCTGTCAAATAAATAATCTAACTAAATGCTTAATAACCGCGAAGTCAATTGGTTATGTGAGACAGAATTTTATGAAAGGATTATTGCAGTTCCTGCTTTAATCACGTCCTTAAAGGGAAAATAAATGAAAGGCTCATAGAAAAGAATTTTGTTAAATTTTTGGATAACATGGCTCTCTTCTGTTTTAATATAGGGTATACGAGTATAAGGAAGTCGGCATAATTATTCATATCACTTGGTATTCTAAGAATTTAGCGGGTTTCAATTCATTGTTGAGAGCTTTAAGGAATACCCAGGTGCTTTTTTTTCTGAAGAATACGGTTTTTGAGATCTCGAAAATTTTGCGATTGTTTCCGATGTGTCATATCAGGAATAAGGGGTTTTTAAAATCTGGAGATTTGAGATTTGAAAGAAAAATCTTCTCAGTTTCGCCTCTATACCATACAAAAAATATGTTTTTTGATATCTGGAGATCTTCCGATTCCTGTTTATACATAGGTCATATGAACAAATATGGTTTTTGAGACCTGGAGATCTCAGATTTGCAAGTTAATTAAAAATCTTGTAATTTTTCCGATATATCATATGAACTAATATGGTTTTAGACATCTGGAGATCTAAGATTTGGAAGTTAGTTCACAATGAACTAATATGGTTTTAGACATCTGGAGATCTAAGATTTGGAAGTTAGTTCACAATGAACAAATATGGCTTTTGAGATCTGGAGACCTGAGATTTGGAAGTTAATTCATAATGAACAAATATGGCTTTTGAGATCTGGAGACCTGAGATTTGGAAGTTAATTGGAAATCCTCCGACTTCTTACCATATGTCTTATAAAGGTTTTTGAGCTCTCAGATGCGCAAGTTGAAAACCTTCTCATATTAAGATCTCTATAGGCTTTCGCGTTTTTAGTTATCAGCTTTCTTTAAAAGGGAACTTAGACCACATTCTTATAGTATGTCCATAGTCTCGAAAATATCTGCCTTGTTTTATCTTCTCGTATTTTTAATTCCTGTATTGTATGTTCCAAAGTTTTTAAGAATGAAATATGGGTTTTCTCTGACTTCTGTTAGTGGAATGAATAAATTAATCTGACTTCAAAAAAAGACTTGCAAAACGAATTAACATCGACGCACCTACCGTCGGAGCTTGTTTTACAGCATACTCGCCGGTAATTTTTTCTAAAACAATAATTGCTGTTTATTCGCGCATACAATTACATCCACTATATTTAACGGAAAGTTACCGAGCTCTGCTACGTCGCTGCTAAGCATGCTATTTCGTTTACAAAATGATCACATGCGATTTTACGACATGTAAATTTATAAAGTTTTCTTTTTTTATACTCTCACAACATGTTGCTACAGAGTGTAATAGTTTTGTTTACCTAACGGTTGTTTGTATCACATAAAAAATAAACATGTGGTTGAATAGACGTGTTGAAATCCGAATGTCTATTCGTTCATCCTGTGTCCTGATTATCCCTGCTCAGGATAAATCTTGTCACCATTCGACCAACAATGTGGAAGTGAGTGAAATCGGATTGAAACCCTGTCCACTCTTAATATAACGGTTATGTTGAAAACTACTGAAAGTACGATAAATCAATAAATAAATGCGTCAGAGTCATACAATTTTTCAACCGAGATGATACGACGATAGGAACCGGTATAAAAAAATATATGAAAGTGCTGGCACTGCTCATCTTTAGGTTAAAACCCATGTCTCAGGACTTGCTCAAACAACGGTTATAGCTGAGTTTAGACTACAATATTACCGTGTGAAAATGGGCGAAATTGAATCGCAACAACACCTATTTCCGTATATTACATCCATCTGATTATTTCACTTTCCAGCACCAAATAGATATATCGTGATAACTTTGCTCAAATAGGGTCTAAAAGTTAAATGATCTCGAATTTAAAAATTGTTGAAAGTGGATCAAAACCGTTCAAGCCCCCAGAGAAGGAATATGGGGACCCCAGTGTCTATTGATAACTTTTTACGATCTTTTTATGAAATTCGGATTGAATTCTTTTCTGATAATAGTATGCCCTTATGTCAAAAATGGGTTGAATCGAGTCATTACGTCTCTTCGAACTTGCGGTTGACTTTATACCGCATATATCGACCATTATATTTATGAGTTATGAAATTGAATGTTTTTCTAACAACGGTGTATCTTTGTGCTTAATATGGATACAATAGGGTGAAAACTTTACCTAGACCCCATATAACTAATATCAGGATTTTCAAATACCCAGCTGGATTTAACTAGCATATTCTGGTGATGGTATGTGAGGAGGTACCTTAATGAAATTCAGAGAGGCACTTTTTCTGTTAATATAGGATGATCCATTTCGAAGTTTCCTACTTTAAAAAAACACACAAAAAAAAACACAAAATATTCAAATTTAATGGAAAATGCTTACTATCTTACGAAAGAACATTCTTTGACATCTAGTTTTTGAAGATCATCTCTTTCAAATGTTGGTCGCGGCTACATCTCAAATGGTTCATACGTTGAGTCCAATTTTCGATGACTCGTTCGAGCATTTCGATTGGTAACTAGCGAATGATACGCGTGATGTTTTGCTCCAAGGTCTGAATCGAAGCGGGACTGTCCGCATAGACTTAAGACTTTACATATCAAAAACGATCTTGGTGGCCAATCGACGGGCCCAAAATGTCAAATTATCTGCTCACCGAAGTGTTCGCTCAATAAATCCATTGATTGACGCGATATGTATGTGGAAAGTGGCGGCGTCTTTTTGAAACCAAATGTCGTCGAGATCACGAGCTTCAATTTCAGGCATCAAATAGTCGGTTATCATGATGCGATAACGGTCGGCTTTAATGGTTACTTTCTCACCGCCATCTGTTTTGAAGATATATGGACCGATGATTTCACCGGTGCACAAACCACACCAAACCGTTGTTTTTCTGGATGAAAGAGCAGCACTTGAATCTCTTCAGAATGCACTTCGTCCGAAATGCGGTAATTCTGCTTGTTTACATACTCATTGAGTCAGAAATTTGCTTCATCGCTGAACAAAATTTGGGAGGCTATAAAATTTTAGATTACACCCGAATTTAGCCGCTCCTTACTGGTTAATTCTTAAATTTAATTTTTGTCATCAGTCGGTTGTAAGTGATGAGAGCTCATTTAACACATCTATTTCTATATTCATTGATGTAATTGTATATATGGTATAATATATACATACTATACATATGTATGTACACATTTGTGAAGTTAAATCGTTTTTACCCACTCGCTATTCAAGCCCGATGATGACTGCGTTATTTGCTTCTTTTGGTTATTATTTTCGGTTTCATTTGCATTTGATTGTTGTCGTAACTTTTGTTATTTTCTATTTACATTTCGTTTGTTGTGTCGACGTCGATTAAGTCAGCGTTTAGTTGAGATATTTGTTTATAAATTGAAGATGAAGTCATCGTTCGTTTTGTCGCTCTCCGACTAGTCGCCAAAATTCACTCGCTCGCACTAATAATGTAGCGATCATGCAACTTTGCAAACGGCATGTTCGGTGACGCGCAGTGTTGTTGTGCATGCGTTCCTGTTTGCGCTGGTGTGTGTGTTTTGACGATGATGGCGTTGTCCGAGAATGCAGTTTGCGTTTATTTTTTAAATTATTTATGGGTTATTAATTATATTTGCATTTGTCAGCTTGCCACTTCGTACTTAACCATGCTGTCTGGTAGTCACCTGCCGTTTGGTTGGTGTTGCGAAACACTTTTTGAGGTGCGAAATTCATTGCGTTAAATATGAGCTAATGGAGTCCATTGTTTGTGGTTCGGTAAGCCGAACTTCGATCATTTACCACCAAATATGGAAAATAGGCGTTAACGGTATTACTTCAAAGTTGTATCACTTCGGCGCAGCAATGTCATAACAGTTTTGTTAGCTGTTGCGACTTCAATTTCTCAGGAAAAATTAGATCTCGAGATAAGATCCGTTTTAGACAGCACTTTAAAATTATACATGAATCAAACATCGGTATGGCTAAAAAATTTTTCGGAACAAAAAAGTTATATGGAGGAAGGTGAAGAGGCAAAAGCTTTATGGGCAGTCAATGAAGTTGTGACTACTTAAGTGATACTTTTTATTAAAGGTCTGAGAATATATTTAAAGGACGATCCAAGTAACGGTACTTTTGTCAATAGTCTTTCGCAGCAACGCGGACTGACATATGGAGCGTCATCGATAACTTAAATTAAAAGTGCACAAACAGCTAGTGCAAGAATTAAAGCCGCTCGACCTTCCCAAGTGACATCGTTTCGCTCTATAGGCTCTTAAAAGTTGTAAGAAGATCCGACGTTTTCGATCCAAATTTTGTGCAGCGATGAGTACCATTTCTGGCTCAAAAGGGTATGTAACAAGCGAAATTGCCACATTTGAGCCGAAGAGCAACCTGAAGAGGTTCAAGAGATGCCATTTCAACCAGAAAAAATAACGGTTTGGTGTGGCTTCTGGGCCGTTGGAATCATCGGTCCATATTTCTTCAAAAGTGATGCCGATGAGAACGTAATCGTCAATGGCGACCATTATCACGCCATGATAACGCGCCATGATAACGGACTATTTGATACCTGAAATCTCGTAATCTTGGCGACTTTTGATTGAAGACGACGCCACTTTCCACACATCGCAGCAATAAAGGGTTCTATTGAAAGCACACTTCAGTGAGCAGATAATTTCACGTTTTGATCCGGTCGATTGACCACCAAGATCGTGTAATATAACACCGTTAGACTTTTTCCTGTGGGGATACGTAAAGTTCAAAGTTTTTGATTCAAGTTGGACCATCTGAGACGTAGACGCCGCCAACACTTGAAAGAGATAATTTTCAAAAAATAAATGCCAAAGAATGTTCTTTCGAATGATAATAAACATTCTCCATAAAATTTGAAGTTTCTGTGTTTTATCTTCAAACAAGTAGGGAATATCGAAATGGATCACGTTTGATTATGACCAATTATTTTGTCAAAATTTATGAAATGTCAATATTTTTATTTTAAAACATCTACAGAATTTGTATACCATTTGAGAACAACTTACGTATCGTCTTATTATTTTTTCCCAACAACACTGCAGAATCATACACAGAATACTCTCAAGGAATTATTATATTCCCATATGTACATACATTTTAAATATGCGAGTTTGTTTGGCAAATTATCTCACCGTCACCGTTGATCTTTTACTCACACTTCGCTGTCTGATGTAACTGATCGTCGATTGCGGCGACTCGCGAGTAATTAAAAATGATAAATTATTATGTGTCGCAGCGTCAATGTCAATATTGTCATGAGTGCTCATATTTTTGTGCTGGGTTTTCTGTTGATTTTTTTACTTTCTCATTCTGAGAAATGTCTTATTCTTCTTTACCTATAAATCGAAATCGATGCATTGATTTCTCATGAAAGAAAACAGTCTACAAAGCAATACATAAATCTCATTTCATATTTAGTCGCTGTTATTTTTGCGATAAAAATACATTAAATCTCTTGATTATTACTCAAACTGTTTAATTTTAATGTAAACACATTGTGCCGAATTATGAATTAATAAATTCGCTTGAAAATCTTGTGCATTTTGAGACTAAAAGCAACTTCCGCTGATGCATTTAGGGATACCGGGCGCTGATCGTCATAAACAAACGTACACATACACAAAATAGTGTAGAAATACATGTCCACTTCTCCGAAGTAGTGGAACTAGTAGTTAACCAGTTTGAATTTGATATGGATAGAATCTTTTTTTATTTTTTTAAATTGAAAATATTAGTTTTCGAATGGTGTTTAATATACTAAGAAAAGAACAACCAATTTTATAAAAAAACAAGTAAGGAAGGGCTAAGTTCGGGTATCACCGAACATTTTATACTCTCGCATGGTAAAGTGATAATCGAAATTTCATTATCCGTCATTTACATATTTTTCAAATACCGTATTTGTGTAAAGTTTTATTCCGCTATCATCATTGGTTCCTAATGTATGTATATATATTATACAGAGAAGGCATCAGATGAAATTCAAAATAGCGTTATATTGGAAGAAGGCGTGGTTGTTAACCGATTTCACCCATATTTCGTACAAGTCATCAGGGTGTTAAGAAAATAATATATACCGAATTTCATTGAAATCGGTCCAGTAGTTTCTGAGGTATGGTTTTTGGTCCATAAGTGGGCGACGTCACGCCCATTTTCAATTTTTAAATAATAAGAAAAGCCTGGGTGCAGCTTCCTTCTGCCATTTCTTCCGTAAAATTTAGTGTTTCAAACGTTTTTTGTTAGTCGGTTAACGCACTTTTTGTGATTTTCAACATAACCTTTGTATGGGAGGTGGGCGTGATTATTATCCGATTTCTTCCATTTTTAACTGTATATGGAAATGCCTGAAGAAAACGACTCTATAGAGTTTGGTTGACATAGCTATAGTAGTTTCAGAGATATGTACAAAAAACTTAGTAGGGGGCGGGGCCACGCCCACTTTTCCAAAAAATTACGTCCAAATATGCCTCTCCCTAATGCGATCCTTTTTGCCAAATTTCATTTTAATATCTTTATTTATGGCTTAGTTATGACACTTTATAGGTTTTCGGTTTTCGCCATTTTGTGGGCGTGGCAGTTGGCCGATTTTGCCCATCTTCGAACTTAACCTTCTTATGGAACCAAGAAATACGTGTACCAAGTTTCATCATGATATCTCAATTTTTACTCAAGTTACAGCTTGCACGGACGGACGGACGGACGGACAGACAGACATCCGGATTTCAACTCTACTCGTCACCCTGATCACTTTGGTATATATTACCCTATATCTGATTCTTTTAGTTTTAGGACTTACAAACAACCGTTATGTGAATAAAACTATCATACCCTCCTTAGCAACTTTATTGCGAGAGTATAATAAAATACATTTTGAAGTAATTTTTGATGTGTGAACATTATGAGTTTGTATTTAATATTTGTGGCTCACCATACCAACTATAGCGCTGAATGCCTTGCTCTGGTACTTAGATGACTGCGAATCTGGGTGCTCTGAAATTCTCGTACACTTTGATTTCATTCCAAAATACTTCGATTACTAGATCGTACTTGTACAGCCATGGCTGTCTTTTTTTTTTGCACACATACGTTCGTGGGAGGCATGGGAGGATAGGAGTTGCTGGGTGAGATGGGGCTTCATCTTATCATTTCCTCTTCGAATGTGCCGCTTTTGCCATATTTCATACTTTTAGACAACCAGATGTATAAATTAAACATCGAAGTGGATTAATGATAGGTTCAGAGTGCTTTTCTGAGAGATAATATTAAAGGGCAGGTGTTTTTCATCTATCATCCTAAAATAGGTTGTATAGAGGAAGATGATGTGGAATATCTTCGTACTTTCTTCCCCATTGGCCAGTTCAAGAAGATTTTGGCAGTCATGCCTTTGGCGACACTGGTGAATTAGTCGAAATTTTTCTTAGCCGTCTCCGCAAATTTGTCATAAGTTCAAAGCGCTTTGTTGATTTCTGCGGGTCTTTACGATTAATTCTTTGGAGTAGTTATGTATCACAGAGCGTCGGCCTCAGTTGTCCATATTGGATCCCAACTGGCTTTTGCCACAGAATTGTTCTTTTCTAAACTTTATTCTTTATATGTCTGTTTTTTATTGTTCTAACAGTTTCTTGGTTATTGCAAGACCTATTGAATCATATGTCTAAGACGGCAGGAGTTTTACGTTTGGATTCACAAAGGACTGAATATACCATAAGAGTCTAAATGTGATCTCCCATTTTGAGTTATCATCTAGTCATCTAGCCATCTAATCCAGTCTAACCGTACATTTTAAAATTATACGACTTTGCTCAAGGGTTTATATTCACTTGTAAGTTTCAATATTTTTATTTATGTATCGAATGTATAAAAGTTTGAGCGTATTCGCCGAAAATTTGAATTTGAACCGGAAAACAGTTTCGAAGCTATGAGATTGTTGTTTGAGTCCTTTAATTTAAACGTGTTTTAATCGAAACGCTGTTTTCAGTGTCGGTGAGGAAAATTCCTTCGAAACGACTGGACCATTTGACTTGGAAATTGCACACGATCTAGCTAAGAAGAGATATGTATATATTAGATTATATAAGTAAATGATAATTGCACCGCCAACTAGGATCTATTGTACCCTTTTCTAAGTTACAACATCTCACCTAATCCCAACTAATTGATAAATTTCAATTGAGGCGATGTGATCGCTATTTAGAAACATGGATCCAAGGGTCTTTATCCAGCGCCTACAGACTGCTATGCAGTCAATTAGCAGGTGTTCTGGAGTTTCAGACTCCAAGTCGCAGGTTGTAACCACCCATTAGCAACTTGGTTCATCCTTGCAGAGCAGCACCTTTAGGTGTAGGGACCAACCGCAATGAAAGATTTCGGTTCTACCATGTTGGTGGATTCTGCAGAGCAGGCAAGCTCATCAGCCAGTTCATTCCCAGCTATACCTTTGTGACCTGGCACCCAAATAAGGTGCACTTGATTATGATCTGATACATAGACTATTCAGTCGTTCTATACACACCTGCACCAATAGCGATTGGATTTCGTACGCAGAGATCGCTTTGAGTGCCGCTTGACTATCGCTTAGTACATAATGTAATAGGTTGTCAAAAAAGTTTTGCGGTATTTTCGCTAGTTGGCGCTGAAAGCGCGTAGTTCTAGTTTTATGCGTCGCATCGGGTCATGCTATACTTTTTGGAAAGCTCATTTCTTTTAAGTCGTTCGTGAGTTATAGCGTCGCAAACATGGAGCAAAATAAAGAGAAAATACGGCATATTTTACAGTACAACTACGATAAAGGCAAAAATGCATCTTAAGCCGCCAATAAAATTTATGCAGTTTATGGACCCGATACAGTTTCCATTTCCACCGCACAACGATGGTTTCAACGTTTTCGTTCTGGTGTAGAGGTGGTCGAAGATGCGCCACGCTCCGGAAGGCCTGTCGTCGAAAATTGCGATAAAATCGCTGAATTGGTCGAAAGAGACCCGCATAGTAGCAGCCGTAGCATCGGTCAAGAGCTGGGCATGAGTCATCAAAAATTCATTTCAATTTCAATAAAAAAAAAAAAAAATTCAATAAAAAATACCGCAAGACTTCTTTGACAACCCATTATATACATATTTCTCAGGTAATGTTCGAAGAAATAAGATTTTTAATAATTTTTCCTTTTTTAAAGCACTCTAAATATTTTCGCAGTATGTTTCAGAGAAACAGCAATTTTCTCAAAAGTAAAAATGTTGACGAGTTCTTCGATCATTATGCGTTCATATATTGTTTTACGTCCGTTTTACCGAGTTACTAGTGGATATAACAGCTTAATTAAACTTTTTAGGGTGTCGAATCGAACAAACAACTGGTATAATTCGGATATATGTATATAATTAAAAACTAGGCGCAGTTGGATACTGTGCTGTTGGTTTCACATGTAATCAAGAAAGCAGAGCTCAAATGTAGCGATTGGCGAATCGAAGACACCCATTGAAATTGAAATGATGAGTTTGAGACTAGTACCGATAACACGATTTGTTCTCTGAGCACTAGCTCAGCTCGCAGATTGTAGCACTATTTTGGACAAACATACATATATATATGCACATATGTATGCACAAGTTCTCAGTACAAACAAAAACAATAAGCTGCTTGTAAATATGTTTACTGGTAATAAAATACACAAACGCCCACACGCTTAACTCCATTAAACAAAAATTGAAATTGAGAAATAAATAGAAAACAAAACAAAAACAAGTAAATTTAAATTTAGCAGCGCACAACAAAGAGCTGCGATAGCTAATTATTAACAACAAGCAACAATGTAGGGGCGGTGTGAGTGCGAAGATGCGCCATTATACGCTTGCACTTGAACTTGCCACACTGTCAATAAGTCGTCGATGGCCAATATTCAGCGCCTCGGGTGATATATGCGTTCAGGGCAAAGCTAAAGTGCATGAGTGCTGTTTAACAACAACAAAAACAGACGGACATACATACTTACAAGCGCCTTAATTTATATAGAGCGATTAGAAATGCATTTCACCAACAACAATCAGTGCGCGATGAGTTCGCCGCGCACACAAAAGTCGCCGTAGCTGCAGTCAAAGCCATTTAAGTAGTTGGCAACTAGCTCAGCACACGTCAGCGATTCCCGCCTCCTGCTGATGCTGCCGTTGCCGCTGCTGCTGCTGTTGCTGCTGGGCTCATCAATATTTACACATGTGCCTCGAAGATTTTTTATGATCGCACATATGGGCGGATGACAGCCTGTCATTGCTTAGTTTAAAAATAAGACACGCTCGCTGTCGTCGCTCAGAAAAGTTTTTCGAAACATGACATGTCAGTATGTGCAATTTTTTCCACTACTACATACATACACCTAACACATACATACGTACATTCGTACGCTAAACGTTGGTTTTCACTTTTCGATTTTTGTTTTGGCATTTGTCCAGCATTTGCTGCGGCTCCTCCGCCCCCCATTTGTGTGTGTGCGTGTTCTTTTGCGGTTTGTGGCGCTGTTGTTGGCGTATAAATATAAACAAATAAATTTTGTTAATTTCTAGCTTTGTTGCATTACTCATAACCGGGAAATTTCGCACAATAATAGAGCTAATAAAGACTTGGTGGGATTGTGCTGATGACGGTGATGATGTGTAAGCAGAATCTCTGCCTAAACATGTGCGGGCCATGCATCATGAGAGATTGAAGCTCCGACAGCTGTTGGAGAGTAGTCGCCTACTCGTGCATTTACAGGAATTCGCTTGAGCATTTGCTGAAAGTAGACTCTGTAGACGTTCCTGGGCGAAGTCTTTCTGTGTTTTAAATTAAAAACAAGAAAAAACGTTGACTCGCTTGAACTAAACCTGTAACACACTTGACAAATACAAAGTATACCTTCAAAGTACTTGTTTTTGATGGGTCGGTTTGTATGGTAGCTATATGCTATAGTGGTTGTAACAACCGCCATCCAGTCACTTTGTGATAATACTAGTATAGGTGTCAGGCCACAGCGGAATCGCAAGTAAACGCTAGCTGACGAGCTTTCGAGTTCCGCTATCAATAGAATGGGAACAAGTCGGAACTCTAAAAACTTGCCGATCCAAACGGGATTAGATCTCCGAAAAAAGTAAACGGCTATCTCTCCGACCTATCTCGCTTCCTCGCTGCACGAAAACTAACACTATTCCCCACTGAATCCACAGCGACCATATTCACAGACTGGACGAAGGAGTACAAACTTGACTTTAATAATGCAGTTGATGGCGTTAAAATTCCGCCTGTCAATAACCCTAAGATTTTAGGTGTGACCCTCGACAGGCTGTGTTCCTTCACTCTTCAGACGACCACCATTATTGCCAAAATACAGAGTCGCAACAAAATCCTCAAAGACAAAGAAACGTTGTTGGCAAAATTCATAATGGTCGCCTGGTTGCAGTGAAACACAGACGAGGAAGATACAATCATGTCTGAATACTGAACTCCCGACTATTACGGGATACCTCTGCACAGTGAGGTCCCCGCATGCTTTCAAGAACTACCTCCTAGGAGCATCAAGAGGTCCTTCCTCAACCACGTCGACGAAATAAGACAATTCGCCGACCAGATTTCGAACGCAACTAACTTCAGACATGCACTGACTGCCATTCACATTGGAACCATAAACACCTTCACCGACTCCCTCTCAGTGAATGGCGTACTTGGAGTCAAACCACCACCCACTGCAGACGACGAGCTCGAGTTGCCGCGAGAATCGACCGTGACCCTTGGACGGCTTCGTTCTGGATACTGTAGCAGGTTAAACTCCTACTTAACCAGAATTGACCCCGACCCAGCTAACCTTACACATCTGACACCCCTCTCCTTATGGTCTGGCCAAGTCGAAAAGCACGTTTCATGGTCCTACCGTTGGACGACCTCGTTGACAACCACAACAACAACCAGGTCGGAACTCTGCGCTCTTTTTAAGATCGTTTTCGCCCAAAGTGAAAGACTTTTGCAAGTTCCAGCTTCACAAAGGACTGTAACCCAAGTGTGATCTCCACCTAAAGGTTCAGCCATTAAACATAACCTACTACTCAAAGCACTAGTCTTCGTTATAAATATTTAATCTATCTTAATAATCTATTTTATCTCTCTTTATCTTATTTTTGACTCTCTAACCGTCTCCAACTCGTTTTGGAACTTGACATCCACTTTCAACTCCTTACTGTTCAAGTTTTTTGTCATTTGACCTTTCTAACATTCGGTATATTGCTACTGTAACGAAAATTATAAGAGTTCTACCAAACGATTACAGGGTCTTCGGATTGAAGACCATATTAAAAGTCAGAAAAAGTATGATGCCTTCTTTCATACATATAAAATTCTGAAAAGTATTTCCCTTTGAATCAGATATGTATGTTTTTCATAGACTTAAAAGTTGCCGCTTCCACGACAGTCGGGTCTATGTCACCAAAAGGGACCCAGATATTTATTCGACTAAGGACTATCAAGTCGATCAGCCTCAACCCATTTAGGAATGTTTCATCATGGAGGCAGAAATTACCGACCCATGTGCCAAAGATACCTTCTTTGCACACCCTGGCGTTAAAGTCGCCAAGCACGATTTTGATATCGTGGCGGGGGCAGCTCTCATAGGTACGCTCCAAGCGCTCATAGAAGGCATCCTTAGTCACATCGTCCTTTCCTTCCTTTCAGCGATATTATCCACCGGTCTGAATGCCAGGCCATGGTCGTTCAAAAGGGGGGTCTCTCATCCGAGGCTTGTTGCTTCCTTTCATTGAGGGTGTTTTTTTACGTGGCAGGTCCCAAACCCAGCGCACAACCCTATGTAGGGGATATTTCGCCTTCTCACTTTAGCTCGCCTTCAAACGGATGTTCTTAGGCTACCCAGAGGATACTTGGTTAAAGACCGGAAGTCGTGAGCTGCTTGAGTCATATGTAAAAGAATCGTTTGTGACCACTTCCAAGTGAATGGCGATCAGAGAACTTTCTACACATGACTCCATCCTCCTTAAGAAGAAGAGTGAATGCCAGGACTCGGCGACGTAGTCTCTCTTCCACCACGAATCCCACACCGAGTTTGCGCTCTTTTATATGGTCACTGTAGTAAAGACGGCGATGATGTCAGCCTTTACTTTTATGAGAACGTTAACCAAATGGTAAGCGACACCTTCCCCATTAAGGAACCGGACATTCCAGGTGCATTCCTTTAAATCGTAATCGTTAATGAGTTTGCCATGATCGTCATAAAAGGGGGGTCGTTTTAATTCGTTTACGTGGTCCCAAACTCAGCTCATTCTTTTGCCTTCTCACTTTAGCTCGTCGTCAAACTAATCGAAAATAGAATAGAATATCGTCAAGAATTTCACAGATTGTTCAAATCCGATAAACAATGGATGCCTAAAATTTTCATGGCCTGGTCGTTACCAGAGTTGACTGATATAATAATTCGTGCAGGTTCTTCTTTATCTAATCTTCTCAACGCTGATTTATATTTTTGTAAATATTTTTTTTTTTTTTTTAAATTACTCAGAGTTGTATCTAGGCAGCAGCGTTGCTTTTAATGTTTTCAACTTTTTTTATTTTGATTTTTTTGAATTTTTCGCTTTGCTTTTGACTTTTGAAAAGTAGGTTATTTGTTTTTGCAAATTTTTCTTTTGAAATTATAGTCATTTAAAGCATTTTTTACTTATTACTTATTATCTCTACTTCATTGCAGGTCTCCGGCGACAATCCAGTTTTTGTTGAAAGCGTTAAACCAGGTGGAGCGGCACAAATTGCTGGCTTAGTTGCCGGCGATATGATCTTAAAGGTTTGTTGGTGGCATTCTTTCTTATTTGTGTCGTTTTTTATATCTTTTTTATTTTTGTTTTGGTTTTTATAATACTTAAGTTTATGCTTGTTCTTATTATTTTTGTAGACAACAATTCAAAAGCGAGCGAAAAGATCGGCCCGCAAACACTGTTACTGTTATTATTGCATATTGTGTTGTTTTTGCATGATAAAATGTTTTTTTTACCGCGTAAGCAATAAAGTATATAAAATATAATATAAAGAATATATACCCTTTACAGGGGTCTTTTCGAATAAAAAAATTTTCTATTTATGGACTTGACTTTAATCAATCAGCTCGAACAGCAGCTATATTGTATAATGATACTATATCTTTGTTCGCTCATCGTTCCATCGACTGCGGTATTCGCCGTTACCAATGCGCAAAGAACCATAAATCGCAGAACCTATCTATCGAAAACTCGGAACACCGACTCCTGAGATGTTGTCATCGTCCAAGCCTCTGCACCATATAGCAGGACGGGGAGAATGAGTGATTTGTAGAGTTTGGTGTTTGATCGTCGAGAGAGGACGTTACTTGTCAATTGCTTACTCAGTCCGAAGACTACCACCTTTGGATTTCGAGGCTGACGTTGTTGTTAGTATTAATGCTGGTTCCAAGATAGACAAAATTATCTACGATTTCGAAGTTATGACTGTCAACAGTGACGTGAGGGATATTAGGGAGCAGGAGGCTTCTAGATGATAGGGTCAGTTGTAGGTGGCAAGACCGTTGGAACAATAGACTGATAGGTCGGGCTGTTTTTGTGGGGCGGGGGTAGAGGACTGAATGCATAAAATTACAGAGTGCCCGATGTATCCGGACATTAGGAGTCTGGGCGGTATGGGGATTAAATGGATTGATGGACGTTTAGATGTTAGCATGATATCCACTATGATAAATTGTTTTGGCGTGAATTGTTTAGGCGGCGTAGGCCTTTAACTGAGAATTAGGGTTAGCTTCTTGTGTGAATAGTGTGTGCGTGTAATGTGCGTATGAAGTCCAACCCCAGGTCATTAGACCAAGAAGCTCAACTGGTAGTAGTTTCAGCTACGAGGTCTGACCGGAGACTTAATTCTGGATCCCTTGGAGTTCGCTCCAAACTTTTCATACGGACTGACCCTTCAGGGAATAGCGTGGTGGTTGTGATTAAAACCCGAATGCGGGAAGAACTGACACTTTGTAGGATGAATGTGGAGTTGCATTGCAACCGGATGCCGGACCCAAAGTACGGCAGAAGTTTTAGATGGGCCTCGAACCCTACCAAGTTGGTTAGTGTGTCCATTCCACACTGGCAATTGATAGTGAAAATGGCTGGCATTTTTAGCTGATGTCATCCGCTGTGCTTTTGAGCGCCTTGGGCTAAGGCTATCGTCAGCAGGTAGCCACGTTAAACACACCGGACGTTGTCAATAGTGACGTGGGAGCCAAGTCGCGAATGTGACGACTGTTTGTTTCAAGACAGGAGATATTTCGTCTTGCTCTCGTTCACAACCAGATCCATACGCTTCGCTTTCTTATCCAATCTGACTCTTGTAGAAGATTGTAACTTCGTTATTTATCTCTGCAACTCGAATTACTTTCTCCAGCCATAGATTGAAGAAGTCACACGATGGGGAGTGGAGTCGTCTTGTCTGAAACCTCGCTTTGTATCACACGGCTCGGAGCGGTTCTACCCGATCCTGACGAAACTTTTGGTGTAGCTCAACGTCAGCTTGCACAGCCGTAGCTTTGAGGGGATACCAAATTCAGACATCGTGGCAAAAAGGCAGCCCCTTTTCGTGCTGTCAAATGCAGTTATGAAATCAACGAAGAGGTGGTGTCTGTCGGTGCTCTTTTCATGGGTCTTTTCCAAGATTTTGGCGCAGGCCTCAAGCCAAACTGATAAGGTCCAATCAGTTTGTTGATAGTGGGCTGTAATCTTTCACACAATACGCTCGATAGATACCCTGTTTAGGGTATACAAAGTAAAAAGCGAAATATACAATACCATTCGCGTGACCCCTCCCGGCCCTAGTTCTTTGCCCTTTCATGTTGGGCTGATGTTTTTACTTTTTTTTTTGCTGCTTTTACTGCCAAGTCACACTTGAGAGGCAATAATAACAATCAGTGTATCATATACGCGCAGCTTTTTCTTTACACACACACACACACAAACGCGCTCAATATGTTTTATAATTATTTATGTTCTTTTATTTATAATTTATTTGTGGCTTTTATTTACGTTTTTGCATTATCTTTTATTTTTTTAATATTTTGTTGTATTCTTATATTATTTTTATTTTGTTTTATTTTTTATTTATTTTTTTTATTTATTTTTTTTATTTTTATTTATTTTATTTTATTTTTATATTTCCTTTACATTTTTTACTCATGTAGCTTGTTGCTTTTGTTGTTTTTTCGCCAACTGTGCCATTCACCGTTTTCTCTGTTGTTATTTCGCTTTTTTAGGTCAATGGACAAGAAGTGCGTATGGAGAAGCATCCAACTGTGGTTGGCTTAATAAAAGGTATGTTGTTACTATTGTTGTTGTTTTATTTTTTTTTTACATATTTATCATTACATTTTTTCCGCTGTACTCAATCTTGACTGTTGCTGTGTGGTGGGTGTGGCAATGCAGCGCAATTCAAGCAAGCAAATCGAGTCAAGTCGCGTCGAGTACTTACACACACACACACACACACACACACATAAATGTTATATGCATAAGTGTGTGTGTTGGTATATTTACCACAAAGTGGATTAAACGAGTATTGTGTACTCTTGTGGCATTCTATACAGTAATTGCGACAGCGTAAAGTGTCATTTGTGAGTAAGTCAAAAGATTGCCACTTCATTAGGTTCAATGTGTTGGCCGAAGTTCGATTGCTGCTATTTTATGGTTCATACTTATGTATAATGTGTGTAGACGACATAAGTAGAAATGATTTTAAGCGCTTCTTTTTATGTTATACCCAATTTTTTCGCAAGAAAGCTTGTTTCTAAACAGCTTGTAATAAACCTAGGTTAGGTTAGTCTACAGGGTCCGGCACTCGCCATAAATTCGGTTTGGAAAATTATTTTTCTTTGTTTTAAAGTACAAAATGTGTGAAAATAATCATAAATTCAGGGCCAGCTCTTTTTTGCTCGATATGACCACCTTTTGCTTTAACTATGGCCTTGAGACGGTCAAAAAACGAAGCGCAAGCTGCCCGAATGTGACTTGCCGGTATTTTGGCCCACTCACGGGCAATGGCTTTCTTCAGCATCTCGAGACTGGTGTATTTTTTACTTCGGACCTTGCTCTCCAAAATGGCCCAGAGAGAATAATCCATTGGATTCGCATCTGGTGAATTCGAGAGCCATTGTGTGGTCGTAATGAAGTTCGGAACGTTGTTTTTCAGCCATTCTTGGTTCACTCGCGCTTTGTGAGACAGTGCTGAGTCTTGTTGAAACGTCCATGGTTTGCGACCGAAATGTTTGTTTGCCCACGGCTTCAAAGCAGCCTACAGAACACTTTCCCGATAATAGACTCGATGAAAACAATTGAAGAGCGCCCATCTGCAGTGACAGCGGCCCAAATCATTATTTGTGGCGGGTGCTGCCTCCTGGTGGCCAACCGATGACTTAGATTCTCGTATGAACCGTCGTTCAAATAAACCCTATCGTTTTGAGAGTTTACGAATTGCTCAATTGGAAAAATTTTTCGTCAGAAAACACAATGTTCGGAATTTGACCGCTTTCGGCCAAGCGTAGCAACTGCTTCGCTCTCTCAAGTCTTACTTGTTGCTGCTTCGGTGTGAGATCATGTGCCTTTTGGAACTTGTAAGGCCTGACCTTGAGCTCATTTTTCAATATGCGTCGGATGCTGTCGGATATTTTCAGTTCATTACGCATTTGACTGGCACTTCGTCGTGGATTTCGCTCAAGTCGCTTCTCCACTTTCCGAACCATCTCACGTGACGTTGCAGTCTTTTGATGACCACCTCCATGGCGTTTTGCGATGCTACCAGTATCATTGTAACGAGTGATGATGCGATAAACAAAAACTGTATTCACATTAAGGTTTTTGAGCTCACGAACAATTGCTGGCTGTGATTTTCCAGCTAAATATAAAGCAATCACACTATTACGTTTGAAATCCATCGCTGATCACTTTTTTTGCGTTCACTTTTGGCAAAACGCTTTTGTATACTTGTGAACAATACTCCGAACTGTCATTCAGCTGATTCCAGTGCGACAGCTGCGCGTACGGTCTGAAGTTGGTTACACTTGGAGTGCTGGACCCTGTAGTAGGTCAATAAGAAACGCATAGTCCGATACCAGATGGAGTTCAGTTGCTAGGTCCAAGAGGATTAGTTCTTCCTTTAGAATGCCTGGGGTTGACGCGAATTTTGACATACTCTGCGGCCTCACTATCGACACCTCCTCCAGTGTATCATACCGTGGGGATCCCAGATGCTTACAGCGTAGTCTCGCCAATGCGGGACAAGTGCACAAGAGATGCTCTATTGTTTCCCCATCCTGCGGACGGGTGTCTACACTAGACAATGACCAGCTAGTATTCCCTAGTATTCATGTACATAGAGTGCCAATAGCAATTTTGTGTACTTCCGATCTACTGTTTTGCACATGACTTGCAGTTTTGCACCCAGGTAGCTCGTCGGGTTCGCATGCTTCTGTCGAGTTCGTCGTATAGACAATGCATGGGTTTCCCAATGTTGATCACGTTTTCGGTTGTTAGCCGTACACCATTCTTGGCAATCTCGTCCACTATTTCATTGCCCTCAATGCCTTTGTGGCCTGGCAACTAGTAGGACTGAACACTTTCCACTGCTGATCTGCTTCCCAAGACACTTCTGGCCGATATGCGATACGAGATTACTGCTTTGAATGCTGCTTTGCTGTCTACGTTGATGTTGGCTCTGGAATTGTGTGCAGATGCCTTAGAGGCCAGCTTTCGCAATAGCAAAGACTTCAGCTGGGGCCAAAGCAGAATATCATTGTCGACGGGATCTTTAACAATTTCTTTACTGAGTGGACTGAGTCCATAATTTCCTGACTTGAACTATGGATTTTTGACGAGCAAAGATTATAAAAAAAATACAGGAACAGGTGTTAATCACATGTCATTATGGTCTCGAAAATAATGTGGATGGATAAAAACCTCGCAACCAAGCTCCTGGAGCAGCTGGCTTGTCTATTCCGATGTGCGCGTGCTGGATAGAAAACAATTCCTTCCCTATTGGTCAAAGCTGGTCGCTGCTGAGCTATTATATATTATATATCTTCACACGACGTTGGCAGATGGTAATGCTTTTCTGCCAATTCCAACAAACATATAACAAAAAAAGCCTTTGACAGAGTCAATCACACAACGCTACTTGGGGACATCGAAAAATCTACGTTCCCTCCAGGACTGAACAAGTGGACTATGACTGAGCGGTCATCGGAGAGAGAACTTAAAAAATGGGTTCCGCAGGATGGTGTCCTCTCCCCGTTATTGTTAACTTCTACATCTTGAAACTTTCGCAACCGCCAGTGGGAATTTCTATCACTTCGTACGCTGATGATTGCTGATTGATAATTATGTCGGGCAATGGGTTCGATGTTATCGGCTATCTCTCCAACCATTTCTCGCTTCTTCGTTGCACGGAACCTAACACTCTCCCTCACTAAATCCACAGCTACCATATTCACAAACTGGTCGAAGAAGTACAGACTTGACCTTAATATTGCAGTCGATGGCGCTAAGTTTTCGACTGTCAATAATGTTGGCAACATACAAGGCAAACGGCCGGCCGGTCCTTAACTACGCCGCACCAATATGGTCGACTGGATACAGTGAAACGTAGACGAGGAGTTGCACACGACTGGATGCCTTTTGATGTCTCCCATCGAACACCTGCATAGTGACGCCCGTATGCTCCCAGTCACGGAGCATGCTGAACTCCTCTCCAAGCAGATGATTTTTGCGAAAGTACCCCAGCAGTGACCTGCTTGGGACGGAACCGCCTGCTTAGAGCGTCATGAGGTCTTTTTATACCTGAACAGGGTATATTAAGTTTGTCACGAAGTTTGTAACACCCAGAAAGAAGCGTCGGAGACCCTATCAAGTATATATATAAATGATCAGTATGTTGAGCTGAGTCGATTTAGCCGTGTCCGTCGGTCTCTGTCCGTCCGTCTGTATATATACGAACTAGTCCCTCAGTTTTTAAGATATCTTTTTAAAATTTTGCAAACGTCATTTTCTCTTCAAGAAGCTGCTCATTTGTCGGAACTGTCGACATCGGACCACTATAACATATAGCTGCCATACAAACTGAACGATCGGAATAAAGTTCTTGTAGGGAAAGCTTTCACATTTGACAAGATATATTCACGAAATTTGGAATAGATTATTTTCTAAGGCAACAATGTCATCTGTGAAGAAATTGTTCAGATCGGTTAACTATAGCATATAGCTATCATACAAACTGAACGATCGGATTCAAGTTCTTGTATGGAAAACTTTCACATTTGACAATGTATCTTCACCAAATTTAGTATGGATTATTTTCTAAGGCACCAATGTCATCTGTGAAGGGTATATTAGCTTCGGTGCAGCCGAAGTTAACGTTTTTTCTTGTTTTCAACTACGTTGACGACATAAAACAATACGCCAACCAGACTTCTGACGCAAAAAACTTTAGACATGCTATGACCGCCATTCACCGTGGAGCCATTAACTCCACCGATTCCCTCTAAGTGAATAGCGTACTTGGAGTCAAACCGCCACCAATTGCAGACGAAGAGCTGGAGAGACACGAGTGACCCTTGAGCTGCTTCGTTCTTGATTCTGTAGCAGTTTATATTCCTACTTATCCAGAAAAGGCCCTGACATCTCAGGCATATGTCCAGCATGCATAGAGTTCACACATGATAACAGCCTCGTCTTTGCAACCCTGCACATCTAACACCCTTCTTCTTTAAACTCTTCCTTCTTATTTCAAATATATTCTCCTTTTCCGTTTATTTTCTTAAAGTTGGTTTTCCTAAATTTATTGCTTTATTTGCGCTTTGCACTTTCCCCACCAATAGAAAATCGATACGCTGCGTTTCCTGCCTCCGAAACGTCTCTTTATTTGAGTATCTGTACATACGTATGTATGTATGTTTCCATCTGCAATGCATTAATCGCGACGTAAATCATTTTTTACCACTTAAGCTTCCAGCAATCACTCAGCCTGCAAACGACCCAGCAACCGAGCAACCAATCTTCCTGCAGTTGCAACTTGAATGGAGACACATTCCTCTATGCTGTCTGTGTGTGCAATGGTAAATGCCAGTCGTCCAGTTGAGTGACCCACCACGTCTGTCGTCTGCTCGTCGAATCGTCCGCTTGTCCGCTCGTTCCATGCCGTTCCGTTTGTTTGTCTCGGATGCGTGTCGCAATCTTTCCGTACAAATATGAGCCGGAATATACATATATGTATGTATGTATATAGTAAGCGCAAGATTATGTCCAAGCGAGTTTGTATGTGTGTGTGTTTGTTGCTATCGCCGCTTTACTACTTTCATATCACCGCTCGCTGTCCAGCAGTCCGTCCGCGTGCTTTTATGCCTTTGATTGGGCCGGCGCGACAGCATGCAAATCGGCCACTCCACATAAAGTCGGCTGTTGTGCAAAATATCGCACTTACACATGCACACTCATGTCTACATATACACATGCACGCATATGTATCCTCGTTTGTTGCAATGCTGCACCCCGGTCTACCTCGTTTCATCGTCTTGCACTCATTCCAAGCAGCTGAATGCAGTAAGGCTTAGCAGTAACAACAAACAGCGTTAACTTTGATTTATGCGTTAATACCCTTCACAGGTGCATTTCTTATAGCAGTAAAGGGTATAAATAACTTTTATTTTTATTTTGATTGGTTAGCTCATATGACCGCTATATGCTAGAGTGGTCCGATCTGAATAGTATATTCGGAGATCGTAGCATTGGCTTTGAGAATAATCCATGCCAAATTTCGTGTAGATATCTCATCAACTAAAAAAGTTTTCCATACAAGAACTTGATTTTGATCGGTCCGTTTGTATGACCGCTATATGCTTGAGTGGTCCGATCTGAATAATATATTCGGAGATCGTAGCATTGACTTTGAGAATAATTCATACCGAATTTCGTGTAGATATCTCATCAACTAAAAAAGTTTTCCATACAAGAACTTGATTTTGATCGGTCCGTTTGTATGGCAACTATATGCTATAGTGGTCTGATCTGAATAATATATTCGGAGATCGTAGCATTGGCTTTGAGAATAATCCATGGCAAATTTCGTGAACATATCTCATCAACTAAAAAACTTTTTCATACTAGAACTTATTTTTATCGGTCCGTTTGTATGGCAACTATATGCTATAGTGGTCTGATTTGAATAATATATTCGGAGATCATAGCATTGGCTTTGAGAATAATCCTTGCCGAATTTCGTTAAGATATCTTGTCAAATAAAAAAGTTTTCCATACAAGAACTTGATTTTGATCAGTTAGTTCGTATATCAATTATATGATAAAATGGTCCGATATGGGGCATGTACCAAATTCTGTTCAGGTTATAAAACAACGATCGCTGTTTCGGCACCCAACACTCGTGTTTGCTGTTGTTTTCCTCCTTGCATTACTCATTGCAACAACAACAAACGCATCCATAAAACACATATGCGTATTTATGGATATGTATATATACCGTTTACATACATATGAGAGCTTCTATTCCAAGCGTTTCGCATTTATCAACATTCCAGTGCGTTCTGTCGTCTCTTTGTCTGCCGTTTCACTGGTGAATTAATTATTTTAGTATTGCTTTGTGTTTTTGTTATTTTTTCCCCTTTTTATTTTGTTCGATTTTTTCTTTTTTCGAATTACCCATTCAATGCAGGCCATTTGTTGTTTTGCTAATTAGACAAGCGTACAAATAAATAATGCAAAATTTATTGTGATAAAATGTGGCTGGGCAGACACTTGCAGAATTAGTTTCACTGTTGCAATCCCGCACGCGGTGCTATGTTGCTCACAAGGGTATTATAGCCTTTAGCTTAGTTTACTGTGAGCTGCTCTGCTACGATCAAACTCTTAATTCGGAACAGTATTGTTAAAAATAGGGCTGGCTGAGGGAAGCGATTGACAAGGAGCGCTAACTTTGTCTAATAGGAAGGGAATTGTATTCCATCAAGACAACTTCAGTCCAAACACATTCATAATGGCTCGCCAGAAGCTCCGGCAGCTTGATTGGGGGATTCTTATACTTCCATCCTATAGTGCGGACCTGGCACCAAGAGATTATTATATGTTCCTTGAGGAGGTGAATGATTGTGCTGGTGAAAAATTTGCTCCAAGAGAAGCTTTTGAAATGCGACTCTACTTTTATCCTTGATAGAAAGCTTTCATTAGACCAAATGTTGAGTAGAGAGGAAGTAACAGTTACGTTATGGGGAAAAGGTGCGAACTCTCGCGAAAGGTGGTGTTTTGGCGCTACGAAACCGTCGTCAATTTTGTTTTATGGTGTATTCGTCTGGTGGAAGTCTCTCGAAAACGCTACACTTGCTAAGAAGCTTGAACGTGTTCCAAGAGCGGCTCTCATTGGCATCACCGGTGTACTGGGAACTACATTAACAATAGCGCTTAAGGCTGCGTATATGAGGAAGTCCGAAAAAAGACTCAACTGCATTCCTGCACTCGTGACGGCATTTTCTCTGCGCACATACCGTCGAGGGATGAGAAGTCGCTGGAGAAGAGTTGAAGTGATCTTTTTCGTGAATGGGTCGTGGATCGAGCTTGTACGGAAGTTAGGAGTTGAAGTTTTCTATAAGGAGCTATAAAGCTTTAGGCTACCGGACCACGCAGTAGCGGCTGCTATTAAGGTGGCGGTAAGGCTAGCGCTGAACTCGCTAACTGCGAGCTCAAAGGTTTTTATGAAATGAAATATTATGAGGACTGATACTCACTAGAAATAGCTTCAAGTTACTTAATTATCAGATTCATTTGGGTGCCTGGTCATAGCGCAATGGCTAGCAACTGCAAAACCGATGAGCTTGTCAGAAGGGACAACCTTGCTCAGCTCTCAACGGAATGAGACCGAGTTGGATCTCCATCTTGCATTATAACATTGAATCCATGGAGCTCGCGTGCGCCTAGCAGACACTGGTCGAAGCCTAGCTTCTAAGCGACTGCGAGATCCTTTTGGCTTATAGTAACACGCGGGGATCTACTAAAGTACTTCCACTTAGCAAAGTTCATATTGTCGCAATCGTAGGGGTTCTTACTGGGCATTCATGCGGCAAGGCTAAAGATCTTGTCGGATACTTGGTGTCAAAATTGTATTGGAGATACTGACAAAACTGGTGCTGAGTCAACTCGATAATTCCAAAAATTTAGTATAGGCTCCAAGTGATTTGTGGATTTAAAATGGTCTTAAGATCTATGGAGTTTCAGGCACCACAAGGGATCGGCGTTCTAAGCTGTCAACCTCTTAACCTAACCTCACAAAATGGGTTCCTTTTCACTATAAATATTTCGGTTGCGCGTTCACTTAGACCGCCTTACTTCCATTACATTTCCAGCTTTTGCTTCTGTTTTACATTCAGCAGCTAAGTGTGAAGATTGTATTTTCATTGCTGATTACTGCGTCTCAAAGTCTAGATTGATTCCCCTCATTCAACGTAACTAATAAATTCCATTTTCTGTGCGTTTAACTCACTCAATTAAATTATTCAGCTGTTATCTGTTTTATTGATAATTATATAATCAACTGTCGTATGCCAGCAAGTGTTTCTTGAAGTTTTGCATTTAAAAGCGACCGTTTCTTCTCATTAGTATTAGATAATGTCCGTGGAACGTGGAATTTGTAGACTTTTGCTGGAGAATGTGGCGGTATGCTTTTTTATGTTTCAACGCTGTCAACTTCGCCCACACACAGACAAACATGCATACATACGCACATACCTATACAACTTCAGTATATATGTATATATATTTGTGTGTGTGTATGGTTGAAATAAATGATTATACTTGTAAATTGCTGTTTTATTGAGAAATTTGTAACGCCAATAGAGTCATAAAATGCATTTACGAGCACTACAAATATAGATACATACATACATGTACATATGTACGCATGTATTTATGTATGCATTGCGTCCATACAAGTGCGCCGACAAAGCTCTTGAATGATTTGAATGATGGGCTCTGAAATCCAACTAATTAGTTCGCACAATTCATTTCCCAGTCGCGGCAACGCGGTGAATGGCTGTTTGGGCGGGGTGAGCGGCGATGTGCTTCAATATTGTCTTCTTAAATGCATATGGTTTTCAAGTAGCTTACACTTGCAGTCTGCATCTACAAATGGAATGCATTTTTGAATCAAATTCTTTAGCTATAAAATGCAATCAATAATTATTTTTTATTTTTAATGAAGTTTTTAATTTTTTCATTAAATTATGAATAAGTAAACAGTAAAAAATAATACGACTCAATTAAGATTACATAAGGTTAGATCTTTTGTAATGAAAGTAATATTATAAACAAAATTGTGTCAATTAACTTTTTAATTGAGTTAATTAATTTCTTAATCGAGTCAATTAACTGCTTAATCAAATCAATTAACTTTTTAATTGAGTCAATTAACTTCTTAATTGAGTCAATTAACTTAAGTCTTAATTGAAGTCAAGTAATTATATATAATATAATTAATTGAAGTATAATTAACTTTTTTAATTGTATAATTAACTTCTTAATTGTGTAAATTAACTTAACTTTAATTGAGTCAATTAACTTTTAATTGTGTAAATTAACTTCTTAATTGAGTCAATTAACAATTCTAATTGAAGCGTATTTGCCTTTTGCAAATTAAATAAGACCATGCTCAAACACACCTTTAATTAAGCAATTAGCAGAAACAATTTAACAGCTAAATGTTCTCAAAATTACCATACTTTGAGGCAATTCGCTAATTGCCAAATTATTGTTTAATCCACAAGAAATTAATATAAAATTATTCAGACAACTTTATGAAAAATCTTCAATGAGAAAGGCTAATTATTTAATTTGAGGAGAGAACTGAGAATTGAGCGAACACCAAAAGATTTGTGTGAAGATATTCGGAGCAATGACGCCCATATTCTTGCGTTTAGAATGAATACAAGTTTATGCTTTTGATCAACATAAAGAAAAACTGTTTCTGTATTTTAATAACTGGCGATTCCTTTTGCAAAAATTTTAATTTCCTTTATACCGTGGCAAAGCTCTAGGAGGATCTTCAACAAAAAAATGTTTTTCGGTTAGAAAGAATTTTCTGCTTAATTGTCTCCAATTTAAAAACCAAAAAATATTTCACAATAGATGAATACGGATAACATCGAAGAACTAGACAAAACTAGACCAAATGGCAGCTTCCCAAAAGTAAAAAATTTACACTTCAGGGAGTTTAGAAATTGGACGTATTATAGAAAATCTCATTCCTTCGACAATTAATTGATAAATTGTCTGAGAAGGTCGTGTGAAAATTTCACGTCGATCGGCCTAATCGTTTCGAAGAAATTTTTCTCATCGACTGTGACAACAACGTTTCGAGAAAATGAGTTTAAAATTGTGGCAGCAGATTAAGTTAGATTAAATGATCAATTCTAACAGGGATCTCACTTGCGCAGCTTATAATGCTGTTGTGATACCTAGAACTCCTATAAAATGGATCATAAAGACCCTCATGAATCGACGAAGCGCTTGGAGCCGTTCACAAATTGTTGAGGCTAATGGCAGTTTCCTTATTCGCCGAAGGTATGACTCGAGATGTTGCAACCTCAGTCTTGCAAAAGCTGTATAATAGGGGCGATAGTTTCTGGATGTTTCCACCTTAGCTTCTTCCATAAAACTTTGACAATTTGCGACTGACTGCATTTTTCGCTTTACAGCATGCCTATTGAATAATGTTTAGTAAGAACTCCTACGATTGAGGTAAGGCTGAACTTTGCTATGCTGAAAAAAAGACAGAAGGATCTCGTCCGCTAAGCTCACCCGAGGTCCATTGGTCCAGAGATAGAACACAAGATGACAAACGAGTTCCAACTTGTTCCCATTCCGTTGTGAGCGGGGTAAGGGTGCCCCATCTATGTAGGCTTTGTAGTGTCCAGCGATTCCGCTATGACCAGGCACTCAAACGAGTCTGATAAAGAAGTGGCTTGATGTTATATCTAGTGCGGTTAGACCCTCGACTAACTTTGAGTCCACAATCTAGGGGCTAAACGCTAGTATTGCCGCTTTGCTATCGTAGTGAATGCTCACCTCCCTGAAAGAATCCGCACTTCGGATTAGTAAGCCTACTGCTATCTTAATACCCGCCACTTCTGTCTGAGAAAGACTAAAGTATTTCAGTAGCCTAAAGCTAGGGTTGGCAGGGAACTGCTTACAGAAGACGTTCTGTCCAACCTTCTCTTCTATCTTCCACCCTTCCGTGAAAACGCTTGCTCCGATTCTTCTCCAGCGACTTCTCGGAGAAACAGCTTCCAGTGGTAGTCGTTAGTTTTCAATTTTTCTGAGTAAGAAATTTTCATTTTTCCAAAGCAAAGAGACAAGTACCCCATCCTTGCTCTTGTCATGTCTTTGCTACCTTGTCATGTCTTTTACCCCACTCCGCTACGACCGTTCTGTCGTGTCTTGGGGAAGATTAAGATGAATTGCAATAATCTCAAATTGTGATTTCTCTGACTCGTGAGAGATGACTCCATCCTCTCTGTTGCGGCCATACTCGCCAAGCTTATTAATCTGCCAAATTTAGCGATTTTGCTAAACATCGGTGCCGCACCGACCTGTCGCTTCTTACAGAGGGAGGATGCCGCCCTTGAGACTTTTGCCGCTTGATCGAATATTGGGTTTCGTTTGACCCCTCGGAAGCCGATAACACTGTGCCAATAAATTTTATTTTGATTATAGAAATACTACATATTCTAATTTATTACTTTTAATAAATATTTTGATATTTTGCAGTTTTCATTAAACTAATTATGTTTCTCATTGCTTTCTTTGCAGCTTCCACAATCGTCGAGTTGGCGGTGAAACGTAGTCAGAAGTTGACACGCCCCACATCAGTGGGCATCGTGCCCTCTACACCCATACTATCAGGACGGGATCGCACAGCATCCATAACAGGCCCACAACCGGTTGATGTAAATCAAATAATTTCAAAATTTTTGTTTTGAAAATATGCTTTAACTAATAACGCTTTCTTGCAGAGTATCAAACGCCGCGAAATGGAAACGTACAAAATACAAACGCTACAAAAGATGTTGGAACAGGAAAAACTGAATTTAGAGCGACTGAAAGGTGACACCACCGACCCGAGCTATAAACTCTCCGAAGCGAATATACGAAAGCTGCGCGAACAGTTGCGAAAAATCGGTGCCGAGGTATGTGTCTGGTTGGGAATTGTGGGAACGTTCGATGTAAATGTCCTTTTATGCATACATACTTTTGTGTGTATGTATTTTATGCTAAAAAAACACTGTTTACACACTAGGGAACGTTTGATTATACTTTTTTGTTCCATTTAACTATTCTACGCTCTTGCAAATTTGTTGTTTGTGAGTTGTCTGTGCAGAAAAATCTGAAGTTTTGTCAAATATTTATGCGACACATTTCGTTTTAAAGTTTTTTATGAGTTTTTGTCCTGCATATTTTAAATTCTGTTAATTGATTTCATGATATACCTTTTGTAGTACAATATTCCCGTTAATATTGGATGAAATTTTCCATTTTTTTAAATTAAAAAAAAAAAAAAACTTTTTTCAACGCTTCAGTTGTAACATAACCGTTTTATTATAATTTGGCGAGTTTTTTGTTTAAAATTTTAAAACCTTGGTATTGAAAATTCATATGCGTGACGACGCCTAACCTAAAATTATTTTTTTTTCACGCAAAAATTTCACTTTTGGTGCCTAAAAGAAGTCCATTATCGTAACGTTAACGTTCTTAAAAAATTTAAAGTATTCTTTTGCCAAGCAAACTCTCTCTTTTAGTCATCCGTCACTTCACTATAAAAAGAAGTGTTCATTATTTACCAAGAAACTATAAAAATTTAATTCAATATTTTTTACAACTACTAAATACATGCATAATATATTCTTGCCCTTGATTTCTCGTTTTTACCCACAAAACGCACAACAAGCAACCGAAAATTTTTATTTAACTCTTTGAAAATCCTAAATATTTTGCAAACTACACATACATGCATACATAAATGAGAAACAACAACACCCACAAATCTGAAAGTACCCTGTTTTCCTACTTCAAGAACAGCAAACTAAATAGTCCATACTATTTTTTGCTGTAAAAATACAAAAATTGAGAAATCAAAAAAAAAAAAAAAAAAATCGAGAATGGCGGCATTTTTATAAACTGCAGTTATTGTGGCATTTTTGCATTGTCATAAAATTCACAATTACATACACATGTACACACACTCACACACGCGCGCTAAAATACACAAATCTAATTTTTCTTCCGAAGCACCTAATAAAACCACTTTATACACCAAAATCAGCGAATAATATTTAATAACTTGTAATAAAACGCTGTTCATAAATTATCGATACTTAATATTGCTCTGCTTGCCGCCCCATCCGCCGCTCGCTCGCTCGCTCGCCCGCCCGCCCGTACATTTGTTAATTTTCATTGTGCATTTGCTGTAAATTCAAAAAAAAAATCAAAAAAAATTTGTAAGTGTCTTAATCATGAACTAAACTTATTTACTTTTTGTTTTTGTTTTCAAAACTTATACTTACAAAATTAAAATTTTCATTGGCGCGTGTTTTGAGTTTACAAAATAGTCTCTATTCATGTTTAATCGTGTATCCAGCTGCTGTTTAACTGCAAAGCGTAGCAAAAGTTGCCACTGAAATTTTATTAAAATAAAATTCATACATACTATATATAAAAATTTATAGCCAAAAAATATTATAAAAAAATTAATAAATAATACAAAATGAATAAAGTAAAAAAAAATATAAAATAAATAATAATATTAAAAAAAGTAAATAAATAATAAAAAAATAAATAATAAAAAATAAGAAAAATAAATAATAAAAAATAAATAATAAAAAATAAAAAATAAATAATAAAAAATAAAAATAAAAAAAAGTAAATAAATAACAAATCAATAATAAAAAATAAAAATTTAATTAATAAATGAAACTAGAATTGTCAAAAAACCAAAATATTTTTTTAAAAAACTGAAAATCAAAATATGTGTGTATTGAAAAAATATTAAAAAAAAGCGTTTATCATAACACCTAATGACAAATTAAATTTTAGTTCGAAGGAATCTACAAATTACTACAAAAAATTAAATAAAAATTATAATATTTAGTAGTAATAGGTCATTCAATAAGTCCGCAGGTTAAGTGAGAAAAGAGAAGATTTTGACCAAAGTCAATTTTATTATGCAATATAGGGCACGGGCACCACCATAAGTACAGCGATTTTCCAACTTTTCGATACCACAATTCGAATACGATTTCGCTCATCCAAATAGGCCTCAGTTTCAGCGATTTATTCATTATCGAACATTTGAATTTAAAGTTCGAGGTTCCCTACTTCTTTAAAGAAAAAAACACAGAAACTTTAAATTTAATGGGTAATGTTTGTTATCATTCGAAAAATCATTGTTTGGCATTTATTTTTTGAAGATTATCTCTTTCAAATGTTGGTCGCGGCTACGTCTCAGATGTTCCATCCGTTGAGTCTAATTTTCGATGACTCGTTTCGACTGGTAACTGGCGTACACACGTAATGTTTTCGTCCAAGGCCTGAATCGAAGCGGGATTTTCCACATAGACTTTAAACTTTTCATATTTCCACAGAAAAAACTCTAACGGTGTGATATCGCACGATCTTGGTGGCCAATCGACCGGCCCAAAACGTGAAATTAACTGCTCATCGAAGTGTTCTCTCAATAAATCCGGCTTCTTGAAACCAAATGTCGCCGTGGTTAGGTTAATCTGGTTGGCCAATAAGCCACGCATAGACCAGTTTGGTCCTTTGCGATACCAGATCGTGTTCACTTGCTAAGTCCAAGAGGAGTAGTCATCGTTTAGGATGCCTGCGCTTGACGCGAATTTTAACAGACTCTGCGACCTCACCAATTGATATCTACTCCAGGGGACACTAAGGAGCCCCTTAGAATTAAATACCAGTGTGTGGAGTGCAGTCTCTACTGATCTGCCCTTCGTATATGCGTGCTGCGCTTTGAAGAAGCTTATAAGAGGCGCTGCGGCTCTAATGTGCGTGTCCAAGATTTTCTCTGTCGTTTTCAGCAGGAAGGAAGTTAAACCTAAACTCTTTTGAGTAGATTGAGTTCTTCCAACCTGCCTTCGGTAGGAAAACTAGCTCTAGCCTCTCTCCATGAGTGTGAGACATAGCTGAACTTCAAGCATCCGCTAAAAATCGCCTTTGTTCCTGCCGTGCCGGGAGATTTATATAAGTCGAATGAGCGATTATGTTTTGAATTGAAGTAAGGTTTGAAAGATAAAAAATTATAAAATAGAAAAACCAGCAAAAGTGGAGTAACAACAAAATAAAAAAATAATAATTAACAATAAAATTAAAAATAATAAAAAATAAAGTAAAACGTACTATAAATAAATAAAAAATGTGTAAAATAAAAAAAAATAGAAAATAAAACAAAAATAAAAATTAAAAAAGAAAATAAAAATAAATAAAATAAAATAAAAAAAAATGAAATAAAAATAAATAAAATAAAAATAAATAAAATAAAATAAAATAAATAATAAATAAAATAAAATAAAATAATAAATAAAGAATAAATAAAAAAATGATATTAATATGTGTATTAAACGTATTATAATATCATTAAAAATTTATATTATAACAAAAAATAAAAATTCAAAAATAAAATTTAAAAAAAGTTGAAAATGAAATAAAAAATTTTCAAATTAAATAAAAGAATTAAACAAGAGAATAAATAAAATATAATGTAATGTATGAAGAAAATTAGTATTATATTTAATTTTATAATAAAAAAAAAATAAATTTAAAAATTTATAAAATGTATTCCATATAAAATAAAAACAAATAAAACTAAATAAATAAAAAAACCCAATTAAAAAAAAATAAAATAAAAATTGATAAGAATTATAAAAAATAACTAAAAGACAATATTGAAAAAAAAATCATGAATAAAAAAAAATGATATAAATGTGTTTATTAAGAAAATTAGTTTATACATATTTAATATTATAATAAAAAAAATAAATTCAAAAATTTATAAAAAAAATTATTCTATATAGAATAAAACAAATAAAAATAAATAAATAAAAAACCCAAAATTAAAAAAAATAAGATAAAAATTGATAAGAATTATAAAAAATAACTAAAAGACAATATTGAAATAAAAAAAAAATCATGAATAAAAAAATGATATAAATGTGTTTATTAAGAAAATTAGTTTATACATATTTAATATTATAATAAAAAAAATAAATTTAAAAATTTATAAAAAAAAAATTATTCTATATAGAATAAAAACAAATAAAAATAAATAAATAGAAAAAACCAAAATTAAAAAGAAATAAGATAAAAATTGATAAGAATTATAAAAAATAACTAAAAGACAATATTGAAATAAAAAAAAAATTATGAATAAAAAAAATTATATAAATGTGTTTATTAAGAAAATTAGTTTATACATATTTAATATTATAATAAAAAAAATAAATTTAAAATTAAAAAAAAAAATTGTTCTATATAGAATAAAAACAAATAAAAATAAATAAATAGAAAAAACCAAAATTAAAAAGAAATAAGATAAAAATTGATAAGAATTATAAAAAATAACTAAAAGACAATATTGAAATGAAAAAAAAATTATATAAATGTGTATTTTAATCTGATAAAAATTAGTATTATATTCAATGTGATGTGTTTAAAAATGAAAGCGAAATCGAGTCTCGATTGACATGACGTAATAAATTAATTTGTTTCTACTTCCTCAACTCCCCGCTGAATATTTAACAGATTGTCCGAAATTAGCTTTAAATTGATAAACCGATTTGACGCCTTCAATCTTATTTAAAACAAAATTAAAAGTACTTACTAAATTATAATTACACAAGTTTTCCTACTTCCACTTCTCTGCCTAAAACTTAAATATAAAAAAAAAACAAAAAATTGTTAACTCTTTTACACAAACAAATAATCTTTTGTCCAAATTCTATCGAAAATCGAGTCCCACTTAACTTCCGAACATAAAAAAAGAAACAAACAACTACTACAACAACTGCCTGTCTCTACTGTCTCACCACTCTCAACAGGACGCACCAACAATCAAATTACAACCAACTGCCAACAACAATAAAAATACCGCAATGCTCTCGCCCGCTCAATTACAACACCTCTCTGTAACGTCCCATCACCATCACCTACACCCACATCAGCCAACACAACTCCAACAACCGACCATCACAACACCACAAGTACAATCCTCTCCAGCTTTCCTCTCACTATTGCCCCGTTCGTTGTCCTCCTTGTCGTTGGGCACGCGTAAAAATAAGATTGATAAAGATTTAATTACTGCGCCATTGAATAATACAACGGATTTTCTACATCATCATCAACAACATCAACTACAACAACAGCACAACAACAATGCGCACACATCACCGCTGCCGCCATACAATATGTCACAATCGCTGCATCAACCACAAACACAGCAGCAACAACAGCATCGCAACTCCGCGCAGCAGGCGCTCTTCTACCAGCAGCAACAACAACAACAGCAGCAACTGCAATCGCGACTCAAGGAGACACCGAAATCTTCGAATTCCAAGAGCAAAAATAAATACGCCGCGCAGGCGAAAACGCACAGCATACAAGAGGATACACCGCCGCCACTGCCGCAGCGCAATCCACCGCGTCAGCTGCAGCTCGACAATAACGGCAATAGCGCGGGTGTCATGAGCAATAGCAGCAACGCATCGCTGTTCGCACCCATATCCGATCTGGATATGGGCGCTAGCAGTCCGCAAGGCAAATCACCACAACCCACCTTGCCGCCACCGCCGTCGAACGCGTCAACAAACAGCGCTGCAACGTCCTCATCCTCATCCTCATCGGCGCAAAAGAAGCGCTCCAAAACCAAGACGAAAGCGCTCTCCGATCCGAAGATGTCAACGCAAATGTTTCTGCAAATGGAGACGGCAGTGGGTGCGAACACGGCCGATGCAGCCGCTGATGGCGGCAGCTGCGAAACCGATTGCATACCGCCACCGCTGCCGCCACGCCAACCCGGCATGTTGGAGGAGTCACCGCACCGAGGCAGTTTCTCGAATTTGAATGCGCCCG
Source organism: Bactrocera neohumeralis (assembly GCF_024586455.1). Classification (NCBI taxonomy): domain Eukaryota; kingdom Metazoa; phylum Arthropoda; class Insecta; order Diptera; family Tephritidae; genus Bactrocera; species Bactrocera neohumeralis. Next base: position 72,069,799 of record NC_065921.1, read on the forward strand.
GCCAAGGTGGCGGTGGCGGTGGCGCGCGTCCGCCGCCCAACAGCATTGAGACGCTGCTCAACTATCCGCTCGTGTCCACATGCACGCCCGTGCATCGTGACAATATGGCGGCGGCATTCCCGCTCTCGCAGCGTCCCAATATCGTGCAACAACTGCAGCAACACCAACAACAACAGCAGCAACAACTCAACAATAGCGGCGCGGGACAGGCGTCAACAGCAGCTGTAAGTAGCGTAGCGCAACGGCGCATGCGCACAAGCAAACTATACTAGACTCTAACTGAAAGTCAAAGCCAAGTAGCAAATGCCGTAAAGAAGGCCGCACGTAGTCAGAGCTGGAATGCTTGTTTTGGTTTGCTTCGGTTTGGTTTGGGCTCGGGTACTCGTAGCTACTTACTACTCGGTTTGTGTGCTTCCGCACGCTTACATGCGTACACTTTAAGCTTTCAGCGGCTGTGTGCTGCGGCCTGACACTCTGCTACCACTATTACTATTGCTACTACTACAACAACAACAGCAACAGCAATTGCGGCTTTGGTGGACTTTTCTTTTGAATTTTTATTATGTAGTTTTTGTCACTTACAACAACAACAGCAGTTGTTTAGTAATCGTATTTGTTGGCTGTAGTTTTGAAACACTAACTTGGGGTTTTTGAAATATTTCGTAGCTACTCGTAGCGTTGTTTACCGCTATGTAATTGATAATGAAGATTGGCAAACATTTAAACGTAATTTAGTTAACCAATAACACCAATAACACTCATATAACAGTAGTTTACATTTGTATTATAGAAAATATAATAACATTTATATACCCTTAACAATCATTTATAACCTACATACATGGTGTATAATAAACCCGTTTATTTTACTAACAAAACACTAACACTAAACTAACATTAAAGTCAAATACTCATAAATTATCTGCGAGACTGAGTTTTGCACACTTCGATTTTCAGATGGCGTTTCATAACCTAACTTTTTGGTTTCACGTATTCTTACATTTGTTATTCTGAACAGTTTATATTAAGTTTGGCATGAAAGACTCAGAAGGAGACGTCGCTTACTCTATATAAATGCTCATCGTGACGAGCTGAGTCGATTCAACCAAGTCCGTCCGTCTGTCTACATACGCGAACTAGTATATAGCTAAAGATTCTTTTGTACCCTTTTATGATATAAGATATGCACCTGAGAAGGATATTATAGATAGATGGATAGATAGTAAAATTGAGGCTTTGCACTGCTGCCTATGGTCTCCCTATATCACATATCGTCACAAAGGTCCAGCATCCTAAACAATCCCAGGAGCCTGCAGAGCGCGACTGAGGTGAGATGTGATCCCTGTCCACGTAGATGGAACCTAGGGCTTTGAGCCTGCTACTGCAAATTGCTGGACAAACCAGTATCAGGTGTTCTGGAGTTTCCCGTTCCATGTCGCAGAACCGGCAGTTTGCGCAAGAGATTATGCCCATGTTGGCCAAGTGCTTCTTGAACCTGCAGTGCCCTGTATAGTGCGCGACCAGGAGACGGAATTTGTCTCGGGGGCGGTTGATCATTTCCTTAAACCTTGCGAGGTTGTTCTCACTCAGAAGCAGCTTGTCTTGGCGCTTTCCTGCTGGCTGCTGCCAATGCTGTTCTCTTCCCACTCTCTCCTCCGTTCAAAGTTGCTCCTCAAAAGCATGAGACCCTACAAGCAATGCATAGTTCTGGCCCCATCAACCTGGATGCTGCCGCAGAGCGAGCTAATTCGTCGGCCAGCTCATTGCCGGTTACTCCTTTATGCCCCGGCACCCAGTTAAGGTGTACCCGCCTGCACACTGATAAGCGGTTCAGCATTCGTATACACTCCTCCACTAAAAGCGATTTAACCTCATACGTTGAGATCGCCTTAAGTACCGCTTGACTGTCGCTAAGTATGGCGATACGCTGGTTTCGATAGTTGCGGTGAAGATTGCGTTCTGCGCACTGACTTTTACCAAAGACTTCTGCTTAAAAGGTGCTCGGAAAACGTCCTATTGGTATAGATAGTTGGGTATGCGGTCCCGCAATGCCTGCTCCAATGCCTTCCAGTGTTTTTGAGCCGTCAGTGCACCACTGAATAGTGCTGCTCCTCAGCAGTATGTCGAGAGTGGGATCGTTTCCACTCCGCTTTACTGCCGAGAGTAACTCTAAAATTCTTTGAAATTTAAATCCCCTTCGTAACGCCGTCCCTTGGAAGAAAGGCCAGTGGTATGTCTTCCCCTAGGGCCTTCAATTGTTGAGACGACATTGTCTTCCTTTTGCCAAAACCGTCTGCTGCCATTAGCAACTTGGTATGTTTCGCTACCTGTTTGATCATTAGATGCAGCGGTCTGAGCTCCAGTATGACTTCAAGTGCTGCGGTTGGGCAAGTGCGCATTGTGCTTGAAGTGCAGACGCAGGCGAGCCTTTGTAGCTTCGATATTATAGCTTTGGCATAGCTAAAAGTTGCTTTTTTTCTAGAAGAAGAATCTTCTTTTTTTAGGGCCGTTTCCCCAAGGTTCGGTTAGCAGTCATCTGTCAGTTAAGTTCTGGTTAGCTTAACCAACCCTCCCTCTTTGAATAAAGGCTGCGACCCAGACATTGAGAAACGGTTTTTCTTCGCTTCCCGTTAAAGAAATTGTTTTCATCCCGTTAGAGCAGCTTTTGAGGAGGTCAGGATTAGTAACGGTATTTAAATAATGTTTGCCTATTCGGTTTTTTTGTCTATATAAAATATACTGGTTACTGTTTTTTGAATAATCCAATTTTCACAGTCTCGAAAGACGGTTAACCTCTAAAATGCATTACAAAAATCGCTGTGCACTAAAAACAATAACAACAAAAATAATCTATTTTATTAATGTGTCAAAATTTACTTAAAACTATGAAACTTATTTACTCACCCTAGCATATAAACACATTGACCACGCCAATCCATCCTCACACCCATTCACACCACATCCATCCTCCTTCACACGCTCCACAAAATATATAACGACACAAATCGGCTGCAAATTTGATTACAAACACAAATTTTCCCTCAAAACTGCACCTTATGAATTCCTAGTGCTCATTTTTCCATAATCATGTATGTGTTATATAACAATGGCATCTTATACCGTTAAGAAACTGCTTTGAAGAAACGAAAAATAATAATTTATTCCCGCCGCCAGATCCCTTGAATTCCTTACGCGCACTTTCTCGCGCTAATTAGTATACAAAATTTTATAACTGCACTTAAGAGTTGCCTCAGTTAAGCATGATTACATATTTACAAGTACAACGAGACATATTTACTATATACAAGCAATTAAAATCAGGAAAAACTCTTGTACAAAGCATATAACTATATCTTTATTGAATGACTAGTTGTCACCAGCACCAAAAATGCACCGACTGCATGCTCCAATCCCACTTGACACTTTCCACCAGTCTGTTCCTGTATCCTCAGCAGTCTCCCTGCTGCACCCGCACCCCCTATTAGCCATTATTATCTAGCGTTTGTTTAGCTTTTAATTGCATGCATTGTATATATATTTTTTGTTTTTGTAATTGTATTTTGGGTAATTGGCGCTTATATGGTTGGAATTTTTTTTCTAATATTCTTGTTTTTAATCACTTTTTACTTTTATTTGTCTTTCTGCACCATCTTCTAGGCATTGGGACAAACGCCGCCTAATCTGAATCATCTCAACAAGCATCGACGTGTAGTCTCCGAGCACATGCATTCCAGGCATCCAGGTAATTTTGTTATTTTATTAGAAAAATATTTTCGTATTTTTTACGTATTAAATTGCGGCAAATATCTCTGCTTTTAAATAAATATAATGTAGATGGTACATCCTAAAAGTAGGCAATGAATTTGCTCACGTCGTTTGTTCGCATTTCTGCAAACATTTTTACATTGTCCTGCGGGTTTAGGTAATTTTTTGAAATGAAATTTTTTATATCGAAGTTCATAGTACCATATATAAAGGGTGATACATTTCGAGGTTTCATACTTAAAAAAAAAAAATAAAAACACAGAACTTAAAATTTAATGGAGAATGTTTATTATCATTCGAAAGAACCTCCTTTGGAAATTTTGTTTTGAAGATTATCTCTTTCAAATGTTGCCTCTGGCTACGTCTCAGATGTTCCATCCGTTGAGTCCAATTTGCGATGACTCGTTCGAGCATTTCGACTGGTAACTAAGGCCTGCATCGAAACATTTAGACTTTACATATGGGGCCGTCTTGTTGAAACCAAATATCGCCGAGATCACGTACGTTCTCACCGACACCATTTTGAAGAAACTTTTTTTCTGCATAAAGAGTAGCTCTCGAATCTTTTCGTCTCAAATGCGGCAATTTTGATTGTTTACATATCCATTGAACCAGAAATGGACCTCATTCTTCTTCTTATTTACTGGCGTAGAAACCCCGCCAGTCGTTTCTCCTTTTTGCTATGTGGCGCCAATTGGAGATTTCAAGCGAAGCCAGGTCTTTCTCCACCTGGACTTTGTAACAGAGTGGAGAGTCGTCCTCTACTTCCCTCGGCGAATACTGTGTCGAATACTCTCAAAGCTGGAGTGTTTTCATCCATTCGGACGACATGCGAGTCAAGTCGCGAGCCCTCATTCACCACCAGACCCATTTGCTTTGCTTCTTTATCCATTCTGGAGAACGCAGAACTAACGGCGCGGTTGTTGAGTCCAATGATATCGATGTCATTGGCGTACGCCAGCAGCTGTACACTCTTATAGAAGATAGTACCTTGTTTGATAACGAGATATTTTCTCTTGCCCTCATTCACCACCAGACCCATTTGCTTCGCTTCTTTATCCATTAGTTCTACAGCTCGAATTATTTTCTCCAGAAATAGATTGAAGAAGTCACATGATAGGGAGTCTCCTGTCTGAAACCTCGCATGGAATCGAACGGCTCGGAAAGGTTCTTCCCGATCGTGGCAGAGCATTTGGTATTGCTCAACGGCAGTATTAGTTTAGACACACCGGCATAGTGGCAGTTCCTTTTCGTGCTGTCGAAGGCGGATTTAAACTCAACGAAGGTAGTGTGTGTCGATCCTCTTTTCACGTGTCTTTTCCAAGTTTTGGAGCATAATGAAAATCTGGTCGATTGTGGATTTTCCAGATCTAATGCCACACTGATAAGGTCCAATCAGTTTGTTGACTGATGGGCTTCAGTCTTTCACACATTACGCTCGATAGAACCTTATATGCGATGTTAAGGTGGCTTATCCCACGGTAGTTGGCGCAGATTGTGGGGTCTTGCTTTTTGTGTATTGGGCAGAGCACACTTAAATTCCTATCGTCGGGCATGCTTTCGTGGGAAGCATTATAAAGAAGCTAATGCATGCTCCTTATTGGTTCTGCGCCGTCGTATTTGAATAGCCGGCAGCACGTTGGACCCTGCCACATTGTTGTTCTTCAGGCGAGTAATTGCTGTTCGAACTTCTTCTTGGTCGGGCAATGGAACGTCTGCTTCATCGTCATCGATTGGCGATTCAGATTCACCATTCCCTGTTGTTAAGCTTTCACTGCCATTCAGCATGCTGGAGAAGTGTTCCCTACACAATTTTCGTATGCTCTGGGTCCACTACATGAGCTCTGGGGATTCTGCAAAAGTATGCTCCGGCCTTGAAACCTGCTGTTGGTCGCCGCATCTTTTCGTAGAATTCTAGAATAGTAACGTGACGAGGTAGGCAGTCTGCTTTCTCTCCGCTGCGACACGGCACTCCTCATCGTAACTGCTGTTCTTTTGCATTTTCCGAAAACCAATGGTCTCGTTTGTAGCTGTACGTAAGGAGCTTGAAATGCCGTTCCACAGTTCCCTTATAACGAGTTGCTGTTGAGTGCTCTCTGAGAGCTGGAGTGTAAGTCGAGTAGAAAAGCGTGTAATAAATTTGAAAAAACATACAAAATTTTCTAAGACTAAAAACATTGAAAAACAAAAATATAAAAAAATTTTAAAAATATATTTGTTTAATATGTATATTATTATTTTTGTTTTTTAATTATGGAATGTATTTTCTTATAGAAAGTAAAATCATTAGTTTATTTTGGTTTCGTGTATATTTTTATTTGTTCAATGTCACTTATTTTTAGAAGAAACCACCATAAAGACCTTGCCTTGCGGTTGTGCCCTTTCTCATAGTTCCATTAAAAGGCTTTCACTTGAGATCTTGACCGCTTTCATGTTCGCTTGACCAAGCCGCTGCTTTCACATGTGTCTGCCGTCGTCAATTACTCACTATCTGCCTCTATTTACTACAACAATGCGTTGGGCGATAAAAATGCATTACGATTTCTTTTAAATTATCATTATGTGTTGTTGTTATTGATGTTGTTGTTGTTGTAATTTTTCGTCTCGTGCTTTACATCAATTCCATTTGGCAATAAAACACAAATGTTCTTGCTACAGCCGACTTATCTGTGCATTCCAAAGCAAAGTACTCGCCACTGAATGAAAAGTCAAAAGAATGCGTGATGAAGCTGAAGATCGCCACACGATGCGTACACATTCATATTCGCCAAAGTAGTGCAGAGTTAGCTCGATCTCGGTGGCAGTTGCACAGCTAAATCGACATTCAGTCGTGGCGCCATCTGTTTTGCTACTTTGTCAGTGGTCATAGTGAGTCGGTGGGAAAGTCTAAATGAGTGTGCGAATCTTGTATGTATTTGTTAGCTTGCTAAGGTAATATAGCTGTGAAATTGGAAAGATGTAAGTTCACATATTCAAAACTTTTCATTTCCAGCAACCGTATCTAGGGAAATCCGGGGGCCTATTCTGTAACTCGATTCGAAAATGTATTCTATTCGAAATTTGGATATACTTTATCATTATGCGAAAGTTGTACCACCCTGTGCCAGAAAAAATACGTACAATATTCGTTTTTGCCTTCTACAACTCAAAAGCTAACGAATATTTTATTCGAAAATTGGCTTGAAAATCCTAAAATCGAGTTACAGAATATAAAAAATCCGAATTCGAGTAAATTGATTTTCGAATCGAGTTACAGAATAGGCCCCTTGGATCTGCATTTTTAGTTTCGAGTTCGAAATCTAACCATCGTAGCGCAGCAAATAGCTTAGTAACTACGTAGGCACTCCATGAACACATAAGTTAAAGACTCGACTTCATATATTTCCAGGGTTTTTAAATTCGCTTTTGGTACTTGTTTTCAAAACGCTTAACCTTCTTTCGGTTGCTTTGAAACAAGAAAATTTTAAGGAATCTTATGAAAGTATCTTAGTTTTTGCTTGAAAATTTTACTCGGGATTCATAGCATACCTCACTGCTATAGAAAATTCCTTCCCACATCAGGTTAGTGAGGTAAAGTTAGCCAAACAGTCTCCCAACTTGTAAGTTTTTCTTTGTAAGCTCTGTCGTAACGCAAAAGTCTATCGCTACTCTAAATCATAACCTACAAGTCGTAAGATGTTTTCACACCAATCAAAGTCGTAAAGGGGATTGTCTCACATCCATTTGATTTTGAGTTTGGATTTTTAAAACTAATAGAATAATCTCTATAATTTTTCTATACTCGTAATACATATCTTAGTTCAATGTCAGAGTAAATTCCTTCCCTCATCAGGTTAAGGAGGTTCCGTCAACCAAATTGAGCCAAAATATTCCCCATTCTGTCAGACTACCCTTGTGAGCTCAGAGTCTAAGACAGAAGTCTTTTTTTACGCTAAATCATTAAATATAATTAGAAGTCTTTTCACGACGGTCTTGATAGGACTCACATCCCTCTGGGATTGGATTGGAATTTTAAAACTAGTAGAATAATCTATTTGATATTTCAATACAGATCTTCAAATGTAGAGGAACTTATATTTTTTAGGATTACTCTTGTGTCTTATTTATCCTCGCTCTCAAAAATTCATCAAACAACCGTCCACCTATGGTTCGAACGTGTCAAAACGTGGACGTGGACTGCTATATATAGTCCGTTGTGAGGCCATAGCAAAGAACAACTCCTGTGTTCGAACTTACAAATTTGCACAGGCATTTAATTTACATTCCCGCCAGGTGAGATGTCTGAAAGCATGCGTTCCCAAGTGCTGAAGTCGTGACTTCCTAAACGCGGCACAGTCAATAAGGAAATGTTGTGTTGTTTCCACCGCATATTCTTCCATACAGCTTCTGTAGAAGGCGTCTGGTAGGATTCCCAGCCTTACTGCGGGTCGCCAATGGCCCGTTAGAAGCCCCAAAACTAGTGGGAGGCTAGCCTTGCTGAGGGCAAAGCGACAACTAAAGGCCAAAAGGGCCTAATAGATGACAATTAAATGAAGACGTGTTTACTTCAGTTTTTAAGCAAAACTAGATCTGAGCTTGCTGCGAAGGGTAATGATTTAGCGAGCTGTTGCCGCCACTTGAGTTGAAATGCTAGTTCTTATTGTGGGTGATATGGATTATGGATCGTTGATGCTGTGTTTTGAATTTCATGTCATGTCGACTGATACTGAGAACTTTGTATAGAGTTCGTGATAGTTAGGGACAGTCTCGGACCTATTGAAACAGTACATTATTAAAGCAGTTGGTGTTCATCCTCAGATTTTGAAGTTTCCTTCATCTTTCCGTATTGTAACTTCACAATATTTGCGTTCGATTCGAGTTCCCAGTTCGGCTTAAGACCTATGGGCTCCTCCACATTTGAAAGATAGCAAAAATGTTTATGCAGATGTTTAAAATCTCTCGAAAAGATAACCGAAACTATTTCTCTTCTCAAGAAAAGATATCGGAAACTATTATATTTCCCTTCTGAAGTTTTTTTTTTTTTGAGCTAAGCTCCAAACTTGGCATGGAGAATGAATCTGTAGAGATGAACTGCTTACTAAGAGACTTGTGAGGCGAGGTATATATCTCATATAAGATCCGATATTTTAAAAATAAATTTCGACAAATCAGTTTTGTAGCGCCCTATGACACGTATATGATCACCTAAAATGCAAAATAACGTAATATCTTCTTTCATAAGTTCATAGTCGAAGGAAAGACGTTATAATAAAAACCACTCATATTGAAACCAAATTTGAGTTTTGGTTATAAAATGATTATACTTTAGTTATCATACACTCATGTTGAAACAAAATTGGAGTTTGGGTTATAAAATGGTTATGTATTGGTTATTATATTGGTTATTATATCAGTAATTATATCGGTTATTATATTGGTTATTATCTGAAATTATCTGCCCGCAATTTTCGATTTTTTTATGAGAGGTTATTTTGCATTTTAGGTGACAATAGGTAAGTTACTCGTTCTTTAGCATAACTCTGGTCCAACAAGTGTAACTCTATATCTATTTTAGATTCCGATGAATGAATACCGACTTATACGCGTATACCTGAGCAGCTAGAACCACTTGTAACTAATTATATGCGTTGTCAAGATTTAGTCACTGCTCTAGCGGCAGCTTGCTGATCATTTTCCACTGTCAAATATGCAAGTCTCGGTTGCTGCTTCCTCCTCTATTTTTTGTTTTTGCGATCATAATTTGCTCGCATTCAAAGTTGATATTTTTTCATATGCCTGCTTTGTGGCCAATTGTTTTTGTTAGTGCTCCAGCACAGACCTACACACCCATATGTTCAGAAAAATTACTTGAATGCATTGCATTGAGTACTTTTATTGAAATCTCCAAATGTGTTTTCTCCACTTTGTTGTCTTGCCGCCGCAATTCACTTTTAGTTTTCCCATTGATTTGCTGCGAATTAGGCGGTTGTGTGGTGATTTTGCGCTAACTTAAGAATTTTGCAAAGTTGTTGCATTGCAGAAGTACTTAAGTGTTTCGAAAGTGGTTTAAAATAGTTTTTATAACTTTGGATCAAGGTTTTTTTACGTGAGATTTGTTGAATATAAAATTTGTTGATTTGCTTTTTGGATTTTTTTTTTGGTTTGATTATTCAAATTGGGTGCATGTAACCTTAAATAAATTGCTTGTTAGTTGAAAATTCCTGTTTTCGAAAGTTTGCCGTTCAAAAAGTTGTTCCGACACCTACAGTTTTTAATTCGACGATAGTTTATTTCTTCGATTTGTGTTCTGTAATACATCTCAGGATGGCGAGAAGATTCTACGATTTGACAGTATTCCAATTTTTGCGGTTCCAAGGCTTATTGATCTACCTGGAGGCTCCGCGGACCATAACTTATTTTTTCTGTCAGTTGAAAAATCCTTTTTTCAAAAGTCAGATATGCATAAGGCGTTCAAAACGTTCTCTCCGATGTTAACAATTTTCGATTCGATGAAGTTTTTACAAAAATTGTAGTTGCTTTTCCGATTTGGGTTTGCAATAAAACTCAGGTTGGTGAAAAGAATCCACGAAATGCGACGATTCCAATTTTTCAGGTTCCAAGACTTATTGTTCTAATCTCTGTGGACCATACCGACCTTTGGCTGTCAGTTTAGAAATACTGAGGGGTTCAAAATGTTCTCTTCCGATCCCCTCAACGTTTGCTTCGATAAAGATTTTAGAGAATTTGTAGTTACTTTACGATTTCGGTTTGCAAAAACACCGATTTCAATTTTTGAGATTCCAAGACTTATTGTGCTACTGATCTCCGTTGACCGTATTTGGCTGTCAGTTGAAAAAATTCTGTTTTCGAAATCCAGAGATATAAGAGGAGTTCAAAATTTTTTCTCAGATACCTAAAATTTTGTATTCGACGAAATTTTTAGGGAAATTAGGCAGTTACTTTTTCGAATTAGGTTTGAAACAGAATTCAGTATGGCTAGAAAGTTCCACGAAACGACACTATTCAAATTTTTTAAGGTCCAAGACTTTTTGTGCTACTAGTCTCCTAGGACTAAATCGAGTTTTGGCTGTTTTCGAAAATCAGAGATTCATGAGGGTTCAAAATGTTTTGATTCTACGAAGTTTTTAGAGAAATGAGGTACTTACTTTTCAGATTTCAGTTTGGAGTAGAACTCAGTTCCGATATTAATCTTCGTGGACCATACCGTTTTTGCGAAGCTTATGTCCTACCGATCGAACGCCTTCGAAGTCTTTAACCACGATTTTTGAAGGTCTATTTCACATGCCATCGGCTTATGGCTTCCTAAAGAGCTTTTGTCAGAGCCGTAGAAAGAAAACCGGGGAGGTTATTGGATACAGCCTCCCTGATCCATCGGTTGTTAGAGAAAAAATCTTAAAACTGCGGAGCACCGGACCGCCCACCTGAGAGGAATTATCCCTAACCTCTCCCCCTCTCTCACTCACACATACATATATTTTTACTTATAGTATATTAGAAAAATATTTCAATTAATATTTTCTAAAATTTACAGATCGCATCAACAAAACCACCTCTGGTTCTTGGGAGCTCGTTGAGAAGGATGGCGAAGTAACGCCGCCCGGCACACCGCCGCCACCATACCTAACCATGTCTGGTGCTGAAGAGCAATTGCAGTTGGCCAATGACAGTGTTGTTAGTGGCGGCGGTGGCGGCATTTTCATCGAATCACATCACTTCACGCCACTAGCTGCCGCAGCTTCACCCACACCAACACCACCGCTCACGGCAAACGCCAACACCACCAACACCGCTACACATTCCAGTCGCATTTTAGCCGCACAAGCGAATATCACCCAAAAGGAGATCATCTCCATGGAGGACGAAGATGCTTCCGATCAGGAGGGTCCATTCATTGACGAAAATGGGCCATTCAATCATCTGCAACGTTTGTTGGAGCCCGAAAATGTCGCCTTCTTGGCTGTCTTTCTCAATTATGTGCTATCGAACTCAGAGCCGGCACCGTTACTCTTCTATCTAATCACCGGTCTGTATAAGGAGGGCACAGCGAAAGATATGCGCAAGTGGGCATATGAGATACACTCCACATTCCTGGTGCCACGTGCACCGCTCTCCTGGTATCGCAAGGATGAGTCCTTGGCGCGTGAAGTCGACAACGTGCTGCAAAGCGAATTCGATAAAGTGGAAATTCTGCGTAAGGTCTTTTGGAAGAGCAGAAAATGTGCACGCGACACGATCTGTGCGCAATTGCGTGAATTCCAGCAGACGCGCACCGAAGGTTTGGGCACAATTTATGGACCGACCGATGCGCAATTGGCGGAGGCGCGTGGCGACAAGCAACGCGAACAGCATATCTTCGAGGAGACATTGATGCGCAAGTTGCAGGTGTTGATGTGAGTGAAACCCCCTTCAATGCCTTCATTTGACAGCCATTATAAACCTTTATGTTGTCTTAATATTTGTTTGCTTTCTCATTACAGCGAGGAGTACGAAAAAGACTCACCTTTAGAGGATCCCAAAAAGTTGGCGCTTTGCTCGGCCTTATCAACCGTTATACATCGCATATTCATAACGCGCTCGCATCCAAACAGTATTGTTGATCGTGTGCATCATTTCGTGAGTCGTGAGAAAAGTTTTAAGTCACGTTTGATGGGCAAAAATCGTAAAGTAAGTCGTTATAAACGGAATTTTCAAACTGAAAAGATTCAAATAAAATTCAAATTTTTTACTTTTCAGATGATTGTTCGTGGTCATCCATTGGTATTACGTCAATACTACGAAGTGACCCACTGTAATCATTGTCAGACAATTATCTGGGGTGTGAGTCCGCAAGGTTACCATTGTACAGGTGCGTCTCCGTGTTATCTTTATGTTCCTGCTCATTTACTAATTTTTAATTTTCTGTTTTCAGACTGTAAATTAAATATTCACCGTCCTTGTTCGAAAGTGTTAGATGAGAATTGCCCAGGCCCGTTGCCGCAGTCGAAACGAAAAGAGCCACACAACGATAACAAAATCAGCAAATTTATGGGGAAAATACGTCCACGGACCTCGAGTGATTTTATTTCATGTGAGTTAAGCAAATTTTCAAAGTTTCGAACTTGTGTTAATGCACTAAACGCTGCAATTAAACTACATCCCTTCACTTTGGAGAAAGGTTCGTTGATCTTTGGTATCAAAGGCGAGCAAATGTTCACATACAAGTCCAAAATACTTCAGACCAATTAGTCTTTCTTCATTCCTTTTAAAAATGTTGCATATTCTAAAAGAAAATCCACAGAAACAGCACTAAGGTAAGGGTAGCAGAGATTGAAAAATTACTGGAGGTTCAAGCATACATCCTAAGTAGCTGCCTCCTTAGACTTAGAAGGCTCTTTTAATAATATCCAGCCTGGGGCTAGGTTAGGTTAGAGTGCTGATCAAAGATCGCACGTGGACTGCTATATATAATCCTTTGAGAAGCCATATAAAAAAAGAGCTCCACGACAGTCGGGTCTACGAAATCGGAACGGACCCGGATCGTTTCGACTTCAACTCGGAAGAATTCTGCCGCTACAACAACAACAACTTGTACATCTTTGAACATCTCAGAAAATTAATTGAACAGATGAGCTGGTCAATAATTTCAACACTATGAGTTTTGACGATGTGCAGTTCTGTCCGAAGAGGTTCACCGCAAGAAGGCGTGTTATCCCCACTTCTCTGGATCTTAACAATGAATAAATTGCTATTTGATCTATAAAAGAGAAGGGTACATGTTGAGGCCTACGCTGACGATATGACGATTTCGGTAATAGTTAAATTCCCGAATACGCTTGGGACTAATTTTAGACTGGACGCTTTCGTGAAAACCGATCTTAGGCGCTAGGCTCAAGAAAGCAGCTACAGCGCTTTACACCTGCAAAAGGATGATGGAGCACAAATGTTAATTAACGCCTCGGGTAGCACTGGCTCTACACAGCAGTTCTAAGGTCGAATATGCCAGGCGGTATATTGGCATGATGGCCAATAATAGAAAAGAAATAGGCGTACGGTACGGATAAAAATCCGGGTCCATTCCGGTTACTTATACCCGGCTGTCGTGGGAATTAAATTCGGTCTCCTATATTGCCTTCAAATCCAGAGAAGAGTGGGAAAGAGCCGAGGTAGATAGGAAGGAGGAATTAGTATATACATGAATGGGTCCAAACTAGATAATCGAGCGGGCGGTGGTGTATTTTCAGCAAAATTAGATACCAAAATCGCCTTTCGTTTACCAGAAGACCACTGCAATGTCTTCCAAGCAGATATTACAGTAATCAAAG